>NC_068560.1:26792500-27417500 GCF_022201045.2 Citrus sinensis
CTTCAACAACACATCACCACCTTCGATAATCTCCCTCACATAATGATATTTCACATATATGTGCTTCGTCCGAGCGTGATATGTTTGATTCTTCGCAAGGAATGTCGCACTTTGATTATCACAAAAGACCGCAATGTTCTCCTGGATTACTCCCAAATCACCTAACAAGCCTTTCAACCAAATAGCTTCTTTTACAACTTCAGTTGCTGCCATATACTCTGCTTCCATAGTGGACAGAGCAATTGTCGATTGTAGAATCGACCTCTAGCTAACCAGATCTCCACCCAATGTAAATACGTAGCCTGTTGTTGATCTTCGCTTGTCAAGGTCTCCAGCGAAATCAGAATCACAATACCCAACACATTGTTGACCACAATCCTTCTTGAACAATAACCCAACATCAACTATCCCATACAGATATCGGAGAATCCACTTTACCGCAAGCCATTGATTTTTACCCCGATTGTGCATGTATCTACTAACCATGCTCACTGCTTGAGATATATCGAGCCTTGTGCATACCATAGCATACATAAGACTACCCACAACACTAGCATATGGAACACGATCCATGTAATTGCGCTCCTCTTGAGATCTAGGACATGAAGAAGAGCTTAATTTGAAATGAGGGGCTAGAGGTGTACATACCGGTTTTGTTTTGTTATCCATACCGAATCTTTCTAGCACTTTCTTCAAATAAGACTTTAGAGTCAACCATACGCTCCCATCCTTCTTGTCTCTACGAATCTCTATCCCAAGTATTCTCTGTTCACACCCAAGTCATTCATCTCGAACTCAGAAGCCACCTGCTTCTTTAATCTTCCGATCTCATCTCTATTCTTCGAAGCTATAAGCATATCGTCAACATAGAGTAACAAATAAATGAAAGCTCCATCTGGTAGTCTTCTAAAGTAAACATAATGATTGTGTTCACTTCTGGTGAATTTCTGCCCTTGTATAAATTGATCAAATCTTTTGTACCACTGCCTTGGTGATTGCTTCAGTCCGTACAAAGATTTAATCACCCTACACACATGATTCTCTTTTCCAGCAACTCTGAAACCACAAGGCTGAATCATATAGATTTCCTTCTCCAAATCTCCATGTAAGAACGCCGTCTTAACATCCAATTGAGCCAACTCTAACTCATATTCTGCAACTAAGGCAAGTACCATACGAATGGAAGTATGTTTTACAACTGGAGAGAAAACTTCATTGTAATCAATACCTTCCTTTTGAACAAAACCTTTTGCCATGAGCCTTGCCTTGTATCGATGAGTTGTTTAATTCGGAGATCCTTGTTTTTTTGTGTAGACCCATTTATTGCCAATAGCCTTTTTCCCCTTTGGTAACTTTATAAGTTCCCAAGTCTAGTTTTGATGGAGAGATTTCGTCTTTTCCTCCATGGCTAACTTTCACTGATCACTTTCACTGCTGCGTAATGCTTCACCGAAAGTGTTGGGGATGTCATCATCAATAATTGGAAGCGCATAGGCTACCACCATATCTTTAGTAAGCCATCCGGGTTTCTTTATCTCTCTTCTTGACCTCTTTGTTGCTATAAAATCATCATTATCTACATCATCAATTGTTTTTTCATTTTGTGGGACATCAGAAGAAACAATCTCTTCTTTAACTCTAGATGTCACCTCCATAGTTGAACCCTTCTTTGATGTAGAACTAACTGGTACATATGGAGTTGCATCAAACTCCACCCGCTGCAATACCTCTTTGGTCTTGTTCTCCACCTGCTGAGAACTTGAAATTTTCATCATTGAAGTTTTATCAAATGTGACATCTCTGCTACACACAAACTTTTTGTCTTCGAGATCCCAAAGCTTGAAGCCCTTTACTCCACATTTGAATCCCACAAAGATAGCTTTTCTAGCACGAGAATCCAGTTTACCATTTTTGACATGATAATAAGCTGGACACCCGAATATACGAAGGGAATCATAGCCTTGTGCGTGCTTTCCAGACCACATTTCCATAGGAGTTTTACCTCCAATTGCAGCAGAAGGCAACCGGTTTACCAAGTGACTTGCGTAGCTCACAGCTTCAGCCCAAAATTTTTTATCTAAACTAGGATTAGATAACATACACCGTACCTTCTCCAGTAAAGTACGATTCATACGTTCAGCCACACTGTTCTGTTGCGGAGTATGTCTCACCGTGAAATGTCTTTTAATACCCTCGTTCTGGCATACTTGCAAGAATGGATCAGAAGTATATTCACCCATATTATCAGATCGTAATACTTTGATCTTTCTGCCAGTTTGAGTTTCCACCAATTTCTTCCATTTCACGAAAATCTCTAGAACCTCATCCTTTGCTCGCATGGTGTACACCCACACACGTCTAGAGAAATTATTAATAAATGTAATAAAATAATGGCTTCCACCAATTGTTGCAGTCTTGGTTGGTCCCCATACATCACTATGAACATATTCAAGGATCTCACGAGTATCGTGATTAGCTGTACCAAACTTGACCCTTGTTTTCTTGCCTACTACACAATGCTCACAGAAATTTAATTTACAAGTTTTGGTACTTTTTAAGAGTCCGTGCCTCATCAGAGTTTGCAAAGACTTCTCTCCAGCATGTCCTAATCGTACATGCCATAGCTTGGTGGTGTCATTGTGCGCCTCAACAACATTTGCTTCATCAGTTGTACCTCCCTTCAAATAGTACAGATTGTGACGCCGAACCCCTTGCAGAATCACTATAGCTCCATGTGTAAACTTCATTGTGCCATCTCCAATGGTAACCTTGTAGCCTTTAGCTTCCAAAGCACCCACAGAAATTAGATTTTTCTTTAAAGATGGAACAAATCTAACCTCTTTGAGTTCTTTGACCATTCCATTAAACATTTTGAGCCGAATTGTTCCTATCCCCATTGTGCGACAAGGTTGATCATTCCCCATCACAACTGCACCGGATTCCAAATTACAAAAATCCGTAAACCATTCCTTAATAGGACACAAATGATATGTTGCTCCAGTATCAAGTACCCACTCGCTCGAACTAGCCACGTATGCTGTAGGAGTAATACTTAGTGAATAATCAGAGTCTTCATCTTTCCGTGCCATGTTTGCTGCTGCTGGTTTCTTCCTATCTCTCTTTTGAGCCTTTGGACAATCTTTCCTCCAATGACCCTTTTCATGACAAAAGACACACTCGTCTCGAGCTATATTTCTGCTTCTCGATTTGGATCGAGAATTCTTTCCACCATACTTTTTCTTTTTCTCCATCGCCCAATCTCGGCTCACTAAAGCTTCAGACGATGCTCGTTCAGAATTTTTATCATTATTCCTAATCTCCAAGTTAGTCAATGTTGTGCAAACATCTTTGAAGACAATCACACTCTTCCCATATATCAAGGTAGTCACAAAATAGCTATATTCCTCTGGTAGTGAGTGTAACAGAATCATAACCTTGACTTCATCCTTAATATCTTTATTAAGATTCTTCAAATCAATAAGTAACTTTTCAAATCTTGAGACATGATCGTGCATTGACACCCTATGCTTCATTCGAAAGTCATATACTTGGCTCATTGTATGAAGACGATTTTCAGGACTTTTCAGCAGATACTTCTCCTCCAATGTACGCCACAAAGTCACCGCACACTCCTCATCTTTCACCAAGTATTTCACCTCATTGGTCAAATAAGATCTGATCTGACACAAGCTTTCTCGTTCATACGATCCCAAATTTCTTCATCATACAAGTGTCTTTTATTTTTCAGAACAACATCGAGATCGATTTGAATAAGGGCATCCATAACTTCGTGCCTCCACATGCCGAAGTTGATTTTCCCATCAAACTTTTCTACATCAATCTTCTTGCCTCCTATAACAGGTGTTGAATAGCGATTTGACAAATCTCGCCTCCCACCTAAAGTGTCTCCTGAAATAGTCTCGGTAGATCTCTCCATAATTCTGGAAGTTTCACCTTCTACCATTTTCTTAACGAACTATTTCCACTTGAAAAATAGCCTCTATGATGTTAAATGCACTAGAAAAGTTTTCAGGAGACTGGACGGGAACTCGGTCCCAATAAAAACCAGAATCCTTAGACTCTTATCGCCTTTGTTGACAGAACTTTCCTAAACATGCAAAAATACACACTACTTACAATAGATTGTCTCCCAAGTACAAATGGCTGTCTCTATCGTATGCATGAACAGTACCATTTACATTAATAGTACCATATACGTGAATAGTACCGTATACGTGAATAGTACCGTATCCCCCAAGTACGAACCGTCGGCTCTGATACCACTTGTTGTGCGGGGAATGCGAAATCAAGCGCACCAAATAATTATAGAAAAATAAAGGACACAAGAATTACGTGGTTCGACAATATGCCTACGCCCACGGGAGCAAGAGAAAAATAATTGTATTATTAACAATTATTTGAGTACAAATTTGAGTAAAGAAATCTCACTTTCCTAGAACCTAAATACACCCAGTACTCTTACACACACTCTCCAATTGCTCACACTCTTAGAACTCTCAAAAGCTTAAAAACTTATAAGCTTAACAAATTTTGGGATAATTTAGAATGAAGAAATGGCTTCAATTTATAGGCTTCAAGCTTGCACTATTCCACCTAATCCCTCTGCAATTTGTCAATCTTCATCTCTGTCAATTTGACAAATTTGCTAACTTTTCCATTTTTCTTCATTTGGTGCAGGATTGTCAAATGCCAAATATTTTACAGCTTGCATTTTGGTGCCGACTTTGAAAAACAAAAGCAATGCATGTGGCTCACTTTTCTTTTTCAACCAAAACTCTTTGACTTTTCAACACAAACAAATCCACAAATTCAAACGTCTAACACTAAATAATCTCTCCCAAACATAAAGACAACAAAAGTCTCAAACTCTAAATTACAAGTTCATAACGGAATAAATTGAATAAAAACATGAGTCTATTCCTCTTGTTAATCAAATGGCAAACGGAAACGAAAAATTACTAACTCCAAAGCTAAGCGTACCTCTCAAAAGAAACTTAATTTGCAAAAAATAATGACGAGGGGTGAGCCGTCAACTCGGTAAGTAAAAACATTCCTAACACACTATGCCTATCGATACTAAAAATATTGCAAGCCTTCTTTTGTCTAAAACATATTTCATAATCCATAAATTTCATAAAACGATATATCACGATAACATAACATAAATTATTAATAATTCAAAAAATCCAAAAGCATATTTACTTGTGAAGCAAATCATATAATACGTATACAGAAAACAAAAGGTTAGCTCATGTCACATAGTGTCACTTATAGTTCCGGTGACCTAACCAAAAACAGAATCAGAATATCGTGTGCACACTCAGAACAGAAATCCAGTACTAGTCCAGAACAGACATATATCGTATTATATGATCAGAATCAGAATTAGAATAACTACAGACAATGAGCCAAAACATAATGACTTATACGTGGCACTTTGCACTATATGTGGCACTTTGCGACGCTTTGGCCTTCAAGAGGTGTCCCCCATATAGTCCCAAAAGGTGGCCCCCGTACAATCATAAATAATTAAATCACACATAGGCACAAAACATTCGTATCAGTTTCATAAATGTCCATAACAACAATTTAGGCTTGCATAACATTTTAAAGATAAAATCATAAAAGGTTGTCATGTCATAAAATCATTTACATATTAAAAAGCATTTATAAAATACTTTGTTAAAAAGAATTTAGGTTTGAAAACATTTACATAAAACTAATTTTTTTTATCAAAATCAATTAATCCTTTAAGTAGTATAAAAACATTTATACTTATAATAATAATATCAAAATATTTATACATATCCAGTATACTAGGAATGAAGTTACTTACCTCGACTAAAGAATTTGAATTAACATGCCTCTAAGCCTCTAAGAGTCTCAATCACCTCCAACACCTTAAAGAAATACAAGATATGACAATTAATAACTTATTCTAAGAATATGACTTTCTAATTCATACCCGTACAGGTCTGATTCTCAGAATTTTAACTCTTGATCTATAACTCATAACGACATACTGTTCTGGACATCCATGAGTACCCCATGTAAAATTTGCAAGAGGATCCAACATCAAAAATATTTTCAAAACTATTTATTTCTCAACAATTTCGAAATTGTTTTCACATAACCTAAACCAAACAGAACGGGTTCTGTGATTTTTATAAAATAAAATACTAATCAGAAAATTATGAAATTAAAACTGGGAATCCTAGACACATATATTAACCTACATATAAAATTTCTAGAATTTTCGGAGTTCATTTGGTGGTACAAATAATCTTGTGAATCCGATCACAATGCTGGAATCGCAGTTTTCCAGTGCAGTGGTTTCTATTTCGAAAATACATATAAAATTGAAAACGAAGTCGAATTTAATGAAATAAAATTTACTCAAGAAGCCCTACATGTCTAGTTTCCAGAAATATAAATTTCATAAGAAAACTCATTCAGAAAATATAGGTTTAAGTTCGAGATACTTATACTGTCCAGAATTATCCTGTGCTTAATATGTCAAGGATTGATTAACTAAACTCATAATAAATCAAAACTCTAAAAAAAGCCTAAATAGATTCTAAATCATGCATTATGATCTATAACCAGCTAGAATCGTGCCAATATAAACCCTAGATAGAGTGATTAGAAATCTGTTGAGAATAGGGAGAATAACTTACCCGTCGCTTTGATTCTCTCCAAAACAAAGGTTTGAATCCTAAGATTTGGGTAGGAGCATAAAGAGTAGTAGAGAAGAAGAATAAACGTCGTGAACTTAGGGTTATGGAAGGGAAAAAGTATGAATTTATAGAGAGTCTTAAGAAACCCTATTTAATTAGGAAAAATAACACTGTTCCAAAATTATCTCATAAATAACCTCTATTTATAATTAGTATCCCTTTCTTAATAAGGGTTATAGGCCACCCATAATTCTCAAAGAAAGCACAATTTCCATAATTTAATATTATGGAAATTTGTGGCGTTACAGCACATGCCATTTTTATTTATTACGTGGAGTTGTAAATTTGAGGACTAATATCCCTGGTAATTAATTTTTATTTCATTTATTTGCTCTCATGGCTTGTTTCATCATCTAAATTATGTGGAATGCGTCTTGGTTGTTAATTTTGGAATGAAGTTTTTGATGTTTCGGTCAGGGCTTTATGAGCAAATTTTGCATCATTGAATGTCATTTGATCAAAGGGCGAGGTTTAGTGATTTTCAAGCAATTTTATTCAACTGGTTACCTGAGTTCGAATCTTAAAGAGATAAATAGTTAAAAATGAATTTAGACTTTGCCTACTCCTTTAAGAAAAAAAGAAGGTCATTTAGTCTTAACTTTTGAAATTTTTGTTTGACATTTCGGCTTTATAGCATGCGAAGTATTTTCTTAAATTTTATAATTCCTTGAGAATGTGCAAACATTTTATGATAAAATTACTTAAAAATGTCGTTGAAACGAACTGAACTTTTTATGTTGAAAGAAAGCCTTATTATTTTTCTGTACTTCTATGTAATGCTTTATGGTTACAAAATTCTCATTGTTATCACTCTTCTTGTGCAAGATCTGTAATGAAAGATACTTTTCTGTGAAATTTGTGTTCCTGATATTAAAAGTTCACATGCTGGGGGGCTTCCTATTTCATCTTTGTCATTCTACTTGTGCTTTGCTTCATTGTGTAGCTACAGCATTATAAGCGTTACCATAACTTATCTGCAGCAATTTTGTAATTTACTATTATTGTGGTTGTTGCTGCTATCATTGTTCTACTAGTTGGAAAATTCGAATTGTTTTAGACGTGACATTTATCATATTAGATATTCAAGGTATACATACATGCATATATATATATATATATATATATATATTATATATGATGCTGAATACTGGGGATCTGTTTAGATATGATGCAGAGAAATGACAGAAGTTGTATTAAGTGACGAAGATTGAGCAGCAAAACAAGAGATAGTTTTCAGCAAATTAAAGACGTTGGCTCTGTTTGATTTAGTTAGACTCACAAGTTTCTGCTCTGGCAATTGCACTTTCAAATTCCCATCCTTGCAAGATTTAACTGTGATTGGCTGTCCCAAGATGAAGAATTTTACTAGAGGAGAATTATGGATGCCATCTGGTACGGAGAGAGAGAAGATGAAAGGCGTTGGGCTAATGACCTTAACACAACCATACAACAACTACATGCAGAAACGGTAAGTATAATTCACTATTCTATCTCCAATGGAAAAGTTTTACAAAATTTGCAATTTTTTAACAAAACGTAGAAAACTGATCGTTGACAAGTTAGTTTGATTCATTAGAATATTCGCTATTACTTTTGTATTTAATTCATGAAACTGTCCTATTTAATATTGACATTTTCACAAAAGTTAGATAATGTTTTTCAATTATCACAAATTCGTTAATAATTAGTTTTAATTTCATAATATGAAAATCTTGTCAAAGAAATTGTGTTATTAAACTTATTAAATCTCTCGCTAGTGGCTTCCTTCCTAATCTCCATGTGCTTTAGTATTTATTTCCAAGTGCCTAATTTTACGACTTTTAATTTAGATTAATGAATGACAATTCTTATTTTTTCAGCTGTTGGAGGGGCTTTCATCTTAGTCGACTTTATAAAAGTAATCTGATCAAATACATCTTAGTACTTGGATAAGATGTGAATTTGAAGAATAAAGATCGCAGGTAACTAATTTTATTACTTATGTACTTTTCTCATGGTTTTGTTTCATCGTTTCATCTAAACTCTTTGGAATGCATTAATTTTGTTTATTGTTAATTTGGAACGAAGTTTTAACGTATCATTCAGGGATTTTGTTTGCATCATTGAGGGTTGTTTGGCCTTAACTTCTCAGGTTTTTGACATTCAGCTTTATATTGTGCTATTTTTAGTAATTTTTGTAACTCCTTGAAAGCATGCATATATTTTTTTTCTTATCATGATGCCTCGAAAATGTCATTAGAAGGGACAGCAGTTTTCTTTTTCTTATTTACTTTCTTTATCATGGGTTTTACTTTTTATTTTCAAGTATCTACGTTTGCGAATTTTAGTTCAACTTATTGAATGGGAATTTTGTTTTCAGCTACGTACAAGACGATGCCGTTGCTGATGCCATTGTTAGTGTCATAGTTACTATTACTCGAAAATTTCAAGTAATTTAGTTGTGAAATTCATTATGCTAGAGATATTCAAAATATATATGATGCTGAAAAGAGGAGACTTGTTGTCTCAGTTTGTTTCATTTTGTTTTTTCCAATTCTAATTTCCAAATTTTAGAAATGTGGTGAGAGAAGGAACAAAAGGAGTAAAAAATTTGTCAAAATAGTTGTAGCTATGAACAATTATATCCAAACACATTTAGCATCAATCTACTTTGCCAAAGTCTATCTTTCAAAACTTAGAAGGCAAGGAAAGAGCGGGTAGGAAATGCAAGAGGTATCAAATCATGCATATGGTCAAATGCTCCTGCACATGAACACATAAAGAACAATTGAAATATCATTCATCGGATAACACAAACAAATAAAATAAAAAAAGAAGAAAGAGAGAAATCTAATCGTCTCATTATCCCTAAAACAAATCATTAAACCATCAAATGTTTGCAATGAGCACAATCTGATCATCTGCTCGGAATAATTAGATTTTAGATGTTGGCTGGTGTATTTTTTGGCCAGTAAAAAGGTTTTCGGATGGTGGCTGCTCTATTGGGCCTTAACTTTTTATTTATTAATTTATTTGTTGGTCGATGTCAATTGATATGAATAATTGCTGCTGTATCAATAATAATTGGTAGGAAATAAATTAATATCTAACTATATCTTCTTAATTAATTATTTATTTTTTTATCCATTTACATTGGAAAAAAGGGATGCAAGTTCAGGGAGCTTCTTACACGTGGCACTTTCAAAAGCTTTTCTTTTATTAAGCTGTGTCAAGCAGCACACGTCAACATCATTTACAAGTGGGAACAACTCTTTTTAATAAAAGAAAAGCCTTTTTTGTTTTAAAATAAAGCTTTGGTTTTTATGATTCACTATTACTAATTGCCCCAGTCATTCCACTGTGAATACACACAACTTAATAAAGAGGGTTGTGGGGTTTGCTGCATAGAAATTGTTGAGTACATGCAAATTAATAAAGAGAGTTGTGTGGTCGCTGCATAGAAATTGTTGAATACATACAAATTATTGAGGACTCAGCTAAGTTGCAGCATCTGCAACTTACAGCTGAGTCCTTTGTGGCCTTGCATCAGCCAAGTTCCAGCAGCTTCTCCTCTCTCCTACAACAGTGAGTAAGCTGCTCATTGGCTATGTTACATACAGAATCTGTAACATAGCCATCTCCAATTATTGAATAGAAATCCAATAAACGAACAAATTAAAACTCAATTAATATATTCCACTAAATTTTTCATACAATATCCTATTCAGTTGTATAAAATGTTCAAAATAAAATATATAATTACAAAATTATATATTGTGAATACACGTCAACATCATTTACAAGTGGGAACAACTCTTTTTCATAAAAGAAAAGCCTTTTTTGTTTTAAAATAAAGTTTTTTTGGATGATTCACTATTACTAATTGCCCAAGTCATTCTATTGTGAATACATGCAAATTAATAAAGAGACTTGTGGGGTTGCTGGATAGAAATTGTTGGAATACATACAAATTATTGAACAGAAATCCAATAATTGAACACCGTCCAATTCTTGTCCAATCAAATTAGACGTGGGTGGCGTCAAGCATGACACGTCAACATCATTTACAAGTGGGAACAGCTCTTTCTAATAAAAGAAAAGCCTTTTTTGTTTTAAAATAAAGCTTTTCTTTTTTATGATTCACCCCCAAGTCATTCTATTGTGACTACATACAAATTAATAAGAGTGATGCTATTAGCACCCCTTTAATATCCTAATGAAACCTTTTCTTTAAATTTACAATCTTATCCTCGTGTAGAATTATATGAAACCCCCATACAATTTCATCTTATCTTGTGCAAACATTTTACACCTGCAATTACAGACTTCATAATACAAACTCTTGGCACCCACATGTAGAATATCCTTTATTTTTTTAATTAATTTTTCAGTCCAATTCAAAATAGTAGAAGAAGTGCAAAGAACTTATTATTGCATATGGGTCTCAAATTCTATTTTTATTTATTTTAATTTTCATAATTTTCTTGTTACATTTGTGAAGAACAATCACTGATCATTGTTTTGCTCCTTCAAATACAACTCTCATGGTTCTCAAAATTCATTAGTTTATTGTTGATGCATCATTTGTGCCATTGTGATAACTGCAATAACTTGGTTTTTTTTTTCTTTCAAGCATTCGTCCTCTTTTAAACTCATCAACTTTCTCCATTATTTTTCTAAGATTTGCAAGTGAAATCGTCTTCCTTTAACGATAGCCTAGAGTTTTCTCTCCTTTCTCTGTTATCAACCTTCTTGCTTGTGAATCCAATTTCTGTTTTTTTTTTATAAACAAATTCAAGAAAATAATTGCAAAACTCAGCTGCTTTTCTGCAATTAACCATCATCTTCTCAACTTCTAAATTTAACAAGATTATTTTCGGAATAAGGGAAGTGTCATTAGAAAAAATTATATTCATTTTAATATTACGACTGGTACAAAAAGAAAAGGAATCTTGACAGTACTTTCGAGGAGTGCCAATAGCTCCACTCATTAATAAAGAGGGTTGTGGGGTTGCTGCATATAAATTGTTGAATATATACAAATTATTGAACAGAAATCCAATAATTGAACACCGTCCAATTCCTGTCCAATCAAATTAAAACTCAATTAATATATTCCACTAAATTTTTCATACAACATTCTATTCAGATGAATAAAATGTAAAAAATATAATATATAATTCAAAAAATTATAAAGGATGCAATTTAGCAGGTCATACAATATACCAAAAAAAGTCTTGGGGGTGCAGTAGGAATATTTCTTGACAGAAAGAGTCTTAAAATTTTTTTCGCCAGCAAACATTTTCTCTCTCTGATCTCTGTATTCTTCAGATCCTCCTCCTTGCTTGAACGTCTGTAACTTTGTCGTCCATGATTTGCATTCAATTCTTGACCAAAAAACCTTTTTCCGGATTTTCATCTTTTGATCTCAAACATGCTTTGCTTCTGTTGATTGTGGTCGCTTCTAGTGCTAGTTCTTTCCTTATATAGCTTTGTTCCCTTTTGCCATCAGCTCTTTGCATTTCCTTGGATGAAGAAACCTTTTTCTTGTTTCAATTTTCTGATCTCAAAAGCACTTTGATTCTCGTCTGCCACAGTGAGTTTGTCCTTGTTTTGTACAAACATAATTTCGCCATTATCTGTTTGATTATCAATTGACCTGTCGTTGACTCTATTCTATTTCTATGTGAAAAATACGAAAAAAAAAAAGAGATTGAAGATGGTGGAAAGCATTGTTACTGTTGTTTTAGAAGTTGTGAAATGCTTGGCTCCTCCGACACAACGCCAACTTGATTACTTGCGTAACTACAATGAAAACATTCAGAAACTCGAAGCAGAAACCGAGAGCCTGAAGGTTGAAATTAGAAGCATTGAGCGCAGAGTTTTTGGAGCCGAAAAAAAAGGAGAAAAGAGTGAAGAGAAGGTTGAGAAGTGGCTGGTTAGCGCCAACAAGATCATTGATGAGGTGAATGCCAAATTCATGGAAGATGAAGAGACTGCAAATAAGCGATGTCTCAAGGGGCTGTGTCCTAATTTGAAGGCTCGCTATCAGCTTAGCAAGAAAGCAGAGGCACAGGTGAAGGCCCTTGGTGAGTGCCGAGAAGAAGCCGGTCGACTTGATAGAATTTCCTACCTTACCTATCCGGACAAGATATGGCTCAAGTCCCACAAAGGTTACGAGGCCTTTGGATCAAGGCTTTCTACTTTGAAGTGTATACAAAACGCTTTGACTGATGTTAATGTCAGCATCGTTGGAGTGTACGGCATGGGCGGCGTTGGAAAGACGACTCTAGCGAAGGAGATCGTTAGGCAAGCCTTGGCAGACAAGCTCTTTGATCAAATAGCCTTTTCAGAGGTTTCCGAAACTGTAGACATAAAAAAGATTCAGCGGGATATTGCTGAGGACTTGGGTCTGGCATGGCATGAGGAAACTGAATCTCGAACTGCGAGTAGACTGTATGAACAGTTGAAGAATGAGAAGAAGATTCTTGTGGTTCTAGATAACATATGGAAGCATCTTGATTTGGAGACTGTTGGAATTCCTTTTGGTGATGATTATAGAGGTTGTAAACTCTTGCTGACTGCAAGAGATCGTAATGTTTTGTTGGATATGGATTCTAAACATAACTTCTTTATTGACAACTTAAATGAAGAAGAAGCTTGGAGATTGTTTAAGACGATGGCGGGTGATTATGTTGAAAATCGTCAGCTGAAATCTACAGCAACAGATGTAGCAAAGGGATGTGGAGGTTTGCCTATTGCCTTAGCTACAACAGCAAGGGCAATGAGAGACAAGACTGTGCATGAATGGAAGAATGCCTTGCGAGAACTTCAGACGCCTTCAGTGATGAACTTCGAAGGACTGCCGGCAGATACTTATTCAAGAATCGAGCTGAGTTTCAAGTATTTAAAAGGTGAGCAGCTCAAGAAAATTTTTCTGCTTTGCAGTCTAATGGGTAATCCTATTTTTACTTCAGACCTGTTTAAATACTCCATGGGTTTGGGTATACTCCAAGGAGTCAAGAAGATGGAAGATGCACGAAACCAATTATATGCATTGGCCTATAAACTTAAAGACGCTTGTTTGTTGCTTGAGGGAGGTAGCAACGAACAATTTTCAATGCATGACGTCGTTCGCGATGTTGGCATATCAATTGCTTGCCGGGACCAACATGTATTTTTGGCAAAAAATGAGGATGTGTTGGAGCTGCCGGACAAGGAAGCACTTGAAAATTGCTATGCGATTTCTATAAGTGGATGCCGTATTCAGGAGCTTCCTCAAGGATTGGAATGCTTGCAACTCGAACTTTTATATATATCTCCCAAAGACTCTTACCTTCAAATCAATATTCCTGAGAACATTTTTGCAGGGATGCGGAAGCTTAGAGTTGTAGATTTTACTGGGATGCAATTATGTTGCTTGCCATCTTCAATTGATCTCTTAGTAAATCTTCAAACACTATGTTTGGATCAATGCATGTTGAGAGACATAGCTATTATTGGAAGGTTGAAGAATCTGGAAATCCTTAGCTTTTTAAATTCAGATATTGTGCAGTTGCCTGAAGAACTAGGTGAATTGACTAAGCTAAGGTTGTTAGATTTATCCAATTGTTTCCGGCTAAAAGCTATTGCACCCAATGTCCTATCAAGCTTAACTCGATTGGAAGAACTCTACATGAAAAATTGCTTTATCGAATGGGATGTTGAAAGACCCAATGGTGGAAGAAGTACTGCCAGCCTTGGTGAGTTGTTGCAATTGCCTCGACTGACCACTCTAGAAATAGATGTCAAAAATGATAGTATTTTACCAGAAGGCTTTTTTGCAAAAAAATTAGAAAGGTTCAAAATATCAATAGGAGATGAGTCATTCAAGCCTCCCGTGTGTGCGGATGAATGGTTCGGTAGTCGGCGGGTTTTGATCAGTAATCCTTCGAGTCTAAGAACCATAATGCTGAAGCTTAGCTCAAAGCGTATTTGCTCGAAGAAAATGCAGGGCATCCAGAATGTTGAATACTTGTGTTTGGACAAGCTGCAAGGTGTCAAGAATGTTCTTTTAGATATGGACATTGAGGGATTTCTACAGTTGAAGCATCTCCATGTTCAAAATAATCCTGACTTCATGTGCGTTGTTGACTCAACGGAGGGGGTACCTCGTGATGTGTTTCCTCTTTTGGAGTCACTTACTCTTTACAATTTGATTAACATGGAGAGGGTATGTATTGATCGACTCAAAGTAGAGTCTTTCTGTGAACTTAAAACCATAAAGGTGGGAAAATGTGATGAGTTGAGTAATATCTTCATGCTGTCTTCTATAAGCTGCCTTCCCACACTTGAGAGGATTGCAGTTTTTGATTGCGATAAGATTGAAGAGGTCTTTGCAATTGGTGGAGAACCAGATGTCGACAACAATAATGCAGTGGAGAAGATAGAGTTTGCTGCATTAAAAGTTTTACATCTGCAAAATCTTCCGAAGCTTGCAAGTTTTTGCTCTGAAGTAAAGAGACCAAATACACAAGAGTCGCAAGAGGAATTGACAGCTATTACTTGCTCGAACGAAATCAGTTTGTTGGAGGAGGACAAGCCTGATACTTCGACACCACTTTTCAAGGAGAAGGTAAGCAATTATAATGAAACCAAAGCATTCGTTTTTCTTTCTCAATTTATTCTATCGTGCATTCTCATTTGATGAAAACTGTAGAAAATAAGTTATAAGGGAAATAGAAAATGAGAATGGAAATTAGAATCTCACACACTCACTCACTAAGCTTGCTTTACATATTAATAATGTGAATTAAATTGCATATTAAGTGTATGTTTGGTATGGTAATAATTCTCAAAAAATCATTTTTAGTACGGATTTCTAAAAATATATTTGAAAAAAGTTTAACACAATGTTTTGTAAATGGGTGAGCTATTTGCACTTAAAAAAGTACTCTAAACACTCTAATTGAAATAAAAATTTTATAACAAAAATATCTATCATATGAATTACGTTAAGGACCATTTATTATAAGTCAATATTACATAATTACTATGAACACCCCATATAACACACTCATTATTTAATATATATAATTTTCATGTTTTAAACCTTAAAACTTTTTTATTTACAACATCTTAATCAATACTTAGATGAATAATGATAAAATCAATATTTTTATTTTATTTTTCCATAAATAAAATTAATTTTTCACTCATTATTTTTATTTTTTCAAAAATAAAGTATTTTTTTTCCTTTTTGGGGCTTTTGACCTCTTTTTTTTTTTTCTTCTTTGTCCTCTTCTCTTCTTCTCCTTCTTTTTTTCTAGTTTTTATGGAATATTTCTTCTTATTATTTTCTCATTGCAAGTTATTTTAAGTGCAAAATCCAATATTAAACATAAGTAAACAAAAAAATTAATAACTAAAATACTTGTTTTACTATTTAAATTACATTCGGTACACATGCATGTTTGGTAATTTACTATTATAAAATACATGTTTTATTATTTTTCAAAAATAAAAGAGGTTTTTATAATTCATAAATAATATTGAGCACACTATTTTAATAATCACTTTTAAATTACATTTGTCAAACTCTTTGGTACATTAGATTGTCAAATAATCAATACCAAACACGCACTGAAGCTGTCACTTGGGAAGAAGGTTTTGATGGCTTATATTTACAATCAAAGAAGATACTTCTCAGCTTATATTGGATCTAATAAAAAATTAATGTTTAGGTTGTGCTCCCCAGCTTGGAGGATTTGAAGCTGGTTGGAATTAATGTCGAAAAGATTTGGCAAAATCAACTTCCAGCCATGTTTCTTTGCTTTCAAAGTTTAACTAAATTGATCGTGGGGGAATGTCACAAATTAAAATGTATATTTTCGACTTCTATGCTCAGAAGCTTTGAACAACTCCGAAAGCTGGATATATACAACTGTATGGGTTTGCTTGAGATTATTTCCGAAGGAGCAGATCAAGTGCCACCTTGTTTTATCTTTCCGCGGCTGACATTTCTAAGACTAGGTGAACTACCAGAACTTAGATGTTTATATCCTGGAATGCATACTTCGGAATGGCCGGCACTAAAATCGTTGATGGTCTTTGGTTGTGACAAAATAAAGTTATTTGCTTCTGAGTTATCTAGCTTCCATGGAAACATTGATGAGAATCAACTTCCTATCCCAGCACAACAGCCTCTGTTCTTGATCGAAAAGGTATATATGCAACCATTTATTTGATTTTTTATCAGTTGAGTCTTACTGTTTCTTATGTTTTACGTTTGATTCTTTGTTGCAAAGAAACTCACAAACAAAAGATTTTAGAAATACCCACTGTACATGTATGTATTACTCAAAATTGTTTGACAGAACATCAATAGAACTAATTAGTTTTTATATGAGTTGATGATGTTCAGATCTTCCCCAGCTTGGAGAAACTCCTATTAAGTGGAAAGGATTTCAGGATGATTTTGCAGGGTGATTACCCACAAAACCTATTTGGCAGTCTTAAATACATTGAGGTTGTGCAAGATGACTCAGCTTGTTTTCCGCTTGGTTTACTTGAGAAGTTTCGCAATCTGGAAATCCTCTATCTGAGTGGTACTTCATACACAGAGATATTATCAAATGAAGGACACTCGGAGAAGCACGTGGGCAAGTTCTCACAAGTAAAACATTTACAGCCGTACAAACTGAATGATCTGAAGCAGCTGTGGAAACAAGGCTCCAAACTAGACTTCATTTTCACAAATCTTGAAATTCTACGAGTATATTGTTGTCAAAATCTGATTGTTCTATTGCCATCGTCATCGGTATCTTTCCGAAATCTGACGGATCTGCAAGTTTGGGGTTGCAAGGAATTGATGAAGTTGGTAACATCCTCCACAGCAAAGAGTCTAGTGCGACTCAGGATAATGAAGGTATGTGGAAGCAGAGCAATGACACAAGTGGTAACAAGTGAGGAAGATGGAGCAGAAGATGAAATTGTTTTCAGCAATTTGACGGCGTTGACTCTGCTTGATTTAGATAGCCTCACAAGTTTCTGCTCTGGCAATTACACCTTCAAATTCCCATCTTTACGAGATTTAGAAGTGATTGGTTGTCCCAAGATGAAGATTTTCACCACAGGAGAATTATGTACACCGCCAAGAGTAAACGTCTGGTATGGAGAGGGAGATGGTGAATGTCGTTGGGCTAATGACCTTAACGTTACGATACAAGAGTTACATGCTGAAAAGGTACGGTTAATCCCAAGGAAATTTTTGCAAAATTTGCAGTTTTTGCAAAATTCAGAAAATAGATCATCGACAACTAGAATATTTGTTATTGATTAAGCGCATGATCAGGTTTTAAAAAGTGTGAGACACTTTTGTATTTAATTCTTGAAATTGTCCAATTTAAAACGGACATTTTGCCAAAAGTTTGGGAATCTTTTTCAATTATCAAAACTTCATGAATCATTAGTTTTAACTTCATAATATAAAAGTCTTGTCAAATTAATGAATGAGAATTTTATTTTCAGATGTTGGAAGGGTCATCTTCTAATTTGAGGAAGTACGATACATTGTGATCGCATTGGCTTTTTAATATATTACTTCGAGTTGTGAAATAGAAGAATAAAGTCCCAGGTAAATAATTTCATTTTATTTATTTGTTCTCGTGGCTTGTTTCATCGGTTCACCTGAACTATTTAGATTGCGTCACTGGTTTATTGTTAACTTTGAAATGAAGTTTTAATGTTTCGTTCAGGGCTTTATGAGCAAATTTTTCATCATTGGATGTCTTTTGGTCTGAACTTTTGAGATTTTGTTTGATAGTCAAGGCTTTATAGTATGCTATTTATAATTCCTTAAGATTGTGCAAATTTTTTTATGATAAAATTGCTTGACAATGTCATTGAAAGGAACAACACTTTTGTGTTGAAAGCCTTCAGATTACAGAAAAATAATAATCTTTTCTGCACTTCTATGTTGCTCTTTTTGATTACCGAGGTCTCAACTTTATCACTCTTCTTTTGCAGGATGTGGAATCAAAGATATTTTTCTTTGACATTTGTGTTCCTTGTATTAAAAGTTTACATGCT
This sequence comes from Citrus sinensis, assembly GCF_022201045.2. Lineage (NCBI taxonomy): Eukaryota > Viridiplantae > Streptophyta > Magnoliopsida > Sapindales > Rutaceae > Citrus > Citrus sinensis. Next base: position 26,811,307 of record NC_068560.1, read on the forward strand.
GAGGGGCTTCCTGTGTTATCTTTGCTGTTCTACTTCATTGTATCGCTACAGCTTTGTGAGTGTTACGATAACTATTGTTTCCTTCATTTGAGCATTGTAAGTTTCGAAGGCGCTACATTGCTTGACTAAAGATGTTTAAATTTACCATTTGTTTGCACCCCTTGTATTATATACAATAAATTTTTGATGTATTTTGATATTTAATACGAGATATGTTTGAATTTTCATTGAAAGGTTTCATAATTGTTCTGATTTATCTTCAGTTTTATTTTTGTTATCTCAAACACACGTCAGCCCTTGCATGAATAAACGCACATAATATCCCAGAAGAGTTTTATTAGACGTGCAGGCAAATGAAATTTTATCAGCAATCTTGTGATTTTACCATTATTGTTGTTGTTGCTGTCTATTATTATTACTACTAATTGGAAATTTCAAGTATTTTAGATGATAAGTTTATTATGTTAGAGATATTCATAATATACATGATGCTGAAATCAGGGGATTTGTTGTCTCGATTTGTTTTATTTTTGTTTGTCTCGAATCAAATTTTCAAATTTAAGAAATATGGTAAGAGAAGGAACAACAGGAGTTTCTCTGGTTGGCCATAACTGCACCTCAGAGAGTGCTCCGGCATCGGGAATCTGCTCATAGCTTGTTAGGCCGAGGAGATTCTTCCTCGGTCAGGTAATGAGGGCATGCGCGGCTAGTGCTCTTTTAATTACCCCAAACATATATGATGCTGAAACCAGAGGATTTGTTATCTCAGTTTGTTTGCCTCGAATTTTCAAATTTAAGAAAAATGTTAAAGTTAAGGAACAAAAGGAGTTTAAAATTTGCAAAAATTGATGTAGCTATGAAACAACTTCGTCGTAACATATTTAGCATCAATCTTCTTTGCCAATTGTTTATTGTCATCACTGTTGTTCTGTATTTTAGTTCTTGCCCTGTTTGTTCTGTTCCTCTGTTTATTTCATTGGGCTTGCTACTTTGCTTCACAAAATATAACTTTCAAAATTTAGGAGGCATGGAAAGAGTGCTTAGAAAATGCAAGAGGTATCAAATCATGCATTAGAAAACTTGTTGGCTGCTAGCTGGTCTATTTCATTGCCACCGATCGGATCCTTGTCCAAAAAGCCATCAATGTGCCTGTTAATGATAGGAGCCGGAGATACAAGCGTGAAAATAACAGGATCATTTACAACATGGAAATCAGTCGCCATTGGTAGGTGGCGCTGCATATGATATTAACAACTGATTGACGAAATTAATGCTATCAATGTGCCTGTAAATGTTGTGCTTAATTTTCATGCATAAAGTCGTTGGCTGGTCTGTTTGGCCTTCAATGATTTGCCTTTTCGACTAAATGATTCCAAAAAGCCATCAGCAATCACCAGTGCAACTAACTCTTCAAAAGAAAACAAAATTAAAAATAAAAGTCTCAAAAAGTATCGTTAATTTAATTCTATTGTTTCCGTGTAATCACAAAGTGTTCGATAAATATTTATAAATTACAGTTTGAAAATTAAGGTAGTTTTATATTTGATGAAATATTAAATTTTAAAAGTTATCATAATCAATTTATTCTTATCATCAAATAATCTTAATCAAAGACAAAACTTTGTTGCTCAGTGTAACTCACTCCCATTTTATCTATTTCTAATTGAATTATATTGTAATCTATATTTCTTGTTGAAAATTGATAAATAATATAGGTTTCAAAATTTAGACATATAAGTGCTGCTAATCATTATTATTTCTCTAAAACTATCGCCTAAGGCGGAATAATTATTCTTTTTGAAATAAAAGTATGGTGTGTGTATTAAAAAAAATTAAAATGAACATTTTATTATTTAGTCATATGTCAATATTATTAGTAAATTTAAATTAATATCTTATTTATTGCATCTTCAAATTATTTTCCGTAGATTAAATAGATTTTATTTAACAAAAAAATATTGTTGACGCGTGTCAAATTTTCATGCATTTTAGAATTTATTAATGAGGTTGCATTATTGTCCATATCGTCAATAATTTTAGCAGTCACCCCCATTTGATCTGTCATCTTGTGATTGGTTGGACATACTAAGTGTTCTTGCCGACCAGCTGTGCCCTTCTAATTATGTAATGACCTGCCCAATCAAGTTCTCGTATTCTTTCAATTTATGATAAGATTCTCGTATAGGAACATATCTGCAAACGTAATAATTACTAGTTCTGTAAGTTAGCGGGAACCCCATTTTTTAATTTGAATGGTCAGATCCATGATTACACTTACACACCCGCAGTATAATGTCAACAACCAGCTGTAAATTTCCATGGACACAAATACCCCCAACTAGTGCTCATTAATTACTTAATTATACATATATAACTTAATCACATGTATAAGAATTTCGGCCCCTCATTACATCAGCAAATTATCACGTACCACAATTCTGTAATTCTCTATAAATCATATTGGATTTTTGAATTATCAAAGAGCACCATGTCGTTGCAACCAAGTATTGGTGCATGTGCCAGAAAGCATGGGTTCCAGAAGTGAAAGAGGTGAAAATTTTTAGGGGCCATAAACATAAAGTTTGAAACATAAACCTTTGGATCCATGTCGTTGAAACAATTTACGAGTCAGATCTAATGGTTTACTCACAAAACAGGTGCAAGGTAGGCGGACCCCATAATCAGAGCTATGAAGGATCGGAGAGTTTATAAAGTTTGAAATGTTGGTAGCAATTGAATCTCAAGAGAGCGTACACATTTCCCCTCCACACAGACGGAGTTAGAAATTTAATTTAATTGCTATGCGATCTCTATAAGAGATTGTCGTATTCACAAGCATCTTGAAGGATTGGAATGCCCGTAACTTGGATTTTATACATATCTCCCAAAGTTTCTTACCTTCAAATCAATATTCCAGAGAACATTTTTGCAGGGATGAGAAAGCTTAAAGTTGTAGATTTTACTGGGATGCAATTATTTTGCTTGCCATCTTCAATTGATCTGTTAGAAATTCTTCAAACACTATGTTTAGATCAATGCATGTTGGGAGACAGCTATTATGGGAAAGTTGAAGAATCTAGAAATCCTTAGCATTGACAATTCTGACATTGTACAGTTGCCCGAAGCACTAGGTCAACTGACTAAGCTAAGGCTGTTAGATTTGACAAATTGTTTCCAACTAAGAATTATTGCACCCAATGTCATATCATGCTTATCTCGTTCAAAAGAATTGAATATAAGACATTGCTTTGTTGAATGGGATGTTCAAGGTTGTGCTGGCCTAGATGAATTGATGCATTTGACTCGGCTGGCCATGCTTGAAATAGATGTTAGAAATGATAATACATTGCCCAAAGGCTTTTTCAGTAGAAAGTTTGAAAAGTTCAAAATTTCCGTAGGAGATGTGTCGGGTGTACCTTCGGAGGTTTCCATAGAAGATTGGCTTAGATTCAGTCGGCCATCTTTTTCAATCGCCATTCATGAGACTTTAAGAAGGTTGAAGCTCAAGCTTAATTCTACGACCATTTGCTCGAACAAATTGCAGGGCATCAGGAACGTTGAATACTTATGTTTGGACAAGTTGCAAGGTGTCAAGAATGTTCTTTTTGAATTGGACACAGATGGCTTTTCAGAATTAAAGCATCTCAAAGTTCAAAGTAATCCTGACTTGCTTTGTATGGTTGACTCAATAAACAGAGTACCCTGTGATTCCTTTCCTCATTTGGAGTCACTTACTCTTTACAATTGACTAACTTGGAGAGGATATGTATTGATCCACTGAAAGTAGTCTTTCAATGAACTAGAAACCATAAAAGTGGAATATTGTGTTGAGTTGAGTAATATCTTCTTGCTCTCTGCTACAAACTGCCTTCCAAGAGCTGAGAGGATTGCAGTTATTGATTGCAGCAATGTGGAAGAGATTTTTGCAATTGGTGGAGAAGCTGATGTCGACAACAATAATGCAATCGAGGAGATAGAGTTCGATGAATTAAGGTCTTTGAGTCTGGGAAATCTTCCAAAGCTTACAAGTTTTTGCTGTGGAGTGAAGCCACCTTCAGCATCACCAAATAGACAAGAATCCAACGAAATCCGTTTGGATGCCTCGACACATTTGTTCAACAAGAAGGTAGGCTAACACATTTTTTGTTTTAATTATTTCTTTATTATTTTACTCTACCATGCATTCTCATTTGATGACAAGGATACTTATGTTGAAAATAAATCATTTAGGAAAAAAGAAAAAGAAGGAATTAAAATTCTAACTAAAACTTTATCTTTAGTAGGTTGTGTTTGTTGATGTGCTCTTTAAAGTATATTAATTTATTTATTTTTTGATTGATAAAATATTTGAGATATTTTTCAAAAATTCTTAATTGTATAAATATTTTGAATAAGATCTATTTAATCATATTATATGTATTTATATGATCATCATATGGATTCATAGAAGACGTAAATACAAGTTATCTTATAACTAAATAAATTAAGTTCGCAGTTGATAAATAAAGTTGGCTGCTCTATTTATATTTAAACTGTAGTAAATTCATTGAATAATTTGTCTTAATCATGTATGAATTTACTGATGTAATTTGACTACATTGAACTGAATCACATATGAAATTTAATTAACCTTGAAATAACTGTTAAACTTACTAAATCTCATAGACATTGATTTTATTGCAATCTCAATCTTGAGTTAATTATAGTTTCATGTTTGTTATTTTCATTTCATTTGAGTTACCACTGGACGCAACATACATTTGTAGTCAAGATTATCCGGTATCTTAGTGGAAGTAATTATGAGCAGTGAGATTATAGATTAACAATACAGAATTTGTACAACACATCTCTTAACGGGTTTTCGGTACTTGATTATAGAATTCTCTGCCCAGAGTGTGTCAACATAATTAGTATGTTAAAAATGATTATTAGATAAAATCAGTAAGTGTCAAGGAATAAGTTGTAATTAAATTGATTGGATAGTTGAAATATCGATTTAATTAGTGATGTGGTACAAAAGATTGTTCAGTAAAGAAATCAATGTGGCATGGGTCGAATTATTATTCGAGAACACTATCCTAGATAACATGTAGTTATGGAAGTCAGTTCTAATCTTTTAGTGGAGTTGGTTTGGAACTAAATAATCGAGTTAGTTTAATTATAGACCTAATTATTGTAGCCACTATTGTATGCATTATATTGATCCATGGGTTAGCTCATTTAATTGATTGCATCATTACTAGATTGATAAGCAAGATAACTAATTATTTGGGTTAAAAGTCTAAATATACTATTTAGTAGGAAGCTCATTTTAATATGCTTGTGCATAAGGGACCTTGTATTATTTTTACAACGTGGGCCCCTATAACAAGAATAAGTGTAACGCCACTTTTGGTTTGTCTGTTTTTTTTATTTAAATCAAATTTGATTTAATATAATTAAAAAAATGGGAGAAAAAATAAGAAGTCTAGGTTTCCACCAAATAGATATATAAAAGAGTTTGTTTTCTCTAAAATGAGGGAGTAGTCCCAATATACAAATCAGAGAAAAAAAGATTTTTTCTCTCTAATTTTGAGAGAATTTTTTTTTGTCTTGTGAGTTGCTTTTAGTAGAGATAAATATGTAGTAGTGATAAGTGCGCCCACACGTTTAGTGCAGATCAAACTTAAGTCATAACTTAGAAGATCATTAGTGGCGGATTGTGATCTAACAAGATTGGTGGTGACATATCGTAATCTAAGAGCCTAGATTATACCAGCGAAAAAGCAAAGGTATGATTTCTAAATTATGGCAATTTTATATATTGTGTGAGAATTGCGATCCAAATATTTCCACTGCAAAATATTTTTCAAACCAACAGTGTTGCCCAACTTGGAGGCTTTGGAGCTGTATCAACTTAATGTGGAAAAAATTCGGCACAATCAACTTCCAGTCACGTTTCCTGGCTTTTAAAGTTTAACACGATTGATTGTCTGTCGATGTCACAAATTAAAACACATATCTTCAGCTTCTGTGATCAGAATCTCTTTGAGAAGCTCTAACATCTGGAGATACACGATGGTGTGAGTTTGCAGGATATCATTTCAGAGGAAGGAGCTGATCAAGTGAACCCTTCTTTTGTCTTCCGGCGTCTGAAACTCTTAAGATTGCCGTACCTTAGATGTTCATACCCTGGAATGCATACTTCGGAATGGCCGTCGCTAAGTACTTTGCAGGTGTGTAGCTGTGACAAAATGAAGGCATTCGCTTCAGAATTATCTTGCTCCCGCAGAAATAATGATGAGAAGAATATGTTCCATATCCCAGTGCTACAGCCCCTGTTCTTGTGCGGAAAGGTATGAAACTATTTTGTTAAGCGTTTTTATCAGTTCCTTCTTGTTTCTTAAAATAATTCAAAGTAGAATTTGTAACGCCCTCAAAATTTTTCTTTATTAATAATTATGGTAATTCTTGGCTAGATAATAAGCAATGTTATTTCTTTTTATTGGTTTACTAAAGGATTTGAGAATGATACTATGCTTTTTTAATTTACTAGAATTACTTAGAATTTTTTAGTATTACATTTATTAATTTCACAAGACATGTGTACTTACATTATTACTTACATTTGTTATGCATTTATTATTTATATTTTTCAGCTTGAATTTATTTAAAGATGTAATTATGAACATTCATAATTATATTTATTTAAGCTTTTTTCATGGCTTTATTAAAGTTTCTTTATTAAAATTTACTTTAATTTATCAAAGCTTGCTCTGTATATATGATTACACTTATTAAAATTTATTTTATATTTATTATTATTTTATTAATGTTTCTTTAATAAAGCTTACTTTAATTTGTTATTACCTTGGTATTTATGATTATACTTATTAAAGTTTACTTTATATTTATTGTTGTTTTATTAAAGTTTGCTTTACATGTATATTTACATTTATTATTTGCTTACTTTGTGTTTGTTAATTCTTGATTGAAAACCGGGACATGAAAGAAGGAAACACATAATTATTCAACTTCTTTCATTATTCATCTTCTTGATAGTTTCAAGTTAAGCACGTATTCACAAGAATAAAAACATGAGTAATGAAGACTCACCAAATCAAGAAACTTCCAAATTAACTAAGATTTCTAACTCTATTGAATAACTATAGAAGGTTGCTATGAGAGATCTAGAATTTAGATCTTGGTGTTGAGGGAGAAACTATTTATTTCTTGATAGACTCAAAACTGTCTCACAGTGCCTTAATTGAACAATATTGGTCCCGAGATTTTTATGAAATTATATATGAATCAGAAAATTATGAAATTAAAACTAGAAATACTACAGATATATTAACTCCTATTTAAAAACTCAAAAATTTTCGAGTTCATTTTACAGTATAAATAATGTTGTGAATTTGGTCATTCTGCTGGAACAACAATTTTCCAATACAACAATATTGTATTCGAAATTCTATATAAAATCAAAAATAAAGTCAAATCTTACGAAATAATTTTTTTTTAATAAGCCCTGGATGTCTAGTTTACAAAAAGACATGGTTATTCTCAAAATCATTTTAAATGGCCATGATTTTAATACAAAATATTAATGTTGTCCAGAGAATTCCATAACATGTTTCATACAATTAGAATTTCAAGTTAAGCATGTATTCACAACAATAAAAACATAAGCAATAGAGACTCACTAAATCAAGAAGCTTCAAAATTAACTAAGATCTCTAATTCTATTGAAGAACTGGAGAAAGTTGCTATGAGAGATCTAGAATTTAGATCTTGGTGTTGACAGAGAAAGATGATGAATAATGAAAGAAGTTGAATAATTCTATGTTTTCTTATTTCAAGTCGCGGTTTTCAATCAAGAATTAACAAAAACAAAGCAAGCAAATAATAAATGTAAATATACATGTAAAGCAAACTTTAACAAAGTAACTTTAATAAAAACAACAATATATATAAAGTAAACTTTAATAAGTGTAATAATAAATTAAAGTAAGTTTTGTTGAAGTTATAAAGTAAATTTTAATAAGTGTAATTATATATACAAAGTAAATTTTGATAAATTAAAGTAAACTTTAATAAAACAAAAAGCTTAAATAAATGTAATTATGAATGTTCATGCACCTTTAAATAAATACAAGCCTTTATAAAAAATATAAATAATAAATGCATAACAAATACAAGTAATAATGTAAGTACACATGTCTTGTGTAATTAATAAATGTAATACTAGAAAATTCTAAGTAATTCTAGTAAATTAGAAAAGTCTAGAATCATTCTCTAAAATCATTTAATAAACCTATAAAAAAAATATCATTTCTTATTATCCAGTTAAGAATTACCTGGACAAAGACATCCAGGTGATTTTCCAGGGCGATTTCCCACGACACCTCTTTGGCAGACTTAGACGACTGGAGGTTGTGCGTGATGACGTGGCAACTGGTTTTCCAGTTGGTTTACTTGAGGTACTTCACTCTCTGGAAACTCTTCACCTGAGTTGTACTTCATACAAAGAGATATTCTCAAATGAAGGCTGCTTGGAGAGTCACGTTGGTGTAAGCAAGTTGGCGCTGATAAAAAGTTTACAGCTGGTCGAACTTAATCATCTCATCAAGTACCTGTTGAAACAAGAGTCTCAACTGGACTCCATTTCTTGAAATCTTGAATTTCTGTCACTAAATTACTGTCGAAATCTGTTATCTCTATTGCCGTTGTCATCATCAGTATCTTTTGGGAATCTAACCCATCTGGTAGTTTTCAGTTGCAAGAAATTGATGAACTTAGTACCATCCTCTGTAGCAAAGAGTCTAGAGCGACTTGTAACGCTGAGGGTAAGTGGATGCAGTGCAATGACACAAGTGGTGGCAAGCTGTGATCAGGGAGATTCAGATGTTGCAGGAGCAAATTTAGAAGAAGAGATTCTTTTCAGCAAATTGAGGTACATGACAATGCTTGATTTAGAAAATCTCACAAGCTTCTGCTCTGGGGTCGTCGATTACACATTCAAATTCCCATCTCTGGAGGATTTGATTGTGACCGGTTGTTGCAACATGAAGATTTTCACTTCAGGAGATTTAATCACACCCAAGAGAGTAGACGCGTGGTACTCAGAGAGCGCGTGTTGTTGGGACAATGACCTTAACACAACCATATAACATTGACATCAAGAAAAGGTATGGTTCCATAAACAACTCACTATAAACTATCTGTCACCGTATAAAAAATTTAGAATATGAATTTTTATTAATGAGAACCTTCTCTTTTTTCTTTTTCCTTTTTCCTTTTTTCCTTTTCAGCTGTGAGAGGGGTCGTCATCTTACTCGACAATGTACTAATCTGACAGGTAATAATTAATTAAGCCGCTTTTTTGGTAAGGTTACCATGTGAAAAGTATACGAAGTAATACATTTCTATAGTTCCTGCTCAATGTTGTGCTCTGATTACAGAATTCCCAACTTATGAATAAGAACGACAGTTTATACTCTTCTCTACAGCCTCTGGCATTAGAGCCATTTCTTTTCTTGTGAAACTTGTGCTCCGCCTGTTGAAAGTTTACATGCTGAGGGGCTGCTCATTTCGATCTTCGTTGTTCGTTTACTCCATTAATGTGTAGCTACAGCTTTGAATGTATAAGTTGAAAGACAGGATATATACCAAAACTGAAAGATGTTTAGATTTGTCGTTAATTTGTGTGTATTGTGTACTTGTATCATAAGCACCAAACTTCTGTGTGTCGACATTTTAAATATAAGTATGTTTGAATTTTCAACGGAGCTTGGTAATTGCTCGGATCTATCTTCAGTTTTATTTTGTGATCACAAACACGTCGGGCCTTGCATGCATAAACACATTAATATCATAAAAGTTTTATCCGACACTCATGCAAATGAAATTTCAACAGCAGTCTAGTAATTTACTATTATTGTTGTTTGTTGATGTCACTGTTACCAACAGATTCTGTAACATACGCACCCAATGCATGCACCACACCTGTCCTGCATATGGAGAAAAAGCATGCAATTGTTTTTGTTCGGTAGCTAGCTAACCAATCAGGAGCTGGCTAAGTGGGATCTGTATGTTACAGAATCTGTAACTTAGCCAGCTCCCTGTTATTATTATTGCTGCTACAATCTGGAAGATCAAGTGTTTTAGTCGTGAAATTGGTTATATTGAGATATATTCAATACTCTGATTTACTAGTGTTTGGTCAGCAATCAATAACTTTGAAAGCTCAGTTTGAATAGGCACAATTAATGTTTAGAATGCGTCGCTATTCACTGGTGCATTCTGAAACTAGTACATTTAGCAAAATAAGCCTTCTTTTTGGTTAGATTGAATCCACAGTGGAAGTGAAAATACATAAACAAAGACCAAATTAACATTAAAAAAACCAAGAAAAATAGAAGGAAGCTAGTTTTTGGGCAGGTTATCTGAAAAGCCTACGCAATATAGTTTTTCTCTTCAGTTTTTGCTCAAATATTATGCTTTAGGATAACAGAATGTCCAGGCTCTGAGAAAGATGCTGGATTCTCGTCCGTACAGCATCTCGAATAATAAAGTCATTTCTCTGGGAACTTTTTGTGACCCTTTCCTTGAAACTCAACACACCAATTGCAAAAATATAAGCATAACAACTACAAACCAGCTAAAGAGTACTTTGTTTCCAAAACTGTATTGACAGTTACAGCATCTCGTTTCACTTTGGTGATACAGCAGTCATTGGTGTAAGACAGTTAGAGCATCTGATGGAAGAAAGCAAGTATCCAGTCAGACGCTTCACCTGCCCTGTGTCACAGTTACATTGAAAATAAGAGCTTAAAGTTCTAAGATTCTCTTGACAAAGATTCATGCCTCCTAGTCAAAGCAAGAAAATGAATAGAAAATGCAAAATACAACATAAAAAAGAACCCATGACCTCTCACATTCAACGTTCAAAATAGATGTTATGCCAAGTCTTAGACACAAGTAAACATTCTACAATCAAACTTGTGAGAAAAATATAATTGCCAAACAATTGATACAAGGACGTCCCTTTCTTATGTAACATGAGATATTCGAGCAGACAATCATATAAATCAAACAAATAATACAAATGGAGAATCAACCATCATTCACGCCGTAAAGAAGGTAGAGCAAGCAGAAAAGACCCATGGCATATGCTACTTCCCAACAGAGTGGCACAGCAGGTACTCGCCAGCACCTATAAAGCTATGGAAGTCATGCAAGCATATATGGAAATAACCAAAATAAAAAAAAGATAAAACTTCAAATGGAGTCAATAAATCATTTGACATTAATGCCCACCTTAGTGCAAATAGACACCAGTAGAAGACAAATTTTAGAAATAACTTGGCGAATACTTGCCCATATGGAATACCCAGAGTGTATATGAATGGCATAACCATCAAGTTCAATTAAAAACATGTCAAAATTGAAACCATTCAGCAGTCTATTTGTAATAAGTCTTCTACAAATCGGGTGTATACAGACACGAACAAATTTCACTCTGGAACAATATGCTATTGATGAACTAATCACTAAGCAGTTTCCATCTGTACAAATAATTGTGGAGGAAGGATTATTTACATGCATGAGAACAAAAGGAAGAAAGCAACTGAACAGGAGCAAAAAGGAGACCAATATGTTTCTAAATATTTATGACCATGACTAGAAAAAGACCTCCTTTTAAGTAGTTGGAGGCTCATAAAACTGAACAAAACTCTCATGTAACAGAGGTGAAAGATCCATCAACAACTCATGTCTTCTTCCCCAGGACAAAGATCTTGTTAGGAACTATATGAAAAAAAAAAAAAATCATATTCCAAACATTTAAGCAATGAAAACAGAAAGGGAGCACACTGGTTGGATCACCCCTTTCAAGAGACAGAATATCGAACCCACAGACTTGATATAGGTAAGAAACCTCAAAGTAGACATAAGAAATAAAAACAGATGACAGCCTGCTTGAGAGATAAGTACTACTCCTAAAAATGGGTTTCTGCAGCAAGTTTACACATAACAGATACCAATCGATACAACACAAAACCTTAATCAAATTACATATGACAAAACTGAAAGGGCAAACATAAAATCTTCCTGGTTAAGGTGTACTAGTTACCTTCTTTTAGCAACAGTTGTTAATGAGCTGTGCATTTCCGTGATAACAAGGCATTAAGAAGAAAGGTTTAGGAAACAGAATATTAAGTATTGGTGTCATTAATTCCAAAGTATTAGCCCAAGTAGATTGTCTCGTCCTGCTGTTGTAATAATATCTCTAGAAATTCAGAGGAATCATATTCAACTAGTGTGAGAAACAAAATATAGAACACCTCCAAAAGAACACGATAAACATAATGCTGTAGCAAAAACAAGAAGTTAAAAGTTCAAGACGGATGCATATTGTTCTAAAAAATGCTGATTGTGTGCTCTACCACCATATTTTCGATAAGAGTCCAGCATGGACTAACTTATTGTGAGAATTAGGTGACATATTGCAACTGTCAGCAACTAATAACATGCCAAATGAAATTGTGACAAGTGACACAATGCATTTAAAATAAAGTGAAATATGTCACTGCAGAATGTGCATTATACTATTTTGTCCTTCTCCATGTTTTTAAAGGCATTAATAGAAGATTCATCAAGGAAGAAAAAAGCAATTCCAAGGGTATCTACACTGTTTTTGTAAATGCTGTTTCAATTTACTTGAAATCATTCTAAAGCCAAAAAGAAGCTTTAGAAATTCTCAAGGTACTCTAAAAAATAGCAATGGCCAATAAATTTACGAGGATATAATTTGTGGAAGGATTGATTTTCATCTAGTCAGGGAGAGTAAAACTATCAGCAAGATGAACATGTCATACTAGCAATCATGAACGTGGTATGAAACCTCCTTTGACTTTGGTTAAGCAAATTAATACCAACCAAAATAACCCTCATTGGCGTTATTAAGAAAACTAATACCTACCAAAATGAAGCTAAAACAATATTATCCCCATCATTATTGTTTGGAATTAAAAGATCACCCATTAGTTACTCCTTTAGAAACTATGTAGAGAACAAAGCAAGACTAAATGAGGGAGCCATAAAACCTTTCTTTCATAGCCAAGGGCTAAAAAGCTACAGAGAAGGCACTAGATAATTTTAAGTCACAGGCATTAACAGGGCTTACAAGAACCATAAGGATTAGTTTTCACACACTACCTGGGCACCAGAAATTGACCATTTCACCAATGCAGTGGACTCAAAAAATATGTATAAAACCAACAAATATTATATCAAGTTAGTGATACATGAAATGGCATAATAAAACAGGCTCAAAGTCAATGTATGCATATTAGGAAGAAAACCACCCATTAACCTTGCAGTGTTTGCACCAAAAGTTATATGCGGCAGCTGCCACAGTAATAACTTCAGCAAGGTCTAACCACATAAAGGAATAAAATAGTATCACGCACCAATGTGATTATGAAGTGAGTAAAAAAAATGCAGAATAACAACTTTGTCCGGATTAGACATAAGAAAAATATGTATCATTGCCATCTGTTCAGTACACATTGCTTTTCAATTGTATCAATGAGAATGAAAGAATTAAGATATCATGTGCACCGCATAGTTATTGGAAATATGTACAGGAGGAAAAAGAAAATTATATCTTAATCACTCAGTTTTCTCACATCGACAACCCACGATGTATGTTCTTTATTCCTGGTCCTCTGCACTGCTAGCTAGCTCATTTCTTAATCCCATCGGTATGTGAAACTATTCCATGCAAAGCCTTAAAAATTCACACCATTACTATGGAAACACCCATCTTGGGAATCAATGCTACGAAAGATTTTAATTTTTCACTTTGTTAGTCCTCTCTATTATAAATTGTTATAGATCAATCGCAAGGCTGAACAAAAACAATCAAATCAATTAGAAGAAGTCTTTCAACATGACACTAACAATGCAACAAAGAATTCCAGTTCCTTCTTCTCTGTATTGACACACTAGTACCCATTTTAACACAAGGATATCTTAAAAATAATTCGCTACTCTACTTTCCTCAATTTTTCCCAGCAGGGAAACAACAGATTAACTAACAAGTTAATTAAAATAAAAAATAAAAAAAAAATGAAAAAGCAACCACCAGTTCTATGACAAACCCACATAATTTGCCCAAAGAAATCCCTGAATAACACATAACAATACAATCAAAGCTCTTAATTCATTATTTACATGCGTGAGAAAAAAAGGAAGAAAGCAACTGAACAGGAAGCAGAAAGGAGACCAATTTTTTTCTAATTATTTATGACCCAGAATAGAAAAAGACCTCCTTATAAGTAGTTGGAGGGTCATAAAACTGAATAAAAACTCTCAGGTAACGGAGGTGAAAGATCCACTAACAACTCATGTTTTCTTCCCAGGACAGAGATCTTGTTAGGAACCATATGAAAAAAAATCATATTCCCAACATTTATACCAATGAAAACAGAAGGGGAGCACACAGGTAAGATCACCCCTTTCAAGAGACAGTATATTGAACCCACAGACTTGACACAGGTAAGAAACCTCAAAGTAAACAGAAGAAGTGAAAATGGATGACCGCATACTTGAGAAATAAGTACTACTCCTAAAAATGGGTGTCTGCAGCAAGTTTACATAATATGTGACACATGTAACACAAAACAGATACACATTCAATACAAAACAAAACCTTGATCAAATTACATATGACAAAACTGAAAGGGCAAACATAAAATCTTCCTGGGTAAGGTGTACTATTTACCTTCTTTTAGCAACACTTGTTAATGAGCTATGCATTACTGTAATAACAAGGCATTAAGAAGAAAGGTTTAGGAAACAGAATATTAAGTCGTGCATCTCACCTCAACTGGTGTCATTAATTCCAAAGGATTATCCCAAGTAGATTGTCTGGTCCTGTTGTTGTAATAATATCTCTAGAAATTCAGAGGAATCATATTCAACTAGTGTGAGAAACAAAATATAGAACGCCTCCAAAAGAACACGATAAACATAATGCTGTAGCAAAACCAAGAAGTAAAGTTCAAGACGGATGCATATTGTTCTAAAAAATGCTGATTGTGTGCTCTACCACCATATTTTCGATAAGAGTCCAGCATGGACTAACTTATTGTGAGAATTAGGTGACATATTGCAACTGTCAACAACTAATAACATGCCAAATGAAATTGTGATAAGTGACACAATGCATTTAAAATAATGTGAAATATGTCATTGCAGAATGTGCATTATATTATTTTGTCCTTCTCCATAAAAAGCAATTCCCAAAGGTATCTGCACTGTTTTTGTAAATGGTGTTTCAATTCACTTGAAATCATTCTAAAGCCAAAAAGAAGCTTTAGAAATTCTCAAGGTACTCTAAAAAATAGCAATAGCCAATAAATTTACGAGGATATAATTTGTGGAAGGATTGATTTTCATCTAGTCAGAGAGAATAAAACTATCAGCAAGATGAACATGTCATATTAGCAATCGTGAACTTGGTATGAAACCTCCTTTGACTTTATTTACGAAAATTAATACCAACCAAAATAACCCTCTTTGGCATTATTAAGAAAATTAATATCTACCAAAATGAAGCTAAAACAATATTATCATGAAACACATGCCTGAGAATAGCCTGTCATACAGTCAGCCTATAACAACAAAACTGTTACAAAAGGCCTTTAAAAGCTCTGGCAAACAATATTTTTCAAAGCTGATTCAAACATGGTTTTTCCGTTTTGCCAATACCCTTGAAACTTTAAAAATATGCAACTACATCAGACAAATAAAAGTACAAATGGGTGTATAGGACCAGTTGTAGCTATCACAATAACGTCCCTTCTTCCATCAGCAGAAGTATGCTCTATCCAGTCAGTTTGGGCCACTTCTGCAGACTTAGGCTGAACAGTTTTAGCCTCGAATGATGTAAAATTTTAAAATAGTTTATATCCCTATCATTATTGTTTGGAATTGAAAGATCACCCATTCGTTACTCCCTTAGGAACTATGTACAGAACAAAAGAAGAGTAAATGAAGGAGCCATCAAACCTTTCATTCATAGGCAAGGGCTAAAAAGCTACAGAGGAGGTACTAGATAATTTTAAGTCACAGGCATTAACAGGACTTACAAGAACCATAAGAACTAGTTTTCATACCTTCCTGAGCACCATAAATTGATCATTTCACCAATGCAGTGGACTCAAAGAATATCTATAAAACCAACAAATATTATATCAAGTTAGTGGTACATGAAATGGCATAATAAAACAGGCTCAAAGTCAATCTATTGCATATTAGGAAGAAAACCACTCATTAAACTTGCAGTGTTTGCTCCAAAAGTAGTCAAGTAAATGGAGAATTGCAATAAATATGTGGCAGCTGCCACAGTAATAACTTCAACAAGGTCTAACCCCATAAACAAATAAAATAGTATCAGCACCAATGTGATTATGAAGTGAGTATAAAAAAAAAATGCAGAATAACAACAAACAACTTTATACAGATTAGACATAAGAAAAATATGTATCCTTGCCATCTGTTCAGTACACATAGCTTTGCAATTGTATCAATGAGACAATGAAAGAATTAAGATATCATGTGCACCGTATAGTTATTGGAAATATGTACAGGAGGAAAAAGAAAATTATATCTTAATCTCTCAGTTTTCTCACATTGACAACCCACGACGTATGTTCTTTATTCCTGGTCCTCTGCACTTCTAGCTCATTTCTTAATCTCGTGGTTCCATGATACTACTCTATGCAAAGCCTTAAAAGTTCACACCATTACTACGGAAACACCCATCTTGGAATCAATGCTACGAAAGATTTTAATTTTTCACTTTGTTAGTCCTCTCTATTATAAATTGTTATACATCAATCCCAAGGCTAAACAAAAACAATCAAATCAATTAGAAGAAGTCTTTCAACAAGACACAACAATGCAACAAAGAATTCCAGTTCCTTCTTCTCTGTATTAATACACTAATACCAGTTTAACACGAGGATATATAAAAAATAATTCATTACTCTACTGTCCTCAATTTTTCCCAGCAGGGAAACAACAGATTAATTAATAAGTTAATTAAAATAAAAAAATGAAAAAATGAAAAGAAACCACCTGTTCTATGACAAACCCACATAATTTGCCCAAAGAAATCACTGAAGAACACATAACAATACAATCAAAGCTCTTAATTCATTCTTCTCCTTATCAATGCACCGATACCGTTTGACATATGAATTCACTAAAACATCATCACTCTGTACTTCCCACCTCTTTCAGCAAATAAACCTCGAATTAACTGACACATTCATTGATCCAATAACGATAAGATTGGCAGATTAGCATAAATTAACCTCAAACCTTCCCAATAGACTGACATTAACTCCAAATCCCAAAATGTGAGAAGCAGCACAACATTCAAGCTAAAAATGTATCAAAACATAAACAAGCTCAAAAACTCATGCACCTATTGAGGAAAAATTGAAGATTTGAAGTCCTTGTGACCTAAATAACACTGATGGACTTCTAACTAAAACTGGACTCCAAATAAAACTAATTGACTAATTGACTAACTGCAGCCTTATGGAACTAAAATATTCAAATGCAGAGCTGACAGAATAGTAACAAATAATGAGAATATTAGTTCTTTTTAGTTAACGCAGAAAAAATATGCAAGCGATAAGTGAACGTAAGTGTTCGATAATTTGCGTGAGAGAAGACATTTAGCTAGAAGATTTCTTGAAAGACGAAAAAGAAATCTTGAAAGACGAAAGAGAGAGGCACACGTATGAGTGACAAGTTGGGATTTGGATTCAATGCTCAGCTGACTTTCCCGATCTCATCAAACTCTTGCCCTTCTTTTTCTTACTTCTCTTTCTTTGCGTTTTTGTTTTTTAAATTTTAAAATATTTTGGGCGGCTAGTTTTTTTTTTCCCTTACTTCCAATCTCATGAACACACGACCATCACAATACCTTGATTTATTTGGAGAAAATAAAAGTTAAAAGTCCCCTAATTAAAAAAAAAATAGAGAAATAGAGAAGAAAAAATAAAACTAAATCAAGATTTCACTATAAAAATCGAATCCAGTAAATCTAAATTAGATTCCTTGCATATATAACAAATTTAATTTCCTCATCAATCGCTTCCAAGAATTGAAACCAAAAAAAAAAATTATTTATATTTCTTTATATACGCCATTGTTGTTGAAACTTTGAGCTTGAATAGAGTTGTTGTGAATTTGTCAAAGAAAATGAGGGGGAAAGGAAAACGAGAGGAAAAAAAAAAAAAAAAGATGTTTTAGAAAAAAGTACGATGAAAAAAAATGTCTGTTAATAAAGTGCATTTGAGTTAATAATTTTTTTTTAAAAAAAAATTGCCATTGAGTTAATTGCTGGCAGTTGAGGCTTGTTAATAAAAAAACAAATTACAGTCAGTTAAGCATGGGATCCAAATCCGACAAATTGAGTTGCTGCTGCTCTTACAAGTTTTTTTTTTTTTTTACCATTTATGTCCTTTATAAATTTTTAATACTCATTTTATAATTTGTTAATATTTTCAATTATTATAGGATTCGACTTAAGATTTTGAATTATCTACCTTCTAATTCAAAAAAATTGACTATTGAGTGGAGGGATCAATCCTACTTATAAATCTAAATAACTCTCATCTATTAATTAATTAAGATGTAACTCAATAAGATTGATTAATTTATACAAAAAAAATCATATTTATTCATTAACTTTTTAATCCAAAAAAAAAAAAACAAAGAGGGATGAAAGTTTCATTCCTTCCTTTAATATAGTTGACAACATTATCAATGTCTAATAGAGTTTAAATTCATATAATTATATCATAAAAGGATTTATTGAATATAACTAAGAAATTACTAAAATGGGACTAGATCTCACACTTTTGTAGGCGCAAATTTTTAGTTATACTTTCTAGACTTATGAGCTATGCAATCCTCATAGATGGACTTCTAAAAGACAGATTTTTTTTTAATCATGAGAACCCTAATAGACTATGATTGTACTAAATAAATACTGCAGAACTATGTCATTGTTTGAAAAAAATTGTAAAAATTCAAAACCTTGATGTTATTACTCCATTTCTTTATATTGTTTAGGTATAGTTATGTCATTGATCTTACTATAGCCCCAAAATATATATATATATATATATATATAGACAAAGCTAAAAGAAAAAATATTAAGTATTGATGTTTTTAATCCAATTGTGGGGTTGTTTAATAGATTGGTTCTCATGATTAAAAAAAAATATAGTACTTTTAATGGTCTTAATCTTAACAATAAACTAACTCTCTTAAAATTTATCATTCAAGTAATTGTTTATGATGCAATTTGTCAATAGTTAAGTAAAAAATAGTACTTTTATTCCAAAAGTTTGATCTTTGTGCCGTGATTAGATCTTCTTTGACAAGGTTCTTTGACTTCATAAAGATTAACGAAAACCTAGGTACACTCAATTAATTGAGTATGCAGGATGTAAATTATAATATATGTTTTGACGGAGCGGGTAGAAGAAGCAGAAGCAGAATTGATAAGGTAGATAACACTAAATATTGTTTTAGTATCGTACTTAATGCACAAATTGAAGTGTGATTGGATCTCTTTTTAATCTAAATAATTTAATGTGATTTTTAATAATGTATTAAGTGAGATTAGTTAACGTTCTAATCCAAACAACTCCGTAAAATAGATTTTAATAGATAATCTTAAAGGGAATTATAAAAGAGATTTTTATTGAATAATTGAAACCGAATTTATGAAAATAGTAACAAAACCTTTATATTTATAATAGAGAGATATCTACTGCCCTAAGTTAACTTGAAAAGAGAAACTAAATCACAATTATACTGAGAATAAAAGATTAAAACACAAACCATAATTGACTCAAATTAGAATAGAAAATATCAAAGACCTAAAATAATAAATCGTAAAATCCTAAAATAATGTCCTACATTAGTCTTATCCTCCTAAAAGAAAACTCATCCTCGAGTTTATCTGAAGGATAGAACTTGAAGTGGAGCATCAACGCATCTTGGAGGTTGAACTTGTAGCCTTGCTCATCAGTCTTTCTTAAAACTCAAAATTCTCCACGCTTCACTCTCAAGTCTTTTACCAAAATCTTGCTTATGTTCTTGCCAATTAACTTTATCTTTGTAACCAAATCATCTTCAAGAATAACTTCTTGTATTCAATGTGTGTAGGCATAATCATGTCAATCCCTGATGAGGTCTTTTCAGCTTGAGTTTGATGCACAAACTCAATCATACTATTAGGCTACTCAAATCAATAGTAGATTGTATTTTTTCTTTAAAAATCTTAGATAGATCAATAATCTCATCATCTTCTACTTTCATTGGTGTAAAAAGAGATGATTCAATATTGTTGTAATGAACAAAATGGTCTTCTATTAATTGTCTCATATCAAACCATTCTTTGATTTCTTTTTTCCCTTGTCGAATCCTTGATTCTTGTAGTTGTTCCTACTAATCTAAAGCATCACCTATCAACTTAAATGATGCATGAGAAACATCAACTCTCAATGAGATAGTTTGAAGAAAATCATCCATCATGCATATACAGGAAAAAATATTATTAGGATACCATCAGAATACAAGATATCTTCAAACTTAAGAAAACAATATGAATCTTGATATTCTATCTGTATCATTTTTCTCAAATTAAAAATATAACCAATGAAAAAACTATAATTAAGGATTAACTCTCAGGGAGATAGCACTAGATATTGTTTTAGTACTGGACCAGGCGAACACGATTAACCTACGCTCTAATTGAAATGACTCTATAAAAGAGATTTTTAATAATGTATTAAGCGAGATTAGATGATACTCTAATTTAAACGACTTTATAAAAGAGATTTGATAGATAATCTCAAAAGGAATTATTAAAAGGAATTTTTTATTAAATAATTGAAATTGATGTTATGAAAATAATAACAAGACCTCTCTATTTATAATAAAGGAAACTTATTCCTCTAATTTAACTTAAAAAGGGAAACTAAATCACAATCATACTGGAAATAAAAGACTAAAAGACATAGTATAGTTGACTCTAATTAAAATAAAAATATCGACTTAAAATAATAAAGTCCTTAAAATCCTAAAGTAACATCCTATAGCAATGTTTGTGTCCCAAACCTTGTTCATTAATGTATTAAATTTAACGTGCTTATCATGCAATGTTTACATCAAAAGCATTAAGCATGTTTATTTTGGCATGTTTTTGAAGAGTTGTTTCAAGTTTGACACATTCTTTTCCATGGATGTTCGAAGATTTGGAGATGGGGGTATTTTTATTGGGAATTTGAGGAATGGATCGAAGAGGTCATTTCTAAATTGGAGAAAAAGCTATCCAAGGTTGTAGGAAGGAAGGTGGACAAGTGGTTGTGTGTAGTTCATGGAGAAGACAAATGACATCCCAAAGCAGGCAGTTGATGATGACTCCATGATTATGTTTAAATAAATCTTTAAGAACTCTATGACTATGTTTGAATAAATCTTTATAAAGTCATTTTCAGATTTTGGAATGCATTGTAATTGATTTTCTTTAAAAAATTTCTGGTCATTTTTTCATGCATGCATTAAAGCAAAATTATTTACTTATGACGAAATATTTAAAATCATGGCTTAGTAGAAGGATTACATTCATTGTTATCCATAATTAATGTTAAAAGATTACACTTCTCTATGTATGCCTTTATTAGCTATACAAATACAAGGCATCGTAATGACTTTGCTTTTGATGTAAGATAACCATCTACTTTATTTCACTTTGTGAAAGTTGGACTTATGCACATTTCTTTGCTTTGCTATATTGGTATTATTCTTTTTTTGTATTAGTTAGATTAAACTTAAAGAAAAGAAAAGTATTATCAGATGCAATTCTTGACTTGTTAAAGTTAGAGAGAATTTCCTTCCTTAAACTTTTAGCAAACCATTATTCTTCAACCCCTCCCCCTTATTAAAATAATTTTTTAATTTTCTCATCAAATCATATTTAACTTGCTATGTCCATTCATTAATTCAAAATCCAAGAAGCCCTTTCATTTTTTGCAACCTTTATTCTGATCTCAAACAAAGTTGCTTTTGTTCCTAATTGTGTTCACTAGTGTTTGTTATTCAACTTTTGTTTCCTTTTGTGATCAGCTCTTTTGTATTTGCAAAGTATCAATCAAGAAAACCCTTTTCTTATTTCAATCTTCTGATCCCAACAACACAATCACATTTGTTTGTTGTAATATTGTCTAGTCTCCCTTTCTAGCCTTAACTACAATAACAAGGGCATTAAAAAATAAGAGTGTGCCTGAATGGGAGAATGTCTTGCAAGAACTCCAAAGGCCTTCAATGAAAAACTTCCAAGGGGTACTAAAAGAAGCATGTTCAACTATTGAGCTACATTACAAGTATTTAAAAGGTGAGAAACTAAAGAAAATATTTCTGCTTTGTAGTTGTCATGATCCAACCCAAACCTGTCATGATATTGTCTTCTTTGGGCTTATTTAATAGTTGATAAGATTTAGATTTGGCCTTTAAGCCTAGTTACAAATTAGATTTTGATCTTATAACTTCATTTTTATTTTATTTTGGAGATCTAGAATGTTGCTTTAATTATATGTTGAATGGCAAGTGCAGAATATCTCATAATTTTTTTCTCCTATATTCTCTCAAACGAATTAAGTAGCTTTTAGGCTTTAAGATGTCTCCCCATTGCCTATAATAATTTTTATTCTTGTTAAAGAAATGATGATGCTTTTTTTCCAGGCAGCCAAGTCTTGGTGGATTCCAAATATTGTGTCATCGTTTAATTCAGGGCTAAACACTCTCAAGTGCTAAGTTCAAGTTATGAATCGAATGGCATTTTGGTTCTTAATGATTCTTGCAATTGCATTCTTCAGCGTGAAGCAACTTCAAGACATAGTATGCTGATCACTTTCATCATGTTGCTCTTATGAGGTGTCTGAGGCTTTGTCGGTAAGCTTTGTGTAGACATGCTTGGAGGCAGCGAATTTTTATGGCTCCTATACTAGGAGGCTCTCTGCTCGTTATATTTCTTTTCAAGCTGTTGCACCTCACATTTGTTCCATGTCCTTCACGGACTGGTCAATGTCTCTCAAGGGACAAAAGGAAAAACAATGATTCCACAGTAGGTATGAAGATCTCTGCTTTATTCTACTCTGTTTTTCATTATACCATTAGTATGCAGCCTCATTCCTTTTGCAAGCCCAATCGAACTGAAAGAGCATTTCTCACTGTTAGTCTTAGATTACCAGTCATCTATGTGTTTGAAACTGAAGTTTGGTATGTTGTAAAGATCTGTGTATTCATTCATCATCTAATGGAGGTTTATTTATCAACAATTGGTGTAAATTAGTCTTCTGTTTTTGTACTGTTTATCAAGGTGTCCAATTTTATTTGGCCTTTATGGCACATCAAAATCCAATTTTAATCATGTATGGACGACTGATAATCTAAGACTAGTAGTGAGAAGTGTTCTTTCCATTCACTTCAGCTTGCAAAAGGCATGAGGCCGCATACTAATGGTATAATGAAAAGCAAAATAGAATAAAACAGGAATCTTCATTCCTAGTGCAGAATCATTATTTTTCTTTTTGCCCCTTGAGAGACATTGGCCAATCCATGAAGGATATGAAGCAAATGCAAGGCACAGCTGTTTGAAAAGAAATGCAGCAAGCACAGAGCCTCCTAGTATATAAGCCATAGAAATTCGCTGCCTCTAAGCATGTCTACACAAAGCTTGTCGACGGAGCCGTAGACACATCATAAGACAACAGGATGAAAGTGATCGGCATACTATGTCTTCAAGTTGCTTCACGCTGGAAAAACAAGTATGTAATTGCAAGAATCATTAAGAATCTAAATATCATTTGGCTCATAACTTGAACTCGGCACTTGAGAGTGTTCAGCCTTGAATTGAAAGATGAGACTGTATTTGGGATCCACCAAGACTTGGTTGCGTGGAAAAAATAAAAGCACCATCATTTCTTTAACAAGAATAATGATTGTTATAGGCAATGAGGAGACATCTATAAGCCTAAGAGCTACTTAATTAGTTTGAGAGAATATAGGAGAAAGAAATTGTACAACATTCTGCACTTGCCATTTAGCATATAATTAAAGCAGCATTCTGGATCTCTAAAATAAAAAAAAAATAAAGTTACTTGATCAAAACCTAACTTGTAACTAGGGTGAAAGGCTAAATCTAAAGCTCATTAACAGTTAAATAGGCCTAAAACGGATAATATCTTGGCAAGTTTGGGTTGGGTCATGACAAATAGTATCAGAGAGACTCTGCGTGTCCTCTTAAAAGATGCTTGGACAAACCTCAGTGAGGACATTGAGTGCCTAAAGTGGGTGTACGTAACACTCTAAGCAAATCTCACATTGAAAAAGATGGTAGGGTCGCAACAAAGTACATTTTTTGCCACGGGTGTTCGAAGATTTGGGGATGAAGGTACTTTTATTAGGAATTTGAGGAACGTATTAAAGAGGTCATTTCTAAACTGGAGAAAAAGCTATCTGAAGTTGCAGGAAGGAAGTGGACAGGTGGTTGTACGTGGTTCAGGGAGAAGACAAATGACATCAGTCTCAAGCTCAACGCCAGCATTTGCCTGAAGGATAAATTTTTCACGCAGTTAAAGGGACTTGAAGAACTATGGCTAGATGAAGTGCAGGGTGTGGAAAATGTTGTTTATGAATTAGATAGGGAGGGTTTTCCAAGTTTGAAGCTTCTTCATATCCAAAATAATCCATACCTTCTGTGTATCAATGATTCAACAGAGTTGGTTCCTCGAGATGCCTTTCCCCTATTGGAGTCATTATCTCTTAGCAATTTGATGAACTTGGAGAAGATAAGTTGTAGTCAACTCAGAGCAGAGTCTTTCCTCAGATTAAGAAACCTAAAAGTGGAAAGCTGCGAAAAATTGACCCATATCTTCTCATTTTCCATTTCCAGAGGCCTTCCACAACTTCAAACAATTAAAGTGACTGCATGCAAGAATATGAAAGTGATATTTGAGGTTGGCAGGGAAGATGTTATCAACAATACTGAAGTGATTGATAAGATTGAGTTTAGTCAATTGCGCAAACTGACTCTTAAATCTCTGCCGCAACTTAGAAGCTTTTGCTCTGTAGTGAAGAAACCTTACAGTTTGCAAAGGCAACAGGAACTATTGGCAAGCGGCACATTGTCTACTGAAGTCATTCTGGATTATGAGCGTGATACTAACAAACAACTTTTCAATGAAAAGGTTTGTTATCAACAACCTTGTTCTGTTTCTTTATATTCTTTTTGCTTCTTTTGGTTTGTTAAAAATTAATTTGTCTGTGCATAGTTTGTTTGTTATTGAAATTTTCTTTTATTTATATGAAAATATGTTGAACCAAAAGCCATATGTATATGCAGGTTGCCTTCCCCAACTTGGAGACCTTGAAACTTTCTGCAATTAATTCTGAGACGATTTGGCACAATCAACTTCCAGCAATGTCATCCTGCATTCAGAATTTAACTCGTTTGATTGTGCATGGCTGCAATAATTTGAAGTTTTTATTTTCAACTTCACTAGTCAGAAGCTTCGTGCAGCTCCAGCACCTCGAGATACGCAAGTGCATGGACTTAGAAGGGATAGTTTTCCCGGAAGAGATGATAGAAGAAGAAAGGAAGGACATCGTGTTCCCTCAATTAAACTTCCTAAAGATGAAAGATCTTGCAAAGCTCACAAGATTTTGTTCTGGAAATTGTATTGAACTTCCATCCTTGAAACAGCTGCGGATGGCGAAATGCCCTGAATTGAAGGCATTCATTTTGCAAAATATCAACACAGACATGACTGTAGTGGGGATTCAATCTTTCTTCAACGAGAAGGTAAAAGACTTTCACATTCTTCACTCTCCATAATCTTTGTGGTCTTATATTCAATTATTTCTTTATTCTAAAAGATTTTCCATTAGTGCTTTCAACTAGAATAAGAGGTTAGTAACTCAGTTATTCAATGACATGTATAACTGCTACAGGTTGTATTACCTAGCTTAGAGGAAATGTATAACTGATATGGCACAACCAATTTACTGGGGAGTCCTTTTGCAAACTAAAACTAATGGAAGTTATATTCTGCAAAAGTCTATGGACTATTTTCCCTCATAATATGTTTGCAAGATTCTTGAAACTTCAATCACTAATTGTTGGTGCTTGTGGTTCACTAGAAGAGATATTTAATCTCCAGGAGTTAAATTCTGAAGAAACACATTCTGGAGCAGTATCTCGATTGAGAGAATTGCATGTTTTTTGTCTACCAAAATTGACGAAGATATGGAATAAGGATCCTCGAGGAAAGCTCATCTTCCCAAATCTAGTCCTCGTGAGAATATTTGAATGTCAGAGGTTGAAAAGTATATTTCCAACCTCCGTTGCCAAGAGCCTTCTGCAGCTTGAAACGCTTTCTATCAAGGATTGTGGATCAGTGGAGGAGATTGTTGCAAATGACGTAAGGGGTAATGACGCAGCCACTAAGTTTATATTTCCAAGTTTAACATTCCTCAAACTACGGGATTTGCCATATCTGACAACTTTCTACTCTGGAATGCACACATTGGAATGTCCTGAGTTGAGAAAACTAGAAGTTAGCGACGTAGAGGTGTTTACTTCAGAATATATTCAGGAGGGCCAACTTGATTTTCCAGCTCAAGAACCCCTCTTTTGGTTCGAAAAGGTACGAATTATGATTTTATTTGCTATGCTGAAATGATCGATTTATTTTTCAAAGTTTAGTCATGTTAGTTAGTTTGTGACCTGACCGTATTTTTCTCTCTTCTTTTTTTCATTTACTTTATATTTTTGTCACCTCAACTCCAAACTAGCTTTGTCTGATTGGTCAACAGGTTTTCCCCAACTTGGAGGAGTTGACATTAAGCAAATATATCTTCACCACATGGCGGCAGGCCCAGTTTCACAAGCTTAAAATTCTTCATTTCATTTCTGATGGGTCAGATTTTTTCCAAGTTGGTCTGCTTCAGAATATTCACAATCTAGAAAAGCTTGTACTGAGTACTTGTCAATACAAAAAAAATATTTTCATGTGAAGAGGTTGAGGAACATGCCGAGGGGATCGCACAGATAAAAAGCTTAAAGCTAAATAAACTTTGGTTTATTAAGGAGCACTTATGGAATCCAGATTCCAAGTTGGACTCATTTCTTCAAAATCTTGAATTTCTAGAGGTAAAAGAGTGCGCGCTTAGCTTGATAAGTCTTGTACCATCCTCAGCATCTTTCTGAAATCTCACAGTTTTGAAGGTATGCGACTGTTGGCAACTAATAAGCTTAGTAACACCCCAAACAGCCAAAACTCGTGCAACTTAGAGAATTGAGAGTATCCGAATGACATAGGCTGGAAGAAATAGCTGCAAATGACTTAGAGAATTGAAATTGTTTTCAGCAAATTGAAGTGGTTGTTTCTTGAAAGTTCGGGAAGTATCACAAGCTTCTGCTCTGGCAATTACGCCATCAGTTTCCCATCCTTGGAAGTTTTAATCGTGGAGAATTGCCCCAAGTTGAATACTTTCTCTGCGGGAGTTTTGAAGACACCAAGGTTACGAGCAGTTCAAAATTGGAAACTAGATGAAGACTTTTGGGCAGGTGACGTCAATACAACACTTCAACACTTGAATGAAAAAATGGTACGCCACCGATTCATTAATCTGTCTCACTAACTTGATAGCTAGTGAACATATTTAGTCTGCTACTGATAAGAGTTATGTGTAAAACTGTAGGCTAAACGTCGCATGACAGAGGTTGAATACGAGTCTGAGACGTCGATGTCAGAGGAAAATGAGGCGGAGGAGGAGGAGGAAAATGTAGGGGGCGACCCATCGGTTTGTTTAAGATTTATTTTATTTAATTTTCATATTAATGATGTTCTTTTTTAATGTAATTATTGTTGAAAATAGCAGCCATGATCTTAGCCAGTCAACCACTGACTTTAATGACACAGTGGCATGCCACCTGAGCTACATACATTTACAGTCAGCTGATGAAAGAAATGAGATGAATTCAATGAGGTGGCAAAACAGTTACACAGAGTAATATCAGCACATGGGATGAATGGATGAAGATTCTAAAAGCACTATATTATTGGCCAATGATTTAGTGATTGTTTTTGTTTTATCTGAATTTGTTATCTTTTAGCTAGCTGTCATTTTGTTTTCTTATGTATATATAGACGTTGGCCTGTAAACATTGAAATCAATTCAAGCTTTATTTTCGAATACAAAAGCTCTCTAGTTTATTTTGCTCTGCATGCTAAGAAAAAGCAATTCTTAAGGAATTTTAAGTTGGTATCAGAGCCATCTTTAAAGCTATGGCAAGCAGTAGCAGCACACAAGCAAATGTGAATCAAAATGATCAGATGGGCAACTTGAATCAAAATGAAAATCAAAACACTGAACGAAGTTCAAGTCACAACACACCCTCACCCACTCAACACATCACTAGCAGCACATATGTATTCACAACCCCCATTAAGCTCAATCAAAACAATTTCATGCTCTGGAGATCACAAGTGATTTCTAGCATTAGAGCAAACGAGCTTGAGGGGTTCATAGATGGCAATCATATCTGCCCTCCTAGAGTCTTCATAAACCTTGGACAAGACCAAACAATAGTTACCACACCCAACCCAGAATACCAAGTCTGGAAGAAACAAGACCACATTCTTCTAAGTTGGTTGTTATCTTCACTAACTGAGGAAGTCTTAGGCACTGTGGTGGATTGTTCCACCTCCCTTGAGGTGTGGACAACTCTTTCCAATCAGTTTGGTGCAAGAACTAGAGCTAGAATCTTACACCTCTGAACACAAATCCAGACCACCAAAAAGGGTTCATTAACTATTCATGAGTATTACTCTAGAATGAAGTCCATATTGAATGCTCTTAGGGCTGCAGGTAGTAACATGAGTGATGATGACTTTATCATGTGTGTATTTGCTAGTTTGGGATCAGAATATGACTCAGTTGTAGCCAGCATAAACTCAATGCAAGAAAGTCCCTCACATTCTGAAGTCTATGGCATGCTTTTCAGCCAAGAAAACAGAACTGAACATAACTTAAGCTCAGGGACTATAGAGGCAAACTATGCACAAGCAAGAAATGGAAGAAGAAATTGGAACAACCATAACAGGGCTGGAAATCAACACCAGCCTGGAATAGTTTTTAGAACCCTTGGAAATGGATCTGGTCAGGGAAATCAGAACTCTCAGGACAAAGGGAAAGGTAAAGCTGTAAGTGATGAGGATGGTTCAAATCCAAAGGGACCTTGTCAAATTTGCTGGAAAATGGGACACACAGCTGTTGATTGCTGGCACAAATTCAAAAAGAATTATGTGCCACAACCAAGCCAAATGAGATAACCAAGAGGTGCATATGTGGCTGCAACTGATGGCCAAAGCAGTGGAGCCTGGTACCTGGACAGTGGTGCCACAAACCATGTGACAAATGCTCTTGGTAACATAAACATCAACTCTGAGTATCAAGGTAATGAAAAATTAACTGTTGGAAATGGTGAAAAACTCATGATCTCTCATGTTGGTAATTCTATGCTTTCCACTTCAAATCCACATAAACACATTGCCTTGAATGACATATTATTTGTGCCAAACATCACTAAAAATCTCATTAGCATTTCCAGATTATTGCATGACAATGATATTGACATTGAATTTCAAAAATCTGTGTGTTTTATCAAGGACAAGAGACAAG
The DNA here is from genome assembly GCF_022201045.2 of Citrus sinensis. Lineage (NCBI taxonomy): Eukaryota > Viridiplantae > Streptophyta > Magnoliopsida > Sapindales > Rutaceae > Citrus > Citrus sinensis. The sequence continues at coordinate 26,841,136 of NC_068560.1, forward strand.
GGAAAATTCTAGTGAAAGGAGTGGCTAGAGAAGGGCTTTATGAGTTGCTGTGCTTGCCTACTCACCTGAGTGGGAACAAAACTCCTTATGCTGCTGTTTTGTCTTCATCTTTTATGCCTAAGTCAATAAGTTGCATCAGCAATCCAGTGTCTATGTTGTCATTTAATCCTAGTAGTGTCAAGTTAGTTAATGTTTGTGTTGAGTCTTCTGAAACTGATAAATCAATCAATGATGTTTTGAAAGATATTGATCTCTGGCATCTCAGACTAGGGCATCCAAATGAGTTTGCTCTGAAAAGCACTTTGTTGTCTTGCAATCAGTTCAAATTAAACAAGAATTCTGTTCCTTCATTTTGTTGTGCATGTCAGTATGGAAAACTATCTAAGCAAAATTTCAAAAGCACAGAAACTAAAACCAGCAAAGCCTTAGAGCTGATTCATGCTGATTTATGGAGAGTAGCACCAATTCCCTCAAGTCATGGACACAAATATTACATATCTTTTGTGGATGACATGACAAGATACACCTGGCTGTTTCCTTTGATAACAAAATCCCAAGCTCTTAACACATTCATCACCTTCAAAAGCCAAATTGAAAACCAATTGAATATGAAAATTAAAGCACTACAGACAGACATGGGAGGAGAGTTTAAACCATTCAAACCATTTCTTGACAAAGAGGGCATTATATTGAGACAATCATGTCCTTATTTACATGAACAAAATGGGAAGGTTGAGAGAAAGCACAGACATGTGGTAGAAACTGGACTTACATTGCTAGCACAAGCTAAAATGCCATTAAAATTATGGCAAGAAGCCTTCAATTACGCCATCTACATTATCAACAGATTAGCCTCACTTGTTATTGGGAATAAAACCCCCTTTGAAATGATTTACCATCACAAACCAAATTACTCACAAATCAAAGTGTTTGGATGTAAATGCTATCCATTTTTGAGACCATATAACAAGCACAAGTTTGATTTCCATACTGCCAAATGCACACTGCTAAGAATAAGCATAACTCACAAAGGATATGTTTGCATGCATCACTCAGGTAGAATATATGTCTCTGCAAGTGTCAGGTTCAATGAAAGCTCATTCCCTTTTTCTAATGAAAGCTCATTCCCTTTTTCTAATGGCCCCAAGTTCAGCAGGCAAGAGTCCACAAGTCAGAATGATTTCTTTAATCTTTTAGAAAAATTTCAGGTTGTGTCATTCTTCCTTGATACTCCTCAAAACACTTAGTCAGCAGCTGATCAAAGCCACTCTCTTGAAGCTCCTAAAGATACAGAACAATCCCAGAACCTTGACCAAGGTAAGACACAAGAGAATTTGAGCACTAACATGATATCAAATAATCAGTTATCCTTACCTTACTCAAATCACCAGCCTCAAGCAAATGACCAACCTTCATCCCCTATAACAGCACCCAACACAAAAGAAGTTGTACCATCACATCCTATGGTAACAAGATCTAAGGTAGGGATCTTTAAACCAAAGCTGTACTAAATCACTACTCAACCACACACAGCATTACCCTCAAACACCTCAGAAGCTTTAAAAGAACCAAGTTGGAAAAGGGAAATGGAAGATGAGTACAATGCCTTGATAAAAAATGAAACATGGACCTTGGTACCAAATGACTCAAGCTACAAGCTGATTGGAAATAAATGGGTGTACAGAGTCAAAGAGAATCCAGATGGAACCATAAATAAATATAAGGCCAGATTAGTGGTGAAGGGGTTCTTGCAAATTCCAGGCATCGATTTCACAGAGACCTTCAGCCCAGTTGTTAAGGCTGCAACAATCAGAATCATCCTTACTTTGGCAGTAAACAATGACTGGTTGCTGAGGCAGGTAGATATAAACAATGCTTTTTTGAATGGTGAGCTGACAAAGATGGTTTACATGCCACAGCCTGAAGGTTTTATGAACAAAAGCAAGCCCAATCACATATGCAGATTAAAGAAAGCATTGTATGGTTTGAGACAAGCCCCCAGGGCATGGTTTGACAAACTAAAAGGTGCCTTGAACTCTTGGGGATTTGAAAACTCTAAGTGTGATACCTCATTATTCTACAGAAGAACTAAATCTGAGATAGTTATATTACTTATTTATGTTGACGACATTATTATTACTGGTGATAACAATGGAAGTATTGAAGAGCTGGTTAGCAACTTAAATAGGACCTTTGCCTTAAAGGATCTGGGAGAGCTAAACTTTTTTTTCTGGGGATTCAGGTAAACAGAAAACAAAATGCCATTTTGCTGTCTCAAACCAAGTATATTTAAGATTTGCTTGCCAAAACAGAAATGAGTGACTGTAAAGGAATTGAATCACCTTTCAGTACCACAGAAAAGCTGAAAAAGAATGAAGGAGAAAAGTTTCATGATCCCACACTGTATCGAAGTGTTATAGGCAGCCTGCAGTATGCAACATCACAAGGCCTGAGCTTGCTTACTCAGTGAACAAGCTCAGCCAATACATGTCTGATCCTAGGCAACCTCACTGGATAGCATGCAAAAGAGTATTGAGGTATCTCAAAAACACCATGAACATGTGTCTGAAATTCAAGAAGTCAAAGTACTTTGATCTAGTGGCTTACACAGATGCAGACTGGGCAAACGATTTGGATGACAGGAGGTCTATCAATGCCTATTGTGTATTTCTGGGTGGAAATCTCATTGCTTGGAGTTCAAGAAAGCAAGGCTTGGTTGCTAGATCTACGGCTGAATCAGAATACAGAGCAATGGCCCTTTGTGCTACGGAAATCACATGGATCAGCTCCTTACTAAGTGAGCTGAAATTAGAGATGCAAAGAACACCAACAATCTTGAGTGATAGCACAAGTGCAGCTGCAATAGCCACCAACCCAGTTTTTCATTCAAAAACTAAGCACTTTGAGATAGACCTACATTTTATCAGGGATAAGGTAGCTAAAGGTGAAATGGAAATTAGCTTTGTTGCAGGCAGAGATCAAATAGCTGATGTTCTAACTAAGCCGTTACCTTATTACAAATTTAGCTGCTTCAGAAGCAAACTCAAGGTGTTTGACAAAACCTTGTGTTTGAGAGAGGGTGTTGAAAATAGCAGCCATGGTAGCCATGATCTTAGCCAGTCAACCACTGACTTTAATGACACAGTGGCATGCCACATGAGCTACACACATTTACAGTTAGCTGATGAAAGAAATGAGATGAATTCAATGAGGTGGCAAAACAGTTACACAGAGGAATATCCGCACATGGGATGAATGGATGAAGATTCTAGAAGCACTATATTATTGGCCAATGATTTAGTGATTATTTTTGTTTTATCTGAATTTGTTATCTTTTAGCTAGCTGTCATTTTGTTTTCTTATGTATATATAGACGTTGGCCTGTAAACATTGAAATCAATTCAAGCTTTATTTTCGAATACAAAAGCTCTCTGGTTTATTTTGCTCTGCTTGCTAAGAAAAAGCAATTCTTAAGGAATTTTAAGTATTATGAATTGATATTTAAAACTCTATGCTTACCTTATTGGTGTAATGGTAAATTAATCAGGCTGAACGTCCCATGACGTTATCGCATAATGATGAGGATGAAGATGAGGAGTATGGTGAAGATGATGATATCCATTCATGTTGAAATCACTCACCATGAGAAGGATGATAAACCAGTGACATTGCTGGAATGACTTCAACGTTTATGTTTTGTGTTCCCTGTTAAGAATATTAGAGGTACTTTGTTGGGCAAGAATTGTACAAGTTGATTCTAACTAAAACCTACCAAATGGCTTGTTTTAACACGGAAGATTGTAATAGCAGTTCAAAACAATTGAAAGTTATTGCTTCAATCACCTCACCTGCCTTGTTTCTCTAAATGAACCTGCTTAATTAGCTCCAATATATATTGCATGAATTTGACTTGTTCCCTGTTGTGGAGACTACCATATAATCAAGTACACGTAGCATTTTTAAAAGCCTTTCCTTGACTTAAAGCTGTAGAAACCTGTCCAAGTATGACACGTCAGCGTCATTTACAGGGAGGCAGCGAAGCCAGCCGCAACAGCCCACCGGGCAAGTATGGAGTGCAGGAGTTGTAAATGTTAACCGGCTTTGCATTTTTGAAACTATATTTTGAAACTATTAAATTTTCTCCCCCTCTAAGGCAATTAAAAAAATGCATGTGGGTCACTTTCTGATAATCGAAAATGTCACATTCTATGCTACCACTTAATAGTAATCACTTGAGTGATCTAATTAACGGATTTATGCCGCATTAATTTATAAAAATAAATATATATAAAAATCTGTAGCTCTATTGTTACTTTGATTAAATATTTTAACTTTTAATTATTTAGAGATAATAATAATAATAATAATAAAGACTTAGAGCGTTAGCCCTAGGTCTGCAAGTCTTTCTTTATATTATTTGCAAGTTGTTAGATTGTTATCAATTCTTTTCTATGTTTTGTCTCTTTGGTTGAACGGCATGTAGTTTATAGTTATTGATTCTGATTTCAAACATATAAATTATGAAGACAAATACAAATATTTCATCATTATCACCTAATCTCCAATTGTTTTACTCTTTCACTCCTTATGTAATTCGGGCTCTAAAACTGGTACACGTTGACTCTCAGATTTTTAATTTCTCATTCATAACCCCCAAGAACTTTATACGATTAGATTCTCTAATTGCTCAAGTCTTTCTTAATTACATCTGACTGTGAATACATATAAAAAGAGTTGTTGGCTTGCTGCTTTCAACGTTTTATTTATTTTAGTTGGATTGTTTGATTTCGGCCGGTGGCTAGTGTTGTTGAATAGAAAATTCAATATATGAAAACCATTCAATTCATTTCCAAACAAATTAAAACTCAATTAATATATTCTAATATATTTTTTTTAGAATGGCCTATTCAGATGAGTAAAATGTACACAACGAAATAAAATAATTAAAAATAAAATTATTAAGAATGAAATATAGTGGTGAATACAATATAACAAAAAAGGATCTTGGGTGTTCCTAGAAGCGTTACGCTCAATTCGGATAAATCCCATTTACATAAATTATTGTGAAATGAGTTGAAGTCTTGGCTCATCAAGTGGTAAAAGTATCGCTTCTTAGAGCCAAAGTACTCAGTTTGAGCCTCAGTAAAGGGGATGGAACCGAAATCCAGCAATCCTTGGGGAAAAGTAAAAAAATGAGAAAGAATAAAATGATATCGGTCAGAAAAAGGCAAAGGATAATGAAACGAATAGTGCAGCAATTAGTAGATAATGAAGGAAGCCTCAAACACTCCGTTTTGAATTTACAACAATATTCTTCACTAGCTGGCTTTATTGTTACATAAGGTCATGAAATAATCAAGATTAAAATCAGTATCTATTACTGAAAGCTCTATCTTTTATTTTCATTTCTCTCTGAAATACTGGAATGCATATTCGAAAAGGTCTGCTGGTGGTTCGTTGGTACCTGGTACGCTGATTTGTTAAACTAGAAATGTTCTCTTCTGAATTTCTTACCAAATGAAAAACACGAAATTCTTTACTTCCAATTTTTTAAATTCATAAATTCATTAATCGTGCTTCGTCATCCTCTGGCCTTTCCACTTGTTTAATCTGTAATCCATAATTTAGAACAAGAGTACTATTTGTTGATTATAATAAGTTACGTCTTATTACAACAATCGTTTTAACAACAATTTGCTAGAATCTTTGGGAATATTTAATGGAAAAAATGTTATTTTCATAAAATTGTAAAAAAAAACAAAAAGATAATATTAATAAAGTGATTAAGTTTGTCTTTTATTAAAATGTTTCTTTCTTTTCTTTTGTGTGCAAATAATATATGTTATTTTCCATAAAATTGAAAAAATAAATAAAACAAAAAGATAATATTAATAAAGTTATTAAGTTTGTCTTTTATTAAAATGTTTCTTTCTTTTCTTTTGTGTGCAAATAATATATCTCATATTTAATTTTTGCACATAAGGTCTTAAGCAGCCAGTTAACAGGAGGCTTGAAAATAAGGTGAATTAATGCTTTGCTCTATTAAAAGTATTAAAGCAAATTTTGTCACATCAGTGAAAGCACTGAAAGGAGAGATTTTAGAGTATATTAGAGGTACAATACCCCTCAATGCATATATGATATATATAGAAATGTTTCAATTTGAAATTTTAAAATGCGGAAAAGTCTGAGAAACGCATAAACCATATGGTTTAAGCGCTTTAAGCTTTAAGCCTTTAAAACCTTACGGTTTTAAAGCTTTCTCAGACCTTTCATACACTTTAAGATCTCGGACTAGAAAACTACTAATGATATATATACATCAATTAAATATAACTACTTATTACACGATATTTTTTGAAAATAAATGCACACATATCATACATACGTTTGATGTACTCTAAAATGATTTGTGCTCTCAGTAAATTTTCGACGCTGTTTAGTATTAATCAAATTCTCTCTTGAGAAATTTTAGAATACATCAGATGTATTATGTCACCACTACAACAAACAAATAATGTTATGATATATGCGTCTTTATTTTGAAAAACTACCATACAAATGATGATTGGATTAAATTCGATTACACATGTCATAAATACATTAATTAATTAATTTATTAGCTGTGATGTATTTTAAAATTCCTCCTCTCTCTTGCCATCTACTCTTCGCATTCATTATCTTATTTTCACCATTCTTCTAGTCAATACTTATGTTATTTTGATTAGTTCCCTCCTCCTGCATTATCTAAAACTAGCCGTCCTTCTTCTATAAGCTCTTTGCATTTGTGCTTCGAGATAATATTAATAAAATTGCAAAAAAAAGAAGATAATATTAATAAAGTGATTAAGTTTGTCTTTTATTAAAATGATTCTTTTCTTTTCTTTTTTTGTGCAAATAATATATCTCATATTTAATTTTTGCACATAAGGTCTTAAGCAGTTAGTTAACAGGATGCTTGAAAATAAGTCGAATTAATGGTTTGCTCTATTAAAAGCATTAAAGCAAATTTTGTCACATTAGTGAAAGGAGAGATTTTCGAGTATATTAGAGGTACTACACCCATCTATGCATATATGATATGTATAAAAATATTTTAATTTGGAATTTTAAAGTGCGGGAAACACATAAACCGTCCGGTTTAAGTACTTTAAGTTTTAAATTTTTAAAACCTCACAGTTTTAACCCTAACTTTTCCTCGGACTAGAAAACTACTAATGATATATATACGTCAATTAAATATAACTACTTATTGCACGATATTTTTTGAAAATAAATGCACACATATCATACATACATTAATTATATGTAGTACATTTGATGTACTCTAAAATGATTTGTGCTCTCAGTAATTTTTCAACGCTGTTTAGTATTAATCAAATTCTCTCTTGAGAAATTTTAAAATATATCAGAGGTATTATATCACCACTACAACAAACAAATAATATTATGATATGTGTGTCTTTATTTTGAAAAACCACCATACAAATGATGATTGAATTAAATTTGATTACACATGTCATATATACATTAATTAATTAATGTATTAGCTGTGATGTATTTTAAAATTCCTCTTTTTTTTACCATCTACTCTTTGCATTCATTAGCTTATTTTCACCATTATTCTAGTCAATACTTATGTTATTTTGATTAGTTCCCTCCTCCTGCATTATCTAAAGCTAGCCGTCCTTCTTCTATCAGCTCTTTGCATTTGTGCCTCGACTAGAAACCCTTCCTTGTTTCCATCTTCTCATTTGAAAAAGTCTTTCCCGTTGCTTCTTGTTGTTTGTTTTTGTAGCCTGTCCTATCGTTCTTGTATGTCTATAGCTGTTTTTACTTTGTTTTGCCTTTCTTTTTTTTTGGTTTTGACCACGAGGTATCCTGGGGAGGGCCCCAACTGTGGGAGGCACCTTTAAGCCCGTACTACAACCCAGACTAGAAGTCCCCGCTCGAACAGAGAGGCATAGGTTCTCCCAACAAAGGCAACTTCTCTGCAACTCGAACTGGGGAGCAAACTCATGTTTTGCCTTTCTTTCACTTCGTTGCTTCCGCACCAGTTTCCTTTTTCTATCGAAGCTGTCCCTTTTTTTGTTGTTCTTTTTTTTTTTTTTTTTTTAAATCTCTCTTCTGGTTCGCTCCGTATTTATTTACAATTGAGAACTGTTGGATGTGAACCTAAAATCTGCTCAAGGATAACAGTCGGACGTGTCAATTTTGTGTGCATAGAAATGCTGACATGTCGCTGAATATGTCAAATATGCATGAACGACATAGTTCTAATTGTCATCCATTTCGGCCACTGAGGCATGTGACTAATCAGGTGCAACACTTAAACCATTAGCCTAAACGGCACCTAGCTACCGTCGTTTTGACAGCTAAAGCATATATACATGGACACGTGGAGATTAGCTGTTTAATTGGTTCAGTCTGTTAGCTTGAGTGGAAAAATTCTGGGCTCTTAACAAACTCAGAATTATAAAGCTTGCTTGAGGGTTTTCTTCTGTGATTTTTCTCTTGATGTTCAAGGGGGTATAAAGAAGGGGTTCATGAAATAATTCTCTGGTTGTATCCTGAGCTTTTAAAGAGTTAGTGAAATCTTGCTTCATTGTTTCACAGTGGATGTAGGCTTAGAAAGCTGAACAACTTAATTTCCTTTTGTGTGTTTTACATTTCCAATTTGCTTACGCTTCTGTGATTAGTAAATTCTTTGTTGAGTCTGATTGTTTTTGGACTGGATTACAATCTCTAGTTTCGTTTGATTAGGGATTTGAGGATTAATTGCTTCAAGATTGAGTCTAGGAGGTTAAAGATCAGTCATTTGCTGGTTTTAAATTAACAAGAACTTTGAAAAAGAAAAAAAAAAGATTAAAGATGGTGGAAATCATTGTTAATCTTGTTTTAGAAGTTGTAAAATGCTTGGCTTCTCGAACAGAACGCAGACTTGGTTATCTCAAGGCAGAAATCGAGAAGCTCAAGGATGAAAGTAGGAGCGTTTAGCGCAGAGTTTCTGAGGCTGAAAGAAAATGAGAAAAGATTGACGAGAAGGGTAAGAAATGGCAGGTTAGTACGAACAAGAACATCAATGAGGCAGCGAAATTCTTTTCAGATGAAAGGCAACAAATAGGCGCTGTTTCAAGGGCTTGTGTCCTAATTTGAAGACCTGCTATCAACTTAGCTATAAAGCAGTTACAATGGAGAAGGCCATTGTTGAACTTCAAGAAGAAGCTAGGAGATACGATAGAATTTCCTACTGTACAATTCCATAGGAGATATGGCTTAAGTCTCACCAACGATATGAGGCCTTCAAATCAAGGCTTCCTACTATAAAGGCCATACAAAAAGTATTGATTGATCCTAATTCAGCATCATCTGGGTGTACGGGATGTGTGGCATTGGGAAGACAACATTAGTGAAAGAGGTTGCTCGGCTAGCGAGACAAGACAATCTCTTTGATCATGTGATATTTTCTGAAGTTTCACAGACTCCTAACATAAAAAAGATTCAAGGGTAAATTGCAGAGAACTAGGTTTGGTCTTGCATGAACAAGCTGAATCTAGAAGAGCAAATAGGCTTTATGAATGATTGAAGGATGAGAAGAAGATCCTTATAGTGTTGGATAATGTGTGGAAACATGTTTATTTGGACACTGTTGGAATTCCTTTCAGAGATGATCACAAGGATGTAAATTATTGTTGACTGTGAGAGATCGTAGTTTACTACTCTTTAAGTATGGGCTCAAAGGATGACTTCTTAAGTGGCGTTTTGAATGAAGAAGAAGCTTGGAGATTGTTTAAAGTAGTTAATGTATCGCAAGGAACAAGGCAGAAAATTTATAATAATAAAAAGAAAAATATTTGAAAGTAAAGAAATTAAGAAAGATTTTATTTGAATTATATTGTTATTCATTACAATACTCTTTTATATAGAGTTGAAAAACATAACAGAAAAATAAAATATCTTCGTAATATCAAGCCATATCTAACCAAATATCCTAAGGACTTGGTCTATTGACCAATTATTTAGCAAATCGATTATTGAAGCAATTAAGACACGTTTCCAACACTCCTCCTTGTCTTAGTAGTTGCAGAGGCCTAATTTGTTTATTAACATTTCAAATCTAGCTTTATGTAGAGCCTTGGTTAAGATATCTGCAACTTATTCCTCAGTCTTGCAATAAAGCAGTTTAATTTCGCCACCCTTTTGTACTTCTCTCAAGTGATACAACTTGATCTTGAAATGATTAGTCTTGCCATGAAAAACATGATCATTTGAGATTACAATTGCAGCTTGGTTATCTATATGAATATGCGTCAGCTCATTTTGTTACATATGTAAATCTGCAAGTATTTTCTTGATCCAAATTCCTTGATTTACTATAGCATTGGATGCTACATATTCTGCCTCAGCTGTACTTTGAGCTATCACATCTTGCTTCTTTGAAGATCATGTAAAAATTCCTAATCTAAAATTGAAACTGTTGATGCCGAAATCCAGATGAGTTGGTTAAATCTCAGATCCCTGCATCAACATTAAATTTGTTTGGTGGGAAGCCACTGATTAGTTAGCACCATGAGCAGATTTTCTATGAGTAGATGTTCCATGAGCAGACAACTCATGAGCAGACAATCCATGTGCATACAATCCATGAGTAGATGATCCATGAGCAGACAATCCATGAGCAGATAACCTGTGAGCCTGTGAGCACAGCCAACAGTTAGGAGGCACCGGAAGTTTTTCCGGTGAGAACCCTCCGACGCTCAAGTTAGCGATTTGGGTCTTACTTGAAAAAACCAATACCATAGTTCATGTGGCTTAATTATGATTGCTTTAAACCAAAAGCTTTTAAGTAAATTTAAAGGAAAATAATTGAGAATAATTAATCTTAAAGAAATCATAAGCGAAAGAGAAATTTCCCAGTGGTAGAGAGAGAAAAGATCTAATGGGATCAGTCACCCAGAGAGAGAGAGAGAAAGAGAAAAGAATAGACCCCCATTTCCTCATTCTTCCCAGGATTTTTATAGGAAATTATAGCGGTTTTTATCCTCTCCCCTAGAATTCTCAAGAAAACTACTAATTTTCAGCCTACTAAGAATATGGTTCCTAATATTTTGACTGAGTCGTGCTTCCTGGTAACCTCCTGGTCGAGATGATGTGCTCGAGGTCGCCATATATTATTCTGGTCTAGGTGACCAATTACATCCTGGTCGAGATGATCTACTCGAGGTAAGCAATAACATCCTGTTTGAGGTGATGTGCTTGAGGTCATCAAACAACATCCTAGTCGAGGTAATCTGCTCAACCATTTGCTCACTTTTACTTTGAGGAGAGCACGATAATGTATGAGCAAACACCTTTATCTTGGTCACCCTATTTCATTCCCTAAAAACCAATCCCCCAATTTCTACTATTGAGAGTGAAACGAATCAAGACTGGAAACTTTAGTGGTCTGCTCGCCTTCGCTTGGTCGAGCAAATCCTGGCATGCTTGGCTTACTGTCTCGCCATAAAATAGGCTCTAAGACATTGGAGCCTTTGCGTGCCTTAGAAACTTTTTGGAACTTTGGTGGTCTGCTCACCTTTGCTTGGTCAAGCAGATCCTGGCATGCTTGGCTTCCTGTCTCGCCATAAAACAGACTTTGAGACTTTGAAGCCTTTGCACGCGTTAGAAACTTTTTGGAACTTTGGTGGTCTGCTCGCCTTTGCTTGGTCGAGCAGATCTTGACATGCTTGGCTTCCTGTCTCGCCATAAAACATGCTTTGAGACTTTGGAGCCTTTGTACGCCTTAGAAATTTTTTGGAACTTTGGTGGTCTGGTCGCCTTCACTTGGTCGAGCGGATCCTGGCATGCTTGGCTTCCTGTCTCGCCATAAAACAGGCTTTGAGACTTTGGAGCCTTTGCATGCCTTATTAGTAAACTTTGATTGGCTTCTCAACGCTAGCCTAGCTCTCTTTTCTTAAATCATTCTCATATTGAGTAACTCTCAAGAAATCAAGTTAACTAAGTTATATCGTCAGCCCTAATATGAGCACAATCAATTTAATGAATATAAGGTATCCTCATCTCACATACCAGGATTTAGAGAAATAATTAAATTTTCATGAAAAAATTACTTGTAAATAAAAATTTAACTTCTGACCTGTTCTGATTTTTGCAAACGTGTGCCTTCAATATGCTCTCATTTAAGGTTTTTGTTTCCTTATTTAAGCAAGCTCATCCATTTACGCACTGTAACATTCTGATTTGCTTCGACTAGATGAAAATTGATAGAGACAAAAAATTGGCTTATCGTACCGGTCCCCACAGACGACGCCAAATGTTGATGCCGAAATCCAGATGAGTTGGTTAAATCTCAGATCCTTGCATCAACATTAAATTTGTTTGGTGTGAAGCCGCTGATTAGTTAGCACCATGAGTAAATTTTCTATGAGCATATGTTCTATGAGCAGACAACTCATGAGGAGACGATCCATGAGCAGACGATCCATGAGCATACAATCCATGAGCAGACAATCCATGAGCAGATAACCTGTGATTATCTGTGAGCCTGTGAGCACAGCCAACAATCAGGAGGCCCCATAAATTTTTCCGGCGAGAACCCTCCGACGCTCAAGTCAGCGATTTGGGTCTTATTTGGAAAAACCAATACCATAGTTCATGTGGCTTAATTATGATTGCTTTAAACCAAAAGCTTTTAAGTAAATTTAAAGGAAAATAATTGAGAATAATTAATCTTAAAGAAATTATAAGCGAAAGAGAAATTTCCCAGTGGTAGAGAAAGAAAAAGATCCAATGGGTTCAGTCACCTAGAGAGAGAGAGAGAGAGAAAAGAATAGACCCCCCCTTTCCTCCTTCTTCCCAGGGTTTTTATAGGAAATTATAGCGGTTTTTATCCTCTCCCCTAGAATTCTCAAGAAAACTACTAATTTTCAGCCCACTAAGAATATGGTCCCTAATATTTCGGAGAAAATATTTTGACTGAGTCGTGCTTCCTGGTAATCTCCTGGTCGAGGTGATGTGCTTGAGGTCACCACATATTATTCTGGTCGAGGTGACCAATAACATTCTGGTCGAGGTGATGTGCTTGAGGTCACCACATATTATTCTGGTCGAGGTGACCAATAACATCTTGGTCGAGATGATCTGCTCGAGGTAACCAATAACATCCTGGTTGAGGTGATGTGCTTGAGGTTACCAAACAACATCCTAGTCGAGGTGATCTGCTCAACCATTTGCTCACTTTTACTTTAAGGAGAGCACGATAATGTATGAGCAAACATCTTTATCTTGGTCACCCTATTTCATTCCCTAAACAAAAACAAAAACCTTTTGTACTTTTCATGTCATCAATAGAGCCTACTCAATCACTATTAGAAAAATTATGAAGCTTAAAATTCTAACAATAAGAATATTTAATGCCATAATTTGTTGTGCCCTTAATATAACTTACAATCCTTTTATTAGCTTGAAAATGCACTTCACTGGCGCAATGCATGAATCTCGAGAGTAAGCTTACTGCAAACATAATGTCTAGTCTGGTGGCTGTAAGATACATCAAGCAACCAATTAGGCTTCTATATTTGCTTTCATCAACTTTTTCTGCTCCATCATCTTTGCTAAATTTCTCTTTCTAATTCATTGGTGTGCTGGTACTTTTGCAATCCTCCATGTGAAGTTTTTTTAGTATTTCCCTTGCATACTTCTTTTGGCTTATGAAGACTCCATCTTAATCTTGCTTCACCTTCATTCCCAAAAAACAGGACATCAAGCCAAGGTCTATCATCTCAAATACTTTGAGAATTTCCACATTAAGCCCCTTTACTAGTTTCTCATTACTTCCTGTAACAAGGAGATCATCAACATAAATAGAAACTATAATTGAGTTAGTATTTGTTCATTTACATATAATGTAGCTTCACTTGGACTTTTAATAAATCTAAGACTTTGAAGGTGTTCATCAATCCTGCTGTACCAAGCCCTAGGAGCTTATTTAAGACCATATAAGGCCTTCTTCAACAAGTAGTCATTAAACCATCAAATGTTTGCAATGAGCACAATCTGATCATCTCTTTGGAATAATTAGATGTTGGCTGACCTATTTTTTGGCCGGGAAAAGGTTTTTGGCTGGTGGCTGCTCCATTTGGCCATAACTTCTTTTTTTTTTTTTTGGGTCTATATCAATTGATGCCACTATGTCAATAATAATTGGTAGGAAATAAATTAATATCCAACTATATCTTCTTAATTAATTACTTGTTTTTTCATCCATTTGCATTAGAAAAAAGGGGTGCAGGTTCAGGAAGCTTCTTAGACGTGGGTCGCGTCAAGCTGGACACGTCAACATCATTGACAAGTGGGAACAACTCTTTCTAATAAAAGAAGGGAGCCTCTAAGTTACAATAATTGTAACTTAGCATTTACCATAAAAGAAAAGCCTTTTTTTGTTTTAAAATAAAACTTTTTTTTTTGTTTTATGATTCACCCCCAAGTCAATCTATTGTGACTACATACAAATTAATAAAGAGGGTTGTGGGGTTGCTGCATAGAAATTGTTGAATATATACAAATTATTGAACAGAAATCCAATAATTGAACACCGTCCAATTCCTGTCCAATCAAATTAAAACTCAATTAATATATTCCACTAAAATTTTCATACAACATCCTATTCAGATGAATAAAATGTAAAAAATAAAATATATAGTTCAAAAAATTATAAAGGATGCAATTTAGCAGGTCATACAATATACCAAAAAAAGTCTTGGGGGTGCAGTAGGAATATTTCTTGATAGAAAGAGTCTTAAAAATTTTTTCGCCAGCAAACATTTTCTCTCTCTGATCTCTGTATTCTTCAGATCCTCCTCCTTGCTTGAACGTCTGTAACTTTGTCATCCATGATTTGCATTCAATTCTTGACCAAAAAACCTTTTCCGGATTTTCATCTTTTGATCTCAAACATGCTTTGCTTCTGTTGATTGTGGTCGCTTCTAGTGCTAGTTCTTTTCCTATATAGCTTTGTTTCCTTTTGCCATCAGCTCTTTGCATTTCCTTGGATGAAGAAACCTTTTTCTTGTTTCAATTTTCTGATCTCAAAAGCATTTTGATTCTCGTCTGCCACACTGATTTTGTCCTTGTTTTGTACAAACATAATTTCGCCATTATCTGTTTGATTATCAACTGACCTGTCGTTGACTCTATTCTATTTCTATGTGAAAAATACGAAAAAAAAAAAAAGAGATTGAAGATGGTGGAAAGCATTGTTACTGTTGTTTTAGAAGTTGTGAAATGCTTGGCTCCTCCGACACAACGCCAACTTGATTACTTGCGTAACTACAATGAAAACATTCAGAAACTCGAGGCAGAAACCGAGAGCCTGAAGGTTGAAATTAGGAGCATTGAGCGCAGAGTTTTTGGGGCCGATAAAAAAGGAGAAAAGAGTGAAGAGAAAGTCGAGAAGTGGCTGGTTAGCGCCAACAAGATCATTGATGAGGTGAATGCCAAATTCATGGAAGATGAAGAGACTGCAAATAAGCGATGTCTCAAGGGGCTGTGTCCTAATTTGAAGGCTCGCTATCAGCTTAGCAAGAAAGCAGAGACACAGGTGAAGGCCCTTGTTGAGTGCCGAGAAGAAGCCGGTCGACTTGATAGAATTTCCTACCTTACCTATCCGGACAAGATATGGCTCAAGTCCCACAAAGGTTACGAGGCCTTTGGATCAAGGCTTTCTACTTTGAAGTGTATACAAAACGCTTTGACTGATGTTAATGTCAGCATCGTTGGAGTGTACGGCATGGGCGGCGTTGGAAAGACGACTCTAGCGAAGGAGATCGTTAGGCAAGCCTTGGCAGACAAGCTCTTTGATCAAATAGCCTTTTCAGAGGTTTCCGAAACTGTAGACATAAAAAAGATTCAGCGGGATATTGCTGAGGACTTGGGTCTGGCATGGCATGAGGAAACTGAATCTAGAACTGCGAGTAGACTGTATGAACAGTTGAAGAATGAGAAGAAGATTCTTGTGGTTCTAGATAACATATGGAAGCATCTTGATTTGGAGACTGTTGGAATTCCTTTTGGTGATGATCATAGAGGTTGTAAACTCTTGCTGACAGCAAGAGATCGTAATGTTTTGTTGGATATGGATTCTAAACATAACTTCTTTATTGACAACTTAAATGAAGAAGAAGCTTGGAGATTGTTTAAGACGATGGCGGGTGATTATGTTGAAAATCGTCAGCTGAAATCTACAGCAACAGATGTAGCCAAGGGATGTGGAGGTTTGCCTATTGCCTTAGCTACAACAGCAAGGGCAATGAGAGACAAGACTGTGCATGAATGGAAGAATGCCTTGCGAGAACTTCAGACGTCTTCAGTGATGAACTTCGAAGGACTGCCGGCAGATACTTATTCAAGAATCGAGCTGAGTTTCAAGTATTTAAAAGGTGAGCAGCTCAAGAAAATTTTTCTGCTTTGTAGTCTAATGGGTAATTCTATTTTTACTTCAGACCTGTTTAAATACTCCATGGGTTTGGGTATACTCCAAGGAGTCAAGAAGATGGAAGATGCACGAAACCAATTATATGCATTGGCCTATAAACTTAAAGACGCTTGTTTGTTGCTTGAGGGAGGTAGCAACGAACAATTTTCAATGCATGACGTCGTTCGCGATGTTGGCATATCAATTGCTTGCCGGGACCATCATGTATTTTTGGCAAAAAATGAGGATGTGTTGGAGCTGCCGGAAAAGGAAGCACTTGAAAATTGCTATGCGATTTCTATAAGAGGTTGCCGTATTCAGGAGCTTCCTCAAGGATTGGAATGCTTGCAACTCGAATTTTTATATGTATCTCCCAAAGACTCTTACCTTCAAATCAATATTCCTGAGAACTTTTTTGCAGGGATGCGGAAGCTTAGAGTTGTAGATTTTACTGGGATGCAATTATGTTGCTTGCCATCTTCAATTGATCTCTTAGTAAATCTTCAAACACTATGTTTGGATCAATGCATGTTGAGAGACATAGCTATTATTGGAAGGTTGAAGAATCTGGAAATCCTTAGCTTTTTAAAATCAGATATTGTGCAGTTGCCTGAAGAACTAGGTGAATTGACTAAGCTAAGGTTGTTAGATTTATCCAATTGTTTCCAGCTAAAAGCTATTGCACCCAATGTCCTATCAAGGTTAACTCGATTAGAAGAACTCTACATGAAAAATTGCTTTATCGAATGGGATGTTGAAAGACCTAATGGTAGAAGAAGTACTGCCAGCCTTGGTGAGTTGTTGCAATTGCCGCGACTGACCACTCTAGAAATAGATGTCAAAAATGATAGTATTTTACCAGAAGGCTTTTTTGCAAAAAAATTAGAAAGGTTCAAAATATCAATAGGAGATGAGTCATTCAAGCCTCCCGTGCGTGCGGATGAATGGTTCGGTAGTCGACGGGTTTTGATCAGTAATCCTTCGAGTGTAAGAACCATAAAGCTGAAGCTTAGCTCAAAGCCTATTTGCTCGAAGAAAATGCAGGGCATCCAGAATGTTGAATACTTGTGTTTGGACAAGCTGCAAGGTGTCAAGAATGTTCTTTTAGATATGGACATTGAGGGCTTTCTACAGTTGAAGCATCTCCATGTTCAAAATAATCCTGACTTTGTGTGCGTTGTTGACTCAACGGAGGGGGTACCTCGTGATGTGTTTCCTCTTTTGGAGTCACTTACTCTTTACAATTTGATTAACATGGAGAGGGTATGTATTGATCGACTCAAAGTAGAGTCTTTCTGTGAACTTAAAACCATAAGGGTGGGAAAATGTGATGAGTTGAGTAATATCTTCTTGCTGTCTTCTATAAGCTGCCTTCCCACACTTGAGAGGATTGCAGTTTTTGATTGCGATAAGATTGAAGAGGTCTTTGCAATTGGTGGAGAACCAGATGTCGACAACAATAATGCAGTGGAGAAGATAGAGTTTGCTGCATTAAAATTTTTACATCTGCTAAATCTTCCGAAGCTTGCAAGTTTTTGCTCTGAAGTAAAGAGACCAAATACACAAGGGTCGCAAGAGGAATTGACAGCTACTACTTGCTCGACCGAAATCAGTTTATTGGAGGAGGACAAGGTTGATACTTCGACACCGCTTTTCAACGAGAAGGTAAGCTGTTATAATGAAACCAAAGCATTCTTTTTTCTTTCTCAACTTATTCTATCGTGCATTCTCGTTTGATGACAACTATAGAAAATGAATTATAAGGGAAAAAGAAAATGAGAATTGGAAATTAGAATCTCACACACTCACTCAAGCTCGCTTTACATAGTAATAATGTGAATTAAATTGCATATTAAGTGTATGTTTGGTATGGTAATAATTCTCAAAAAATCATTTTTAGCACGGATTTCTAAAAACCATATTTGAAAAAAGTTTAACACAATGTTTTGTAAATGGGTGAGCTATTTGCACTTCAAAAATTACTCTAAACACTCTGAAATAAAAATTTTATAACAAAAATATCTATCATATGAATTACGTTAAGCACAATTTATTATAAGTCAATATTACATGATTACTATGAACACCCCATATAACACACTCATTATTTAATATATATATATATATATATATATATATATATATATATAATTTTCATGTTTTAAACCTTAAAACTTTTTTATTTACAACATCTTAATCAATACTTAGATGAATAATGATAAAATCAATATTTTTATTTTATTTTTCCATAAATAAAATTAATTTTGCACTCATTATTTTTATTTTTTCAAAATAAAGTAAGTATTGTTTTTCCTTTTTTGGGGCCTTTGACCTCTTTTTTTTTTCTTCTTTGTCCTCTTCTCCTCTTCTCCTTCTTTTTTTTCGAGTTTTTATGGAATATTTCTTATTATTTTCTCATTGCAAGTTATTTTAAGTGCAAAATCCAATATTAAACATAAGTAAACAAAAAAATTAATAACTAAAATACTTGTTTTACTATTTAAATTACATTCGGTACACATGCATGTTTGGTAATTTACTATTATAAAATACATGTTTTATTATTTTTCAAAAATAAAAGAGGTTTTTTATAATTCATAAATAATATTGAGCACATTATTTTAATAATTACTTTTAAATTACATTTGTCAAACTCTTTGGTACATTAGATTGTCAAATAATCAAATACCAAACACGCACTGAAGCTGTCACTTAGGAAGAAGGTTTTGATGGCTTATATTTACAATCAAAGAAGATACTTCTCAGCTTATATTGGATCTAATAAAAAATTAATGTTTAGGTTGTGCTCCCCAACTTGGAGGATTTGAAGCTGATTGGAATTACTGTCGAAAAGATTTGGCAAAATCAACTTCCAGCCATGTTTCTTTGCTTTCAAAGTTTAACTAAATTGATCGTGGGGGAATGTCACAAATTAAAATGTATATTTTCGACTTCTATGCTCAGAAGCTTTGAACAACTCCGACAGCTGAATATATACAACTGTATGGGTTTGCTTGAGATTATTTCCGAAGGAGCAGATCAAGTGCCACCTTGTTTTATCTTTCCGCGGCTGACATTTCTAAGACTAGGTCGTCTACCAGAACTTAGATGTTTATATCCTGGAATGCATACTTCGGAATGGCCGGCACTAAAATCGTTGATGGTCTTTGGTTGTGACAAAATAAAGTTATTTGCTTCTGAGTTATCTAGCTTCCATGGAAACATTGATGAGAATCAACTTCCTATCCCAGCACAACAGCCTCTGTTCTTGATCGAAAAGGTATATATGCAACCATTTATTTGATTTTTTATCAGTTGAGTCTTACTGTTTCTTATGTTTTACGTTTGATTCTTTGTTGCAAAGAAACTCACAAACAAAAGATTTTAGAAATACCCACTGTACATGTATGTATTACTCAAAATTGTTTGACAGAACATCAATAGAACTAATTAGTTTTTATATGAGTTGATGATGTTCAGATCTTCCCCAGCTTGGAGAAACTCCTATTAAGTGGAAAGGATTTCAGGATGATTTTGCAGGGTGATTACCCACAAAACCTATTTGGCAGTCTTAAATACATTGAGGTTGTGCAAGATGACTCAGCTTGTTTTCCGCTTGGTTTACTTGAGAAGTTTCGCAATCTGGAAATCCTCTATCTGAGTCGTACTTCATACACAGAGATATTATCAAATGAAGGACACTCGGAGAAGCACGTGGGCAAGTTCTCACAAGTAAAACATTTACAGCCGTACAAACTGAATGATCTGAAGCAGCTGTGGAAACAAGGCTCCAAACTAGACTTCATTTTCACAAATCTTGAAATTCTACGAGTATATTGTTGTCAAAATCTGATTGTTCTATTGCCATCGTCATCGGTATCTTTCCGAAATCTGACGGATCTGCAAGTTTGGGGTTGCAAGGAATTGATGAAGTTGGTAACATCCTCCACAGCAAAGAGTCTAGTGCGACTCAGGATAATGAAGGTATGTGGAAGCAGAGCAATGACACAAGTGGTAACAAGTGAGAAAGATGGAGCAGAAGATGAAATTGTTTTCAGCAATTTGAAGGCGTTGACTCTGCTTGATTTAGATAGCCTCACAAGTTTCTGCTCCGGCAATTACACCTTCAAATTCCCATCTTTACGAGATTTAGAAGTGATTGGTTGTCCCAAGATGAAGATTTTCACCACAGGAGAATTATGTACACCGCCGAGAGTAAACGTCTGGTATGGAGAGGGAGATGGTGAATGTCGTTGGGCTAATGACCTTAACGTTACGATACAAGAGTTACATGCTGAAAAGGTACGGTTAATCCCAAGGAAATTTTTGCAAAATTTGCAGTTTTTGCAAAATTCAGAAAATAGATCATCGACAACTAGAATATTTGTTATTGATTAAGCGCATGATCAGGTTTTAAAAAGTGTGAGACACTTTTGTATTTAATTCTTGAAATTGTCCAATTTAAAACGGACATTTTGCCAAAAGTTTGGGAATCTTTTTCAATTATCAAAAATTCATGAATCATTAGTTTTAACTTCATAATATAAAAGTCTTGTCAAATTAATGAATGAGAATTTTATTTTCAGATGTTGGAAGGGTCGTCTTCTAATTTGAGGAAGTACGATACATTGTGATCGCATTGGCTTTTTAATATATTACTTCGAGTTGTGAAATAGAAGACTAAAGTCCCAGGTAAATAATTTCATTTTATTTATTTGTTCTCGTGGCTTGTTTCATCGGTTCACCTGAACTATTTAGATTGCGTCACTGGTTTATTGTTAACTTTGAAATGAAGTTTTAATGTTTCGTTCAGGGCTTTATGAGCAAATTTTTCATCATTGGATGTCTTTTGGTCTGAACTTTTGAGATTTTGTTTGATAGTCAAGGCTTTATAGTATGCTATTTATAATTCCTTAAGATTGTGCAAATTTTTTTATGATAAAATTGCTTGACAATGTCATTGAAAGGAACAACACTTTTGTGTTGAAAGCCTTCAGATTACAGAAAAATAATAATCTTTTCTGCACTTCTATGTTGCTCTTTTTGATTACCGAGGTCTCAACTTTATCACTCTTCTTTTGCAGGATGTGGAATCAAAGATATTTTTCTTTGACATTTGTGTTCCTTGTATTAAAAGTTTACATGCTGAGGGGCTTCCTGTGTTATCTTTGCTGTTCTACTTCATTGTATCGCTACAGCTTTGTGAGTGTTGCGATAACTATTGTTTCCTTCATTTGAGCATTGTAAGTTTCGAAGGCGCTACATTGCTTGACTAAAGATGTTTAAATTTACCATTTGTTTGCACCCCTTGTATTATATACAATAAATTTTTTATGTATTTTGATATTTAATACGAGATATGTTTGAATTTTCATTGAAAGGTTTCATAATTGTTCTGATTTATCTTCAGTTTTATTTTTGTTATCTCAAACACACGTCAGCCCTTGCATGAATAAAAGCACATAATATCCCAGAAGAGTTTTATTAGACGTGCAGGCAAATGAAATTTTATCAGCAATCTTGTGATTTTACCATTATTGTTGTTGTTGCTGTCTATTATTATTACTACTTGTTGAGTACATAAAGGCACCAGGTCAGCCATACTACAGTGGGACGAGCAGAACACGGGGTAAACATTATCCGAGCAGAGATGGACGCAACCAGGGAAACATACCGACCAGAAGTGTATGCCGAGCCGATACTCATCCCCAGGAAAGCGGGAACACGATCCCACAGAACCGCGGCCGTTACGCTTCTCCCAGAGCACAGAATCGCGGCCGTTACGCTTTTCCCAGAACCGTTGAAGGACACGTAAGCTCCCACGTTTGCCACGATGCAACGGTTAGAGTCCCATGAGGGCTGCCGTTACCCGAAAAAGGTGGGAGGAAGGGAAAACGGAAACGGGGGGACAGCGGCTATAAAAGAAAAGGAACTCGACGGAAAATGAAAAAGAAAAGGGGGAGAGGGAAAACGCTGCCAAATTGCATCCAGATCATTTTCTTACAAATTTCAGATAAACTTCTTGAACCCAAATTGATTTGTTTTCCCGTAAACACCTTGAGCTAACTTAGGCATCGGAGGGTTTACGCCGGCAAAACCACCGGCGTCTCTGATCCATTTTTTTGTGAGCGCAGGCTTATTTAGAGAAAGGAGGGCGATTCCAATCTGAGCGAACGAGTAACAGTAGATAACACAAGCGTTGGTGAAAGAATCTGGTCGGCTAAAAGGCGAGCAGATTTCAGCATCAACATTTTGGCGCCGTCTGTGGGGAGCCTGGATAAAAAGTTACCACCAAATTAGCGGTTACCGGAGAAGCAGTGAACGGTCAGATATGGATGTGACGAGAAAGGACACTCTGAGGGAGGACAATGAAACGGTGGAGATAACCACTCTCCGGGAAATTGCGAATGAAGCCCGAGAGAGGATGATGCAAGACAGACTGGAGCGGATGGAAAAGCAAATGGAGACTCTCACAGCCGTATTATTTGAGCTAAGGGACGAGCGGAGAAGGGATTGTGACACCCCTGTGGGAAGAGATGAAGTCGGAGTAGAAACCAGCCTCCGGAGACGTAGAGTCGAGGACATTCCTCCGCCCGCAGAACAACCTAATGAGGCGCATCCCCACAGAAGTACTGGTCGGGTCCCAGGAGAACATGGGGAGGAAGGGGGAGACCAACCTCGCCCCGGACGGGTACTGGAAACTACTGGCCGAGGTGCCGGTGTTGATGAAGGGGAGCTCAGACAGCGGCTGCAGAACGCCGAGCAGGAGCGAGACCAGATAGCTGCGCGTGATCCTAACCGTGCTATAGAATTGGAGGGGGAGGTGCGCAGGTTGGCGCAGGTGATAGAGGAGATACAGGGCAAGAGAAAGCCCCCGAGCTGGAGGATAATGTTAGATGAAGAATCTCCGTTATCAATTGAGATCATGGGTACCATAATCCCAAAAGATTTTCGCTTCCCCGACCTCAAATACTCAGGGCGAAGTGACCCATTGGTGCACATTGAGCGTTTCAACGATATGACGGGTGTGCAGGGGCTGACATCAGCTCAGAGGTGCAGGGCGTTCCCGTTGACACTAGAGGGACGAGCTCGAGATTGGTACCGCAAGCTGCCCCGAGGAAGTATAAAGGGGTACGAGCAGATGTGCCAGGAGTTGGCCGAGCAGTTCCGAGGGGTGGTAACCCCAGAGGACGACATGATGGAACTGATGGGGATGAAACAGGAGGAGCACGAGTCCCTACGGGATTTTGTAAAGCGATACCACCGAGCCGTACTTGATTTGGGAGCCTTCAATCACCCGCAGGCGTTGAGGGGTTTAAAGGAGGGTGTGAGGATAGGCCGGCTATGGTATAACCTGAGAAGCCCCCTGGTACAGAATTATTCAGCAGGGTATGAGCAGGCGAGACGAGATATTGAAATTGAAGAGGAGAAATCAGCAAGACTAAAAAGTGAACAGCTAGAAGAGCTGAGGCGGAAGGAGCGGAGAGCCCCGAAAGGGAGCGGGTTGGGAAAGCGAACTGGAGAATCTTCAGGGATGGGCGGAACATCAGCTCGGTCCTGCCCTTACCCCATAACTCCGAGAGCACAACAGTTCCAACACAACCGGGCTCAACCTCCACGCCCCCCAATCCCAGAGCGGCAGTGAGAATTCCGGCAGATGGCTGCCCACCCCTATCACAACACTCCCAGAACATTACATGCAACCGATTCCAGGGCTAGTCGACCAGATCAGTTAGCAACTGGGACGGCCTGAGGTGACATTCATGATAGCCGATCAGTTCAGCTAATAGATCAGAGCTCGGCCTATAGACAATACACCCCATTAAAGATCTCAATGGAGGAATTATATGAGAAGATCGAGGGAAGAGGCCTGCTATACCCCCCAGCCCCAATAACAAAACCGGCTCATCGACGGGATAAGAACAGATTCTGCAAATTCCACGACACTCACGGTCACACTATCAGCCAATGTCGTGACCTGAAGATTCAGGTGGAAGATTTAGTAAGGAACCGATACTTGGATGAGTATGTAGACGGAGTGTCCCCTGTCATTGAGTCAGAGTACACACGGGATGAAGGAGTCGAGAGGGGTCTGGAACGAGAACAGCCGACCATCCGTGTGATAGCAGGAGGGCCAACATTGGCCGGGAATTCAAACAGAGCACGGAAGAACTATGGGAGATACGCCATGGCTGGCAAAGAGGTGCTTCTGAATTTACCAGCAGCCAAAAGAGCAAAAGTGCGGCAAGTTCCTATTATGTGGACGGAGGATGACGAAGAGGGTATTTTGTATCCTCATGAGGATGCCTTGGTGATTAAGGCAAAGGTGGCCGGTACAGAATTGCAGCGAATACTGGTAGACACGGGCAGCTCAGTAGACATTCTGTTTAAGTCGGCCCTAGATGATATGGGGATTTCAGATTTGAAGCTGGAGCGGACAAATACTTCCTTGAAAGGATTTGGAGGGGGACGGTTAACTCCCTTGGGGATCATTGAACTCCCGATTACTGTGGGGACAAAGCCGTTTGAACGAACGATGATGCTGGACTTCGTCGTGGTAGAGGAAAGAAGCCCTTACCAGATGATATTGGGGAGACCGTTCATGAGGATAAGCCAATGTGTAATGTCCACGCATTATCTAGCGCTGAAGTACAGAATAAATGGAGTTGTGGGTGTGGTAAAGGGCGACCAGAGGATGGCCAGGAGCTGCTATGCTACAGCGGCCAAGGAAACGTTGTAGGTCACCTCTCTAGATAACCGAGGGGAGACAAAAAACGGTCGCCAGGAACCTGTTGAGAAGCTGGAGGAAGTTGTTGTTAGCAGGAGTGACCCGAGCAGAGTGGTTAAAGTCGGATCGGAATTGGGTGAAGAAATAAAAGGCGAGCTGGTGAAGTGTCTACAGTCCCATGCGGACATATTTGCCTGGTCTCATGAAGATATGCCAGGTATTGATCGAGGGGTAGCTTGTCATAAGCTGGCAGTCAGGAAAGGGGCAAGGCCGGTGAGGTAGAAAAGGAGGTGCTTCAACCAGGAACGGTACGAGGCCATAAATGCGGAAGTAGAAAAACTGCTGAAAGCGGGATTTATAAGGGAAGCCAAGTACCCGGAGTGGATTTCCAATGTAGTACTGGTAAAGAAGGCCAATGGGAAGTGGAGAATGTGTGTAGACTTCACGGACCTCAACAAGGCATGCCCGAAAGATAGCTTTCCCCTACCAAAAATAGATCAGTTGGTGGACTCAACCGCGGGTCATAGTCTGCTCAGTTTCATGGATGCCTTCTCCGGATACAACCAGATACCCATGAACGAGCAGGATGAGGAAAGCACGACCTTTATAACTAACATGGGTTTGTTTTGCTACAGGGTGATGCCTTTCGGCTTGAAAAATGCAGGGGCTACCTATCAAAGGTTGGTGAACAAGATCTTCAAGCCATTGATCGGACATACAATGGAGGTATATGTGGACGATATGATCACAAAGTCCAAAGAACCAAGGGATCACGTGAAGCATCTTGAGGAAACCTTTGAATTACTGAGGAGGTACGAGATGAAGCTAAACCCAGAGAAATGTGCATTTGGGGTCAGCTCGGGCAAATTTCTGGGATTCCTGGTGAGCCATCGAGGGATTGAGGCCAACCCGAAAAAGATACGAGCAGTGATAGAAATGAGGTCGCCACGAACAGTAAAGGAGGTGCAGAGCCTTACGGGGAGGTTGGCAGCATTGAACCGATTTATTTCGCGAGCCACTGATAAGTGTCACCCTTTCTTCCAAGTCATAAAGAAAGGGAGGAAGATGGAATGGACACCGGAATGCGAGGAGGCATTTGGACAGTTGAAAGAATATCTAGCCCGCGCCCCGTTACTATCAACTCCGAGAGAGGGTGACCAACTGTTTTTGTACTTAGCAATCTCTAAGTGGGCTACCAGCTCGGTTTTAGTCAGGGAAGAAGAAAGGAAGCAACACCCGGTATATTATGCAAGCAAGGCCCTAGTGGACGCAGAAACCAGATATCCGCTAATGGAGAAGTGGGCGCTAGCTCTGATAACGGCGGCACGCAAACTCCGACCATATTTCCAAGCCCACCAGATAGTTGTGATGACCGACCAACCCCTTCGGCAAGTACTTCAAAAACCAGACGCGTCTGGTCGGTTAGTAAAATGGTCGGTAGAATTGAGCGAATTTGACCTGTCGTAGAGGCCCCGAGGGGCAATCAAGGCTCAAGCCCTGGTAGATTTTATGGTGGACCGCGTTGAACCAGGGGAAGGGGTCCAGGAGGGACAACCAGCGGAACAGGAGGATTCGAAGGGGATATGGTTGGTGATGGTTGATGGATCACGTAGTGAACTGGGATCCGGGGCAGGAGTTATAATACGAAGCCCAGAAGGTGTTGAGGTATCCTACGCTGTAAAGTTCGAATTCCAGCTTACGAACAACCAAGCTGAATATGAGGCCTTCATTATTGGTCTCGGTCTTGCGCATACGCTACGAGCAGAAAGGGTTGAGATCCGAGCAGATTCCCAGCTAGTATGCAACCAGCTCAGCGATCAATTCCAAGTAAAGGAAGAGAAATTGGGATTTTATGTAAAGAAGGCGAGGCAGATGGTTGAACTATTCAAGGAAGTAGAGGTGAAGCAGATATCCCGGAACGAAAATTACCGAGCTGACATGTTGGCTAGGATGGCCGCAACTGTAGATCCCAAATTACCTAAGTCAGTTCCACTAGAGGTGAGAACCTCGCCGAGCATAGGAGAAGAAGTAGAGGTAATGAGAGTAAGCACTGAAGAATCCTGGATGGACACGATCCTTGCATACGTCCGCGATGGAGTTTTACCAGAGGACAAAAGGCAAGCGAGAAAGCTAAAATGCCGAGCAGCGAGGTACACATTACTCGATGGAGTACTCTATCGCCGAGGATTCACTTTGCCCCTGTTGAGATGTGTGGATGATGAGAAGGCAGATTATGTATTAAGGGAAATTCATGAAGGAATTTGCGGCAATCACTCGGGAGCGAGAACTTTAGCCTTCAAGGCACTCCGACAAGGATACTTCTGGCCAACCATGCATCAGGATGCGAAAAGGATGGCAAAGAACTGTAAAACCTGCCAAAGCTTCTCCGAGGTTCCTGCACAACCCCCAGAGAAGCTGACCACCATGACATCCCCGTGGCCTTTCGCTCAATGGGGAATCGACTTGATCGGACTGTTACCTAAGGGCCGAGGAGCGGCGACACATGCAATTGTGGCGATAGACTATTTCACCAAGTGGGTGGAAGTGGGAGTCCTCAGCCAAATCACGGAGAGGAAGACAACAGATTTTATTTGGAGAAATATCATCTGCAGATACGGGATCCCCTATGCCATCGTTACAGACAATGGGAGACAGTTTGACAACGGCAATTTCAGGGAATTTTGCCAAAATTTGGGGGTGGACCTGAAATTCTGCACCCCCGCACACCCCCAGGCAAACGGACAAGTGGAAGCAGCCAACAAAGTGATAAAGAAGCTCCTGAAAACTAGACTGGGAGAGAAGAAAGGGGCCTGGGTTGACGAGTTACCAGGAATGTTATGGGCTTATCGGATAACTCACAAGACCGCCACAGGGGAAACTCCGTTCGCCTTAGCTTTTGGTCATGAGGCGGTAGTCCCAGCAGAAATTGGAGTAGGGACACATCGAACGGAATATTTCAACGAGGGGCAAAATGACGAGCAGATCTGCTTAAACCTAGACCTGCTTGAAGAGAAGAGGGCAGGGGCATCACAGAAAGTAGCCCAGTGTCAGCAAAGGATGATGCGTTATTACAACAAGAACGTACGCGTGAGGCAATTCCGAGCAGGAGATTGGGTACTTAGGAAGGTGAACCAAAACACCAGGGAACCTAACCATGGCACCCTCGGCCCGAAGTGGGAAGGCCCGTACAGGGTGATACGCGCCACTGGACCAGGAGCTTATAAGCTAGCATACCAGGATGGGAGAGATGTGAAAAGGTCGTGGAACGCCGAGCACTTGAAGAAATATTTCCAGTAAGCAAAATGCTCTACTGAATTTTCGCTCTGACAAGTTATTTTTGTTAAATGCATGATAGTCTGTTGTACATGCATATGTTCTACGTTTTTTGTAATGCATTCAAATTTCAATAAAGATGAATTCAGCATGAAGTCCCCTGGTAGCAAGACCAGTAAAAATATTACTAAGGCAAGTAAGTGCCTGTTTCTGCTCGGTCAACGAAAGACCAGCAGCTAAATTCTCGAAAGTTTTACTAAGGCAAGTAAGTGCCTGTTTCTGCCCGATCAACGAAAGACCAGCAGCTAAATTTATGAAGATATTACTAAGGCAAGTAAGTGCCTGCTTCTGCTCGGTCAACAAAAGACCAGCAGCTAAAGCTACGAAAATCCTACGAAGGCAACAAAGTGCCTGCTTCTGCTCGGTCAACAAAGGACCAGCAGCTAATTTTTCGTAAATTTTATTAAGGCAAATGAGTGTCTGCTTCTGCTCGGTCAACGAAAGACCAGCAGCTAATTTTTCGAAAAATTTTGCTAAATGCAAGTAAACACCAGACAAGAGATCCAATAGAAGTATCTGGAAATCTCATAAATGTTCAATTCTTTATCAAACGAATACAACTCAAGAGTTCATACAAAAAAAAAGGGGGCCTAAAGATTATGAGAGTCAGCGGCTCCAGCAGCTGAAAAATCAGCGACCTCGGGAGGTAAAGCGTCAGCAGTCTCAGGAGGTGGGGGATCAGCATTACTGGGAGGTGCAGGCACGGATCCTTGACCTACTTCGAAAGCACGTCCCCCAATTTCCTCCTCCTGCGCTCTATCCAAAGGAGCCTCCACCTGATCCTGCTCACCCTGCTCCTTATCTCCCTGGCTGGCCCCAGCCATAAACCTCTCCACTCCAGATTCCAGCTTGCTCATGTCGAGCTCGGGGTATTCTTCCTTGAGTACAGACATGATACACTTATAGCTGAAAGCAACCCCAGAATTGTACTCAACATCCAACCGATCATCCACATCAGTGGATTTGCCTTTCTCTTCAGCCAGCTGGACACTCAGGGATTTGATCTCTCCCTCAAGGGCAGTCCTCAAAGTATCCCTTTCACTCTGAGCAACTTGAAGGTCAGATTTCAGGCCGCCCAACTCGTCCTCAAGTTTGGAGGAGGTGGACTTAGCAACCGCAACCTTCTCCGCCAGCTCCGACATCTGCTGGTTCAGTTCGGCCAGCTTCTCCTTGGAACGATCAGCAGAGTCAGCTTTCTTCCTCAGCTCCTGATTGTCAGCTTGAAGCTTCCTCTCATGGCGCGCGGCCCCGACCTTGTAACACGAAACCATGGTGGCCAACCTGAAGGATACTCTCTGAACAGAAGCAGCCAACTCTGAGAGGTCCATACTCTCAATGTCCTTCACCATCTTGGGCCCCACCGATCTTTTGTAATCCTTCTGATACAAGCTCAGGTAGTCCCCTTGTTCCCGAGATGGCAGAGGGGAAGATCGGTCCCCAGACTGGAGGCTGACCTCGGGACTCTTGTCAGAAGTTCTCTCCCCACCACTCTTACGGGGCGGGGGAGGGGGCAGAGCAGGAACAGGAGTCTTGGATGGGCCTACGCTGGTTTTCTTCGGAGGAGGAGGTGGGTTGCTGGAGCTGCCTGAAGCTCGACCACGCTTCCTGCTCATCGCGCTGAGGATCTTGTTATCCATTCCAGCAGCAATATCTACTAAGCCCGAGCCGACCAGGTTTGTTGGAGACAGGAGGTCTTGGCAGGTAGACGCGTTCAACAGAGCCGTTTCCACCTGAAGCAAAGGTCGATCTTCAAGCCCCCCGATCAAACCCCACGACTCTGAAATAACA
The DNA here is from genome assembly GCF_022201045.2 of Citrus sinensis. Taxonomy (NCBI): domain Eukaryota; kingdom Viridiplantae; phylum Streptophyta; class Magnoliopsida; order Sapindales; family Rutaceae; genus Citrus; species Citrus sinensis. The sequence continues at coordinate 26,871,456 of NC_068560.1, forward strand.
AAAGAGGTTAAAGAACCCAATAAGTGACAAGTCGAGAAGGAGTATAGGCAAAAAATAATGAACGACCTGGGGTGACAAAGTTCGTTGGAAGGTAAATATCACCACCCAGCGAGTGAGCTGCTGGACACCAATTCCCCCCAGCAAAGAAGAATTTGTTCTTCCAATTTTTGCACGAGGAGGGGAAACCGGTGATTGGCTTCCTCTTTGCAGAACTAGACATGAAGTAGTACCAGCCCGCCTCCCGTGGGCTGCTCCGCAGCTGATACAGATGTTTCACTTCAACAAGGGAAGGCTCCTCCAACCCGCACCTCTCCCACAACACAAACATTGCCGAGAGAACCCTCCATCCATTGGGATGTAGCTGACCTGGGGCCAGGTGCATACCACCCAATATCTTAGCAAAATAACGTTGAAGGGGCAGCCGAGCTCCTAATTTGAAGCTCTCCAGGTGCATCGTCACATACCCCCGCGGAGGCCGACTAGGAACGTCACCTTTTCCTGGAACTACCAGGAGAACCTCTGGAGGAATGTTGTAAAGATTCCTCAGCTTGAACAAATCGGTTTGGGTGGTGGCACAAGCTGTGAAGTCAATAGGGTAAGAGTCCGCCTCTACCCTATGACCAAGGTGCCTTCTCTGAGGGGGCCTGCTCGGTTCGGAACTGCTCTCCTCACCATCACCAGCTCCTTCAGGGACCCCAACCTCACCACAGCTGTGGTTCTCACCAGAGCCCGATGCAGGTCCACCTCTATTACCTACAAGCTCTATTTCGGAAGAGGGAGAGACAACTAAGGGGCGTGGATACTCAAGGGTATCCCTCCCATGGGAAGGACCTACACTACTGGAGGGACCTAAAAAATCGGTGGGTATTGGCACGTTGAGGCCTGAATCCCCTGACTCTTCATCACCCTCATCAACAATTAATTTTCTTTTCCGGTTTGACATGTCGGAACTTCAAAGAAAAACCAATACAAACCCAAGTACACAGGTACAAAAAGGGGTAACACAGGACCCAAACAACAATAGCCAAAGAAAAGGTTAAAGGCTATACCTGGAATAGACTGACACCGATAGCGCTGCCGCGACAAAGAAAACACCCAGTAAACGGATACTTCGGACGCCGGAAGTAGTGAGCAAAGTTCAGAGAAAATTTGTTTAACGGCGGAGAAACGAATAACAAGATGAAGATGACTCCAGTCTAGGGATTTGAAACGAAAAGGGGGAAAATGGAAATATTTAAGTGATGGGATATGCCAGCCCACTCCCCATATATCGAGGACGGATAGCCCGTCGTTTCAAATTTCAAATACGAAGAGTCTGGAGATGCCACATCACCAACCGTTACAAGAGGCCAGGTTAGATATAAGCCCAGATATACAATGGACATGTTCACTTAGGCCCATGCTCAGGTCGGAGTCTCCCCAGAAGAGAAGCTCCCCGGGCTGGTGAGATTCAACCATCAGTTTCTGCTCTTAACTCATTTTACTCGCCAGACCAGAAACTGGGGGACTGGTGTTGAGTACATAAAGGCACCAGGTCAGCCATACTACAGTGGGACGAGCAGAACACGGGGGTAAACATTATCCGAGCAGAGATGGACGCAACCAGGGAAACATACCGACCAGAAGTGTATGCCGAGCCGATACTCATCCCCAGGAAAGCGGGAACACGATCCCACAGAACCGCGGCCGTTACGCTTCTCCCAGAGCACAGAATCGCGGCCGTTACGCTTTTCCCAGAACCGTTGAAGGACACGTAAGCTCCCACGTTTGCCACGATGCAACGGTTAGAGTCCCATGAGGGCTGCCGTTACCCGAAAAAGGTGGGAGGAAGGGAAAACGGAAACGGGGGGACAGCGGCTATAAAAGAAAAGGAACTCGACGGAAAATGAAAAAGAAAAGGGGGAGAGGGAAAACGCTGCCAAATTGCATCCAGATCATTTTCTTACAAATTTCAGATAAACTTCTTGAACCCAAATTGATTTGTTTTCCCGTAAACACCTTGAGCTAACTTAGGCATCGGAGGGTTTACGCCGGCAAAACCACCGGCGTCTCTGATCCATTTTTTTGTGAGCGCAGGCTTATTTAGAGAAAGGAGGGCTGTTTGGGAGAGATACTGTTTGGGATAAATATGTCGACGAGACCAGGAATGACGAGCAGATATCTGATGGCAGAGTTCTGCGAACCGGTGTGTTCCGTAAAAGCCTGGTGCGCGGAGGAACAGGAGCAGAAATATCCTGCTCGTCCACGATGTTGTCATCCGCGAGGCCAATTCCCTATAAAAGGTATACGGCCATTCCGGCTAGAGGTCGATAGGCGAGGAGACCCGGTCGACGGCAGTTGGCAAGACATGCTCTCCAGCCCGAGAATCTAGGCACGACATCCACGCTTTCTCTTGAGCCATGGCGTAACACGCAAGATCTCACAGAACCACGACAGCCACGCTTTCCCCTGAACCGTGGCGTAACACGCAAGGTCTCACAGAACCACGACAGCCACGCTTTCCCCTGAACCGTGGCGTAACACGCAAGATCTCATAGAACCACGACAGCCACGCTTTCCCCTGAACCATGGCGTAACACGCAAGATCCCCCGTTTGCCCATAACGCAGCAGTCAGAGCCCCAGACCGTCTCGAAAAAAGCGGAAAACTGGGATTCAGAGGAAGCCTATAAAAAGGTAGCCAACGAAGGTAAAAGGGTTAGCATTTTTGAGATAAAAGAAAAAAACCACGAAAAAGCCATAAGACTTGTGGCAAGCGTTCCCCGAACCTTGATATCTGACTTGAGCGTCGGAGGGTTTGCGCCGGGAGAACAACTGGCGTACTCTGACTTGTCTGTGTGTGCAGGGATATCTGGAGAAGAAGCATTACTAGGAGACCTCCTGGTCGTGGGGAAGTTGATCGAGCAGAGATCCTGGTCGTAGAACGAGGAGAACCGGAATCTCGCATCAACAAGGGCGATTCCAATCTGAGCGAACGAGTAACAGTAGATAACACAAGCGTTGGTGAAAGAATCTGGTCGGCTAAAAGGCGAGCAGATTTCAGCATCAACACTACTAATTGGAAATTTCAAGTATTTTAGATGATAAGTTTATTATGTTAGAGATATTCATAATATACATGATGCTGAAATCAGGGGATTTGTTGTCTCGATTTGTTTTATTTTTGTTTGCCTCGAGCTCGAATCAAATTTTCAAATTTAAGAAATATGGTAAGAGAAGGAACAACAGGAGTTTCTCTGGTCGGCCATAACTGCACCTCAGAGAGTGCTCCGGCATCGGGAATCTGCTCATAGCTTGTTAGGCCGAGGAGATTCTTCCTCGGCCAGGTAATGAGGGCATGCGCGGCTAGTGCTCTTTTAATTACCCCAAACATATATGATGCTGAAACCAGAGGATTTGTTGTCTCAGTTTGTTTGCCTCGAATTTTCAAATTTAAGAAAAATGTTAAAGTTAAGGAACAAAAGGAGTTTAAAATTTGCAAAAATTGATGTAGCTATGAAACAACTTCATCGTAACATATTTAGCATCAATCTTCTTTGCCAATTGTTTATTGTCATCACTGTTGTTCTGTATTTTAGTTCTTGCCCTGTTTGTTCTGTTCCTCTGTTTATTTCATTGGGCTTGCTACTTTGCTTCACAAAATCTAACTTTCAAAATTTAGGAGGCATGGAAAGAGTGCTTAGAAAATGCAAGAGGTATCAAATCATGCATTAGAAAACTTGTTGGCTGCTAGCTGGTCTATTTCATTGCCACCGATCGGATCCTTGTCCAAAAAGCCATCAATGTGCCTGTTAATGATAGGAGCCGGAGATACAAGCGTGAAAATAACAGGATCATTTACAACATGGAAATCCGTCGCCATTGGTAGGTGGCGCTGCATATGATATTAACAACTGATTGACGAAATTAATGCTATCAATGTGCCTGTAAATGTTGTGCTTAATTTTCATGCATAAAGTTGTTGGCTGGTCTGTTTGGCCTTCAATGATTTGCCTTTTCGACTTAAATGATTCCAAGAAGCCACCAGCAATCACCAGTGCAACTAACTCTTCAAAAGAAAACAAAATTAAAAATAAAAGTCTCAAAAAGTATCGTTAATTTAATTCTATTGTTTCCGTGTAATCACAAAATGTTCGATAAATATTTATAAATTACAGTTTGAAAATTAAGGTAGTTTTATGTTTGATGAAATATTAAATTTTAAAAGTTATCATAATCAATTTATTCTTATCATCAAATAATCTTAATCAAAGACAAAACTTTGTTGCTCGGTGTAACTCACTCCCATTTTATCTATTTCTAATTGAATTATATTGTAATCTATATTTCTTGTTGAAAATTGATAAATAATATAGGTTTCAAAATTTAGACATATAAGTGCTACTAATCATTATTATTTCTCTAAAACTATCGGCTAAGGCCAAATAATTATTCTTTTTGAAATAAAAGTATGGTGAGTGTATTAAAAAAAATTAAAATGAACATTTTATTATTTAGTCATATGTCAATATTATTAGTAAATTTAAATTAATATCTTATTTATTGCATCTTCAAATTATTTTCCGTAGATTAATATAGATTTTATTTAAAAAAAATTGTTGAGGCGTGTCAAATTTTCATGCATTTTAGAATTTATTAATGAGGTTGCATTATTGTCCATATCGTCAATAATTTTAGCAGTCACCCCCATTTGATCTGTCATCTTGTGATTGGTTGGACATACTAAGTGTTCTTGCCGACCAGCTGTGCCCTTCTAATTATGTAATGACCTGCCCAATCAAGTTCTCGTATTCTTTCAATTTATGATAAGATTCTCGTATAGGAACATATCTGCAAACGTAATAATTACTAGTTCTGTAAGTTAGCGGGAACCCCATTTTTTAACAGCACCGATATTCTCACACCAATGAGCACCACAGTTAGCACAAAACGGTTCGTTTTGTGCCACCTATAAAACAAATTGCTGTTGCTCCAAAACACACACTCGTCTTGCTCAAACGTAAGCGCAGACTACACACACTCGTCTCACTGGACCACAGCACTCACGCCGAAACGCCGTGTTTCTCACCCACTCGACTGCTCTGTGCTCTGTCCATCGGTGTTCTCTCTCTCTCTCTCTCGCCGTGGGTCTCTCCACATTTGGCTGTCAGCTGTCTCACTCGCACCGTTCACAAGACACGCTCTCTCCCTCTCTCCCTCAGGGCACATTTTGTACACAAATATCCGAGAGTAAATTCAATTGGTTATCAAGATTCCAGCTTTAGGCAGATTGTTTTCAGACATGTAGCATTAGAGTGTATGGTCTCTTCCACTTCAGTTTAGCGAGACTGGTTGTGTTCATTTGTTTCAGCAATATATTCCCCTCGTATCACGATTGTAAACAACGATCTGCGAACTTGAACGGAAAAAAGGATATGCCTTTTGTAGATTAAAGAGATTTGTTATATTTTTAGCTAAATTGTGGTTCAAGTTTAGTCAATTCAATGTCGATTTGGTCACCAAGGATTTTTCCCTCTCAGTCCGATAAGGTAAAAATGACATGGGGAAAACAAAGACAGAGAGAGAGAGAGAGAGAGAGAGGGAGAGGGAGAGAGTGGATTAATGAAATTTGAAGAGAGTGGAAAACATGATCGGTGAATTTTGGAGGGGGGAGACAGAGTGGCCTGTGACCCACGGCGGCTGGATTTGGAGAGGGAGAGAGAGAGTGACCCTTGATCTACGACTGCTGAATTTGGAGGGGGGAGAGAGAGAGCCGCCGACGGAGTGTGATGAGGATGAACGAGAGATTGGTGGCTTGGTGAGATTTGTGGCAGCGAGCCGTGAGGGAGAGAGCGAGAGAGCGTGTGCCGTGAGGAAGAGAGCGAGATGTGAACGATGTGTGTGTTGAGAAGTCAATGAGTAACAGTGACAATATATAGTCTTAACAAAACGCACCGTTTTGTGCTAACTGTGGTACTAACTGTTGTAAGAATCTCATTTTCCATTTTTTAATTTGAATGGTCAGATCCCTGATTACACTTACACACCCGCAGTATAATGTCAACAACCAGCTGTAAATTTCCATGGACACAAATACCCCCAACTAGTGCTCATTAATTACTTAATTATACATATATAACTTAATCACATGTATAAGAATTTCGGCCCCTCATTACATCAGCAAATTATCACGTACCACAATTCTGTAATTCTCTATAAATCATATTGGATTTTTGAATTATCAAAGAGCACCATGTCGTTGCAACCAAGTATTGGTGCATGTGCCAGAAAGCATGGGTTCCAGAAGTGAAAGAGGTGAAAATTTTTAGGGGCCATAAACATAAAGTTTGAAACATAAACCTTTGGATCCATGTCGTTGAAACAATTTACGAGTCAGATCTAATGGTTTACTCACAAAACAGGTGCAAGGTAGGCGGACCCCATAATCAGAGCTATGAAGGATCGGAGAGTTTATAAAGTTTGAAATGTTGGTAGCAATTGAATCTCAAGAGAGCGTACACATTTCCCCTCCACACAGACGGAGTTAGAAATTTAATTTAATTGCTATGCGATCTCTATAAGAGATTGTCGTATTCACAAGCATCTTGAAGGATTGGAATGCCCGTAACTTGGATTTTATACATATCTCCCAAAGTTTCTTACCTTCAAATCAATATTCCAGAGAACATTTTTGCAGGGATGAGAAAGCTTAAAGTTGTAGATTTTACTGGGATGCAATTATTTTGCTTGCCATCTTCAATTGATCTGTTAGAAATTCTTCAAACACTATGTTTAGATCAATGCATGTTGGGAGACAGCTATTATGGGAAAGTTGAAGAATCTAGAAATCCTTAGCATTGACAATTCTGACATTGTACAGTTGCCCGAAGCACTAGGTCAACTGACTAAGCTAAGGCTGTTAGATTTGACAAATTGTTTCCAACTAAGAGTTATTGCACCCAATGTCATATCATGCTTATCTCGTTCAAAAGAATTGAATAAAAGACATTGCTTTGTTGAATGGGATGTTCAAGGTTGTGCTGGCCTAGATGAATTGATGCATTTGACTCGGCTGGCCATGCTTGAAATAGATGTTAGAAATGATAATACATTGCCCAAAGGCTTTTTCAGTAGAAAGTTTGAAAAGTTCAAAATTTCCGTAGGAGATGTGTCGGGTGTACCTTCGGAGGTTTCCATAGAAGATTGGCTTAGATTCAGTCGGCCATCTTTTTCAATCGCCATTCATGAGACTTTAAGAAGGTTGAAGCTCAAGCTTAATTCTACGACCATTTGCTCGAACAAATTGCAGGGCATCAGGAACGTTGAATACTTATGTTTGGACAAGTTGCAAGGTGTCAAGAATGTTCTTTTTGAATTGGACACAGATGGCTTTTCAGAATTAAAGCATCTCAAAGTTCAAAATAATCCTGACTTGCTTTGTATGGTTGACTCAATAAACAGAGTACCCTGTGATTCCTTTCCTCATTTGGAGTCACTTACTCTTTACAATTGACTAACTTGGAGAGGATATGTATTGATCCACTGAAAGTAGTCTTTCAATGAACTAGAAACCATAAAAGTGGAATATTGTGTTGAGTTGAGTAATATCTTCTTGCTCTCTGCTACAAACTGCCTTCCAAGAGCTGAGAGGATTGCAGTTATTGATTGCAGCAATGTGGAAGAGATTTTTGCAATTGGTGGAGAAGCTGATGTCGACAACAATAATGCAATCGAGGAGATAGAGTTCGATGAATTAAGGTCTTTGAGTCTGGGAAGTCTTCCAAAGCTTACAAGTTTTTGCTGTGGAGTGAAGCCACCTTCAGCATCACCAAATAGACAAGAATCCAACGAAATCCGTTTGGATGCCTCGACACATTTGTTCAACAAGAAGGTAGGCTAACACATTTTTTGTTTTAATTATTTCTTTATTATTTTATTCTACCATGCATTCTCATTTGATGACAAGGATATTTATGTTGAAAATAAATCATTTAGGAAAAAAGAAAAAGAAGGAATTAAAATTCTAACTAAAACTTTATCTTTAGTAGGTTGTGTTTGTTGATGTGCTCTTTAAAGTATATTAATTTATTTATTTTTTGATTGATAAAATATTTGAAATATTTTTCAAAAATTCTTAATTGTATAAATATTTTGAATAAGATCTATTTAATCATATTATATGTATTTATATGATCATCATATGGATTCATAGAAGACGTAAATACAAGTTATCTTATAACTAAATAAATTAAGTTCGCAGTTGATAAATAAAGTTGGCTGCTCTATTTATATTTAAACTGTAGTAAATTCATTGAATAATTTGTCTTAATCATGTATGAATTTACTGATGTAATTTGACTACATTGAACTGAATCACATATGAAATTTAATTAACCTTGAAATAACTGTTAAACTTACTAAATCTCATAGACATTGATTTTATTGCAATCTCAATCTTGAGTTAATTATAGTTTCATGTTTGTTATTTTCATTTCATTTGAGTTACCACTGGACGCAACATACATTTGTAGTCAAGATTATCCGGTATCTTAGTGGAAGTAATTATGAGCAGTGAGATTATAGATTAACAATACAAAATTTGTACAACACATCTCTTAACGGGTTTTCGGTACTTGATCATAGAATTCTTTGCCCAGAGTGTGTCAACATAATTAGTATGTTAAAAATGATTATTAGATAAAATCAGTAAGTGTCAAGGAATAAGATGTAATTAAATTGATTGGATAGTTGAAATATCGATTTAATTAGTGATGTGGTACAAAAGATTGTTCAGTAAAGAAATCAATGTGGCATGGGTCGAATTATTATTCGAGAACACTATCCTAGATAACATGTAGTTATGGAGGTCAGTTCTAATCTTTTAGTGGAGTTGGTTTGGAACTAAATAATCGAGGTAGTTTAATTATAGACCTAATTATTGTAGCCACTATTGTATGTATTATATTGATCCATGGGTTAGCTCATTTAATTGATTGCATCATTACTAGATTGATAAGCAAGATAACTAATTATTTGGGTTAAAAGTCTAAATATACTATTTAGTAGGAAGCTCATTTTAATATGCTTGTGCATAAGGGACCTTGTATTATTTTTACAACGTGGGCCCCTATAACAAGAATAAGTGTAACGCCACTTTTGGTTTGTCTGTTTTTTTTTATTTAAATCAAATTTGATTTAATATAATTAAAAAAATGGGAGAAAAAATAAGAAGTCTAGGTTTCCACCAAATAGATATATAAAAGAGTTTGTTTTCTCTAAAATGAGGGAGTAGTCCCAATATACAAATCAGAGAAAAAAAGATTTTTTCTCTCTAATTTTGAGAGAATTTTTTTTTGTCTTGTGAGTTGCTTTTAGTAGAGATAAATATGTAGTAGTGATAAGTGCGCCCACACGTTTAGTGCAGATCAAACTTAAGTCATAACTTAGAAGATCATTAGTGGCAGATCGTGATCTAACAAGATTGGTGGTGACATATCGTAATCTAAGAGCCTAGATTATACCAGCGAAAAAGCAAAGGTATGATTTCTAAATTATGGCAATTTTATATATTGTGTGAGAATTGCGATCCAAATATTTCCACTACAAAATATTTTTCAAACCAACAGTGTTGCCCAACTTGGAGGCTTTGGAGCTGTATCAACTTAATGTGGAAAAAATTCGGCACAATCAACTTCCAGTCACGTTTCCTGGCTTTTAAAGTTTAACACGATTGATTGTCTGTCGATGTCACAAATTAAAACACATATCTTCAGCTTCTGTGATCAGAATCTCTTTGAGAAGCTCTAACATCTGGAGATACACGATGGTGTGAGTTTGCAGGATATCATTTCAGAGGAAGGAGCTGATCAAGTGAACCCTTCTTTTGTCTTCCGGCGTCTGAAACTCTTAAGATTGCCGTACCTTAGATGTTCATACCCTGGAATGCATACTTCGGAATGGCCGTCGCTAAGTTTTTCCCGTAAACACCTTGAGCTAACTTAGGCATCGGAGGGTTTACGCCGACAAAACCACCGGCGTCTCTGATCCGTTTTTAGTGAGCGCATGTCTATTGAGAGGAAGGGGGACGATTCCAGTTCCAGTGAACGAGCAACAACAGATAACACAAACGTTGGTGAAAGAATCTGGTCGGTCAAAGGGCGAGCAGATTTCAGCATCAACATTTTGGCGCCGTTGCCGGGGATCTGGATAAAAAGCTACCACCGAATTAGCACTTACCGGAGAGACAGAGAACAAGTAGACATGGATTTGTCAAGGAAGGACGTTTTGAGGGAGGATAACGAATCGGGGGAAACAATCACCCTTCGGGAAATTGCAAATGAAGCCCGAGAGAGGGTGACGCAAGATCGATTGGAACGGATGGAGAAGCAAATGGAGACTCTCGCCACCATACTGAATGAGCTAAGAGATGAGCGGAGAAGGGATCGCGAAATCCCCGTGGGGAGAGATGATGTGGGAGCAGAGCCCAACATCCGGAGGCATAGAGTCGAGGAGATCCCTCCACCAGCGGACCAACCTTATGGGGTTCATCCCCACAGAAGCACTGGTTGGATTCCTGGAGAACAAGTAGACGAAGGGAGGAACCAACCTCGCCCCAGGCAAGTACCGGGAGCTGATGGCCGAGGAGTCAACGCTGTTGAAGGAGAGCTCAGACAGCGGTTGCAAAATGCCGAGCAGGAGCGAGATTAGATAGCTGCACGTGATCCTGACCGTGCTGTAGAATTGGAGGGAGAGGTGCGCAGACTAGCGCAAGTGATAGAGGAGATACAGGGTAAGAGGAAACCCCCGAGCTGGAGGATAATGCTAGATGAAGAATCTCCGCTATCAGCTGAAATCATGGGTACCATAATCCCAAGAGATTTCCGCTTCCCCGACCTCAAATACTCTGGGCGAAGTGATCCACTGGTGCACATTGAGCGTTTCAACGACATGACAGGTGTGCAGGGGCTGACACCAGCTCAGAGGTGCAGGGCGTTCCCGTTGACGCTAGAGGGACGAGCTCGAGAATGGTACCGCAAGCTGCCCCGAGGAAGTATAAAGGGGTATGAGCAGATGTGTCAGGAGTCGGCCGAGAGGTTCCGAGGGGCAGTAGCCCCAGAGGACGACATGATGGAACTGATGGGGATGAAACAGGAGGAGCATGTGAAACGACCCGCCCCGCAACCTCCCCCAGGGCGAGTCTATCTAAACTCGTAAAATCAAATTAATAACAAATCTATAAAAATTTCGGCAGAGTCTCCCTTATAAATAAAACATATCCAACCCTGCAATTGACAAAATAACACTCCCGAAATAATTTAATAACCAAACATCCTCCATAACCAACTTCTCAAACCAACTTCTCAAATATCACCAAAATCATCCGAATATTAAAATACAACGATTATCCTTAATAACATAAAATAATAACACAAATTTCGAATATAATAATAAAATCCACGACTTCTAGCACCATCACGTGACCACAATATCAAACTAACGTTCACTACTGGGTTGACTGATGTACCTGTAAATCTCCTGTGGGGGGAAAAATATAATAAAAGAGGGTTGAGTATAAAACTCAGTGAGCTCAGTGAGTGGATAGTAGGTGCTGATACTTTAATAAATTATTCAAAATCATTTAATCTTTCTCAAATCTTTTCTTAAATCAATTTCAATTTCGTAAATCAATTCTCAAATCAATTTCTCAAAATATCATAAACTCATTTAATTCAAATTGAATAACTGCAATAATAAATCTGCATAAAATCGATGGAATCACCATACTCATATTAAATACTGAATACTAAAAACTGTCATCAAACAAGTACCCAGGGGATAATCTGATCATATCCGGGCTACAACGGCCAGGCAATAACGCACTATCTGGGTAACGTCACGCCCCGGAGCCACAACGGATAGATGGGGACGATCTCATCTCATATCTCATATCTCTTATCTCATATATCTGTACTGTGCATGCATAAGCCCCCAAAAGGCAAAAGCGCCCGAACACACGGCCCAAAGCCTCTATGTGTGTCCCGACGGGCCCCAAAGGCCTCTATCTCATCTTATCTGTATCTCTTTTCTGTATCTCTTTTTATCTGTATCTCTGTATCTGGAGGGAAGGGTACTGTCTAATGATTTCAAAACTGATATTAAACATATGATCCCATCTGAAATCTCATTTTCTTTCTATTCAACATATCTCAAGTCTGCTCAATTCTAATATCATGCTTTTACTCAAAAACGATAATAAAATCGTAAATCGAACTCATTCTCAATATCAATAAATATCAACACATAACTAAAAATCAATTCGCTGAAAAATCATTAAATCGACGCATTAAATATTTATTTCTCAACCATACTGTACTATATAATAAAATCAGCATATACTATGAAAATAGGTTTTGTATATTCCACTCACAGTGATGATGTCTAGACTCAGTATCAACAACGTCCGCGGGTAGATTCTCGTTCGCGGATGCGGATCCTCCTAATCACGGAAAACACCATAATTATTCTCCGTAAAAACCAATTAATATAATAAATCTCGAAACAAATATCTATTAACGATAAACTAGTCCCGCATGTATAAAATTACCAAAATACCCCTATAGGCCAAAATTGCCAAAATACCCCAACATCAATATTTTACCAACTTATCCTCAAACTTCATGATTTTACCAAATTATCCTCATATTCGTTAATACCCATATTGTCCTCAATTCAGATTACATAAATTAATCACATTGTCCGAAATTACGAAATTACCCTCAGGGCATAAAATTACCGAAATGTCCACTGATTACATAAAATTACAAATTCACCCCAAAGTTTCATGAATTTACCGAATTGCCCCTGTCGGTCAACGGTGACCGGACTTCAGTCAACGATGACGGGGAGCTTAGGTCTGCTAGTTCCGGCCTCGGTGAATCCAACGGTGGTGGCAGTGAGTCGCCACGCGCGCTACCGGCGACGGATCGAAGTTCCAAAGTTCCGCAAATTTTCGGAGATCATTCGGCGAGTTCCGGGCGTCCCCGGCGGTCGTGGCTGGTCGGGAAATGTTGCTGGGGATGTGAGGAACCAGTTCCAAGTGGTGGCGCGTCACAACTCCGGCGGGATCAACGGCAACGAAAACGGGTCGAAGCCGCGACTTTTCGAGCTCGATCACCGGCGTTCTGGCCAGTTTCCGGCGACGATAACAGCAGGGATACGATGGTCTGCTTCCAAGCTTCAGATCGGTACCAAGCACGGCCGGTAAAGTGGCTGGAGTTGGGAGAAATCGTCGGGTCAATCCGCGGGTTACTGGGTCGGGTTCTCGGGTCAACGGGTCTGACTTCTCTCTCTATCTTTCTCTCTCTACTCGGGTTCTTTCTCTCTAAAATGGAAAACCTGTTTCCCTCTTTCCAGTTATACAATTCTGCCCCTCTTTTTTTTTTTTTTTTTTTTTTTTTTTAAGCTTAATACAAATTAAGCGAATTTCAGACCCGTTACGAAAATAAAATCCGACCATCGGCGCGTATAATCGAGCTCAATTTATCCCAATTAAACTATAGTGACGAAATTAAAAATTAATAGAGAAGAGGAAAATAAAAATCGGCACTTTATTAAGAAAGTCCAAGTGCGTATATTACAATCCTCCCCCCTTATAAAAATTTCGTCCCCGAAATTTACACATTTGTTGAGAACATGTGAGGGTATTGAGCTCGCATTAAGTCTTCGCGTTCCCAAGTCGCTTCTTCTCTTGTGTGATTCCTCCACAACACTTTTACTAATGAAATAGTTCTTGAACGCAAGACTTGATGCTTCTGTTCTAGAATTTCCACGGGCTCTTCTTCATAACTCAAATCTTCTTTCAGCTCAATTGGTTGTCTCGACAACACATGACTAGGATCATACACATACTTCCGGAGCATCGAAACATGAAAGACATTGTGGATTCTAGATAACTCAGGTGTTAGAGCTAATCGGTATGCCAACGGACCAATACGCTCCACAATTTCATAAGGTCCAATGTATCGTGGACTCAACTTCCCACGCTTCCCAAAACGAAGTACCCCTTTCCAAGGAGATATCCGTATAAAAACCTTGTCACCCACTTCAAACTCAAGTTCTCGCCTACGCTTATCTGCATAGCTCTTTTGTCTGTTCTGGGCTGCCTTTAATCTTTCCCGGATAAGCTGTATCTTCTCACTAGTATTCTGAACCAATTCGGGACCATAAAGTTTCCGCTCTCCAACCTCATCCCAACATACGGGAGTTCTGCATTTCCTGCCATACAAGGCCTCATAAGGTGCCATCTCAATGCTAGCTTGATAACTGTTATTATAAGCAAACTCCATCAAGGGTAAATAAATGTCCCAACTACCCTTAAACTCCAAAATACAAGCTCGTAACATATCCTCCAGGGTCTGAATAGTACGCTCTGACTGACCATTAGTCTGTGGGTGAAAAGCTGTACTGAAATTCAACTTGGTGCCCATAGCCTTTTGCAAGCTTGTCCAGAACTTAGAAGTAAATCTGGAATCTCTATCTGAAACAATAGACACAGGTGCTCCGTGAAGTCGAACTATCTCTGCCACAAAAATATTCCCCAACTTGTCCATCGAATACGTGGTCTTGAATGGTAAAAAGTGAGTAGATTTGGTAAGTCGATCAACAACTACCCAAACACTATCATGACCACTCTGAGTACGTGGAAGTCCCGTTACAAAATCCATGGTAATGTGCTCCCATTTCCACTCAGGGATAGGAAGCGGCTGAGAAAACCCTGCAGGTCTCTGATGTTCAGCCTTAATCTGCTGACAAACTAAACACCGAGATACAAATTCAGCTATCTCTCTCTTCATACCTTGCCACCAGTAATGATCTCTCAAGGTACGGTACATCTTCGTACTACCAGGATGCATAGCATAAGCTGAACAATGAGCTTCTTCCATGATCTCCTTTTTCAACTCTTTAATGTCGGGTACACAAAGTCGATTACCCATAACTAAAACGCCATCATCTCTCACCGCAAAATCAATTCGTAAGTCTTTTTGCACATCCTCTTTCAACTTCAGTAACTGCAAATCCTGATCTTGCATCTGATGAACTTTATCAATCAAAGTCGGCCTCACTCGAAAATTAGCTATTAAAGCTCTGCAATTATCAACTTCCAATTCAACTCCCAAAGATCTCAACTCAATCAATAACGGCATGTATGTCCCTCGCAAGTGAGCTATAGAGCTAAAAGACTTCCTGCTTAGCGCATCAGCTACCACATTCGCTTTGCCCGGATGAAAATCAATGGTACAATCATAGTCTTTAATCAGCTCAATCCATCTTCTCTGTCTCAAATTCAACTCCTTCTGAGTAAACAAATACTTCAAGCTCTTGTGATCAGTAAAAATCTGACATGTTGCTCCATATAAGTAATGCCTCCATATCTTGAGTGCAAACACCACTGCTGCTAGCTCTAAATCATGAGTTGGGTAATTTTGTTCATGCTTCTTAAGTTGTCTTGAAGCATAAGCCACTACTTTCCCATACTGCATTAGCACACAACCCAATCCTTGCCTGGATGCATCACTGTATACTACAAACCCTTCATTACCCAATGGAAGTGTAAGAACTGGTGCTGAAGTAAGGCATGCCTTGAGTTCTTGAAAACCCTTTTCACAATCATCATTCCACTGGAACTTAGCATTCTTTCTGGTTAACCTTGTCAGAGGAATAGCAATCTTGGAGAATCCTTCCACAAATCTCCGATAATAGCCAGCTAATCCAAGAAAACTTCGAACTTCAGTCACATTTGTAGGTCGTTCCCAATTTACAACTGCTTCGATCTTTTGAGGATCAACATAAATTCCTTCAACTGATATCACATGGCCTAGAAATACTACTTTATCCAACCAGAACTCACACTTGCTGAACTTAGCGTACAATAGCTTTTGCCTTAAAGTCTGCAAAATAGTCCGCAAGTGTTCCTCATGTTCCTCCTGACTCCGAGAATACACCAAAATGTCGTCGATAAACACAATCACAAATCGATCCAGATAAGGGCGAAATACCCTATTCATAAGATCCATAAAAGCCGCTGGGGCATTAGTCAACCCAAATGGCATCACTAAAAACTCATAATGTCCATAACGAGTTCTAAATGCTGTTTTAGGAACATCGGCCTCTTTAATTCTAAGCTGATGATATCCCGAGCGCAAATCGATCTTAGAAAACACCTTTGCTCCCTGAAGTTGATCAAACAAGTCATCGATGCGCGGAAGTGGATATTTATTACGCACTGTAACTTTATTCAACTGCCTATAGTCAATGCAGAGTCTAAGAGTACCATCCTTTTTCTTAACAAACAACACCGGAGCTCCCCACGGAGATACACTAGGTCTAATAAACTCTTTATCCACCAATTCTTGCAGTTGAATCTTAAGTTCCTTTAATTCAGCTGGAGCCATCCTATATGGTGCTATAGATATAGGAGCCGTCCCAGGGACTAAATCAATAGAAAACTCAATCTCTCTATGAAGTGGCATCCCCGGAAGTTCATCTGGAAATACATCTGAAAACTCTTGGACTACTGGAATATCCTCCAATCTCAACTCCCGAACTCCAGTGGCTATTACGTATGCCAGATAAGCTGAGCAACCTTTCCTTAGTAAGCGTCTTGCATCAATGGCCGATATGACACATGAGGGTAAAATTCTACGCTCACCACAAAATTTCACCTCAGTTTCTCTTGGTTTGTTGAACACAACTTCCTTTTTAAAACAATCCACTGTAGTATGGTGAGACGCAAGCCAATCCATGCCCAAAATGGCATCAAAATCTTGAATGTCTAGAATAATCAAATTCGCCTTAAATTCATGCTCGCCCAATCGAATCATGCTATCTTGATACACCTTTTCAGCAAGTAATGACCCTCCGGTAGGTGTACTAACAACTAAACCATAATCCAGCAATTCAGGCTCTCTCTCTAGATGCATACTAAATGTGCGAGAAACAAAAGAATGCGTGGATCCAGGATCAATAAGAATATGAGCATCATGACCAAAGATAGATAATGTACCCATAATAACTTCTGGTGTAGCATGAGCCTCCTGCTGTGTCAAGGCAAAAACTCGAGCCTGAGTACGAGGTCGACCAGGTTGACCTCTCTGACTTGGAAAAGTGGTCTGACTCCTCGATATAGAACCCCCTGTCTGCATACCCCTCTGACCCGGAACTGGTCCAACATGAGATTGATACTGTGGGGCTGCCCCTCGAGTAGAACTGTCACCCTGAGATAAAGTAGGGCAAAATCTTTTAATATGTCCAGGTTGTCCACATAAATAACACACATTGTCTCCGATACGGCATTGGCCCTGATGGTTCCTACCACACGTAGGGCAAGGAGTCTGTTGTATACTCCTACGGGGTCCTCCGCTATTCCTGTCATACTGCCCCTGAGTCCTAACATTACTCCCCACTGAAGGCTGCGCCGAACTGTAACTGGCGGTCTGTCTCTGATCTCCCCTGCTACTCATACTCTGATTCCTTTGCACACCAGCAGAGTAATTTGTATACGCGCCTCTCTTCGGTGGTCTGCTGCTCGAGCTACCTTCTGCCCAACTCTGGCTACGTTTCTGCTTCAGAGCCTGAACTCTACGTCCCTCAGAGATACTGTGCTCCACTCTCTTAGCTGCCTCAACTACCTCAATAAACTCAGTGTACCGTGATGCCGTCACAGTAGTACGAATCTCAAATCGGAGACCCTCCTCAAAACGCTTACATCTCTCCCTCTCATCACCAACTGCTGAAATGGCAAATCTAGACAAATCCAGAAATTTCTTCTCATACTCTTCTACTGACATAGCTCCTTGAACCAATCGAAGGAATTCACTCCGCTTAATATCCTGATACACAGCCGGAAAATAATGATCGTAGAATTCCTTACGAAAAATAGTCCATGTAAGCGCAGCATGGCCTTGGTATCGTCGCTCTACTGTTTGCCACCAATGATAAGCTTTATCCTCGAGCAGAAAAGTGGCAAATGAAAGTCTATCCTCCTCTGAGCATCTCATCACATCAAAGATACGTTCTAACTTGATAAGCCACGACTCTGCCTCAGGTGGATCACCAGAACCATTAAAACTCTTCGCCCCAAGACTTCGAACACGCTCAACAGTGTTCACTTGACCGACATGCGGCTGAGCCTGATTCTGAACCACTGTAGTCACAATCTGAGCTAATCTATCAATAGACTGCTCAATGTTCGGAGCATTTCCTGGTGCCTGTTGCACAACCTCGTACGTCGAAAACTCAACTATTCCCTCGTCTACGGGAATATTTTCCCCCGCAGGTACATCTCCTGAAGTCAACCCAGCTACTAATCTAGTACGGCCACGACCACGGCCACGGCCACGTCGACTGCTACGACGAATCATGATGGTGCCTACAAAATAGTAAATCCGACTTAATAATCAAAACTTATTCTATTTACGACCGTAAAGTCTACAGAATCTAAAACCATGCTCTGATACCAACTGAAACGACCCGCCCCGCAACCTCCCTCAGGGCGAGTCTATCTAAACTCGTAAAATCAAATTAATAACAAATCTATAAAAATTTCGGCAGAGTCTCCCTTATAAATAAAACATATCCAACCCTGCAATTGACAAAATAACACTCCCGAAATAATTTAATAACCAAACATCCTCCATAACCAACTTCTCAAACCAACTTCTCAAATATCACCAAAATCATCCGAATATTAAAATACAACGATTATCCTTAATAACATAAAATAATAACACAAATTTCGAATATAATAATAAAATCCACGACTTCTAGCACCATCACGTGACCACAATATCAAACTAACGTTCACTACTGGGTTGACTGATGTACCTGTAAATCTCCTGTGGGGGGAAAAATATAATAAAAGAGGGGTGAGTATAAAACTCAGTGAGCTCAGTGAGTGGATAGTAGGTGCTGATACTTTAATAAATTATTCAAAATCATTTAATCTTTCTCAAATCTTTTCTTAAATCAATTTCAATTTCGTAAATCAATTCTCAAATCAATTTCTCAAAATATCATAAACTCATTTAATTCAAATTGAATAACTGCAATAATAAATCTGCATAAAATCGATGGAATCACCATACTCATATTAAATACTGAATACTAAAAACTGTCATCAAACAAGTACCCAGGGGATAATCTGATCATATCCGGGCTACAACGGCCAGGCAATAACGCACTATCTGGGTAACGTCACGCCCCGGAGCCACAACGGATAGATGGGGACGATCTCATCTCATATCTCATATCTCTTATCTCATATATCTGTACTGTGCATGCATAAGCCCCCAAAAGGCAAAAGCGCCCGAACACACGGCCCAAAGCCTCTATGTGTGTCCCGACGGGCCCCAAAGGCCTCTATCTCATCTTATCTGTATCTCTTTTCTGTATCTCTTTTTATCTGTATCTCTGTATCTGGAGGGAAGGGTACTGTCTAATGATTTCAAAACTGATATTAAACATATGATCCCATCTGAAATCTCATTTTCTTTCTATTCAACATATCTCAAGTCTGCTCAATTCTAATATCATGCTTTTACTCAAAACGATAATAAAATCGTAAATCGAACTCATTCTCAATATCAATAAATATCAACACATAACTAAAAATCAATTCGCTGAAAAATCATTAAATCGACGCATTAAATATTTATTTCTCAACCATACTGTACTATATAATAAAATCAGCATATACTATGAAAATAGGTTTTGTATATTCCACTCACAGTGATGATGTCTAGACTCAGTATCAACAACGTCCGCGGGTAGATTCTCGTTCGCGGATGCGGATCCTCCTAATCACGGAAAACACCATAATTATTCTCCGTAAAAACCAATTAATATAATAAATCTCGAAACAAATATCTATTAACGATAAACTAGTCCCGCATGTATAAAATTACCAAAATGCCCCTATAGGCCAAAATTGCCAAAATACCCCAACATCAATATTTTACCAACTTATCCTCAAACTTCATGATTTTACCAAATTATCCTCATATTCATTAATACCCATATTGTCCTCAATTCAGATTACATAAATTAATCACATTGTCCAAAATTACGAAATTACCCTCAGGGCATAAAATTACCGAAATGTCCACTGATTACATAAAATTACAAATTCACCCCAAAGTTTCATGAATTTACCGAATTGCCCCTGCCGGTCAACGGTGACCGGACTTCAGTCAACGATGACGGGGAGCTTAGGTCTGCTAGTTCCGGCCTCGGTGAATCCAACGGTGGTGGCAGTGAGTCGCCACGCGCGCTACCGGCGGCGGATCGAAGTTCCAAAGTTCCGTAAATTTTCGGAGATCATTCGGCGAGTTCCGGGCGTCCCCGGCGGTCGTGGCTGGTCGGGAAATGTTGCTGGGGATGTGAGGAACCAGTTCCAAGTGGTGGCGCGTCACAACTCCGGCGGGATCAACAGCAACGAAAACGGGTCGAAGCCGCGACTTTTCGAGCTCGATCACCGGCGTTCTGGCCAGTTTCCGGCGACGATAACAGTAGGGATACGATGGTCTGCTTCCAAGCTTCAGATCGGTACCAAGCACGGCCGGTAAAGTGGCTGGAGGTTGGAGAAATCGTCGGGTCAATCCGCGGGTTACTGGGTCGGGTTCTCGGGTCAACGGGTCTGACTTCTCTCTCTATCTTTCTCTCTCTACTCGGGTTCTTTCTCTCTAAAATGGAAAACATGTTTCCCTCTTTCCAGTTATACAATTCTGCCCCTCTTTTTTTTTTTTTTTTTTTAAGCTTAATACAAATTAAGCGAATTTCAGACCCGTTACGAAAATAAAATCCGACCATCGGCGCGTATAATCGAGCTCAATTTATCCCAATTAAACTATAGTGACGAAATTAAAAATTAATAGAGAAGAGGAAAATAAAAATCGGCACTTTATTAAGAAAGTCCAAGTGCGTATATTACAGCATGAGTCCCTACGGGATTTTATAAAGCGATACCACCGAGCCGTACTTGATTTGGGAGCTTTCAATCACCCGCAGGCGTTGAGGGGTTTAAAGGAGGGTGTGAGGATAGGCCGGCTATGGTATAACCTGAGAAGCCCCCTGGTGCAGAATTATTCAGCAGGGTATGAGCAGGCGAGACGAGATATTGAAATTGAAGAGGAGAAATCAGCAAGACTAAAAAGTGAACAGCTAGAAGAGCTGAGGCGGAAGGAGCGGAGAGCCCCGAAAGGGAGCGGGTTGGGAAAGCGAACTGGAGAATCTTCAGGGATGGGCGGAACATCAGCTCGGTCCCGCCCTTACCCCATAACTCCGAGAGCACAACAGTTCCAACACAGCCGGGCTCAACCTCCACGCCCCCCAATCCCAGAGCGGCAGCGAGAATTCCGGCAGATGGCTGCCCACCCCTATCACAACACTCCCAGAACATTACATGCAACCGATTCCAGGGCTAGTCGACTAGATCAATTAGCAACTGGGACAGCCCGAGGTGACATTCATGATAGCCGATCAGTTCAGCTAATAGATCAGAGCTCGGCCTATAGACAATACACTCCATTAAAGATCTCCATGGAGGAACTATATGAGAGGATCGAGGGAAGAGGCCTGCTATACCCTCCAGCCCCAATAACAAAACCGGCTCATCGACGGGATGAGAACAGATTCTGCAAATTCCACGACACTCACGGTCACACAATCAGCCAATGTCGTGACCTGAAGATTCAGGTGGAAGATTTAGTAAGGAACCGATACTTGGATGAGTATGTAGACGGAGTGTCCCCTGTCATTGAGTCAGAGTACATACGGGATGAAGGAGTTGAGAGGAGTCTAGAACGAGAACAGCCGACCATTCGTGTGATAGCAGGAGGGCCAACATTGGCCGGGGATTCAAACAGAGCACGGAAGAACTATGGGAGATACGCCATGGCTAGCAAAGAGGTGCTTCTGAATTTACCGGCAGCCAAAAGAGCAAAAGTGCGGCAAGTTCCTATTATGTGGACAGAAGATGACGAAGAGGGTATTTTGTATCCTCATGAGGATGCCTTGGTGATTAAGGCAAAGGTGGCCGGTACAGAATTGCAGCGAATACTGGTAGACACGGGCAGCTCAGTAGACATCCTGTTTAAGTCGGCCCTAGATGATATGGGGATTTCAGATTTGAAGCTGGAGCGGACAAATACTTCCTTGAAAGGATTTGGAGGGGGACGGTTAACTCCCTTGGGGATCATTGAACTCCCGATTACTGTGGGGACAAAGCCGTTTGAACGAACGATGATGCTGGACTTCGTCGTGGTAGAGGAAAGAAGCCCTTACCAGATGATATTGGGGAGACCGTTCATGAGGATAAGCCAATGTGTAATGTCCACGCATTATCTAGCGCTGAAGTACAGAGTAAATGGAGTTGTGGGTGTAGTAAAGGGCGACCAGAGGATGGCCAGGAGCTGCTATGCTACAGCGGCCAAGGAAACGTTGCAGGTCACCTCTCTAGATAACCGGGGGGAGTCAAAAAACGGTCGCCAGGAACCTGTTGAGAAGCTGGAGGAAGTTATTGTTAGCAGGAGATTGGGTACTTAGGAAGGTGAACCAAAACACCAGGGAACCTAACCATGGCGCCCTTGGCCCGAAGTGGGAAGGCCTGTACAGGGTGATACGCGCCACTGGACCAGGAGCTTATAAGTTAGCATACCAGGATGGGCGAGACGTGAAAAGGTCGTGGAACGCCGAGCACTTGAAGAAATATTTCCAGTAAGCAAAATGCTCTACTGAATTCTCGTTCTGACAAGTTATTTCTGTTAAATGCATGATAGCCTGTTGTATATGCATATGTTCTATGTTTTTTGTAAGGCATTCAAATTTCAATAAAGATGAATTCAGCATGAAGTCCCCTGGTAGCAAGACCAGTAAAAATATTACTAAGGCAACAAAGTGCCTGTTTCTGCTCGGTCAACGAAAGACCAGCAGCTAAATTTATGAAGATGTTACTAAGGCAACAAAATGCCCGCTTCTGCTCGGTCAACGAAGACCAGCAGCTAATTTCTCGAAAGTGTCACTAAGGCAAGTAAGTGCCTGCTTCTGCTCGGTCAACGAAAGACCAGCAGCTAAATTTATGAAGATGTTACTAAGGCAACAAAATGCCCGCTTCTGCTCGGTCAACGAAGACCAGCAGCTAATTTCTCGAAAGTGTCACTAAGGCAAGTAAGTGCCTGCTTCTGCTCGGTCAACGAGGACCAGCAGCTAAATTTATGAAGATGTTACTAAGGCAACAAAATGCCCGCTTCTGCTCGGTCAACGAAGACCAGCAGCTAATTTCTCGAAAGTGTCACTAAGGCAAGTAAGTGCCTGCTTCTGCTCGGTCAACGAGGACCAGCAGCTAAATTTATGAAGATGTTACTAAGGCAACAAAATGCCTGCTTCTGCTCGGTCAACGAAGACCAGCAGCTAAATTCTCGAAAGTTTCGCTAAGGCAAGAAAATGTCTGTTTCTGCTCGGTCAACAAAAGACCAGCAGCTAAAGCTACGAAAATTCTACGAAGGCAACAAAGTGCCTGCTTCTGCTCGGTCAACAAAGGACCAGCAGCTAATTTTTCGTAAATTTTATTAAGGCAAATAAGTGCCTGCTTCTGCTCGGTCAACAAAGGACCAGCAGCTAATTTTTCGTAAATTTTATTAAGGCAAATGAGTGTCTGCTTCTGCTCGGTCAACGAAAGACCAGCAGCTAATTTTTCGAAAAATTTTGCTAAATGCAAGTAAACACCAGACAAGAGATCCAATAGAAAGTATCTGGAAATCTCATAAATGTTCAATTCTTTATCAAACGAATACAACTCAAGAGTTCATACAAAAAAAAGGGGGCCTAAAGATTATGAGAGTCAGCGGCTCCAGCAGCTGAAAGATTAGCGACCTCGGGAGGTAAAGGGTCAGCAATATCAGGAGGTAGGAGATCAGCATTACCGGGAGGTCCAGGCACGGACCCTTGACCTACTTCGAAAGCACGTCCCCCAATTTCCTCCTCCTGCGCCCTATCCAAAGGAGCCTCCACCTGATCCTGCTCACCCTGCTCCTTATCTCCCTGGCTGGCCCCAGCCATATACCTCTCCACCCCAGATTCCAGCTTGCTCATGTCGAGCTCGGGGTATTCTTCCTTGAGTACAGACATGATACACTTATAGCTGAAAGCAACCCCGGAGTTGTACTCAGCATCCAATCGATCATCCACATCAGCGGATTTGCCTTTCTCTTCAGCCAGCTGGTCACTCAGGGATTTGATCTCTCCCTCAAGGGCGGTCCTCAAAGTATCCCTTTCACTTTGAGCAACTTGAAGGTCAGACTTTAGGCCACCCAACTCGTCCTCAAGATTGGAGGAGGTGGACTCAGCAACCGCAACCTTCTCCGCCAGCTCCAACATCTGCTGATTCAGTTCAGCCAGCTTCTCCTTGGAACGATCAGCAGAGTCAGCTTTCTTCTTCAGCTCCTGATTGTCAGCTTGAAGCTTCCTCTCATGGCGCGCGGCCCCGGCCTTGTAACACGAAACCATGGTGGCCAGCCTGAAGGATACTCTCTGAACAGAAGCAGCCAACTCTGAGAGGTCCATACTCTCAATGTTCTTCACCATCTTGGGCCCCACCGATCTTTTGTAATCCTTCTGATACAAGCTCAGGTAGTCGCCTTGTTCCCGAGATGGCAGAGGGGAGGATCGGTCCCCAGACTGGAGGCTGACCTCGGGACTCTTGTCAGAAATTCTCTCCCCACCACTCTTACGGGGCGGGGGAGGGGGCAGAGCAGGAACAGGAGCCTTGGATGGGCCTACGCTGGTTTTCTTCGGAGGAGGAGGTGGGTTGCTGGAGCTGCCTGAAGCTCGACCACGCTTTCTGGTCATAGCACTGAGAATCTTGTTATCCATCCCGGCAGCTATATCCACTAAGCCCGAGCCAACCAGACTTGTTGGTGACAGGAGGTCTTGGCAGGTAGACGCGTTCAATAGAGCCGTTTCCACCTGAAGCAAAGGCCGATCTTCAAGCCCCCTAATCAGACCCCACGATTCTGAAATAGCACAAAAGGTTAAAGAACCCAATAAGTAGCAATTTTATCAATAATATAGGCAAAAATGAACGACCTGGGGTGACAAAATTCGTTGGAAGGTAAATATCACCACCCAGCGAGTGAGCTGCTGGACACCAATTCCCCCCAGCAAAGAAGAATTTGTTCTTCCAATTTTTGCACGAGGAAGGGAAGCCGGTGATTGGTTTCCTCTTCGCAGAGCTCGACATGAAATAATACCAGCCTGCTTCCCTCGGGCTACTCCTCAGCTGGTATAGATGCTTCACTTCAACAAGGGAGGGCTCCTCTGATTCACACCTCTTCCACAACACATACATAGCCGAGAGAACCCTCCATCCATTGGGATGTAGCTGACCTGGGGCCAGGTGCATACCACCCAATATCTTAGCAAAATAACGTTGAAGGGGCAGCCGAGCTCCTAATTTGAAGCTCTCCAGGTGCATCGTCACATACCCCCGCGGAGGCCGACTGGGGACGTCACCTTTTCCTGGAACTACCAAGAGAACCTCTGAAGGAATGTCGTAAAGGTTCCTCAGCTTGAACAGATCGGTTTCGGTGGTAGCACAAGCTGTGTAGTCAATAGGGTAAGAATCCGCCTCTGCCATATGACCAAGATGCCTTATTTGAGGAGGTCTGCTCGGTCAGGAGCTGCTCCCCTCACCATCACCGACTCCTTCAGGAACCCTAACCCCACCATAGCTGTGGTTCTCACCAGAGCCCGAAGCAGGTCCGCCTCTATTACCTACAAGCTCTATTTCGGGGGAGGGAAAGACAACTAAGGGGCGTGGACACTCAAGGGTATCCCTCCCATGGGAAGGACCTACACTACTGGAGGGACCTAAGAAGTCGGTGGGTATTGGCACGTTGAGGCCTGAACTCTCCGATTCTTCATCACTCTCATCAGCAATCAACTTTCCTCTCCGGTTTGACATATCGGAATCCCAAAAGAAAAT
Source organism: Citrus sinensis (assembly GCF_022201045.2). Classification (NCBI taxonomy): domain Eukaryota; kingdom Viridiplantae; phylum Streptophyta; class Magnoliopsida; order Sapindales; family Rutaceae; genus Citrus; species Citrus sinensis. The sequence goes on from NC_068560.1 coordinate 26,897,468, forward strand.
AGAGAAAACTCGAGTATATGGACACAAAGAGGGCAACACAGAACCCAATCAACAACAACCAGAGGAGAAGTTAAAAGCAATACCTGGATTGAACTGTCACTGATGGCGCGGCCGTGATAGAGAAAAAATCCAGCAAGTGGGTACTCCAGACACGAGAAGTGTAAGCAAAGTTCAGAGAGGGGGTTAAGTAACGACGGAGAGACGAGTAACAAAACGATGACGATGTGAGTCTAGGGATTTGAAACGAAAAGGGGGAAACGAAGGCATTTAAAGTGATGGAGACGCCAGCTCACTCACCGTACATCGAGGACAGATAACCCGTCGTTTCAAATTTCAAATACGAAGAGTCTGGAGATGCCACGTCACTAACCGTTACAAAAGGCCAGGGTAGATGTAAGCCCAGATATGCAATGGGCGCGTGTTCATTTAGGCCCATGCTCAGGTCGGAATCTCCTCAGAAGAAAAATGAAATCTCAGATCCGTCCCATTAGACAGAAGACCAGAGGAAAAACCCCAGAATGGATAAGATCCGACTATCAGTTTCTACTCTTGACTCATTTCACTCGCAAGACCAGAAACTGGGGGACTGGTGTTAAGTAAATACAAGCACCAGGTCGGTCATGCTATTATTTCCACCCCGGCGTGGATCACCTCAGCCTATGGTACGAGCCGAACACAGGGACAAGCATAAACCGACCAGAGGGGAACCCCTGACAAGCATAAACCGACCAGAGGGGAACCCCTGCTAGGGGAATGTACCGACCAGAGGTATACACCGAGCCGATACATGTCCCCCAGAAAGCGGGAACACGATCCCACAGAACCGCGGCCGTTACGCTGTTCCCAGAACACAGAATCGCGGCAGTTACGCTTTTCCCAGAACACAGAATCGCGGCCGTTATGCTTTTCACAGAACACAGAATTGCGACCGTTACGCTTTTCCCAGAACCGTTGAAGGACACGTAAGTCCCCACGTTTGCGACAATGCAACGGTTAGAGTCCCGTGAGGGGCTGCCACTACCCGAAAAAGGGGGGGATGAAGGGCAAACGGAAAGGTGGGGACAGCGGCTATAAAAGAAAAGGAACTCAACGGAGAAAAGAACAGGAAAACTGAGAGAGGGAAAACGCTGCCAAATTGCAACCAGACCATTGTCCTACGAATTTCAGATAAACTTCTTGAACCCAAATCACATTGTTTTCCCGTAAACACCTTGAGCTAACTTAGGCATCGGAGGGTTTACGCCGGCAAAACCACCGGCGTCTCTGATCCGTTTTTAGTGAGCGCAGGTCTATTGAGAGGAAGGGGGACGATTCCAGTTCCAGTGAACGAGCAACAACAGATAACACAAACGTTGGTGAAAGAATCTGGTCGGTCAAAGGGCGAGCAGATTTCAGCATCAACACAAATAATTGTGGAGGAAGGATTATTTACATGCATGAGAACAAAAGGAAGAAAGCAACTGAACAGGAGCAAAAAGGAGACCAATATGTTTCTAAATATTTATGACCATGACTCGAAAAAGACCTCCTTTTAAGTAGTTGGAGGCTCATAAAACTGAACAAAACTCTCAGGTAACAGAGGTGAAAGATCCGTCAACAACTTATGTCTTCTTCCCCAGGAGAAAGATCTTGTTAGGAACTATATGAAAAAAAAAATCATATTCCAAACATTTATGCCAATGAAAACAGAAAGGGAGCACACTGGCTGGATCACCCCTTTCAAGAGACAGAATATCGAACCCACAGACTTGATATAGGTAAGAAACCTCAAAGTAGACATAAGAAATAAAAATAGATGACAGCATGCTTGAGAGATAAGTACTACTCCTAAAAATGGGTTTCTGCAGCAAGTTTACACATAACAGATACCAATCGATACAACACAAAACCTTAATCAAATTACATATGACAAAACTGAAAGGGCAAACATAAAATCTTCCTGGTTAAGGTGTACTAGTTACCTTCTTTTAGCAACAGTTGTTAATGAGCTGTGCATTTCCGTGATAACAAGGCATTAAGAAGAAAGGTTTAGGAAACTGAGTATTAAGTATTGGTGTCATTAATTCCAAAGGATTATCCCAAGTAGATTGTCTCGTCCTGCTGTTGTAATAATATCTCTAGAAATTCAGAGGAATCATATTCAACTAGTGTGAGAAACAAAATATAGAACACCTCCAAAAGAACACGATAAACATAACGCTGTAGCAAAAACAAGAAGTAAAGTTCAAGACGGATGCAAATTGTTCTAAGAAATGCTGATCACGTACTCTGCCACCATATTTTCAATAAGAGTCCAACATGGACTAACTTATTGTGAGAATTAGGTGACATATTGCAACTGTCAACGACTAATAACATGCCAAATGAAATTGTGATAAGTGACACAATGCATTTAAAATAACGTGAAATATGTCATTGCAGAATGTGCATTATATTATTTTGTCCTTCTCCATAAAAAGCAATTCCCAAGGATATCTACACTGTTTTTGTAAATGGTGTTTCAATTCACTTGAAATCATTCTAAAGCCAAAAAGAAGCTTTAGAAATTCTCAAGGTACTCTAAAAAATAGCAATAGCCAATAAATTTACGAGGATATAATTTGTGGAAGGATTGATTTTCATCTAGTCAGAGAGAATAAAACTATCAGCAAGATGAACATGTCATATTAGCAATCGTGAACTTGGTATGAAACCTCCTTTGACTTTATTTACGAAAATTAATACCAACCAAAATAACCCTCTTTGGCATTATTACGAAAATTAATATCTACCAAAATGAAGCTAAAACAATATTATCATGAAACACATGCCTGAGAATAGCATGTCATACAGTCAGCCTATAACAACAAAACTGTTACAAAAGGCCTTTAAAAGCTCTGGCAAACAATATTTTTCAATGCTGATTCAAACATGGTTTTTCCGTTTGCCAATACCCTTGACACTTTAAAAATATGCAACTACATCAGACAAATAAAAGTACAAACAGGTGTATAGGACCAGTTGTAGCTATCACAATAACGTCCCTTCTTCCATCAGCGGAAATATGCTCTATCCAGTCAGTTTGGGCCACTTCTGCAGACTTAGGCTGAACAGTTTTAGCCTTGAATGATGTAAGATTTTAAAATAGTTTATATCCCTATCATTATTGTTTGGAATTGAAGGATCACCCATTCGTTACTCCCTTAGGAACTATGTACAGAACAAAAGAAGACTAAATGAAGGAGCCATCAAACCTTTCATTCATAGGCAAGGGCAAAAAAGCTTCAGAGAAGGTACTAGATAATTTTAAGTCACAGGCATTAACAGGACTCACAAGAACCATAAGAACTAGTTTTCATACCTTCCTGAGCACCATAAATTGATCATTTCACCAATGCAGTGGACTCGAAGTATATCTATAAAACCAACAAATATTATATCAAGTTAGTGGTACACGAAATGGCATAATAAAAAAGGCTCAAAGTCAATCTATTGCATATTAGGAAGAAAACCACTCATTAAACTTGCAGTGTTTGCTCCAAAAGTAACATGAGCCTACATAACATTTATGCGAAAGTAAATGGAGAATTGCAATATATATGCGGCAGCTGCCACAGTAATAACTTCAACAAGGTCTAACCCCATAAACAAATAAAATAGTATCAGCACCAATGTGATTATGAAGTGAGTATAAAAAAAAATGCAGAATAACAACAAACAACTTTATACAGATTAGACATAAGAAAAATATGTATCCTTGCCATCTGTTCAGTACACATAGCTTTGCAATTGTATCAATGAGACAATGAAAGAATTAAGATATCATGTGCACTGTATAGTTATTGGAAATATGTACAGGAGGAAAAAGAAAATTATATCTTAATCTCTCAGTTTTCTCACATTGACAACCCACGACGTGTAACGCCACAAATTTCCATAATATTAAATTATGGAAATTGGGCTTTCATTGAGAATTATGGGTGGCCTATAACCCTTATTAAGAAAGGGATACTAAATTATAAATAGAGGTTATTTATGAGATAGTTTTGAAAAAGGGGTTATTTTTCCTTATTAAATAGGGTTTCTTAAGATTCCCTATAAATGCATACTTTTTCCCTTCCATAACCCTAAGTCCATGACATTTATTCTTCTTCTCTGCTGCTCTTTACGCTCCTACCCAAATCCTAGGATTCAAACATTTGTTTAGGAGAGAATCAAAGCGACGGGTAAGTTATTCTCCCTATTCTCAACAGATTTCTAATCACTCTATCTAGGGTTTATATTGCCACGATTCTAGATGGTTATAGATCATAATGCAAGATTTAGAATTTATTTAGGCGTTGTTTAGGGTTTTGATTTATTATGAGTTTAGTTAATCAATCCTTGACGTATTAAGCACAGGATAATTCTGGACAGCATGAGTATCTCGAATTTAAACCTATAATTTCTGAACGAATTTTCTTGTAAAATTTATATTTCTGGAAACTAGACATGTAGGGCTTCTTGAGTAAATTTTATTTCATTAAATTCGACTTCGTTTTCAATTTTATGTGTATTTTCGAAATAGAAACCACTGCACTGGAAAACTGCGATTCCAGCATTGCGATCGGATTCACAAGACTGTTTGTACCACCAAATGAACTCGGAAAATTCTGAAATTTTATATGTATGTTAATATATGTGTCTAGGATTCCCAGTTTTAATTTTATAATTTTATGATTAGTATTTTATTTTATAAAAATCACAGAACCCGTTCTGTTTGGTTTAGATTATGTGAAAACAGTTTCGAATTTGCTGAGAAGTAAATAGTTTTTAAAATGTTTTTGATATCGGATCCTCTTGTAAATTTTACATGGGGTACTCATGGATGTCCAGAATAGTTCCATAGAATATCATATCATTCTGAGTTTTAGATTAAGAGTTAAAATTCTGAGAATCAGATCTGTACGGGTATGAATTAGAAAATCAGATTCTTAGAATAAGTTATTAATTGTCATATCTTGTATTTGTTTAAGGTATTGAAGGTGATTGAGGCTCTTAGAAGCTTAGAGGTGTGTTAATTCAAATTCATTTGTCGAGGTAAGTAACTTCATTCCTAGTATACTGGATATGTATAAGTATTTTGATATTATTATTATAAGTAAAAATATTTTTATACTACTTAGAAGATTAATGGATTTTCATAACAAAATTAGTTTTATGTAAATGTTTTAAAGCCTAAATTCTTTTTAAGAAAGTATTTTATAAATGCTTTTAGTAAGTAAATTATTTTATGACATGACAACCTTTTATGATTTTATCTATAAAATAATTTGCAAGCCTAAATTGTTGTTATGGACATTTATGAAAATGATTAGAATGTTTTATGCCTATGTATGGTTTAATTATTTATGATTGTACGGGGGCCACCTCTTGGGACTATATGGGGGCCACCTCTTGAAGGCCAAAGCGTCGCAAAGTGCCACATATAGTGCAAAGTGCCACGTATAAATCATTATGTTTTGGCTCATTGTCCGTAGTTATTCTGATTCTGATTCTGATCGTATAATACGATATATGTATGTTCTGGACCAGTACTGGGTTTCTGTTTGCGTGTGCACACGATATTTTGATTCTGTTTCTAGTCGGGTCACCGAGACTATAGGTGACACTATGTGACATGAGCTAACCTTTTGTTTTCTGTATACGTATTATATGATTTACTTCGTAAGTAAATATGCTTTTGGATATTCTGAATTATTAAGAATTTATGTTATGTTATCGTGATATATCGTTTTATGAAATTTATGGATTATGATACATGTTTTAAACAAAAGAAGGCTTGCAATATTTTTGTATCGATAGACCTAGTATGTTAGTAATGGTTTTACTTATCGAGTTGACGGCTCATCCCTCGTCATTACTTTTTGCAGATTAAGTTTCTTTTGAGAGGTGCGCTTAGCTTTGGAGTTAGTAATTTTCCATTTTCGTTTGCCATTTGAATAAGAGGAGGAATAGACTCGTGTTTCTATTTAGTTATTTCTATTATGAATGTGTAATTTGGAGTTTGAGACTTTTGTTATTATTTTTATGTCCTCGGGAGAGATTATTTAGTATTAGACGTTTGAATTTGTGGATTTATTTAAATAATAATTGGAGGTATTTCAGTTTGAAACTTATGAGTAAAGATTATGATTTGTGAGTAACCTCCTTCTTCACGTGCTCCGAACGCGTTAGATTTGGGGTGTTACACGACGTATGTTCTTTATTCCTGGTCCTCTGCACTTCTAGCTCATTTCTTAATCTCGTGATTCCATGATACTACTCTATGCAAAGCCTTAAAAATTCACACCATTACCACGGAAACACCCATCTTGGAATCAATGCTACGAAAGATTTTAATTTTTCACTTTGTTAGTCCTCTCTATTATAAATTGTTATACATCAATCGCAAGGCTAAACAAAAACAATCAAATCAATTAGAAGAAGTCTTTCAACATGACACAACAATGCAACAAAGAATTCCAGTTCCTTCTTCTCTGTATTAATACACTAATACCAGTTTAACACAAGGATATATAAAAAATAATTCATTACTCCACTGTCCTCAATTTTTCCCAGCAGGGAAACAACAGATTAATTAATAAGTTAATTAAAATAAAAAAATAAAAAAATGAAAAGAAACCACCCGTTCTATGACAAACCCACATAATTTGCCCAAAGAAATCACTGAATAACACATAACAATACAATCAAAGCTCTTAATTCATTCTTCTCCTCATCAATGCACCGATACCGTTTTACATGTGGATTCACAAAAACATTGTCACTGTCAACTTTCCACCTTTTTCGACAAATAAACCTCGAATTAATTGACACATTCATTGATCCAAATAACAATAAGATTGGCAGATTAGCATAAATTAACCTCAAACCTTCCCAACAGACTGACATTAACTCCAAATCCCAAAATGTTAGAAGCAGCACAACATTCAAGCTAAAAATGTATCAAAACATAAACAGGCTCAAAAACTCATGCACCTGTTGAGGAAAAATTGAAGATTTGAACTCCTAGTGACCTAAATAACACTGATGGACTTCTAACTAAAATTGGACCCCAAAGAAAACTAATTGACTAACTGCAGCCTTATGGAACTAAAATATTCAAATGCAGAGCTGACAGAATAGTAACAAATAATGAGAATATTAGTTCTTTTTAGTTAACGCAGAAAAAATATGCAAGCGATAAGTGAATGTAAGTGTTCGATAATTTGCGTGAGAGAAGACATTTAGCTAGAAGAATTCTTGAAAGACGAAAGAGAGAGGCACACGTATGAGTGACAAGTTGGGATTTGGATTCAATGCTCAGCTGACTTTCCCAATCTCATCAAACTCTTGCCCTTCTTTTTCTTACTTCTCTTTCTTTGCGTTTTTGTTTCTTAAATTTTAAAATATTTTGGGCGGCTAGTTTTTTTTTTTTTTCTTACTTCCAATCTCATGAACACACGACCATCACAAAACCTTGATTTATTTGGAGAAAATAAAAGTTAAAAGTCTCCTAATTAAAAAAAAAAGATTAGAGAAATAGAGAAGAAAAAATAAAACTAAATCAAGATTTTACTATAAAAATCGAATCCAGTAAATCTAAATTAGATTCCTTGCATATATAACAAATTTAATTTCCTCATCAATCGCTTCCAAGAATTGAAACCAAAAAAAAAAAATTATTTATATTTCTTTATATACGCCATTGTTGTTGAAACTTTGAGCTTGAATAGAGTTGTTGTGAATTTGTCAAAGAAAATGAGGGGGAAAGGAAAACGAGAGAAAAAAAAAGAAGATGTTTTAGAAAAAAGTACGATGAAAAAAAATGTCTGTTAATAAAGTGCATTTGAGTTAATAATTTTTTTTAAAAAAAAAATTGCCATTGAGTTAATTGCTGGCAGTTGAGGCTTGTTAATAAAAAAACAAATTACAGTCAGTTAAGCATGGGATCCAAATCCGACAAATTGAGTTGCTGCTGCTCTTACAAGTTTTTTTTTTTTTTACCATTTATGTCCTTAATAAATTTTTAATACTCATTTTATAATTTGTTAATATTTTCAATTATTATAGGATTCGACTTAAGATTTTGAATTATCTACCTTCTAATTCAAAAAAATTGACTATTGAGTGGAGGGATCAATCCTACTTATAAATCTAAATAACTCTCATCTATTAATTAATTAAGATGTAACTCAATAAGATTGATTAATTTATACAAAAAAAATCATATTTATTCATTAACTTTTTAATCCAAAAAAAAAAACAAAGAGGGATGAAAGTTTCATTCCTTCCTTTAATATAGTTGACAACATTATCAATGTCTAATAGAGTTTAAATTCATATAATTATATCATAAAAGGATTTATTGAATATAACTAAGAAATTACTAAAATGGGACTAGATCTCACACTTTTGTAGGCGCAAATTTTTAGTTATACTTTCTAGACTTCTGAGCTATGCAATCCTCATAGATGGACTTCTAAAAGACAACGATTTTTTTTTTTAATCATGAGAACCCTAATAGACTATGATTGTACTAAATAAATACTGCAGAACTATGTCATTGTTTGAAAAAATTATAAAAATTCATAACCTTGATGTTATTACTCCATTTCTTTATATGGTTTAGGTATAGTTATGTCATTGATTTTACTATAGCCCCAATATATATATATATATATATATACATACATACACACACAAAGCTAAATGAAAAAATATTAAGTATTGATGTTTTTAATCCAATTGTGGGGTTGTTTAATAGATTGGTTCTCATGATTAAAAAAATATATAGTACTTTTAATGGTCTTAATCTTAACAATAAACTAACTCTCTTCAAATTTATCATTCAAGTAATTGTTTATGATGCAATTTGTCAATAGTTAAGTAAAAAATAGTACTTTTATTCCAAAAGTTTGATCTTTGTGCCGTGATTAGATCTTCTTTGACAAGGTTCTTTGACTTCATAAAGATTAACGAAAACCTAGGTACACTCAATTAATTGAGTATGCAGGATGTAAATTATAATATATGTTTTGACGGAGCGGGTAGAAGAAGCAGAAGCAGAATTGATAAGGTAGATAACACTAAATATTGTTTTAGTATCGTACTTAATGCACAAATTGAAGTGTGATTGGATCTCTTTTTAATCTAAATAATTTAATGTGATTTTTAATAATGTATTAAGTGAGATTAGTTAACGTTCTAATCCAAACAACTCCGTAAAATAGATTTTAATAGATAATCTTAAAGGGAATTATAAAAGAGATTTTTATTGAATAATTGAAACCGAATTTATGAAAATAGTAACAAAACCTTTATATTTATAATAGAGAGATATCTACTGCCCTAAGTTAACTTGAAAAGAGAAACTAAATCACAATTATACTGAGAATAAAAGATTAAAACACAAACCATAATTGACTCAAATTAGAATAGAAAATATCAAAGACCTAAAATAATAAATCATAAAATCCTAAAATAATGTCCTACATTAGTCTTATCCTCCGAAAAGAAAACTCATCCTCGAGTTTATCTAAAGGATAGAACTTGAAGTGGAGCATCAACGCATCTTGGAGGTTGAACTTGTAGCCTTGCTCATCAGTCTTTCTTAAAACTCAAAATTCTCCACGCTTCACTCTCAAGTCTTTTACCAAAATCTTGCTTATGTTCTTGCCAATTAACTTTATCTTTGTAACCAAATCATCTTCAAGAATAACTTCTTGTATTCAATGTGTGTAGGCATAATCATGTCAATCCCTGATGAGGTCTTTTCAGCTTGAGTTTGATGCACAAACTCAATCATACTATTAGGCTACTCAAATCAATAGTAGATTGTATTTTTTCTTTAAAAATCTTAGATAGATCAATAATCTCATCATCTTCTACTTTCATTGGTGTAAAAAGAGATGATTCAATATTGTTGTAATGAACAAAATGGCCTTCTATTAATTGTCTCATATCAAACCATTCTTTGATTTCTTTTTTCCCTTGTCGAATCCTTGATTCTTGTAGTTGTTCCTACTAATCTAAAGCATCACCTATCAACTTAAATGATGCATGAGAAACATCAACTCTCAATGAGATAGTTTGAAGAAAATCATCCATCATGCATATACAGGAAAAAATATTATTAGGATACCATCATAATACAAGATATCTTCAAACTTAAGAAAACAATATGAATCTTGATATTCTATCTGTATCATTTTTCTCAAATTAAAAATATAACCAATGAAAAAACTATAATTAAGGATTAACTCTCAGGGAGATAGCACTAGATATTGTTTTAGTACTGGACCAGGTGAACACGATTAACCTACGCTCTAATTGAAATGACTCTATAAAAGAGATTTTTAATAATGTATTAAGCGAGATTAGATGATACTCTAATTTAAACGACTTTATAAAAGAGATTTGATAGATAATCTCAAAAGGAATTATTAAAAGGAATTTTTTATTAAATAATTGAAATTGATGTTATAAAAATAATAACAAGACCTCTCGATTTATAATAAAGGAAACTTATTCCTCTAATTTAACTTAAAAAGGGAAACTAAATCACAATCATACTGGAAATAAAAGACTAAAAGACATAGTATAGTTGACTCTAATTAAATAAAATATCGACTTAAAATAATAAAGTCCTTAAAATCCTAAAGTAACATCCTATAGCAATGTTTGTGTCCCAAACCTTGTTCATTAATGTATTAAATTTAACGTGCTTATCATGCAATGTTTACATCAAAAGCATTAAGCATGTTTATTTTGGCATGTTTTTGAAGAGTTGTTTCAAGTTTGACACATTCTTTTCCATGGATGTTCGAAGATTTGGAGATGGGGGTATTTTTATTGGGAATTTTAGGAATGGATCGAAGAGGTCATTTCTAAATTGGAGAAAAAGCTATCCAAGGTTGTAGGAAGGAGGTGGACAAGTGGTTGTGTGTAGTTCATGGAGAAGACAAATGACATCCCAAAGCAGGCAGTTGATGATGACTCCATGATTATGTTTAAATAAATCTTTAAGAACTCTATGACTATGTTTGAATAAATCTTTATAAAGTCATTTTCAGATTTTGGAATGCATTGTAATTGATTTTCTTTAAAAAATTTCTGGTCATTTTTTCATGCATGCATTAAAGCAAAATTATTTACTTATGACGAAATATTTAAAATCATGGCTTAGTAGAAGGATTACATTCATTGTTAGCCATAATTAATGTTAAAAGATTACACTTCTCTATGTATGCCTTTATTAGCTATACAAATACAAGGCATCGTAATGACTTTGCTTTTGATGTAAGATAACCATCTACTTTATTTCACTTTGTGAAAGTTGGACTTATGCACATTTCTTTGCTTTGCTATATTGGTATTATTCTTTTTTTGTATTAGTTAGATTAAACTTAAAGAAAAGAAAAGTATTATCAGATGCAATTCTTGACTTGTTAAAGTTAGAGAGAATTTCCTTCCTTAAACTTTTAGCAAACCATTATTCTTCAACCCCTCCCCCTTATTAAAATAATTTTTTAATTTTCTCATCAAATCATATTTAACTTGCTCTGTCCATTCATTAATTCAAAATCCAAGAAGCCCTTTCATTTTTTGCAACCTTTATTATGATCTCAAACAAAGTTGCTTTTGTTCCTAATTGTGTTCACTAGTGTTTGTTATTCAACTTTTGTTTCCTTTTGTGATCAGCTCTTTTGTATTTGCAAAGTATCAATCAAGAAAACCCTTTTCTTATTTCAATCTTCTGATCCCAACAACACAATCACATTTGTTTGTTGTAATATTGTCTAGTCTCCCTTTCTAGCCTTAACTACAATAACAAGGGCATTAAAAAATAAGAGTGTGCCTGAATGGGAGAATGTCTTGCAAGAACTCCAAAGGCCTTCAATGAAAAACTTCCAAGGGGTACTAAAAGAAGCATGTTCAACTATTGAGCTACATTACAAGTATTTAAAAGGTGAGAAACTAAAGAAAATATTTCTGCTTTGTAGTTGTCATGATCCAACCCAAACCTGTCATGATATTGTCTTCTTTGGGCTTATTTAATAGTTGATAAGATTTAGATTTGGCCTTTAAGCCTAGTTACAAATTAGATTTTGATCTTATAACTTCATTTTTATTTTATTTTGGAGATCTAGAATGTTGCTTTAATTATATGTTGAATGGCAAGTGCAGAATATCTTATAATTTTTTTCTCCTTTATTCTCTCAAACGAATTAAGTAGCTTTTAGGCTTTAAGATGTCTCCCCATTGCCTATAATAATTTTTATTCTTGTTAAAGAAATGATGATGCTTTTTTTCCAGGCAGCCAAGTCTTGGTGGATTCCAAATATTGTGTCATCGTTTAATTCAGGGCTAAACACTCTCAAGTGCTAAGTTCAAGTTATGAATCGAATGGCATTTTGGTTCTTAATGATTCTTGCAATTGCATTCTTCAGCGTGAAGCAACTTCAAGACATAGTATGCTGATCACTTTCATCATGTTGCTCTTATGAGGTGTCTGAGGCTTTGTCGGTAAGCTTTGTGTAGACATGCTTGGAGGCAGCGAATTTTTATGGCTCCTATACTAGGAGGCTCTCTGCTCGTTATATTTCTTTTCAAGCTGTTGCACCTCACATTTGTTCCATGTCCTTCACGGACTGGTCAATGTCTCTCAAGGGACAAAAGGAAAAACAATGATTCCACAGTAGGTATGAAGATCTCTGCTTTATTCTACTCTGTTTTTCATTATACCATTAGTATGCAGCCTCATTCCTTTTGCAAGCCCAATCGAACTGAAAGAGCATTTCTCACTGTTAGTCTTAGATTACCAGTCATCTATGTGTTTGAAACTGAAGTTTGGTATGTTGTAAAGATCTGTGTATTCATTCATCATCTAATGGAGGTTTATTTATCAACAATTGGTGTAAATTAGTCTTCTGTTTTTGTACTGTTTATCAAGGTGTCCAATTTTATTTGGCCTTTATGGCACATCAAAATCCAATTTTAATCATGTATGGACGACTGATAATCTAAGACTAGTAGTGAGAAGTGTTCTTTCCATTCACTTCAGCTTGCAAAAGGCATGAGGCCGCATACTAATGGTATAATGAAAAGCAAAATAGAATAAAACAGGAATCTTCATTCCTAGTGCAGAATCATTATTTTTCTTTTTGCCCCTTGAGAGACATTGGCCAATCCATGAAGGATATGAAGCAAATGCAAGGCACAGCTGTTTGAAAAGAAATGCAGCAAGCACAGAGCCTCCTAGTATATAAGCCATAGAAATTCGCTGCCTCTAAGCATGTCTACACAAAGCTTGTCGACGGAGCCGTAGACACATCATAAGACAACAGGATGAAAGTGATCGGCATACTATGTCTTCAAGTTGCTTCACGCTGGAAAAACAAGTATGTAATTGCAAGAATCATTAAGAATCTAAATATCATTTGGCTCATAACTTGAACTCGGCACTTGAGAGTGTTCGGCCTTGAATTGAAAGATGAGACTGTATTTGGGATCCACCAAGACTTGGTTGCGTGGAAAAAATAAAAGCACCATCATTTCTTTAACAAGAATAATGATTGTTATAGGCAATGAGGAGACATCTATAAGCCTAAGAGCTACTTAATTAGTTTGAGAGAATATAGGAGAAAGAAATTGTACAACATTCTGCACTTGCCATCTAGCATATAATTAAAGCAGCATTCTGGATCTCTAAAATAAAATAAAAATAAAGTTACTTGATCAAAACCTAACTTGTAACTAGGCTGAAAGGCTAAATCTAAAGCTCATTAACAGTTAAATAGGCCTAAAACGGATAATATCTTGGCAAGTTTGGGTTGGGTCATGACAAATAGTATTAGAGAGACTCTGCGTGTCCTCTTAAAAGATGCTTGGACAAACCTCAGTGAGGACATTGAGTGCCTAAAGTGGGTGTACGTAACACCCTAAGCAAATCTCACATTGAAAAAGATGGTAGGGTCGCAACAAAGTACATTTTTTGCCACGGGTGTTCGAAGATTTGGGGATGAAGGTACTTTTATTAGGAATTTGAGGAACGTATTAAAGAGGTCATTTCTAAACTGGAGAAAAAGCTATCTGAAGTTGCAGGAAGGAAGTGGACAGGTGGTTGTACGTGGTTCAGGGAGAAGACAAATGACATCAGTCTCAAGCTCAACGCCAGCATTTGCCTGAAGGATAAATTTTTCACGCAGTTAAAGGGACTTGAAGAACTATGGCTAGATGAAGTGCAGGGTGTGGAAAATGTTGTTTATGAATTAGATAGGGAGGGTTTTCCAAGTTTGAAGCTTCTTCATATCCAAAATAATCCATACCTTCTGTGTATCAATGATTCAACAGAGTTGGTTCCTCGAGATGCCTTTCCCCTATTGGAGTCATTATCTCTTAGCAATTTGATGAACTTGGAGAAGATAAGTTGTAGTCAACTCAGAGCAGAGTCTTTCCTCAGATTAAGAAACCTAAAAGTGGAAAGCTGCGAAAAATTGACCCATATCTTCTCATTTTCCATTTCCAGAGGCCTTCCACAACTTCAAACAATTAAAGTGACTGCATGCAAGAATATGAAAGTGATATTTGAGGTTGGCAGGGAAGATGATATCAACAATACTGAAGTGATTGATAAGATTGAGTTTAGTCAATTGCGCAAACTGACTCTTAAATCTCTGCCGCAACTTAGAAGCTTTTGCTCTGTAGTGAAGAAACCTTACAGTTTGCAAAGGCAACAGGAACTATTGGCAAGCGGCACATTGTCTACTGAAGTCATTCTGGATTATGAGCGTGATACTAACAAACAACTTTTCAATGAAAAGGTTTGTTATCAACAACCTTGTTCTGTTTCTTTATATTCTTTTTGCTTCTTTTGGTTTGTTAAAAATTAATTTGTCTGTGCATAGTTTGTTTGTTATTGAAATTTTCTTTTATTTATATGAAAATATGTTGAACCAAAAGCCATATGTATATGCAGGTTGCCTTCCCCAACTTGGAGACCTTGAAACTTTCTGCAATTAATTCTGAGACGATTTGGCACAATCAACTTCCAGCAATGTCATCCTGCATTCAGAATTTAACTCGTTTGATTGTGCATGGCTGCAATAATTTGAAGTTTTTATTTTCAACTTCACTAGTCAGAAGCTTCGTGCAGCTCCAGCACCTCGAGATACGCAAGTGCATGGACTTAGAAGGGATAGTTTTCCCGGAAGAGATGATAGAAGAAGAAAGGAAGGACATCGTGTTCCCTCAATTAAACTTCCTAAAGATGAAAGATCTTGCAAAGCTCACAAGATTTTGTTCTGGAAATTGTATTGAACTTCCATCCTTGAAACAGCTGCGGATGGCGAAATGCCCTGAATTGAAGGCATTCATTTTGCAAAATATCAACACAGACATGACTGTAGTGGGGATTCAATCTTTCTTCAACGAGAAGGTAAAAGACTTTCACATTCTTCACTCTCCATAATCTTTGTGGTCTTATATTCAATTATTTCTTTATTCTAAAAGATTTTCCATTAGTGCTTTCAACTAGAATAAGAGGTTAGTAACTCAGTTATTCAATGACATGTATAACTGCTACAGGTTGTATTACCTAGCTTAGAGGAAATGTATAACTGATATGGCACAACCAATTTACTGGGGAGTCCTTTTGCAAACTAAAACTAATGGAAGTTATATTCTGCAAAAGTCTATGGACTATTTTCCCTCATAATATGTTTGCAAGATTCTTGAAACTTCAATCACTAATTGTTGGTGCTTGTGGTTCACTAGAAGAGATATTTAATCTCCAGGAGTTAAATTCTGAAGAAACACATTCTGGAGCAGTATCTCGATTGAGAGAATTGCATGTTTTTTGTCTACCAAAATTGACGAAGATATGGAATAAGGATCCTCGAGGAAAGCTCATCTTCCCAAATCTAGTCCTCGTGAGAATATTTGAATGTCAGAGGTTGAAAAGTATATTTCCAACCTCCGTTGCCAAGAGCCTTCTGCAGCTTGAAACGCTTTCTATCAAGGATTGTGGATCAGTGGAGGAGATTGTTGCAAATGACGTAAGGGGTAATGACGCAGCCACTAAGTTTATATTTCCAAGTTTAACATTCCTCAAACTACGGGATTTGCCATATCTGACAACTTTCTACTCTGGAATGCACACATTGGAATGTCCTGAGTTGAGAAAACTAGAAGTTAGCGACGTAGAGGTGTTTACTTCAGAATATATTCAGGAGGGCCAACTTGATTTTCCAGCTCAAGAACCCCTCTTTTGGTTCGAAAAGGTACGAATTATGATTTTATTTGCTATGCTGAAATGATCGATTTATTTTTCAAAGTTTAGTCATGTTAGTTAGTTTGTGACCTGACCGTATTTTTCTCTCTTCTTTTTTTCATTTACTTTATATTTTTGTCACCTCAACTCCAAACTAGCTTTGTCTGATTGGTCAACAGGTTTTCCCCAACTTGGAGGAGTTGACATTAAGCAAATATATCTTCACCACATGGCGGCAGGCCCAGTTTCACAAGCTTAAAATTCTTCATTTCATTTCTGATGGGTCAGATTTTTTCCAAGTTGGTCTGCTTCAGAATATTCACAATCTAGAAAAGCTTGTACTGAGTACTTGTCAATACAAAAAAAATATTTTCATGTGAAGAGGTTGAGGAACATGCCGAGGGGATCGCACAGATAAAAAGCTTAAAGCTAAATAAACTTTGGTTTATTAAGGAGCACTTATGGAATCCAGATTCCAAGTTGGACTCATTTCTTCAAAATCTTGAATTTCTAGAGGTAAAAGAGTGCGCGCTTAGCTTGATAAGTCTTGTACCATCCTCAGCATCTTTCTGAAATCTCACAGTTTTGAAGGTATGCGACTGTTGGCAACTAATAAGCTTAGTAACACCCCAAACAGCCAAAACTCGTGCAACTTAGAGAATTGAGAGTATCCGAATGACATAGGCTGGAAGAAATAGCTGCAAATGACTTAGAGAATTGAAATTGTTTTCAGCAAATTGAAGTGGTTGTTTCTTGAAAGTTCGGGAAGTATCACAAGCTTCTGCTCTGGCAATTACGCCATCAGTTTCCCATCCTTGGAAGTTTTAATCGTGGAGAATTGCCCCAAGTTGAATACTTTCTCTGCAGGAGTTTTGAAGACACCAAGGTTACGAGCAGTTCAAAATTGGAAACTAGATGAAGACTTTTGGGCAGGTGACGTCAATACAACACTTCAACACTTGAATGAAAAAATGGTACGCCACCGATTCATTAATCTGTCTCACTAACTTGATAGCTAGTGAACATATTTAGTCTGCTACTGATAAGAGTTATGTGTAAAACTGTAGGCTAAACGTCGCATGACAGAGGTTGAATACGAGTCTGAGACGTCGATGTCAGAGGAAAATGAGGCGGAGGAGGAGGAGGAAAATGTAGGGGGCGACCCATCGGTTTGTTTAAGATTTATTTTATTTAATTTTCATATTAATGATGTTCTTTTTTAATGTAATTATTGTTGAAAATAGCAGCCATGATCTTAGCCAGTCAACCACTGACTTTAATGACACAGTGGCATGCCACCTGAGCTACATACATTTACAGTCAACTGATGAAAGAAATTAGATGAATTCAATGAGGTGGCAAAACAGTTACACAGAGTAATATCAGCACATGGGATGAATGGATGAAGATTCTAGAAGCACTATATTATTGGCCAATGATTTAGTGATTGTTTTTGTTTTATCTGAATTTGTTATCTTTTAGCTAGCTGTCATTTTTTTTTCTTATGTATATATAGACGTTGGCCTGTAAACATTGAAATCAATTCAAGCTTTATTTTCGAATACAAAAGCTCTCTAGTTTATTTTGCTCTGCATGCTAAGAAAAAGCAATTCTTAAGGAATTTTAAGTTGGTATCAGAGCCATCTTTAAAGCTATGGCAAGCAGTAGCAGCACACAAGCAAATGTGAATCAAAATGATCAGATGGGCAACTTGAATCAAAATGAAAATCAAAACACTGAACGAAGTTCAAGTCACAACACACCCTCACCCACTCAACACATCACTAGCAGCACATATGTATTCACAACCCCCATTAAGCTCAATCAAAACAATTTCATGCTCTGGAGATCACAAGTGATTTCTAGCATTAGAGCAAACGAGCTTGAGGGGTTCATAGATGGCAATCATATCTGCCCTCCTAGAGTCTTCATAAACCTTGGACAAGACCAAACAATAGTTACCACACCCAACCCAGAATACCAAGTCTGGAAGAAACAAGACCACATTCTTCTAAGTTGGTTGTTATCTTCACTAACTGAGGAAGTCTTAGGCACTGTGGTGGATTGTTCCACCTCCCTTGAGGTGTGGACAACTCTTTCCAATCAGTTTGGTGCAAGAACTAGAGCTAGAATCTTACACCTCAGAACACAAATCCAGACCACCAAAAAGGGTTCATTAACTATTCATGAGTATTACTCTAGAATGAAGTCCATATTGAATGCTCTTAGGGCTGCAGGTAGTAACATGAGTGATGATGACTTTATCATGTGTGTATTTGCTAGTTTGGGATCAGAATATGACTCAGTTGTAGCCAGCATAAACTCAATGCAAGAAAGTCCCTCACATTCTGAAGTCTATAGCATGCTTCTCAGCCAAGAAAACAGAACTGAACATAACTTAAGCTCAGGGACTATAGAGGCAAACTATGCACAAGCAAGAAATGGAAGAAGAAATTGGAACAACCATAACAGGGCTGGAAATCAACACCAGCCTGGAATAGTTTTTAGAACCCCTGGAAATGGATCTGGTCAGGGAAATCAGAACTCTCAGGACAAAGGGAAAGGTAAAGCTGTAAGTGATGAGGATGGTTCAAATCCAAAGGGACCTTGTCAAATTTGCTGGAAAATGGGACACACAGCTGCTGATTGCTGGCACAAATTCAAAAAGAATTATGTGCCACAACCAAGCCAAATGAGATAACCAAGAGGTGCATATGTGGCTGCAACTGATGGCCAAAGCAGTGGAGCCTGGTACCTGGACAGTGGTGCCACAAACCATGTGACAAATGCTCTTGGTAACATAAACATCAACTCTGAGTATCAAGGTAATGAAAAATTAACTGTTGGAAATGGTGAAAAACTCATGATCTCTCATGTTGGTAATTCTATGCTTTCCACTTCAAATCCACATAAACACATTGCCTTGAATGACATATTATTTGTGCCAAACATCACTAAAAATCTCATTAGCATTTCCAGATTATTGCATGACAATGATATTGACATTGAATTTCAAAAATCTGTGTGTTTTATCAAGGACAAGAGACAAGGGAAAATTCTGGTGAAATGAGTGGCTAGAGAAGGGCTTTATGAGTTGCTGTGCTTGCCTACTCACCTGAGTGGGAACAAAACTCCTTATGCTGCTGTTTTGTCTTCATCTTTTATGCCTAAGTCAATAAGTTGCATCAGCAATCCAGTGTCTATGTTGTCATTTAATCCTAGTAGTGTCAAGTTAGTTAATGTTTGTGTTGAGTCTTCTGAAACTGATAAATCAATCAATGATGTTTTGAAAGATATTGATCTCTGGCATCTCAGACTAGGGCATCCAAATGAGTTTGCTCTGAAAAGCACTTTGTTGTCTTGTAATCAGTTCAAATTAAACAAGAATTCTGTTCCTTCATTTTGTTGTGCATGTCAGTATGGAAAACTATCTAAGCAAAATTTCAAAAGCACAGAAACTAAAACCAGCAAAGCCTTAGAGCTGATTCATGCTGATTTATGGAGAGTAGCATCAATTCCCTCAAGTCATGGACACAAATATTACATATCTTTTGTGGATGACATGACAAGATACACCTGGCTGTTTCCTTTGATAACAAAATCCCAAGCTCTTAACACATTCATCACCTTCAAAAGCCAAATTGAAAACCAATTGAATATGAAAATTAAAGCACTACAGACAGACATGGGAGGAGAGTTTAAACCATTCAAACCATTTCTTGACAAAGAGGGCATTATATTGAGACAATCATGTCCTTATTTACATGAACAAAATGGGAAGGTTGAGAGAAAGCACAGACATGTGGTAGAAACTGGACTTACATTGCTAGCACAAGCTAAAATGCCATTAAAATTCTGGCAAGAAGCCTTCAATTACGCCATCTACATTATCAACAGATTAGCCTCACTTGTTATTGGGAATAAAACCCCCTTTGAAATGATTTACCATCACAAACCAAATTACTCACAAATCAAAGTGTTTGGATGTAAATGCTATCCATTTTTGAGACCATATAACAAGCACAAGTTTGATTTCCATACTGCCAAATGCACACTGCTAAGAATAAGCATAACTCACAAAGGAAATGTTTGCATGCATCACTCAGGTAGAATATATGTCTCTGCAAGTGTCAGGTTCAATGAAAGCTCATTCCCTTTTTCTAATGAAAGCTCATTCCCTTTTTCTAATGACCCCAAGTTCAGCAGGCAAGAGTCCACAAGTCAGAATGATTTCTTTAATCTTTTAGAAAAATTTCAGGTTGTGTCCTTCTTCCTTGATACTCCTCAAAACACTTAGTCAGCAGCTGATCAAAGCCACTCTCTTGAAGCTCCTAAAGATACAGAACAATCCCAGAACCTTGACCAAGGTAAGACACAAGAGAATTTGAGCACTAACATGATATCAAATAATCAGTTATCCTCACCTTACTCAAATCACCAGCCTCAAGCAAATGACCAACCTTCATCCCCTATAACAGCACCCAACACAAAAGAAGTTGTACCATCACATCCTATGGTAACAAGATCTAAGGTAGGGATCTTTAAACCAAAGCTGTACTAAATCACTACTCAACCACACACAGCATTACCCTCAAACACCTCAGAAGCTTTAAAAGAACCAAGTTGGAAAAGGGAAATGGAAGATGAGTACAATGCCTTGATAAAAAATGAAACATGGACCTTGGTACTAAATGACTCAAGCTACAAGCTGATTGGAAATAAATGGGTGTACAGAGTCAAAGAGAATCCAGATGGAACCATAAATAAATATAAGGCCAGATTAGTGGTGAAGGGGTTCTTGCAAATTCCAGGCATCGATTTCACAGAGACCTTCAGCCCCAGTTGTTAAGGCTGCAACAATCAGAATCATCCTTACTTTGGCAGTAAACAATGACTGGTTGCTGAGGCAGGTAGATATAAACAATGCTTTTTTGAATGGTGAGCTGACAAAGATGGTTTACATGCCACAGCCTGAAGGTTTTATGAACAAAAGCAAGCCCAATCACATATGCAGATTAAAGAAAGCATTGTATGGTTTGAGACAAGCCCCCAGGGCATGGTTTGACAAACTAAAAGGTGCCTTGAACTCTTGGGGATTTGAAAACTCTAAGTGTGATACCTCATTATTCTACAGAAGAACTAAATCTGAGATAGTTATATTACTTATTTATGTTGACGACATTATTATTACTGGTGATAACAATGGAAGTATTGAAGAGCTGGTTAGCAACTTAAATAAGACCTTTGGCTTAAAGGATCTGGGAGAGCTAAACTTTTTTTCTGGGGATTCAGGTAAACAGAAAACAAAATGCCATTTTGCTGTCTCAAACCAAGTATATTTAAGATTTGCTTGCCAAAACAGAAATGAGTGACTGTAAAGGAATTGAATCACCTTTCAGTACCACAGAAAAGCTGAAAAAGAATGAAGGAGAAAAGTTTCATGATCCCACACTGTATCGAAGTGTTATAGGCAGCCTGCAGTATGCAACATCACAAGGCCTGAGCTTGCTTACTCAGTGAACAAGCTCAGCCAATACATGTCTGATCCTAGGCAACCTCACTGGATAGCATGCAAAAGAGTATTGAGGTATCTCAAAAACACCATGAACATGTGTCTGAAATTCAAGAAGTCAGAGTACTTTGATCTAGTGGCTTACACAGATGCAGACTGGGCAAACGATTTGGATGATAGGAGGTCTATCAATGCCTATTGTGTATTTCTGGGTGGAAATCTCATTGCTTGGAGTTCAAGAAAGCAAGGCTTGGTTGCTAGATCTACAGCTGAATCAGAATACAGAGCAATGGCCCTTTGTGCTACGGAAATCACATGGATCAGCTCCTTACTAAGTGAGCTGAAATTAGAGATGCAAAGAACACCAACAATCTTGAGTGATAGCACAAGTGCAGCTGCAATAGCCACCAACCCAGTTTTTCATTCAAAAACTAAGCACTTTGAGATAGACCTACATTTTATCAGGGATAAGGTAGCTAAAGGTGAAATGGAAATTAGCTTTGTTGCAGGCAGAGATCAAATAGCTGATGTTCTAACTAAGCCGTTACCTTATTACAAATTTAGCTGCTTCAGAAGCAAACTCAAGGTGTTTGACAAAACCTTGTGTTTGAGAGAGGGTGTTGAAAATAGCAGCCATGGTAGCCATGATCTTAGCCAGTCAACCACTGACTTTAATGACACAGTGGCATGCCACATGAGCTACACACATTTACAGTTAGCTGATGAAAGAAATGAGATGAATTCAATGAGGTGGCAAAACAGTTACACAAAGGAATATCCGCACATGGGATGAATGGATGAAGATTCTAGAAGCACTATATTATTGGCCAATGATTTAGTGATTATTTTTGTTTTATCTGAATTTGTTATCTTTTAGCTAGCTGTCATTTTGTTTTCTTATGTATATATAGACGTTGGCCTGTAAACATTGAAATCAATTCAAGCTTTATTTTCGAATACAAAAGCTCTCTGGTTTATTTTGCTCTGCTTGCTAAGAAAAAGCAATTCTTAAGGAATTTTAAGTATTATGAATTGATATTTAAAACTCTATGCTTACTTTATTGGTGTAATGGTAAATTAATCAGGCTGAACGTCCCATGACGTTATCGCATAATGATGAGGATGAAGATGAGGAGTATGGTGAAGATGATGATATCCATTCATGTTGAAATCACTCACCATGAGAAGGATGATAAACCAGTGACATTGCTGGAATGACTTCAACGTTTATGTTTTGTGTTCCCTGTTAAGAATATTAGAGGTACTTTGTTGGGCAAGAATTGTACAGGTTGATTCTAACTAAAACCTACCAAATGGCTTGTTTTAACACGGAAGATTGTAATAGCAGTTCAAAACAATTGAAAGTTATTGCTTCAATCACCTCACCTGCCTTGTTTCTCTAAATGAACCTGCTTAATTAGCTCCAATATATATTGCATGAATTTGACTTGTTCCCTGTTGTGGAGACTACCATATAATCAAGTACACGTAGCATTTTTAAAAGCCTTTCCTTGACTTAAAGCTGTAGAGACCTGTCCAAGTATGACACGTCAGCGTCATTTACAGGGAGGCAGCGAAGCCAGCCGCAACAGCCCACCGGGCAAGTATGGAGTGCAGGAGTTGTAAATGTTAACCGGCTTTGCATTTTTGAAACTATATTTTGAAACTATTAAATTTTCTCCCCCTCTAAGGCAATTAAAAAATGCATGTGGGTCACTTTCTGATAATCGAAAATGTCACATTCTATGCTACCACTTAATAGTAATCACTTGAGTGATCTAATTAACGGATTTATGCCGCATTAATTTATAAAAATAAATATATATAAAAATCTGTAGCTCTATTGTTACTTTGATTAAATATTTTAACTTTTAATTATTTAGAGATAATAATAATAATAATAATAAAGACTTAGAGCGTTAGCCCTAGGTCTGCAAGTCTTTCTTTATATTATTTGCAAGTTGTTAGATTGTTATCAATTCTTTTCTATGTTTTGTCTCTTTGGTTGAACGGCATGTAGTTTATAGTTATTGATTCTGATTTCAAACATATAAATTATGAAGACAAATACAAATATTTCATCATTATCACCTAATCTCCAATTGTTTTACTCTTTCACTCCTTATGTAATTCGGGCTCTAAAACTGGTACACGTTGACTCTCAGATTTTTAATTTCTCATTCATAACCCCCAAGAACTTTATACGATTAGATTCTCTAATTGCTCAAGTCTTTCTTAATTACATCTGACTGTGAATACATATAAAAAGAGTTGTTGGCTTGCTGCTTTCAACGTTTTATTTATTTTAGTTGGATTGTTTGATTTCGGCCGGTGGCTAGTGTTGTTGAATAGAAAATTCAATATATGAAAACCATTCAATTCATTTCCAAACAAATTAAAACTCAATTAATATATTCTAATATATTTTTTTTAGAATGGCCTATTCAGATGAGTAAAATGTACACAACGAAATAAAATAATTAAAAATAAAATTATTAAGAATGAAATATAGTGGTGAATACAATATAACAAAAAAGGATCTTGGGTGTTCCTAGAAGCGTTACGCTCAATTCGGATAAATCCCATTTACATAAATTATTGTGAAATGAGTTGAAGTCTTGGCTCATCAAGTGGTAAAAGTATCGCTTCTTAGAGCCAAAGTACTCAGTTTGAGCCTCAGTAAAGGGGATGGAACCGAAATCCAGCAATCCTTGGGGAAAAGTAAAAAAATGAGAAAGAATAAAATGATATCGGTCAGAAAAAGGCAAAGGATAATGAAACGAATAGTGCAGCAATTAGTAGATAATGAAGGAAGCCTCAAACACTCCGTTTTGAATTTACAACAATATTCTTCACTAGCTGGCTTTATTGTTACATAAGGTCATGAAATAATCAAGATTAAAATCAGTATCTATTACTGAAAGCTCTATCTTTTATTTTCATTTCTCTCTGAAATACTGGAATGCATATTCGAAAAGGTCTGCTGGTGGTTCGTTGGTACCTGGTACGCTGATTTGTTAAACTAGAAATGTTCTCTTCTGAATTTCTTACCAAATGAAAAACACGAAATTCTTTACTTCCAATTTTTTAAATTCATAAATTCATTAATCGTGCTTCGTCATCCTCTGGCCTTTCCACTTGTTTAATCTGTAATCCATAATTTAGAACAAGAGTACTATTTGTTGATTATAATAAGTTACGTCTTATTACAACAATCGTTTTAACAACAATTTGCTAGAATCTTTGGGAATATTTAATGGAAAAAATGTTATTTTCATAAAATTGTAAAAAAAAACAAAAAGATAATATTAATAAAGTGATTAAGTTTGTCTTTTATTAAAATGTTTCTTTCTTTTCTTTTGTGTGCAAATAATATATGTTATTTTCCATAAAATTGAAAAAATAAATAAAACAAAAAGATAATATTAATAAAGTTATTAAGTTTGTCTTTTATTAAAATGTTTCTTTCTTTTCTTTTGTGTGCAAATAATATATCTCATATTTAATTTTTGCACATAAGGTCTTAAGCAGCCAGTTAACAGGAGGCTTGAAAATAAGGTGAATTAATGCTTTGCTCTATTAAAAGTATTAAAGCAAATTTTGTCACATCAGTGAAAGCACTGAAAGGAGAGATTTTAGAGTATATTAGAGGTACAATACCCCTCAATGCATATATGATATATATAGAAATGTTTCAATTTGAAATTTTAAAATGCGGAAAAGTCTGAGAAACGCATAAACCATATGGTTTAAGCGCTTTAAGCTTTAAGCCTTTAAAACCTTACGGTTTTAAAGCTTTCTCAGACCTTTCATACACTTTAAGATCTCGGACTAGAAAACTACTAATGATATATATACATCAATTAAATATAACTACTTATTACACGATATTTTTTGAAAATAAATGCACACATATCATACATACGTTTGATGTACTCTAAAATGATTTGTGCTCTCAGTAAATTTTCGACGCTGTTTAGTATTAATCAAATTCTCTCTTGAGAAATTTTAGAATACATCAGATGTATTATGTCACCACTACAACAAACAAATAATGTTATGATATATGCGTCTTTATTTTGAAAAACTACCATACAAATGATGATTGGATTAAATTCGATTACACATGTCATAAATACATTAATTAATTAATTTATTAGCTGTGATGTATTTTAAAATTCCTCCTCTCTCTTGCCATCTACTCTTCGCATTCATTATCTTATTTTCACCATTCTTCTAGTCAATACTTATGTTATTTTGATTAGTTCCCTCCTCCTGCATTATCTAAAACTAGCCGTCCTTCTTCTATAAGCTCTTTGCATTTGTGCTTCGAGATAATATTAATAAAATTGCAAAAAAAAGAAGATAATATTAATAAAGTGATTAAGTTTGTCTTTTATTAAAATGATTCTTTTCTTTTCTTTTTTTGTGCAAATAATATATCTCATATTTAATTTTTGCACATAAGGTCTTAAGCAGTTAGTTAACAGGATGCTTGAAAATAAGGCGAATTAATGGTTTGCTCTATTAAAAGCATTAAAGCAAATTTTGTCACATTAGTGAAAGGAGAGATTTTCGAGTATATTAGAGGTACTACACCCATCTATGCATATATGATATGTATAAAAATATTTTAATTTGGAATTTTAAAGTGCGGGAAACACATAAACCGTCCGGTTTAAGTACTTTAAGTTTTAAATTTTTAAAACCTCACAGTTTTAACCCTAACTTTTCCTCGGACTAGAAAACTACTAATGATATATATACGTCAATTAAATATAACTACTTATTGCACGATATTTTTTGAAAATAAATGCACACATATCATACATACATTAATTATATGTAGTACATTTGATGTACTCTAAAATGATTTGTGCTCTCAGTAATTTTTCGACGCTGTTTAGTATTAATCAAATTCTCTCTTGAGAAATTTTAAAATATATCAGAGGTATTATATCACCACTACAACAAACAAATAATATTATGATATGTGTGTCTTTATTTTGAAAAACCACCATACAAATGATGATTGAATTAAATTTGATTACACATGTCATATATACATTAATTAATTAATGTATTAGCTGTGATGTATTTTAAAATTCCTCTTTTTTTTACCATCTACTCTTTGCATTCATTAGCTTATTTTCACCATTATTCTAGTCAATACTTATGTTATTTTGATTAGTTCCCTCCTCCTGCATTATCTAAAGCTAGCCGTCCTTCTTCTATCAGCTCTTTGCATTTGTGCCTCGACTAGAAACCCTTCCTTGTTTCCATCTTCTCATTTGAAAAAGTCTTTCCCGTTGCTTCTTGTTGTTTGTTTTTGTAGCCTGTCCTATCGTTCTTGTATGTCTATAGCTGTTTTTACTTTGTTTTGCCTTTCTTTTTTTTTGGTTTTGACCACGAGGTATCCTGGGGAGGGCCCCAACTGTGGGAAGCACCTTTAAGCCCGTACTACAACCCAGACTAGAAGTCCCCGCTCGAACCGAGAGGCACAGGTTCTCCCAACAAAGGCAACTTCCCTGCGACTCGAACTGGGGAGCAAACTCATGTTTTGCCTTTCTTTCACTTCGTTGCTTCCGCACCAGTTTCCTTTTTCTATCGAAGCTGTCCCTTTTTTTGTTGTTCTTTTTTTTTTTTTTTTTTTTAAATCTCTCTTCTGGTTCGCTCCGTATTTATTTACAATTGAGAACTGTTGGATGTGAACCTAAAATCTGCTCAAGGATAACAGTCGGACGTGTCAATTTTGTGTGCATAGAAATGCTGACATGTCGCTGAATATGTCAAATATGCATGAACGACATAGTTCTAATTGTCATCCATTTCGGCCACTGAGGCATGTGACTAATCAGGTGCAACACTTAAACCATTAGCCTAAACGGCACCTAGCTACCGTCGTTTTGACAGCTAAAGCATATATACATGGACACGTGGAGATTAGCTGTTTAATTGGTTCAGTCTGTTAGCTTGAGTGGAAAAATTCTGGGCTCTTAACAAACTCAGAATTATAAAGCTTGCTTGAGGGTTTTCTTCTGTGATTTTTCTCTTGATGTTCAAGGGGGTATAAAGAAGGGGTTCATGAAATAATTCTCTGGTTGTATCCTGAGCTTTTAAAGAGTTAGTGAAATCTTGCTTCATTGTTTCACAGTGGATGTAGGCTTAGAAAGCTGAACAACTTAATTTCCTTTTGTGTGTTTTACATTTCCAATTTGCTTACGCTTCTGTGATTAGTAAATTCTTTGTTGAGTCTGATTGTTTTTGGACTGGATTACAATCTCTAGTTTCGTTTGATTAGGGATTTGAGGATTAATTGCTTCAAGATTGAGTCTAGGAGGTTAAAGATCAGTCATTTGCTGGTTTTAAATTAACAAGAACTTTGAAAAAGAAAAAAAAAAGATTAAAGATGGTGGAAATCATTGTTAATCTTGTTTTAGAAGTTGTAAAATGCTTGGCTTCTCGAACAGAACGCAGACTTGGTTATCTCAAGGCAGAAATCGAGAAGCTCAAGGATGAAAGTAGGAGCGTTTAGCGCAGAGTTTCTGAGGCTGAAAGAAAATGAGAAAAGATTGACGAGAAGGGTAAGAAATGGCAGGTTAGTACGAACAAGAACATCAATGAGGCAGCGAAATTCTTTTCAGATGAAAGGCAACAAATAGGCGCTGTTTCAAGGGCTTGTGTCCTAATTTGAAGACCTGCTATCAACTTAGCTATAAAGCAGTTACAATGGAGAAGGCCATTGTTGAACTTCAAGAAGAAGCTAGGAGATACGATAGAATTTCCTACTGTACAATTCCATAGGAGATATGGCTTAAGTCTCACCAACGATATGAGGCCTTCAAATCAAGGCTTCCTACTATAAAGGCCATACAAAAAGTATTGATTGATCCTAATTCAGCATCATCTGGGTGTACGGGATGTGTGGCATTGGGAAGACAACATTAGTGAAAGAGGTTGCTCGGCTAGCGAGACAAGACAAGCTCTTTGATCATGTGATATTTTCTGAAGTTTCACAGACTCCTAACATAAAAAAGATTCAAGGGTAAATTGCAGAGAACTAGGTTTGGTCTTGCATGAACAAGCTGAATCTAGAAGAGCAAATAGGCTTTATGAATGATTGAAGGATGAGAAGAAGATCCTTATAGTGTTGGATAATGTGTGGAAACATGTTTATTTGGACACTGTTGGAATTCCTTTCAGAGATGATCACAAGGATGTAAATTATTGTTGACTGTGAGAGATCGTAGTGTACTACTCTTTAAGTATGGGCTCAAAGGATGACTTCTTAAGTGGCGTTTTGAATGAAGAAGAAGCTTGGAGATTGTTTAAAGTAGTTAATGTATCGCAAGGAACAAGGCAGAAAATTTATAATAATAAAAAGAAAAATATTTGAAAGTAAAGAAATGAAGAAAGATTTTATTTGAATTATATTGTTATTCATTACAATACTCTTTTATATAGAGTTGAAAAACATAACAGAAAAATAAAATATCTTCCTAATATCAAGCCATATCTAACCAAATATCCTAAGGACTTGGTCTATTGACCAATTATTTAGCAAATCGATTATTGAAGCAATTAAGACACGTTTCCAACACTCCTCCTTGTCTTAGTAGTTGCAGAGGCCTAATTTGTTTATTAACATTTCAAATCTAGCTTTATGTAGAGCCTTGGTTAAGATATCTGCAACTTATTCCTCAGTCTTACAATAAAGCAGTTTAATTTCGCCACCCTTTTGTACTTCTCTCAAGTGATACAACTTGATCTTGAAATGATTAGTCTTGCC
Organism: Citrus sinensis; assembly: GCF_022201045.2. Classification (NCBI taxonomy): domain Eukaryota; kingdom Viridiplantae; phylum Streptophyta; class Magnoliopsida; order Sapindales; family Rutaceae; genus Citrus; species Citrus sinensis. Next base: position 26,927,042 of record NC_068560.1, read on the forward strand.
ATGAAAAACATGATCATTTGAGATTACAATTGCAGCTTGGTTATCTATATGAATATGCGTAAGCTCATTTTGTTACATATATAAATCTGCAAGTATTTTCCTGATCCAAATTCCTTGATTTACTATAGCATTGGCTGCTACATATTCTGCCTCAGCTGTACTTTGAGCTATCACATCTTGCTTCTTTGAAGATCATGTAAAAATTCCTAATCTAAAATTGAAACTGTTGATGCCGAAATCCAAATGAGTTGGTTAAATCTCAGATCCCTGCATCAACATTAAATTTGTTTGGTGGGAAGCCACTGATTAGTTAGCACCATGAGCAGATTTTCTATGAGTAGACGTTCCATGAGCAGACAACTCATGAGCAGACAATCCATGTGCATACAATCCATGAGTAGACGATCCATGAGCAGACAATCCATGAGCAGATAACCTGTGAGCCTGTGAGCACAGCCAACAGTCAGGAGGCATCGGAAGTTTTTCCGGTGAGAACCCTCCGACGCTCAAGTTAGCGATTTGGGTCTTACTTGAAAAAACCAATACCATAGTTCATGTGGCTTAATTATGATTGCTTTAAACCAAAAGCTTTTAAGTAAATTTAAAGGAAAATAATTGAGAATAATTAATCTTAAAGAAATCATAAGCGAAAGAGAAATTTCCCAGTGGTAGAGAGAGAAAAGATCTAATGGGATCAGTCACCCAGAGAGAGAGAGAGAGAGAGAAAAGAATAGACCCCCATTTCCTCATTCTTCCCAGGATTTTTATAGGAAATTATAGCGGTTTTTATCCTCTCCCCTAGAATTCTCAAGAAAACTACTAATTTTCAGCCTACTAAGAATATGGTTCCTAATATTTTGACTGAGTCGTGCTTCCTGGTAACCTCCTGGTCGAGATGATGTGCTCGAGGTCGCCATATATTATTCTGGTCTAGGTGACCAATTACATCCTGGTCGAGATGATCTACTCGAGGTAAGCAATAACATCCTGTTTGAGGTGATGTGCTTGAGGTCATCAAACAACATCCTAGTCGAGGTGATCTGCTCAACCATTTGCTCACTTTTACTTTGAGGAGAGCACGATAATGTATGAGCAAACACCTTTATCTTGGTCACCCTATTTCATTCCCTAAAAACCAATCCCCCAATTTCTACTGTTGAGAGTGAAACGAATCAAGACTGGAAACTTTAGTGGTCTGCTCGCCTTCGCTTGGTCGAGCAAATCCTGGCATGCTTGGCTTACTGTCTCGCCATAAAATAGGCTCTAAGACATTGGAGCCTTTGCGTGCCTTAGAAACTTTTTGGAACTTTGGTGGTCTGCCACCTTTGCTTGGTCAAGCAGATCCTGGCATGCTTGGCTTCCTGTCTCGCCATAAAACAGACTTTGAGACTTTGAAGCCTTTGCACGCGTTAGAAACTTTTTAGAACTTTGGTGGTCTGCTCGCCTTTGCTTGGTCGAGCAGATCTTGACATGCTTAGCTTCCTGTCTCGCCATAAAACATGCTTTGAGACTTTGGAGCCTTTGTACGCCTTAGAAATTTTTTGGAACTTTGGTGGTCTGCTCGCCTTCACTTGGTCGAGCGGATCCTGGCATGCTTCGCTTCCTGTCTCGCCATAAAACAGGCTTTGAGACTTTGGAGCCTTTGCATGCCTTATTAGTAAACTTTGATTGGCTTCTCAACGCTAGCCTAGCTCTCTTTTCTTAAATCATTCTCATATTGAGTAACTCTCAAGAAATCAAGTTAACTAAGTTATATCGTCAGCCCTAATATGAGCACAATCAATTTAATGAATATAAGGTATCCTCATCTCACATACCAGGATTTAGAGAAATAATTAAATTTTCATGAAAAAATTACTTGTAAATAAAAATTTAACTTCTGACCTGTTCTGATTTTTGCAAACGTGTGCCTTCAATATGCTCTCATTTAAGGTTTTTGTTTCCTTATTTAAGCAAGCTCATCCATTTACGCACTGTAACATTCTGATTTGCTTCGACTAGATGAAAATTGATAGAGACAAAAAATTGGCTTATCGTACCGGTCCCCACAGACGACGCCAAATGTTGATGCCGAAATCCGGATGAGTTGGTTAAATCTCAGATCCTTGCATCAACATTAAATTTGTTTGGTGTGAAGCCGCTGATTAGTTAGCACCATGAGTAAATTTTCTATGAGCAGATGTTCTATGAGCAGACAACTCATGAGGAGACGATCCATGAGCAGACGATCCATGAGCAGACAATCCATGAGCAGATAACCTGTGATTATCTGTGAGCCTGTGAGCACAGCCAACAATCAGGAGGCCCCATAAATTTTTCCGGCGAGAACCCTCCGACGCTCAAGTCAGCGATTTGGGTCTTATTTGGAAAAACCAATACCATAGTTCATGTGGCTTAATTATGATTGCTTTAAACCAAAAGCTTTTAAGTAAATTTAAAGGAAAATAATTGAGAATAATTAATCTTAAAGAAATTATAAGCGAAAGAGAAATTTCCCAGTGGTAGAGAAAGAAAAAGATCCAATGGGTTCAGTCACCTAGAGAGAGAGAGAGAGAGAAAAGAATAGACCCCCCCTTTCCTCCTTCTTCCCAGGGTTTTTATAGAAAATTATAGCGGTTTTTATCCTCTCCCCTAGAATTCTCAAGAAAACTATTAATTTTCAGCCCACTAAGAATATGGTCCCTAATATTTCGGAGAAAATATTTTGACTGAGTCGTGCTTCCTGGTAATCTCCTGGTCGAGGTGATGTGCTTGAGGTCACCACATATTATTCTGGTCGAGGTGACCAATAACATTCTGGTCGAGGTGATGTGCTTGAGGTCACCACATATTATTCTGGTCGAGGTGACCAATAACATCTTGGTCGAGATGATCTGCTCGAGGTAACCAATAACATCCTGGTTGAGGTGATGTGCTTGAGGTTACCAAACAACATCCTAGTCGAGGTGATCTGCTCAACCATTTGCTCACTTTTACTTTGAGGAGAGCACGATAATGTATGAGCAAACATCTTTATCTTGGTCACCCTATTTCATTCCCTAAACAAAAACAAAAACCTTTTGTACTTTTCATGTCATCAATAGAGCCTACTCAATCACTATTAGAAAAATTATGAAGCTTAAAATTCTAACAATAAGAATATTTAATGCCATAATTTGTTGTGCCCTTAATATAACTTACAATCCTTTTATTAGCTTGAAAATGCACTTCACTGGCGCAATGCATGAATCTCGAGAGTAAGCTTACTGCAAACATAATGTCTAGTCTGGTGGCTGTAAGATACATCAAGCAACCAATTAGGCTTCTATATTTGCTTTCATCAACTTTTTCTGCTCCATCATCTTTGCTAAATTTCTCTTTCTAATTCATTGGTGTGCTGGTACTTTTGCAATCCTCCATGTGAAGTTTTTTTAGTATTTCCCTTGCATACTTCTTTTGGCTTATGAAGACTCCATCTTAATCTTGCTTCACCTTCATTCCCAAAAAATAGGACATCAAGCCAAGGTCTATCATCTCAAATACTTTGAGAATTTCCACTTTAAGCCCCTTTACTAGTTTCTCATTACTTCCTGTAACAAGGAGATCATCAACATAAATAGAAACTATAATTGAGTTAGTATTTGTTCATTTACATATAATGTAGCTTCACTTGGACTTTTAATAAATCTAAGACTTTGAAGGTGTTCATCAATCCTGCTGTACCAAGCCCTAGGAGCTTATTTAAGACCATATAAGGCCTTCTTCAACAAGTAGTCATTAAACCATCAAATGTTTGCAATGAGCACAATCTGATCATCTCTTTGGAATAATTAGATGTTGGCTGACCTATTTTTTGGCCGGGAAAAGGTGTTTGGCTGGTGGCTGCTCCATTTGGCCATAACTTCTTTTTTTTTTTTTTTGGGTCTATATCAATTGATGCCACTATGTCAATAATAATTGGTAGGAAATAAATTAATATCCAACTATATCTTCTTAATTAATTACTTGTTTTTTCATCCATTTGCATTAGAAAAAAGGGGTGCAGGTTCAGGAAGCTTCTTAGACGTGGGTCGCGTCAAGCTGGACACGTCAACATCATTGACAAGTGGGAACAACTCTTTCTAATAAAAGAAGGGAGCCTCTAAGTTACAATTATTGTAACATACATCTCTCATGTGAACCACACAATTATTGTGTGGTTCACATGAGAGATGTATGTTACAATAATTGTAACTTAGCATTTACCATAAAAGAAAATCCTTTTTTTGTTTTAAAATAAAACTTTTTTTATTGTTTTATGATTCACCCCCAAGTCAATCTATTGTGACTACATACAAATTAATAAAGAGGGTTGTGGGGTTGCTGCATAGAAATTGTTGAATATATACAAATTATTGAACAGAAATCCAATAATTGAACACCGTCCAATTCCTGTCCAATCAAATTAAAATTCAATTAATATATTCCACTAAATTTTTCAAACAACATCCTATTCAGATGAATAAAATGTAAAAAATAAAATATATAGTTCAAAAAATTATAAAGGATGCAATTTAGCAGGTCATACAATATACCAAAAAAAGTCTTGGGGGTGCAGTAGGAATATTTCTTGATAGAAAGAGTCTTAAAAATTTTTTCGCCAGCAAACATTTTCTCTCTCTGATCTCTGTATTCTTCAGATCCTCCTCCTTGCTTGAACGTCTGTAACTTTGTCATCCATGATTTGCATTCAATTCTTGACCAAAAAACCTTTTCCGGATTTTCATCTTTTGATCTCAAACATGCTTTGCTTCTGTTGATTGTGGTCGCTTCTAGTGCTAGTTCTTTTCCTATATAGCTTTGTTTCCTTTTGCCATCAGCTCTTTGCATTTCCTTGGATGAAGAAACCTTTTTCTTGTTTCAATTTTCTGATCTCAAAAGCATTTTGATTCTCGTCTGCCACACTGATTTTGTCCTTGTTTTGTACAAACATAATTTCGCCATTATCTGTTTGATTATCAACTGACCTGTCGTTGACTCTATTCTATTTCTATGTGAAAAATACGAAAAAAAAAAAAAGAGATTGAAGATGGTGGAAAGCATTGTTACTGTTGTTTTAGAAGTTGTGAAATGCTTGGCTCCTCCGACACAACGCCAACTTGATTACTTGCGTAACTACAATGAAAACATTCAGAAACTCGAAGCAGAAACCGAGAGCCTGAAGGTTGAAATTAGGAGCATTGAGCGCAGAGTTTTTGGGGCCGAAAAAAAAGGAGAAAAGAGTGAAGAGAAAGTCGAGAAGTGGCTGGTTAGCGCCAACAAGATCATTGATGAGGTGAATGCCAAATTCATGGAAGATGAAGAGACTGCAAATAAGCGATGTCTCAAGGGGCTGTGTCCTAATTTGAAGGCTCGCTATCAGCTTAGCAAGAAAGCAGAGACACAGGTGAAGGCCCTTGTTGAGTGCCGAGAAGAAGCCGGTCGACTTGATAGAATTTCCTACCTTACCTATCCGGACAAGATATGGCTCAAGTCCCACAAAGGTTACGAGGCCTTTGGATCAAGGCTTTCTACTTTGAAGTGTATACAAAACGCTTTGACTGATGTTAATGTCAGCATCGTTGGAGTGTACGGCATGGGCGGCGTTGGAAAGACGACTCTAGCGAAGGAGATCGTTAGGCAAGCCTTGGCAGACAAGCTCTTTGATCAAATAGCCTTTTCAGAGGTTTCCGAAACTGTAGACATAAAAAAGATTCAGCGGGATATTGCTGAGGACTTGGGTCTGGCATGGCATGAGGAAACTGAATCTAGAACTGCGAGTAGACTGTATGAACAGTTGAAGAATGAGAAGAAGATTCTTGTGGTTCTAGATAACATATGGAAGCATCTTGATTTGGAGACTGTTGGAATTCCTTTTGGTGATGATTATAGAGGTTGTAAACTCTTGCTGACAGCAAGAGATCGTAATGTTTTGTTGGATATGGATTCTAAACATAACTTCTTTATTGACAACTTAAATGAAGAAGAAGCTTGGAGATTGTTTAAGACGATGGCGGGTGATTATGTTGAAAATCGTCAGCTGAAATCTACAGCAACAGATGTAGCCAAGGGATGTGGAGGTTTGCCTATTGCCTTAGCTACAACAGCAAGGGCAATGAGAGACAAGACTGTGCATGAATGGAAGAATGCCTTGCGAGAACTTCAGACGCCTTCAGTGATGAACTTCGAAGGACTGCCGGCAGATACTTATTCAAGAATCGAGCTGAGTTTCAAGTATTTAAAAGGTGAGCAGCTCAAGAAAATTTTTCTGCTTTGTAGTCTAATGGGTAATTCTATTTTTACTTCAGACCTGTTTAAATACTCCATGGGTTTGGGTATACTCCAAGGAGTCAAGAAGATGGAAGATGCACGAAACCAATTATATGCATTGGCCTATAAACTTAAAGACGCTTGTTTGTTGCTTGAGGGAGGTAGCAACGAACAATTTTCAATGCATGACGTCGTTCGCGATGTTGGCATATCAATTGCTTGCCGGGACCATCATGTATTTTTGGCAAAAAATGAGGATGTGTTGGAGCTGCCGGAAAAGGAAGCACTTGAAAATTGCTATGCGATTTCTATAAGAGGTTGCCGTATTCAGGAGCTTCCTCAAGGATTGGAATGCTTGCAACTCGAATTTTTATATGTATCTCCCAAAGACTCTTACCTTCAAATCAATATTCCTGAGAACTTTTTTGCAGGGATGCGGAAGCTTAGAGTTGTAGATTTTACTGGGATGCAATTATGTTGCTTGCCATCTTCAATTGATCTCTTAGTAAATCTTCAAACACTATGTTTGGATCAATGCATGTTGAGAGACATAGCTATTATTGGAAGGTTGAAGAATCTGGAAATCCTTAGCTTTTTAAAATCAGATATTGTGCAGTTGCCTGAAGAACTAGGTGAATTGACTAAGCTAAGGTTGTTAGATTTATCCAATTGTTTCCAGCTAAAAGCTATTGCACCCAATGTCCTATCAAGGTTAACTCGATTAGAAGAACTCTACATGAAAAATTGCTTTATCGAATGGGATGTTGAAAGACCTAATGGTAGAAGAAGTACTGCCAGCCTTGGTGAGTTGTTGCAATTGCCGCGACTGACCACTCTAGAAATAGATGTCAAAAATGATAGTATTTTACCAGAAGGCTTTTTTGCAAAAAAATTAGAAAGGTTCAAAATATCAATAGGAGATGAGTCATTCAAGCCTCCCGTGCGTGCGGATGAATGGTTCGGTAGTCGACGGGTTTTGATCAGTAATCCTTCGAGTGTAAGAACCATAAAGCTGAAGCTTAGCTCAAAGCCTATTTGCTCGAAGAAAATGCAGGGCATCCAGAATGTTGAATACTTGTGTTTGGACAAGCTGCAAGGTGTCAAGAATGTTCTTTTAGATATGGACATTGAGGGCTTTCTACAGTTGAAGCATCTCCATGTTCAAAATAATCCTGACTTTGTGTGCGTTGTTGACTCAACGGAGGGGGTACCTCGTGATGTGTTTCCTCTTTTGGAGTCACTTACTCTTTACAATTTGATTAACATGGAGAGGGTATGTATTGATCGACTCAAAGTAGAGTCTTTCTGTGAACTTAAAACCATAAGGGTGGGAAAATGTGATGAGTTGAGTAATATCTTCTTGCTGTCTTCTATAAGCTGCCTTCCCACACTTGAGAGGATTGCAGTTTTTGATTGCGATAAGATTGAAGAGGTCTTTGCAATTGGTGGAGAACCAGATGTCGACAACAATAATGCAGTGGAGAAGATAGAGTTTGCTGCATTAAAATTTTTACATCTGCTAAATCTTCCGAAGCTTGCAAGTTTTTGCTCTGAAGTAAAGAGACCAAATACACAAGGGTCGCAAGAGGAATTGACAGCTACTACTTGCTCGACCGAAATCAGTTTATTGGAGGAGGACAAGGTTGATACTTCGACACCGCTTTTCAACGAGAAGGTAAGCTGTTATAATGAAACCAAAGCATTCTTTTTTCTTTCTCAACTTATTCTATCGTGCATTCTCGTTTGATGACAACTATAGAAAATGAATTATAAGGGAAAAAGAAAATGAGAATTGGAAATTAGAATCTCACACACTCACTCAAGCTCGCTTTACATAGTAATAATGTGAATTAAATTGCATATTAAGTGTATGTTTGGTATGGTAATAATTCTCAAAAAATCATTTTTAGCACGGATTTCTAAAAACCATATTTGAAAAAAGTTTAACACAATGTTTTGTAAATGGGTGAGCTATTTGCACTTCAAAAATTACTCTAAACACTCTGAAATAAAAATTTTATAACAAAAATATCTATCATATGAATTACGTTAAGCACAATTTATTATAAGTCAATATTACATGATTACTATGAACACCCCATATAACACACTCATTATTTAATATATATATATATATATATATATATATATATATATATATATATATATATATATATAATTTTCATGTTTTAAACCTTAAAACTTTTTTATTTACAACATCTTAATCAATACTTAGATGAATAATGATAAAATCAATATTTTTATTTTATTTTTCCATAAATAAAATTAATTTTGCACTCATTATTTTTATTTTTTCAAAATAAAGTAAGTATTTTTTTTTCCTTTTTTGGGGCCTTTGACCTCTTTTTTTTTTCTTCTTTGTCCTCTTCTCCTCTTCTCCTTCTTTTTTTTCGAGTTTTTTTGGAATATTTCTTATTATTTTCTCATTGCAAGTTATTTTAAGTGCAAAATCCAATATTAAACATAAGTAAACAAAAAAATTAATAACTAAAATACTTGTTTTACTATTTAAATTACATTCGGTACACATGCATGTTTGGTAATTTACTATTATAAAATACATGTTTTATTATTTTTCAAAAATAAAAGAGGTTTTTTATAATTCATAAATAATATTGAGCACATTATTTTAATAATTACTTTTAAATTACATTTGTCAAACTCTTTGGTACATTAGATTGTCAAATAATCAAATACCAAACACGCACTGAAGCTGTCACTTAGGAAGAAGGTTTTGATGGCTTATATTTACAATCAAAGAAGATACTTCTCAGCTTATATTGGATCTAATAAAAAATTAATGTTTAGGTTGTGCTCCCCAACTTGGAGGATTTGAAGCTGATTGGAATTACTGTCGAAAAGATTTGGCAAAATCAACTTCCAGCCATGTTTCTTTGCTTTCAAAGTTTAACTAAATTGATCGTGGGGGAATGTCACAAATTAAAATGTATATTTTCGACTTCTATGCTCAGAAGCTTTGAACAACTCCGACAGCTGAATATATACAACTGTATGGGTTTGCTTGAGATTATTTCCGAAGGAGCAGATCAAGTGCCACCTTGTTTTATCTTTCCGCGGCTGACATTTCTAAGACTAGGTCGTCTACCAGAACTTAGATGTTTATATCCTGGAATGCATACTTCGGAATGGCCGGCACTAAAATCGTTGATGGTCTTTGGTTGTGACAAAATAAAGTTATTTGCTTCTGAGTTATCTAGCTTCCATGGAAACATTGATGAGAATCAACTTCCTATCCCAGCACAACAGCCTCTGTTCTTGATCGAAAAGGTATATATGCAACCATTTATTTGATTTTTTATCAGTTGAGTCTTACTGTTTCTTATGTTTTACGTTTGATTCTTTGTTGCAAAGAAACTCACAAACAAAAGATTTTAGAAATACCCACTGTACATGTATGTATTACTCAAAATTGTTTGACAGAACATCAATAGAACTAATTAGTTTTTATATGAGTTGATGATGTTCAGATCTTCCCCAGCTTGGAGAAACTCCTATTAAGTGGAAAGGATTTCAGGATGATTTTGCAGGGTGATTACCCACAAAACCTATTTGGCAGTCTTAAATACATTGAGGTTGTGCAAGATGACTCAGCTTGTTTTCCGCTTGGTTTACTTGAGAAGTTTCGCAATCTGGAAATCCTCTATCTGAGTCGTACTTCATACACAGAGATATTATCAAATGAAGGACACTCGGAGAAGCACGTGGGCAAGTTCTCACAAGTAAAACATTTACAGCCGTACAAACTGAATGATCTGAAGCAGCTGTGGAAACAAGGCTCCAAACTAGACTTCATTTTCACAAATCTTGAAATTCTACGAGTATATTGTTGTCAAAATCTGATTGTTCTATTGCCATCGTCATCGGTATCTTTCCGAAATCTGACGGATCTGCAAGTTTGGGGTTGCAAGGAATTGATGAAGTTGGTAACATCCTCCACAGCAAAGAGTCTAGTGCGACTCAGGATAATGAAGGTATGTGGAAGCAGAGCAATGACACAAGTGGTAACAAGTGAGAAAGATGGAGCAGAAGATGAAATTGTTTTCAGCAATTTGAAGGCGTTGACTCTGCTTGATTTAGATAGCCTCACAAGTTTCTGCTCCGGCAATTACACCTTCAAATTCCCATCTTTACGAGATTTAGAAGTGATTGGTTGTCCCAAGATGAAGATTTTCACCACAGGAGAATTATGTACACCGCCGAGAGTAAACGTCTGGTATGGAGAGGGAGATGGTGAATGTCGTTGGGCTAATGACCTTAACGTTACGATACAAGAGTTACATGCTGAAAAGGTACGGTTAATCCCAAGGAAATTTTTGCAAAATTTGCAGTTTTTGCAAAATTCAGAAAATAGATCATCGACAACTAGAATATTTGTTATTGATTAAGCGCATGATCAGGTTTTAAAAAGTGTGAGACACTTTTGTATTTAATTCTTGAAATTGTCCAATTTAAAACGGACATTTTGCCAAAAGTTTGGGAATCTTTTTCAATTATCAAAACTTCATGAATCATTAGTTTTAACTTCATAATATAAAAGTCTTGTCAAATTAATGAATGAGAATTTTATTTTCAGATGTTGGAAGGGTCATCTTCTAATTTGAGGAAGTACGATACATTGTGATCGCATTGGCTTTTTAATATATTACTTCGAGTTGTGAAATAGAAGAATAAAGTCCCAGGTAAATAATTTCATTTTATTTATTTGTTCTCGTGGCTTGTTTCATCGGTTCACCTGAACTATTTAGATTGCGTCACTGGTTTATTGTTAACTTTGAAATGAAGTTTTAATGTTTCGTTCAGGGCTTTATGAGCAAATTTTTCATCATTGGATGTCTTTTGGTCTGAACTTTTGAGATTTTGTTTGATAGTCAAGGCTTTATAGTATGCTATTTATAATTCCTTAAGATTGTGCAAATTTTTTTATGATAAAATTGCTTGACAATGTCATTGAAAGGAACAACACTTTTGTGTTGAAAGCCTTCAGATTACAGAAAAATAATAATCTTTTCTGCACTTCTATGTTGCTCTTTTTGATTACCGAGGTCTCAACTTTATCACTCTTCTTTTGCAGGATGTGGAATCAAAGATATTTTTCTTTGACATTTGTGTTCCTTGTATTAAAAGTTTACATGCTGAGGGGCTTCCTGTGTTATCTTTGCTGTTCTACTTCATTGTATCGCTACAGCTTTGTGAGTGTTGCGATAACTATTGTTTCCTTCATTTGAGCATTGTAAGTTTCGAAGGCGCTACATTGCTTGACTAAAGATGTTTAAATTTACCATTTGTTTGCACCCCTTGTATTATATACAATAAATTTTTGATGTATTTTGATATTTAATACGAGATATGTTTGAATTTTCATTGAAAGGTTTCATAATTGTTCTGATTTATCTTCAGTTTTATTTTTGTTATCTCAAACACACGTCAGCCCTTGCATGAATAAAAGCACATAATATCCCAGAAGAGTTTTATTAGACGTGCAGGCAAATGAAATTTTATCAGCAATCTTGTGATTTTACCATTATTGTTGTTGTTGCTGTCTATTATTATTACTACTAATTGGAAATTTCAAGTATTTTAGATGATAAGTTTATTATGTTAGAGATATTCATAATATACATGATGCTGAAATCAGGGGATTTGTTGTCTCGATTTGTTTTATTTTTGTTTGTCTCGAATCAAATTTTCAAATTTAAGAAATATGGTAAGAGAAGGAACAACAGGAGTTTCTCTGGTTGGCCATAACTGCACCTCAGAGAGTGCTCCGGCATCGGGAATCTGCTCATAGCTTGTTAGGCCGAGGAGATTCTTCCTCGGTCAGGTAATGAGGGCATGCGCGGCTAGTGCTCTTTTAATTACCCCAAACATATATGATGCTGAAACCAGAGGATTTGTTGTCTCAGTTTGTTTGCCTCGAATTTTCAAATTTAAGAAAAATGTTAAAGTTAAGGAACAAAAGGAGTTTAAAATTTGCAAAAATTGATGTAGCTATGAAACAACTTCATCGTAACATATTTAGCATCAATCTTCTTTGCCAATTGTTTATTGTCATCACTGTTGTTCTGTATTTTAGTTCTTGCCCTGTTTGTTCTGTTCCTCTGTTTATTTCATTGGGCTTGCTACTTTGCTTCACAAAATCCAACTTTCAAAATTTAGGAGGCATGGAAAGAGTGCTTAGAAAATGCAAGAGGTATCAAATCATGCATTAGAAAACTTGTTGGCTGCTAGCTGGTCTATTTCATTGCCACCGATCGGATCCTTGTCCAAAAAGCCATCAATGTGCCTGTTAATGATAGGAGCCGGAGATACAAGCGTGAAAATAACAGGATCATTTACAACATGGAAATCAGTCGCCATTGGTAGGTGGCGCTGCATATGATATTAACAACTGATTGACGAAATTAATGCTATCAATGTGCCTGTAAATGTTGTGCTTAATTTTCATGCATAAAGTTGTTGGCTGGTCTGTTTGGCCTTCAATGATTTGCCTTTTCGACTTAAATGATTCCAAGAAGCCACCAGCAATCACCAGTGCAACTAACTCTTCAAAAGAAAACAAAATTAAAAATAAAAGTCTCAAAAAGTATCGTTAATTTAATTCTATTGTTTCCGTGTAATCACAAAATGTTCGATAAATATTTATAAATTACAGTTTGAAAATTAAGGTAGTTTTATGTTTGATGAAATATTAAATTTTAAAAGTTATCATAATCAATTTATTCTTATCATCAAATAATCTTAATCAAAGACAAAACTTTGTTGCTCGGTGTAACTCACTCCCATTTTATCTATTTCTAATTGAATTATATTGTAATCTATATTTCTTGTTGAAAATTGATAAATAATATAGGTTTCAAAATTTAGACATATAAGTGCTACTAATCATTATTATTTCTCTAAAACTATCGGCTAAGGCCGAATAATTATTCTTTTTGAAATAAAAGTATGGTGAGTGTATTAAAAAAAATTAAAATGAACATTTTATTATTTAGTCATATGTCAATATTATTAGTAAATTTAAATTAATATCTTATTTATTGCATCTTCAAATTATTTTCCGTAGATTAATATAGATTTTATTTAAAAAAAATTGTTGAGGCGTGTCAAATTTTCATGCATTTTAGAATTTATTAATGAGGTTGCATTATTGTCCATATCGTCAATAATTTTAGCAGTCACCCCCATTTGATCTGTCATCTTGTGATTGGTTGGACATACTAAGTGTTCTTGCCGACCAGCTGTGCCCTTCTAATTATGTAATGACCTGCCCAATCAAGTTCTCGTATTCTTTCAATTTATGATAAGATTCTCGTATAGGAACATATCTGCAAACGTAATAATTACTAGTTCTGTAAGTTAGCGGGAACCCCATTTTTTAATTTGAATGGTCAGATCCATGATTACACTTACACACCCGCAGTATAATGTCAACAACCAGCTGTAAATTTCCATGGACACAAATACCCCCAACTAGTGCTCATTAATTACTTAATTATACATATATAACTTAATCACATGTATAAGAATTTCGGCCCCTCATTACATCAGCAAATTATCACGTACCACAATTCTGTAATTCTCTATAAATCATATTGGATTTTTGAATTATCAAAGAGCACCATGTCGTTGCAACCAAGTATTGGTGCATGTGCCAGAAAGCATGGGTTCCAGAAGTGAAAGAGGTGAAAATTTTTAGGGGCCATAAACATAAAGTTTGAAACATAAACCTTTGGATCCATGTCGTTGAAACAATTTACGAGTCAGATCTAATGGTTTACTCACAAAACAGGTGCAAGGTAGGCGGACCCCATAATCAGAGCTATGAAGGATCGGAGAGTTTATAAAGTTTGAAATGTTGGTAGCAATTGAATCTCAAGAGAGCGTACACATTTCCCCTCCACACAGACGGAGTTAGAAATTTAATTTAATTGCTATGCGATCTCTATAAGAGATTGTCGTATTCACAAGCATCTTGAAGGATTGGAATGCCCGTAACTTGGATTTTATACATATCTCCCAAAGTTTCTTACCTTCAAATCAATATTCCAGAGAACATTTTTGCAGGGATGAGAAAGCTTAAAGTTGTAGATTTTACTGGGATGCAATTATTTTGCTTGCCATCTTCAATTGATCTGTTAGAAATTCTTCAAACACTATGTTTAGATCAATGCATGTTGGGAGACAGCTATTATGGGAAAGTTGAAGAATCTAGAAATCCTTAGCATTGACAATTCTGACATTGTACAGTTGCCCGAAGCACTAGGTCAACTGACTAAGCTAAGGCTGTTAGATTTGACAAATTGTTTCCAACTAAGAGTTATTGCACCCAATGTCATATCATGCTTATCTCGTTCAAAAGAATTGAATAAAAGACATTGCTTTGTTGAATGGGATGTTCAAGGTTGTGCTGGCCTAGATGAATTGATGCATTTGACTCGGCTGGCCATGCTTGAAATAGATGTTAGAAATGATAATACATTGCCCAAAGGCTTTTTCAGTAGAAAGTTTGAAAAGTTCAAAATTTCCGTAGGAGATGTGTCGGGTGTACCTTCGGAGGTTTCCATAGAAGATTGGCTTAGATTCAGTCGGCCATCTTTTTCAATCGCCATTCATGAGACTTTAAGAAGGTTGAAGCTCAAGCTTAATTCTACGACCATTTGCTCGAACAAATTGCAGGGCATCAGGAACGTTGAATACTTATGTTTGGACAAGTTGCAAGGTGTCAAGAATGTTCTTTTTGAATTGGACACAGATGGCTTTTCAGAATTAAAGCATCTCAAAGTTCAAAATAATCCTGACTTGCTTTGTATGGTTGACTCAATAAACAGAGTACCCTGTGATTCCTTTCCTCATTTGGAGTCACTTACTCTTTACAATTGACTAACTTGGAGAGGATATGTATTGATCCACTGAAAGTAGTCTTTCAATGAACTAGAAACCATAAAAGTGGAATATTGTGTTGAGTTGAGTAATATCTTCTTGCTCTCTGCTACAAACTGCCTTCCAAGAGCTGAGAGGATTGCAGTTATTGATTGCAGCAATGTGGAAGAGATTTTTGCAATTGGTGGAGAAGCTGATGTCGACAACAATAATGCAATCGAGGAGATAGAGTTCGATGAATTAAGGTCTTTGAGTCTGGGAAGTCTTCCAAAGCTTACAAGTTTTTGCTGTGGAGTGAAGCCACCTTCAGCATCACCAAATAGACAAGAATCCAACGAAATCCGTTTGGATGCCTCGACACATTTGTTCAACAAGAAGGTAGGCTAACACATTTTTTGTTTTAATTATTTCTTTATTATTTTATTCTACCATGCATTCTCATTTGATGACAAGGATATTTATGTTGAAAATAAATCATTTAGGAAAAAAGAAAAAGAAGGAATTACCAACAAAGTGTTGGCTCCACTGGCAATGGAGTCCCCTTAAGTGGCTTGACTGGGTTTGCTCCCCAGTTCGAGTCGCAGGGAAGTCGCCTTTGTTGGGAGAACCTGTGCCTCCCGGTTCGAGCGGGGACTTCTAGTCTGGGTTGTGGTACGGGCTTAAAGGTGTCTCCCACAGTTGGGGCCCTCCCCAGGATACCTCGTGGATAAGACCAAAAAAAAAAAAAAGAAGGAATTAAAATTCTAACTAAAACTTTATCTTTAGTAGGTTGTGTTTGTTGATGTGCTCTTTAAAGTATATTAATTTATTTATTTTTTGATTGATAAAATATTTGAAATATTTTTCAAAAATTCTTAATTGTATAAATATTTTGAATAAGATCTATTTAATCATATTATATGTATTTATATGATCATCATATGGATTCATAGAAGACGTAAATACAAGTTATCTTATAACTAAATAAATTAAGTTCGCAGTTGATAAATAAAGTTGGCTGCTCTATTTATATTTAAACTGTAGTAAATTCATTGAATAATTTGTCTTAATCATGTATGAATTTACTGATGTAATTTGACTACATTGAACTGAATCACATATGAAATTTAATTAACCTTGAAATAACTGTTAAACTTACTAAATCTCATAGACATTGATTTTATTGCAATCTCAATCTTGAGTTAATTATAGTTTCATGTTTGTTATTTTCATTTCATTTGAGTTACCACTGGACGCAACATACATTTGTAGTCAAGATTATCCGGTATCTTAGTGGAAGTAATTATGAGCAGTGAGATTATAGATTAACAATACAAAATTTGTACAACACATCTCTTAACGGGTTTTCGGTACTTGATCATAGAATTCTTTGCCCAGAGTGTGTCAACATAATTAGTATGTTAAAAATGATTATTAGATAAAATCAGTAAGTGTCAAGGAATAAGATGTAATTAAATTGATTGGATAGTTGAAATATCGATTTAATTAGTGATGTGGTACAAAAGATTGTTCAGTAAAGAAATCAATGTGGCATGGGTCGAATTATTATTCGAGAACACTATCCTAGATAACATGTAGTTATGGAGGTCAGTTCTAATCTTTTAGTGGAGTTGGTTTGGAACTAAATAATCGAGGTAGTTTAATTATAGACCTAATTATTGTAGCCACTATTGTATGTATTATATTGATCCATGGGTTAGCTCATTTAATTGATTGCATCATTACTAGATTGATAAGCAAGATAACTAATTATTTGGGTTAAAAGTCTAAATATACTATTTAGTAGGAAGCTCATTTTAATATGCTTGTGCATAAGGGACCTTGTATTATTTTTACAACGTGGGCCCCTATAACAAGAATAAGTGTAACGCCACTTTTGGTTTGTCTGTTTTTTTTTATTTAAATCAAATTTGATTTAATATAATTAAAAAAATGGGAGAAAAAATAAGAAGTCTAGGTTTCCACCAAATAGATATATAAAAGAGTTTGTTTTCTCTAAAATGAGGGAGTAGTCCCAATATACAAATCAGAGAAAAAAAGATTTTTTCTCTCTAATTTTGAGAGAATTTTTTTTTGTCTTGTGAGTTGCTTTTAGTAGAGATAAATATGTAGTAGTGATAAGTGCGCCCACACGTTTAGTGCAGATCAAACTTAAGTCATAACTTAGAAGATCATTAGTGGCAGATCGTGATCTAACAAGATTGGTGGTGACATATCGTAATCTAAGAGCCTAGATTATACCAGCGAAAAAGCAAAGGTATGATTTCTAAATTATGGCAATTTTATATATTGTGTGAGAATTGCGATCCAAATATTTCCACTACAAAATATTTTTCAAACCAACAGTGTTGCCCAACTTGGAGGCTTTGGAGCTGTATCAACTTAATGTGGAAAAAATTCGGCACAATCAACTTCCAGTCACGTTTCCTGGCTTTTAAAGTTTAACACGATTGATTGTCTGTCGATGTCACAAATTAAAACACATATCTTCAGCTTCTGTGATCAGAATCTCTTTGAGAAGCTCTAACATCTGGAGATACACGATGGTGTGAGTTTGCAGGATATCATTTCAGAGGAAGGAGCTGATCAAGTGAACCCTTCTTTTGTCTTCCGGCGTCTGAAACTCTTAAGATTGCCGTACCTTAGATGTTCATACCCTGGAATGCATACTTCGGAATGGCCGTCGCTAAGTACTTTGCAGGTGTGTAGCTGTGACAAAATGAAGGCATTCGCTTCAGAATTATCTTGCTCCCGCAGAAATAATGATGAGAAGAATATGTTCCATATCCCAGTGCTACAGCCCCTGTTCTTGTGCGGAAAGGTATGAAACTATTTTGTTAAGCGTTTTTATCAGTTCCTTCTTGTTTCTTAAAATAATTCAAAGTAGAATTTGTAACGCCCTCAAAATTTTTCTTTATTAATAATTATGGTAATTCTTGGCTAGATAATAAGCAATGTTATTTCTTTTTATTGGTTTACTAAAGGATTTGAGAATGATACTATGCTTTTTTAATTTACTAGAATTACTTAGAATTTTTTAGTATTACATTTATTAATTTCACAAGACATGTGTACTTACATTATTACTTACATTTGTTATGCATTTATTATTTATATTTTTCAGCTTGCATTTATTTAAAGATGTAATTATGAACATTCATAATTATATTTATTTAAGCTTTTTTCATGGCTTTATTAAAATTTACTTTAATTTATCAAAGCTTGCTCTGTATATATGATTACACTTATTAAAATTTATTTTATATTTATTATTATTTTATTAATGTTTCTTTAATAAAGCTTACTTTAATTTGTTATTACCTTGGTATTTATGATTATACTTATTAAAGTTTACTTTATATTTATTGTTGTTTTATTAAAGTTGCTTTATTAAAGTTTGCTTTACATGTATATTTACATTTATTATTTGCTTACTTTGTGTTTGTTAATTCTTGATTGAAAACCGGGACATGAAAGAAGGAAACATATAATTATTCAACTTCTTTCATTATTTATCTTCTTGATAGTTTCAAGTTAAGCACGCATTCACAAGAATAAAAACATAAGTAATGAAGACTCACCAAATCAAGAAACTTCCAAATTAACTAAGATTTCTAACTCTATTGAAGAACTATAGAAGGTTGCTATGAGAGATCTAGAATTTAGATCTTGGTGTTGAGGGAGAAACTATTTATTTCTTGATAGATTCAAAACTGTCTCACAGTGCCTTAATTGAACAATATTGGTCCCGAGATTTTTATGAAATTATATATGAATCAAAAAATTATGAAATTAAAACTAGAAATACTACAGATATATTAACTCCTATTTAAATTCTCAAAAATTTTCGAGTTCATTTTACAGTATAAATAATGTTGTGAATTTGGTCATTCTGCTGGAACAATAGTTTTCCAATACAACAATATTGTATTCGAAATTCTATATAAAATCAAAAATAAAGTCAAATCTTACGAAATAATTTTTTTTTAATAAGCCCTGGATGTCTAGTTTACAAAAAGACATGGTTATTCTCAAAATCATTTTAAATGGCCATGATTTTAATACAAAATATTAATGTTGTCCAGAGAATTCCATAACATGTGTCATACAATTAGAATTTCAAGTTAAGCATGTATTCACAACAATAAAAACATAAGCAATAGAGACTCACTAAATCAAGAAGCTTCAAAATTAACTAAGATCTCTAATTCTATTGAAGAACTGGAGAAAGTTGCTATGAGAGATCTAGAATTTAGATCTTGGTGTTGACAGAGAAAGATGATGAATAATGAAAGAAGTTGAATAATTCTATGTTTTCTTATTTCAAGTCGCGGTTTTCAATCAAGAATTAACAAAAACAAAGCAAGCAAATAATAAATGTAAATATACATGTAAAGCAAACTTTAACAAAGTAACTTTAATAAAAACAACAATATATATAAAGTAAACTTTAATAAGTGTAATAATAAATTAAAGTAAGTTTTGTTGAAGTTATAAAGTAAATTTTAATAAGTGTAATTATATATACAAAGTAAATTTTGATAAATTAAAGTAAACTTTAATAAAACAAAAAGCTTAAATAAATGTAATTATGAATGTTCATGCACCTTTAAATAAATACAAGCCTTTAT
Source organism: Citrus sinensis (assembly GCF_022201045.2). NCBI lineage: Eukaryota > Viridiplantae > Streptophyta > Magnoliopsida > Sapindales > Rutaceae > Citrus > Citrus sinensis. Next base: position 26,946,862 of record NC_068560.1, read on the forward strand.
AAAAAATATAAATAATAAATGCATAACAAATACAAGTAATAATGTAAGTACACATGTCTTGTGTAATTAATAAATGTAATACTAGAAAATTCTAAGTAATTCTAGTAAATTAGAAAAGTCTAGAATCATTCTCTAAAATCATTTAATAAACCTATAAAAAAAATATCATTTCTTATTATCCAGTTAAGAATTACCTGGACAAAGACATCCAGGTGATTTTCCAGGGCGATTTCCCACGACACCTCTTTGGCAGACTTAGACGACTGGAGGTTGTGCGTGATGACGTGGCAACTGGTTTTCCAGTTGGTTTACTTGAGGTACTTCACTCTCTGGAAACTCTTCACCTGAGTTGTACTTCATACAAAGAGATATTCTCAAATGAAGGCTGCTTGGAGAGTCACGTTGGTGTAAGCAAGTTGGCGCTGATAAAAAGTTTACAGCTGGTCGAACTTAATCATCTCATCAAGTACCTGTTGAAACAAGAGTCTCAACTGGACTCCATTTCTTGAAATCTTGAATTTCTGTCACTAAATTACTGTCGAAATCTGTTATCTCTATTGCCGTTGTCATCATCAGTATCTTTTGGGAATCTAACCCATCTGGTAGTTTTCAGTTGCAAGAAATTGATGAACTTAGTACCATCCTCTGTAGCAAAGAGTCTAGAGCGACTTGTAACGCTGAGGGTAAGTGGATGCAGTGCAATGACACAAGTGGTGGCAAGCTGTGATCAGGGAGATTCAGATGTTGCAGGAGCAAATTTAGAAGAAGAGATTCTTTTCAGCAAATTGAGGTACATGACAATGCTTGATTTAGAAAATCTCACAAGCTTCTGCTCTGGGGTCGTCGATTACACATTCAAATTCCCATCTCTGGAGGATTTGATTGTGACCGGTTGTTGCAACATGAAGATTTTCACTTCAGGAGATTTAATCACACCCAAGAGAGTAGACGCGTGGTACTCAGAGAGCGCGTGTTGTTGGGACAATGACCTTAACACAACCATATAACATTGACATCAAGAAAAGGTATGGTTCCATAAACAACTCACTATAAACTATCTGTCACCGTATAAAAAATTTAGAATATGAATTTTTATTAATGAGAACCTTCTCTTTTTTCTTTTTCCTTTTTCCTTTTTTCCTTTTCAGCTGTGAGAGGGGTCGTCATCTTACTCGACAATGTACTAATCTGACAGGTAATAATTAATTAAGCCGCTTTTTTGGTAAGGTTACCATGTGAAAAGTATACGAAGTAATACATTTCTATAGTTCCTGCTCAATGTTGTGCTCTGATTACAGAATTCCCAACTTATGAATAAGAACGACAGTTTATACTCTTCTCTACAGCCTCTGGAATTAGAGCCATTTCTTTTCCTGTGAAACTTGTGCTCCGCCTGTTGAAAGTTTACATGCTGAGGGGCTGCTCATTTCGATCTTCGTTGTTCGTTTACTCCATTAATGTGTAGCTACAGCTTTGAATGTATAAGTTGAAAGACAGGATATATACCAAAACTGAAAGATGTTTAGATTTGTCGTTAATTTGTGTGTATTGTGTACTTGTATCATAAGCACCAAACTTCTGTGTGTCGACATTTTAAATATAAGTATGTTTGAATTTTCAACGGAGCTTGGTAATTGCTCGGATCTATCTTCAGTTTTATTTTGTGATCACAAACACGTCGGGCCTTGCATGCATAAACACATTAATATCATAAAAGTTTTATCCGACACTCATGCAAATGAAATTTCAACAGCAGTCTAGTAATTTACTATTATTGTTGTTTGTTGATGTCACTGTTACCAACAGATTCTGTAACATACGCACCCAATGCATGCACCACACCTGTCCTGCATATGGAGAAAAAGCATGCAATTGTTTTTGTTCGGTAGCTAGCTAACCAATCAGGAGCTGGCTAAGTGGGATCTGTATGTTACAGAATCTGTAACTTAGCCAGCTCCCTGTTATTATTATTGCTGCTACAATCTGGAAGATCAAGTGTTTTAGTCGTGAAATTGGTTATATTGAGATATATTCAATACTCTGATTTACTAGTGTTTGGTCAGCAATCAATAACTTTGAAAGCTCAGTTTGAATAGGCACAATTAATGTTTAGAATGCGTCGCTATTCACTGGTGCATTCTGAAACTAGTACATTTAGCAAAATAAGCCTTCTTTTTGGTTAGATTGAATCCACAGTGGAAGTGAAAATACATAAACAAAGACCAAATTAACATTAAAAAAACCAAGAAAAATAGAAGGAAGCTAGTTTTTGGGCAGGTTATCTGAAAAGCCTACGCAATATAGTTTTTCTCTTCAGTTTTTGCTCAAATATTATGCTTTAGGATAACAGAATGTCCAGGCTCTGAGAAAGATGCTGGATTCTCGTCCGTACAGCATCTCGAATAATAAAGTCATTTCTCTGGGAACTTTTTGTGACCCTTTCCTTGAAACTCAACACACCAATTGCAAAAATATAAGCATAACAACTACAAACCAGCTAAAGAGTACTTTGTTTCCAAAACTGTATTGACAGTTACAGCATCTCGTTTCACTTTGGTGATACAGCAGTCATTGGTGTAAGACAGTTAGAGCATCTGATGGAAGAAAGTAAGTATCCAGTCAGACGCTTCACCTGCCCTGTGTCACAGTTACATTGAAAATAAGAGCTTAAAGTTCTAAGATTCTCTTGACAAAGATTCATGCCTCCTAGTCAAAGCAAGAAAATGAATAGAAAATGCAAAATACAACATAAAAAAGAACCCATGACCTCTCACATTCAACGTTCAAAATAGATGTTATGCCAAGTCTTAGACACAAGTAAACATTCTACAATCAAACTTGTGAGAAAAATATAATTGCCAAACAATTGATACAAGGACGTCCCTTTCTTATGTAACATGAGATATTCGAGCAGACAATCATATAAATCAAACAAATAATACAAATGGAGAATCAACCATCATTCACGCCGTAAAGAAGGTAGAGCAAGCAGAAAAGACCCATGGCATATGCTACTTCCCAACAGAGTGGCACAGCAGGTACTCGTCAGCACCTTTAAAGCTATGGAAGTCATGCAAGCATATATGGAAATAACCAAAATAAAAAAAAGATAAAACTTCAAATGGAGTCAATAAATCATTTGACATTAATGCCCACCTTAGTGCAAATAGACACCAGTAGAAGACAAATTTTAGAAATAACTTGGCGAATACTTGCCCATATGGAATACCCAGAGTGTATATGAATGGCATAACCATCAAGTTCAATTAAAAACATGTCAAAATTGAAACCATTCAGCAGTCTATTTGTAATAAGTCTTCTACAAATCGGGTGTATACAGACACGAACAAATTTCACTCTGGAACAATATGCTATTGATGAACTAATCACTAAGCAGTTTCCATCTGTACAAATAATTGTGGAGGAAGGATTATTTACATGCATGAGAACAAAAGGAAGAAAGCAACTGAACAGGAGCAAAAAGGAGACCAATATGTTTCTAAATATTTATGACCATGACTAGAAAAAGACCTCCTTTTAAGTAGTTGGAGGCTCATAAAACTGAACAAAACTCTCAAGTAACAGAGGTGAAAGATCCGTCAACAACTCATGTCTTCTTCCCCAGGACAAAGATCTTGTTAGGAACTATATGAAAAAAAAAAAATCATATTCCAAACATTTATGCCAATGAAAACAGAAAGGGAGCACAATGGTTGGATCACCCCTTTCAAGAGACAGAATATCGAACCCACAGACTTGATATAGGTAAGAAACCTCAAAGTAGACATAAGAAATAAAAACAGATGACAGCCTACTTGAGAGATAAGTACTACTCCTAAAAATGGGTTTCTGCAGCAAGTTTACACATAACAGATACCAATCAATACAACACAAAACCTTAATGAAATTACATATGACAAAACTGAAAGAGCAAACATAAAATCTTCCTGGTTAAGGTGTACTAGTTACCTTCTTTTAGCAACAGTTGTTAATGAGCTGTGCATTTCCATGATAACAAGGCATTAAGAAGAAAGGTTTAGGAAACAGAATATTAAGTATTGGTGTCATTAATTCCAAAGGATTATCCCAAGTAGATTGTCTCGTCCTGTTGTTGTAATAATATCTCTAGAAATTCAGAGGAATCATATTCAACTACTGTGAGAAACAAAATATAAAAAGCCTCCAAAAGAACACGATAAACATAATGCTGTAGCTAAACCAAGAAGTTAAAAGTTCAAGACGGATGCATATAGTTCTAAAAAATGCTGATTGTGTGCTCTGCCACCATATTTTCGATAAGAGTCCAGCATGGACTAACTTATTGTGAGAATTAGGTGACATATTGCAACTGTCAGCAACTAATAACATGCCAAATGAAATTGTGACAAGTGACACAATGCATTTAAAATAAAGTGAAATATGTCACTGCAGAATGTGCATTATACTATTTTGTCCTTCTCCATGTTTTTAAAGGCATTAATAGAAGATTCATCAAGGAAGAAAAAAGCAATTCCAAGGGTATCTACACTGTTTTTGTAAATGCTGTTTCAATTTACTTGAAATCATTCTAAAGCCAAAAAGAAGCTTTAGAAATTCTCAAGGTACTCTAAAAAATAGCAATGGCCAATAAATTTACGAGGATATAATTTGTGGAAGGATTGATTTTCATCTAGTCAGGGAGAGTAAAACTATCAGCAAGATGAACATGTCATACTAGCAATCATGAACGTGGTATGAAACCTCCTTTGACTTTGGTTAAGCAAATTAATACCAACCAAAATAACCCTCATTGGCGTGATTAAGAAAACTAATATCTACCAAAATGAAGCTAAAACAATATTATCCCCATCATTATTGTTTGGAATTAAAAGATCACCCATCCGTTACTCCTTTAGGAACTATGTAGAGAACAAAGCAAGACTAAATGAGGGAGCCATAAAACCTTTCTTTCATAGCCAAGGGCTAAAAAGCTACAGAGAAGGCACTAGATAATTTTAAGTCACAGGCATTAACAGGGCTTACAAGAACCATAAGGATTAGTTTTCACACAATACCTGGGCACCAGAAATTGACCATTTCACCAATGCAGTGGACTCAAAAAATATGTATAAAACCAACAAATATTATATCAAGTTAGTGATACATGAAATGGCATAATAAAAAAGGCTCAAAGTCAATGTATGCATATTAGGAAGAAAACCACTTATTAACCTTGCAGTGTTTGCACCAAAAGTAATATGAGACTACATAACATATATGTGAATGCAAATGGAGAATTGCAATATATATGCAGCAGCTGCCACAGTAATAACTTCAGCAAGGTCTAACCACATAAAGGAATAAAATAGTATCACGCACCACTGTGATTATGAAGTGAGTAAAAAAAATGCAGAATAACAACTTTGTCCGGAATAGACATAAGAAAAATATGTATCATTGCCATCTGTTCAGTACACATTGCTTTTCAATTGTATCAATGAAAATGAAAGAATTAAGATATCATGTGCACCGCATAGTTATTGGAAATATGTACAGGAGGAAAAAAAAAATTATATCTTAATCACTCAGTTTTCTCACATCGACAACCCACGATGTATGTTCTTTATTCCTGGTCCTCTGCACTGCTAGCTAGCTCATTTCTTAATCTCGTCAGTATGTGAAACTGTTCCATGCAAAGCCTTAAAAATTCACACCATTACTATGGAAACACCCATCTTGGGAATCAATGCTACGAAAGATTTTAATTTTTCACTTTGTTAGTCCTCTCTATTATAAATTGTTATAGATCAATAGCAAGGCTGAACAAAAACAATCAAATCAATTAGAAGAAGTCCTTCAACATGACACTAACAATGCAACAAAGAATTCCAGTTCCTTCTTCTCTGTATTGACACACTAGTACCCGTTTTAACACAAGGATATCTTAAAAATAATTCGCTACTCTACTTTCCTCAATTTTTCCCAGCAGGGAAACAACAGATTAACTAACAAGTTAATTAAAATAAAAAAATAAAAAAAATGAAAAAGCAACCACCAGTTCTATGACAAACCCACATAATTTGCCCAAAGAAATCCCTGAATAACACATAACAATACAATCAAAGCTCTTAATTCATTATTTACATGCGTGAGAACAAAAGGAAGAAAGCAACTGAACAGGAAGCAGAAAGGAGACCCATTTTTTTCTAATTATTTATGATCCAGAATAGAAAAAGACCTCCTTATGAGTAACTGGAGGGTCATAAAACTGAATAAAAACTCTCAGGTAACGGAGGTGAAAGATCCACTAACAACTCATGTTTTCTTCCCAGGACAGAGATCTTGTTAGGAACCATATGAAAAAAAATCATATTCCCAACATTTATACCAATGAAAACAGAAGGGGAGCACACAGGTAAGATCACCCCTTTCAAGAGACAGTATATTGAACCCACAGACTTGACACAGGTAAGAAACCTCAAAGTAAACAGAAGAAGTGAAAATGGATGACCGCATACTTGAGAAATAAGTACTACTCCTAAAAATGGGTGTCTGCAGCAAGTTTACATAATATGTGACACATGTAACACAAAACAGATACACATTCAATACAAAACAAAACCTTGATCAAATTACATATGACAAAACTGAAAGGGCAAACATAAAATCTTCCTGGGTAAGGTGTACTATTTACCTTCTTTTAGCAACACTTGTTAATGAGCCATGCATTACTGTAATAACAAGGCATTAAGAAGAAAGGTTTAGGAAACAGAATATTAAGTCGTGCATCTCACCTCAACTGGTGTCATTAATTCCAAAGGATTATCCCAAGTAGATTGTCTGGTCCTGTTGTTGTTATAATATCTCTAGAAATTCAGAGGAATCATATTCAACTAGTGTGAGAAATAAAATATAGAATGCCTCCAAAAGAACACGATAAACATAATGCTGTAGCAAAACCAAGTAAAGTTCAAGACGGATGCAAATTGTTCTAAGAAATGCTGATCACGTACTCTGCCACCATATTTTCGATAAGAGTCCAACATGGACCAACTTATTGTGAGAATTAGGTGACATATTGCAACTGTCAACAACTAATAACATGCCAAAGGAAATTGTGATAAGTGACACAATGCATTTAAAATAATGTGAAATATGTCATTGCAGAATGTGCATTATATTATTTTGTCCTTCTCCATAAAAAGCAATTCCCAAGGATATCTACACTGTTTTTGTAAATGGTGTTTCAATTCACTTGAAATCATTCTAAAGCCAAAAAGAAGCTTTAGAAATTCTCAAGGTACTCTAAAAAATAGCAATAGCCAATAAATTTACGAGGATATAATTTGTGGAAGGATTGACTTTCATCTAATCAGAGAGAATAAAACTATCAGCAAGATGAACATGCCATATTAGCAATCGTGAACTTGGTATGAAACCTCCTTTGACTTTATTTACGAAAATTAATACCAACCAAAATAACCCTCTTTGGCATTATTAAGAAAATTAATATCTACCAAAATGAAGCTAAAACAATATTATCATGAAACACATGCCTGAGAATAGCCTGTCATACAGTCAGCCTATAACAACAAAACTGTCACAAAAGGCCTTTAAAAGCTCTGGCAAACAATATTTTTCAATGCTGATTCAAACATGGTTTTTCCGTTTTGCCAATACCCTTGAAACTTTAAAAATATGCAACTACATCAGACAAATAAAAGTACAAACAGGTGTATAGGACCAGTTGTAGCTATCACAATAACGTCCCTTCTTCCATCAGCAGAAGTATGCTCTATCCAGTCAGTTTGGGCCACTTCTGCAGACTTAGGCTGAACAGTTTTAGCCTCGAATGATGTAAGATTTTAAAATAGTTTATATCCCTATCATTATTGTTTGGAATTGAGAGATCACCCATTCGTTACTCCCTTAGGAACTATGTACAGAACAAAAGAAGACTAAATGAAGGAGCCATCAAACCTTTCATTCATAGGCAAGGGCTAAAAAGCTACAGAGAAGGTACTAGATAATTTTAAGTCACAGGCATTAACAGGACTTACAAGAACCATAAGAACTAGTTTTCATACCTTCCTGAGCACCATAAATTGATCATTTCACCAATGCAGTGGACTCAAAGAATATCTATAAAACCAACAAATATTATATCAAGTTAGTGGTACACGAAATGGCATAATAAAACAGGCTCAAAGTCAATCTATTGCATATTAGGAAGAAAACCACTCATTAAACTTGCAGTGTTTGCTCCAAAAGTAACATGAGACTACATAACATTTATGCGAAAGTAAATGGAGAATTGCAATAAATATGCGGCAGCTGCCACAGTAATAACTTCAACAAGGTCTAACCCCATAAACAAATAAAATAGTATCAGCACCAATGTGATTATGAAGTGAGTATAAAAAAAAAATGCAGAATAACAACAAACAACTTTATACAGTTTAGACATAAGAAAAATATGTATCCTTGCCATCTGTTCAGTACACATAGCTTTGCAATTGTATCAATGAGACAATGAAAGAATTAAGATATCATGTGCACCGTATAGTTATTGGAAATATGTACAGGAGGAAAAAGAAAATTATATCTTAATCTCTCAGTTTTCTCACATTGACAACCCACGACGTATGTTCTTTATTCCTGGTCCTCTGCACTTCTAGCTCATTTCTTAATCCCGTGGTTCCATGATACTACTCTATGCAAAGCTTAAAAATTCACACCATTACTACGGAAACACCCATCTTGGAATCAATGCTACGAAAGATTTTAATTTTTCACTTTGTTAGTCCTCTCTATTATAAATTGTTATACATCAATCGCAAGGCTAAACAAAAACAATCAAATCAATTAGAAGAAGTCTTTCAACAAGACACAACAATGCAACAAAGAATTCCAGTTCCTTGTTCTCTGTATTAATACACTAATACCAGTTTAACACAAGGGTATATAAAAAATAATTCATTACTCCACTGTCCTCAATTTTTCCCAGCAGGGAAACAACAGATTAATTAATAAGTTAATTAAAATAAAAAAATAAAAAAATGAAAAGAAACCACCTGTTCTATGACAAACCCACATAATTTGCCCAAAGAAATCACTGAAGAAGAACACATAACAATACAATCAAAGCTCTTAATTCATTCTTCTCCTTATCAATGCACCGATACCGTTTTGACATATGGATTCACTAAAACATCATCACTCTGTACTTCCCACCTCTTTCAGCAAATAAACCTCGAATTAACTGACACATTCATTGATCCAATAACAATAAGATTGGCAGATTAGCATAAATTAACCTCAAACCTTCCCAATAGACTGACATTAACTCCAAATCCCAAAATGTGAGAAGCAGCACAACATTCAAGCTAAAAATGTATCAAAACATAAACAGGCTCAAAAACTCATGCACCTATTGAGGAAAAATTGAAGATTTGAACTCCTAGTGGCCTAAATAACACTGATGGACTTCTAACTAAAACTGGACTCCAAATAAAACTAATTGACTAATTGACTAACTGCAGCCTTATGGAACTAAAATATTCAAATGCAGAGCTGACAGAATAGTAACAAATAATGAGAATATTAGTTCTTTTTAGTTAACGCAGAAAAAATATGCAAGCAATAAGTGAACATAAGTGTTCGATAATTTGCGTGAGAGTAGACATTTAGCTAGAAGAATTCTTGAAAGACGAAAAAGAAATCTTGAAAGAGAGAGGCAGACATATGAGTGACAAGTTGGGATTTGGATTCAATGCTCAGCTGACTTTCCCAATCTCATCAAACTCTTGCCCTTCTTTTTCTTACGTTTCTTTCTTTGCGTTTTTGTTTTTTAAATTTTAAAATATTTTGGGCAGCTAGTTTTTTTTTTTCTTACTTCCCCATCACAAAACCTTGATTTATTTGGAGAAAATAAAAGTTAAAAGTCTCCTAATTAAAAAAAAAAAAAGATTAGAGAAATAGAGAAGAAAAAATAAAACTAAATCAAGATTTCACTATAAAAATCGAATCCAGTAAATCTAAATTAGATTCCTTGCATATATATCAAATTTAATTTCCTCATCAATCGCTTCCAAGAATTGAAACAAAAAAAATTATTTATATTTCTTTATATACGCCATTGTTGTTGACACTTTGAGCTTCAATAGAGTTGTCGTGAATTTGTCAAAGAAAATGAGTGGGAAAGGAAAGCGAGAGAAAAAAAAAATGTTTTAGAAAAAAGTGAGATGAAAAAAAAAAGTCTGTTAATAAAGTGCATTTGAGTTAATAATTTTTTTTAAAAAAATTTCCATTGAATTTTTTTTTTTATATATTACAATTAGAATTCTACTATATTTATAATCAGAAGTCAGTAGGACTTCTCCTAATCTTAAATAACCTTTAATTGCTGGAAGTTGAGACTTGTTAATAAAAAACAAATTACAGTCAGTTAAGCATGGGATCCAAATCCGACAAATTGAGTTGCTGCTGCTCTTACAAGTTTATTTTTACCATTTATGTCCTTTATAAATTTTTAATACTCATTTTATAATTTGTAAATATTTTCAATTATTATAGGATTCGACTTAAGATTTTGAATTATCTACATTCTAATTCAAAAAAATTAACTATTGAGTGGAGAGATCAATCCTACTTATAAATTTAAATAATTCTCATCTACTAATAAATTAAGATGTAATTCAATAAGATTGATTAATTTATACATAAAAAATCATATTTATTCATTAACTTTTTAATCCAAAAAAAACAAAGAGGGGTAAAAATTTTATTCCTTTTTTTAATATAGTTGATAACATTATCAATGTCTAATAGAGATTAAATTCATATAATTATATCATAAAAGGATTTATTGAATATAACTCAGAAATTACTAAAATGGGACTAGATCTCACACTTTTGTAGGCGCAAATTTTTTAGTTATATTTTCTAGACTTACGAGCTATGCAATCCTCATAGATGGACTTCTAAAAGACAATGATTTTTTTTTAAGGGAAATTTATAACCGTCCACCTGTTTGTTTTGCCTTTTTTAAAAATACACAAACACTTTTTTTTTTTTAGCGCGCTACCTAAAGTTTGATTTTTGTTGCATTCGTCCACTTCCGTCTAATTTCTGTTAGTGAATTTAACGGAATGACCTTTTTACCCCTCAAAATTATAATTTAACCCAAAATAAATAGAAATTGGAGATAAATTGGATGGATTTAATTTTTTTCAAAGGTGGATGCTTGTTAGAAATTGGAGGAAAATAATGTTTGTTACTAAATTTAGAAAATTTGTATTTATTTTTTTGGAGGAAAATAGTGTTTCTTGCTTGCTAGATTTAGAATTTGTATTTATTTTTTCTCTTTCGAAAAAATAAATACAAATTTTCTAAATTTAGCAAGCAACAAACACTATTTTCCTCCAATTTCTAGCATCCACCATTTAAAAAAATTAAATCCATCCAATTTATCTCTAATTTCAATTTATTTTGGGTTAAATTATAATTTTGAGGGGTAAAAAGGTCATTTCGTTAACATTCCGTTAAATCCACTAACGAAAATTAGACAGAAGTGGACGAATGTAACAAAAAGCAAACTTCAGGTGGCGCCCTAAAAAAAAAAGTGTTTGTGTATTTTTTAAAAAGATAAAACAAACAGGTGGACCATTGTAAATTTCCCTTTTTTTAATCATGAGAACCCTAATAGACTATGATTGTACTAAATAAATATTGCAGAACTATGTCATTGTTTGAAAAAATTGTAAAAATTCATAACCTTGATGTTATTACTCCATTTCTTTATATGGTTTAGGTATAGTTATGTCATTGATTTTACTATAGCCCCAATATATATATATATATATATATATATATATATATATATATATATATACAAAGCTAAAAGAAAAAATATTAAGTATTGATGTTTTTAATCCAATTGTAGGCTTGTTTAATAGATTGGTTCTCATGATAAAAACAAAAATAGTACTTTTAATGGTCTTAATCTTGACAATAAACTAATTCTCTTCAAATTTATCATTCAAGTAATCGTTTATGATGCAATTTGTCAATAGTTAAGTAAAAAATAGTACTTTTATTCCAGAAGTTTGATCTTTGTGCCGTGATTAGATCTTCTTTGACAAGGTTTTTTGACTTCATTAAGATTAACTGAAACCTAGGTACACTTGATAGTGACTAATTAATTGAGTATGCAGGATGCAAATTATAATATATGTTTTGACGGAGCAGGTAGCAGAAGCGGAATTAATAAGGTAGATAACACTAAATATTGTTTTAGTATCGGACCAAATGAGTACAATTATCTTATGCACGAATTGAAGCGTGATTGTATCTCTTTCTAATCCAAACAATTTAATGAGATTTTTAATAATGTGTTAAGTGAGATTAGTTGACATTTTAATCCAAATAACTTTGTAAAAGAGATTTTAATAAATAATCTCAAAGAGAATTATAAAAGAGATTTTTTTTTGAATAATTGAAACCGAATTTATGAAAATAGTAACAAAACCTCTATATTTATAATAGAGGAAATCTACTTCTCTAAGTTAACTTGAAAGAGAAATTAAATCACAATTATACTGAGAATAAGATATTAAACACAAACCATAATTAACTCAAATTAAAATAGAAAATATCAAAGACCTAAAATAATAAATCGTAAAATCCTAAAATAAGTCCTACATCAGTCTTATCCTCTTAAAAGAAAACTCATCCTTGAGTTTATCTGAAGGATAGAAGTTGAAGTGGAGCATCAACGCATCTTGGAGCTTGAACTTGTAGCCTTGCTCATCAATCTTTCTTCAAACTCGAAATTCTCCATGCTTCATTTTCTTCTTGATCTTGTTAGTCATTCTACGAAAAGATGAAGTCTTGTAGGAGCAAACAACTTCCAAGTCTCTCAAGTCTTTTACCAAAATCTTGCCCATGTTCTCGCCAATTAACTTTATCTTTGTAACAAAATCGTCTTCAAGAATAACTTCTTGTATTCAAAGTGTATAGGCATAATCGTGTCAATCCTTGATGGGGTCTTTTCAGCTTGAGTTTGATGCACAAACTCAATCGTACTATTAGGCTCAATGCTCAAATCAAGAGTAGATTGTATTTCTTCTTTAAAAATAATAGATAAATCAATAATCTCATCATCTTCTACTTTCATTGGTGTAAAAAGAGATGATTCAATATCGTTGTAATGAACAAAATGGTCTTCTATTAATTGTCTCATATCAAACCATTCTTTGATTTCTTTTTGCCCTTGTCCAATCCTTGATTCTTGTAGTTTTTCCTACTAATCTAAAGCATCACCTATCAACTTAAATGATGCATGAGAAACAGCAACTCTTAATGAGATAGTTTGAAGAAAATCATCCATCATGCATATACAGTAAAAAATATTATTAGGATACCATCAGAATATAGGATATCTTCAAACTTAAGAAAACAATATGAATCCTGATATTCTATCTATATCATTTTTCTCAAATTAAAAATACAACCAATGGAAAAACTATAATTAAGGTTTAACTCTCAGGGAGATAGCACTAGCTATCGTTCTAGTACCGGACCAGGCGAACACGATTAGCCTACGCTCTAATTAAAACGTAATTAGATCTCATTCTAATCCAAACAACTCAATGAGATTTTTAATAATGTATTAAGCGAGATTAGATGATGCTCTAATTCAAACAACTCTATAAAAGAGATTTGATAGATAATCCCAAAAGGAATTATTAAAAGGAATTTTTTATTAAATAATTGAAATTGATGTTATGAAAATAATAACAGAACCTCTCTATTTATAATAAAGGAAACTTATTCCTCTAATTTAACTTAAAAGGGGAAACTAAATCACAATCATACTGGAAATAAAAGTCTAAAACACATAGTATAGTTGACTCTAATTAAAAAAAAATATATCCACTTAAAATAATAAAGTCCTTAAAATCCTAAAGTAACATCCTATAGCAATGTTTGTGTCCCAAAGCTTGTCCATTAATGTATTAAATTTAACGTGCTTATCATGCAATGTTTACATCAAAAGCGTTAAGCATGTTTATTTTGGCATGTTTTTGAAGAGTTGTTTCAAGTTTGACACATTCTTTTCCATGGATGTTCGAAGATTTGAAGATAGGGGTATTTTTATTGGGAATTTGAGGAATGGATTGAAGAGGTCATTTCTAAACTGGAGAAAAAGCTATCCGAGGTTGTAGGAAAGAAGGTGGACAAGTGGTTGTGTATAGTTCATGGAGAAGACAAATGACATCCCAAAGCAGGCAGCTGATGAGGACTCCGTGATTATGTTTAAATAAATCGTTATGAACTCTATGACTATATTTGAATAAATCTTTATAAAGTTATTTTCAGATTTTAGAATGCATTGTAATTGATTTTCTTTAAAAAATTTCTAGTCATTTTTTTATGCGTGCATTAAAGAAAAATTATTTACTTATGACAAAATATTTAAAATCATGGCGTAGTAGAAGGATTACATTCATTGTTAGCCATAATTAATGTTAAAAGATTACACTTCTCTATGTATGCCTTTATTAGCTATACAAATACAAGGCACCCTAATGACTTTGCTTTTGATGTCAGATAACCATCTACTTTATTTCACTTTGTGAAAGTTGGACTCATGCACATTTCTTTGCTTTGCTATATTTGTATTATTCTTTCTTTGTATTAGTTAGATTAAACTTTAAGAAAAGAAAAGTATTATCAGATGCAATTCTTGACTTGTTAAAGTTGCAGAGAATTTCCTTCCTTAAACTTTTAGCAAACCATTATTCTTCAACCCCTCCCCCTTATAAAATAATTTTAAATTTTATCATCAAATCGTATTTAACTTGCTCTTTCCATTCATTAATTCAAAATTCAAGAAGCCCTTTCATTTTTTGCAGCCTTTATTCTGATCTCAAACAAAGAAGCTTTTGTTCCTAATTGTGTTCACTAGTGTTTGTTATTCAACTTTTGTTTCCTTTTGTGATCAGCTCTTTTGTATTTGCAGAGTATCAATCATGAAAACCCTTCTCTTATTTCAATCTTCTGATCCCAACAACACAATTACATTTGTTTGTTGTAATATTGTCTAGTCTCCCTTTCTAGCCTTAACTACAATAACAAGGGCATTAAAAAAATAAGAGTGTGCCTGAATGGGAGAATGTCTTGCAAGAACTCCAAAGGCCTTCAATGAAAAACTTCCGAGGAGTACTAAAAGAAGCATATTCAACTACTGAGCTACGTTACAAGTATTTGAAAGGTGAGAAACTAAAGAAAATATTTCTGCTTTGTAGTTGTCATGACCCCGACCCAGACCTACCATGATATTATCTTCTTTGGGCTTATTTAATTGTTGATAAGCTTTAGATTTGGCCTTTAAGCCTAGTTACAAACTAGATTTTGATCTTATAACTTCATTTTGATTTCATTTTGGAGATCTAGAATGTTGCTTTAATTATATGCTAAATGGCAAGTGCAGAATATTTTATAATTTTTTTCTCCTATATTCTCTCAAACGAATTAAGCAGCTTTTAGGCTTACAGATGTCTCCCCATTGCCTATAACAATTTTTATTCTTGTTAAAGAAATGATGGTGCTTTTTTTCCAGGCAGCCAAGTCTTGGTGGATTCCAAATACCGTCTCATCGTTTAATTCAGGGCTAAACACTCTCAAGTGCCAAGTTCAAGTTATGAGTCGAATGATATTTTGGTTCTTAATGATTCTTGCAATTGCATACTTGCTTCTTCAGCGTGAAGCAACTTCAAGACATAGTATGCTGATCACTTTCATCCTGTTGCTCTTATGAGGTGTCTAAGGCTTTGTCGGCAAGCTTTGTGTAGACATGCTTGGAGGCAGCGAATTTTTATGGCTCCTACACTAGGAGGCTCTCTGCTCGCTATATTTCTTTTCCAGTTGTTGTACCTCACATTTGTTCCATGTCCTTCACGGACTGGTCAATGTCTCTCAAGGGGTAAAAGGAAAAACAATGATTCCGCAGTAGGTATGAAGATCTCTGCTTTATTCTACTCTGTTTTTCATTATACCATTAGTATGCAGCCTCATTCCTTTTGCAAGCCCAATCTAACTTAAAGAACATTTCTCACTGTTAGTCTTAGATTATCAGTCATCTATGCGTTTGAAATTGAAGTTTGGTATGCTGTAACGATCTGTGTATTCATTCATCATCTAATGAAGGTTTATTTATCAACAATTGGTGTAAATTAGTCTTCTGTTTTTGTACTGTTTATCAAGGTGTCCAATTTTATTTGGCCTTTATGGCACATCAAAATCCAGTTTCAATCATGTATGGACGACTGATAATCTAAGACTAGCAGTGAGAAGTGTTCTTTCCATTCACTTAAGCTTGCAAAAGGCATGAGGCCGCATACTAATGGTATAATGAAAAGCAGAATAGAATAAAACAGGAATCTTCATTCCTAGTGCAGAATCATTATTTTTCTTTTTGCCCCTTGAGAGACATTGGCCAATCCATGAAGGATATGAAGCAAATGCAAGGCACAGCTGTTTGAAAAGAAATGCAGCAAGCAGAGAGCCTCCTAGTATAGGAGCCATAGAAATTCGCTGCCTCTAAGCATGTCTACACAAAGCTTGTCGACAGAGCCGTAGACACATCATAAGACAACAGGATGAAAGTGATCGGCATACTATGTCTTCAAGTTGCTTCAGGCTGGAAAAACAAGTATGTAATTGCAAGAATCATTAAGAATCTAAATATCATTTGGCTCATAACTTGAACTCGGCACTTGAGAGTGTTCAGCCTTGAATTGAAAGATGAGACTGTATTTGGGATCCACCAAGACTTGGTTGCGTGGAAAAAATAAAAGCACCATCATTTCTTTAACAAGAATAATAATTGTTATAGGCAATGAGGAGACATCTATAAGCCTAAGAGCTACTTAATTAGTTTGAGAGAATATAGGAGAAAGAAATTGTACAACATTCTGCACTTGCCATTTAGCATATAATTAAAGCAGCATTCTGGATCTCTAAAATAAAATCAAAATAAAGTTACTTGATCAAAACCTAACTTGTAACTAGGCTGAAAGGCTAAATCTAAAGCTCATTAACAGTTAAATAAGCCTAAAACGGATAATATCTTGGCAAGTTTGGGTTGGTTCATGATAAATAGTATCAGAGAGGCTCTGCGTGTCCTCTTAAAAGATGGTAGGACAAACCTCAGTGAGGACGTTGAGTGCCTAAAGTGGGTGTATGTAACACCCTAAGCAAATCTCACATTGAAAAAGATGGTAGGGTCGCAACAAAGTACATTTTTTGCCACGGGTGTTCGAAGATTTGGGGATGGAGGTACTTTTATTGGGAATTTGAGGAACGTATTGAAGAGGTCATTTCTAAACTGGAGAAAAAGCTATCTGAAGTTGCAGGAAGGAAGTGGACAGGTGGCTGTACGTGGTTCAGGGAGAAGACAAATGACATCACAAAGCTTGATGATGACTCCATGATTATGTTTGAATAAATCTTGATAAAGTCATTTTCAGATTTTAGAATGCATTGTAATTAGTTTTCTTTAAAAAATTTCTGGTCATTTTGCTCCGCATGCATTAAAGCAAAATTATTTACCTATGATGAAATATCTAAAATCATGGCTCCGTAGAAGGATCGCATGCATTGGCTGTCAGCCACAACTAATGTCAAAAGATGACACTTCTCTACGTATACCCTTACTTGCTATACAAATTCAGGGCATCTTTATGACTTTGCTTTTGATGTAAGATAGCCATCTACTTTATTTTTCACTTTGTGAAAGATGAATTTATGCGCACATTTCTTTACTTTACTATGTTTGTATTATTCTTTCTTTGTATTAGTTGGATTAAGCTCAAAGAAAGGAGAAGTATTATCAGATGCAATTCTTGACTCGTTGAAGTTGCAAAGAATGTCATTCTTTAAACTTTTGGCTAACCATTATTCTTCAGCCCCTCCCTCTTATTGAAATCATTTTTAATTTTCTCATCTAGTCAAATTGAATTTGCTCTTTCCATTCATTAATTCTAAATTAAAGAAAGCCCTTTCACTTTGCAATGAAAGCCCTTTCACTTTGCAAACTTCTATCTCAAACAAACTTGTTCTTAATTGTGTTCAACTAGGTTCCCTTTTGCCATCAACTCTTTTGCATTTGCAGTGGATTAAGAAACGTTTCTCTCATTTCAGTCTTCTGATCTCAGCAACACAATACATCTGTTTGTTGTATTATTGTCTAGTCTTTGTGTGTTTAATAATTTTTTCTCTCTTTCTAGCCATGATACCGTTGTTGTCTCAGTTTATTTCCTTCAATTCTATTTAAGTTGATAATCAGTATCCAAATCAGTTTTATTTTTTATCGTGTTAATAATTAAAAAAAATTGTTATCGCGTTGTATCCTCTCTTTTTTTTTTTTTTTTTCTCCATCTAAAAACATTTTTTCTTATTTTTCGTCTTCGTATCACAAGAATCCTTTATCACTGCTGCTTGTTCTGGTCATCTGGTCACTTTGTGTTTAATGATTTAGTTCATTTACTAAGCAATGATTCTCCAGTTGTTGTCTGCTCCGTTTTACTTGTATTTGTTGGGCATCGTACCTAATTACTTCTTAAAACTCCAAAAGCAACTTTTTTTTCTAAAAAACTAAGGATTGAAGAAGGTTGAAACCATTATTACTATTCTTGTAGAATGTGAATTTATTATAATTATTTTATAAAAATATAGTGAATTTATTAAAATAATGGGGTGGAAATATCCACACCCTTCTTTTTACCAATCTTTTTGCCAACTTTATTGTTAGTGAGCATAAGAAATTGTACCAATCGAAAGAGTGCATAAAATTCGAATTTGGAATTTTTCCGAATTATCTATCATGTAAAGTCTATGCCATGCATCTTTTTGAAATATCATTTCCACTTTTTACGAAATTATCCCAACAACTCCTCGTGTTATTGGAATTGATTGGACAACAGTTACAATATTCTTAAGAACATTAGTTAATTAGTTTTACATAATGTGAGTGTAGACTTGTAGTGTTAATCAAATTTGTGTGATCAAAATTCTATTGATGGCTTTATGTCTTCGCTGCCACCTCAGCTGGAAATAAGTTGCACAACTTTACAGCAAGTTAGTTACAAAGTATACAATTAGTTTTGTTGGAACAGCGCATAAAAGGCCGATTGTTAGCTGATATTTTTAACACCATATATTTGTAAATAATTAACGAGTCAAATTGAGATTCTTGATTTAATATGATTCTTGTAATTTGTACATTATTAGGTCTGCAATTATTGAGTTGGTAATGAAGTGCCACTAGACCTCGGCAGTAGCAGCCTGACCTCTAGGCAATTTAAGCGGTTGCCTAGGGCCCTGCTTTACACAAAGACTCCACGAGATGATTATTTTGTATATAAAAGAGGAAAGTAAATTTAAAAGTCATTATTATTCATTTAATTTATTATTATTTTGTAATTATCTTTTCCTAAATAAACTATCAAATTCCCATAAAGTTTATTTAATGTAGTACTTAGTAGTTTTAATTCCTAAAAAACCGATATATTAATAGTTTCAATCCTATAAATTCTCTATTTCATTGTTAGAATTAATATATTATATTTCAAAAGTTTTATATTCATTTTAAACCTCTATAAAAGCCCCACATTTTATTACTTATCCATTAAATTTTTCCTCCAACAATCAAGACATGATATGTTCTTGGTGTTTGCGAGAAAGAAAGAGAGAGAGGGAAAAAATCATGCTTCCTCTACTTTCCACTCAAGAAGAAAAAGAAAACATCTAATAGTTTTCTCTATTTTCTATGGCTATTAGTCATTACTCAAACCCTCAAACAATTAATATAAACATAAGTTAATTTATGATTTCATCTCAAATTGCAGATTTTATATTTTTATTATTCTCTTAATTAGTTGTGTTATTTATTTGTTCTTATTTCTTTTTAATGTATTCTTTTATTCATCTACAATTTTTTTTTTTTTGTGTGCTTGTTTTATCTATTTTGAAATAAAACTATATCGAAAAACTTTAGAGAATAGAAGAATATAAAAATTAGTTTAATCTAGAAAAGGGGTAGTAAAAAAGATATAATTTGAGTTTAAAAAATATGTGGAAATGTTATAATTGAATTACAATTTCATGGATTAGCAACAGTAGAATAGAATTTTACTTAATACTTTTACATTGTAGAGTGTTTAAAGAATTGATTTTCAATAATATATATATTATCCTAAATTTTAAGAAGAACTAATTAAAATCATTTGGCTAAGGCCCCAAATATGGTTGAGCCGACCCTGAACCTCCATGTTTTGAGCTTGTGGTAACCGTTAATTTCTTGGATTTTCTTCTTGTTTTCTGAGTTTGATATCTGTTCTTGATCATCTATGTGTGTGTTTAAGCATCGTTTTTGGGTGATTTCTTGGTCAAAACATATATTTATGTGGTTGGAGTAATTCATTTTTTTTTTTTGGTCTTAACCACGAGGTATCTTGGGAAGAGCACCAACTATGGAAGGTAATTTTAAGCTCGTACCACAACCCAGACTAGAAGTCCCCGTTCGAATCGGGAGGCAGTAGGTGTAGAGTGCAGACACTTGAGAGTAATGTTACGGGTCCCACCAAAATATAAAATTGATGTTACATCTAATACTAAATATTTCATTTACCCATTCTGAGCCCACTCATGTTTATACATGACTCATTATCGTCAGGAGCTTCCGCAAGGTTTTTGTTCAAAAGTTTCTGTCACTTCATATCAGTGAATTTGTATGTATATAATTTTTTCAAATGTAAAATTTATTATTTAATAACTGAATGCCATGTAAGTCACTTAAAATATAATATACATGCTTTGTTATTTGGAAGTAGAAAAGATAAACGTCTTTTTGATTCTTGTATTTTTTTGTCCTTATATTTTAAAAAATATATAAAGATATTCTTACGATCAGTTTTATTACCGTTATATCTAGATTTTTAAGAAAAAAATATTTTATTGTGTTATAAGTATAAGTCAAAATAAAAGAAAAACTCCAACAAAAAAGTTTACATCTTTTTTTGAAATTGTTACAATCCATCCACATATGTGTGTGGTAGATCTACCGAGTACTAAGTTTTGAAATCTACTTCTAGTAATTTGCAGGAAAAAACCCCACCCTTAGTTAAAAGGAAATAATTTTAACCACAGTGGTGTCTTGCCTTGGGTATTTTTTGAAAACATGGAGACAGACTTTTAGGTCGAAATATAATCAAAGGAGCATTTACAGATATAGAAATTTATTTTTTTATCGAAACTTTTATTTTCTTTGCGTTTTATTTTAGGAGCTAGCAGTATCTAGGCTAGAGATGGCAAAACCCCGGGCCGGGTCCGGGTATTGCCATGACCGGACCCTGCCCGGATGCAACCGGTCCGGGTCCGGGTCCGGGCCGGGTTTTAATCCGGGTACCCGAATTTTATATTTTTTAATATTTTATGTGTATATATTTTTTATTTTTTGATAATTTTATAAGTTTTAAATTTATTTCAATAAAATTTGACATGAAAATATAAACTTTAAGTGTTTAAAACTTTATATATGTATAATAAATAAGTCAAATAAATATAAAATATTTAAAATAATATATATTTTATAATTTTTTTTAATAAAATCCGGGTTCCGGGTTTATCAAGTGATGCCCAAGACCGACCCGGCTTCATACCTTATTACCCGGCCCGCAACACCCGGGTACGGTCCGGGTCCGGACCGGGCGGATATTTTTGCCACCTCTAATCTAGGCCTCTAGTTACATTCGTTTAACTAAATACTCGTCTCAACTAGTCATTAATTAAAAAAAAATTGCAAAAAATGGAACAAAACAAACTTCCAACCCATTCCTTTATTGTTCTGTACGGTTATTGAACAACTTATCAAAATGTGAGAGATAAGAAAAATGTAGCAATAAGAATTTACTAAAACAAGAAATCACCTCATATACTCTGTTTTGTACTTTAGTGTACTCAAATGATATTAGTGAAATTAGCTTCCTTAAGAGCTGGAATTTCCAGGGCTTAATAAAATTCCTAAATAACTGCTATGCTCCACACGGGATCATGATCTTTCTATACTCCATTTTGACGGACGTTGCACCTCAAGTTCCATCGGTTGAATGCAAGCAGGCGTTGCGTCTCTATCTTCATTGCTCTGCTTTAGCTATGCTTCACAACAGTGACAGCACTAATGTTTTTCCTCCATTTGATTACTTTGCGTTGAATCAGGATCTATGTGACCATTTTTAAATCTTTGCGGTTTACATGTACATTTAATTAAGCAAACGATGGGTTTAAGTATCCTTCTCCCGAAAGAAATCTTGTAAAAGCATATGAATTGAGTAGCTGGCATTGGCTGTGTGCAAAAACTAATTGTTTATTAAAAGACTACACTTTCTCCACTTTACTTTGCACTTTGGGGAAGGTTTGGATTTATGCACACATTTCTTTACTTTGCTATACCACACTTTCTCTACTTTACTTCCTCTTTGGGGAAGGTTTGGATTTATGCGCACATTTCTTTACTTTGCTATCTTTGTATTATGCTTCCTTCGAGATTGTTAGTTCAACCCCAAAGAAAAGAGAAGCACCATGAGGTGCAATTCTTGGCTTGTTGAAGTTGCAGAGAATGTCAATTCCTTCAACTCCTGGCAAACCATTATTCTTCAGCCCCTTGAAGCCCTTGCAACCTTTGATCTCAAACAAACTTGCTCCTATTCCAAATTGTGTCATTGTTGTTTTTGTTATTCAGCTTACTTTTGTTCCCTTTTGCCATCAACCCTTTTGCATTTGCAGTTTTGCACTGGATTAATTAAGAAACCTTTGTCTCATTTCAATCTTCTGATCTCAACAACATTACATCTGTTTGTTGTAATATTGTCTACTCGCTGTGTATTGAATAATTCTTTCTCCCTTGTTATCGTGTTCATTAAAAAAAAAAAAAATTGTTAATCGTGTTGTATTTTTTCCCCATCCAAAAACTCATTCTCTTATCTTCGTCTTTGTATCACGAAAATCCTTTGTTACCGCCAGCTTGTTCTGGTCACTTTGTGTTCAATGATTTATTTCGCTTCCTAAGCAATAATTTGTCCAGTTGTTGTCTTGTCTGTTTTATTCATATTTGTTCTGCTTCACACCTAATTACTTCTTAAAACCCCCCCCCCCCCCCCACCCCAAAAAAAAAAAGAAAAGAAAAGAAGAAAGAGCTGAAGGATTGAAGATGGTTGAAATCATTATCAATGTTGTTTTTGAAGTTGCCAAGTGGTTGGCTGCTCCAATTGGACGCCAAGTAAGTTATTTGAGTAAGAGTAACTACACCAGCAGCTTTGAAAATCTCAAGAAAGAAGTCGAGAAGCTGAGGGGTGAAAGAGAGAGCATGCGGCAGAGAGTTGAAGAAGCTGAAAGAAATAGGCAGGAGATTGAAAAGAATGTTGAGAAATGGCTTGAACGAGTGAACAAGATCATTGATGAGACAGTGAAAATTACTGGAGATGAAGAGACAGCCACAAAGCATTGCATTAAGGGCCTGTGTCCTAATCTGAAGACTCGCTATCAGCTTAGCAAGAAGGCAGCAACATTGGTGAAGGATATTGTTGAACTCAGGGAAGAAGCTGCAAAATTTCCGAAAGTCTCCTACCGTACCATTCCGGAGGATATATGGCTCCACTCTATCAAAGGCTACGAGGCCTTTGAATCAAGGTTGTCTACTTTGAAGTCTATTAGAAATGCATTAACTGATCCGAATGTCAGCATCATTGGGGTGTACGGTATGGGCGGCATCGGAAAGACAACACTTGCAAAAGAAGTTGCTCGGCGAGCCAAGGAAGATAACATCTTTGATGCGGTGGCTTTCTCAGAGGTTTCCCAAACTCCAGACATAAAAAATATTCAAGGGGAAATAGCAGAAAAATTGGGCTTGACATTGCGAGAAGAAAGTGAATCTAGAAGAGCGAGCAGTCTGTATGAACGGTTGAAGAAAGAAAAGAAGATCCTTGTCGTTTTGGACAATATATGGGAATCTCTTGATTTGGAGACTACTATTGGAATTCCTTATGGAGATGATCATAAGGGATGTAAAGTGCTGCTGACAACAAGGGATCGTAGTGTACTATTAAGCATGGGTTCCAAAGAAAACTTTCCTATTGGCGTTTTAAATGAAGAAGAAGCTTGGAGGTTGTTTAAGCTGACGGCAGACGATGATGTTGAAAATCGTCGGTTGAAATCTATAGCAACACAGGTAGCCAAGGCATGTGGAGGTTTACCGATTGCCTTAACTACAATAGCAAAGGCACTAAGAAAAAAGAGTGTGCCCGAATGGGAGAATGCCTTGCAAGAACTCCGAAGGCCTTCAATGGAAAGCTTCCAAGGGGTGCCGAAAGAGGCATATTCAACTATTGAGCTAAGTTACAAGTATCTGGAAGGTGAGAAACTTAAGAAAATGTTTCTGCTCTGTAGTCTTATGCCTAATCCCTGTTATACTCTTGACTTGTTGAAATATTGCATGGGTTTGGGTATGTTTCAAAGAGTCCATAAGCTGGAAGATGCACGCACAAAAATGCATGCATGGGTCCATGAACTTGTAGACTCTTGTTTGTTGCTTGTGGATGATAGTGGTGACAATTTTTCCATGCATGATGTTGTTCGCGATGTTGCTATTTCAATTGCATGCCGAGACGAACATACTTTTTTGGTGAGAAATGAGGATGTATGGGATTGGCCAGACGAGGATGAAAAAAAAGAATGCTATGCAATCTCTGTTAGAGATAGTAGCATTCATGAACTTCCTGAAGGATTGAAGTGTCCACAACTTCAATTTCTAACTATCGCAAATTCCAAGGATTCTTTTCTTGAGATAGATGTTCCTGAAGACTTTTTCACTGGAATGAGAAAGCTCCGAGTTGTACATTTCTCTGGAATGCGGTTGGCTTCATTGCCGTATTCAATTGGTCTCCTACAAAATCTGCAAACACTGTGTCTGGAGAGAAGCACGGTTGGAGACATTGCCATTATTGGAAAGTTGAAGAATCTAGAAGTCCTTAGCTTTCTCCAGTCTGATATAGTAATGTTGCCCAAAGAAATAGGTCAGTTAACTAAGCTCAGGTTGTTAGATTTAACCGATTGCTTCAAACTAAAAGTTATTGCAACGAATGTCTTATCAAGCTTGACTCGATTAGAAGCCCTGTATATGCATAACTGCTATGTTGAGTGGGAGGTTGAAACACGCGGTAGTGAAAAAAGGAGTGCAAGCCTTGATGAATTCGTGCGTTTACCTCGGCTGACCACTTTAGAAATAGAAGTTAGAAATGATGATATTTTACCTGAAGGCTTTTTCACTAAAAAGCTGGCAAGGTTCAAAATATCAGTAGGGGATGAATCATTCAGTACTCCCTTTTATTTTGTGGAAAGTTGGTTTAGTAGTCGGCCAAACTTTATGATTGGTAAACATGAGAGTTTAAGAACATTGAAGCTCAAGCTTAGTTCTAAGCCTATTGGCTCGAAGGAATTGCAAGGCGTTAATAATGTTGAATACTTGTGTTTGGACGAGTTGCCAGGCGTCAAGACTGTTCTTTTCGAATTGGACACAAAGGGCTTCTCACAGTTGAAGCATCTCCATATTCAAAACAATCCTGACTTGCTCTGTATCGTTGACTCAAGGGATAGGGAAACTTATGACGCCTTTCCTCTTTTGGAGTCACTTACTCTTCAAAATTTGATTCGCTTGGAGAGGACATGTATGGATCGACTCAAAGTAGAGTCTTTCAATGAACTTAAAATCATTAAGGTGGAAAATTGTGATGAGTTGACTAATATCTTCTGGCTCTCTAATACGAAATGCCTTCACAAACTTGAGAGGATTGCAGTTATTGATTGCAAAAAGATGGAAGAAGTTTTTGCAATTGGTGGAGAAGCTGATGTAGGCAACAAAAATGCAATTGAGAAGATAGAGTTTGCTCAATTAAAATCTTTGAGTCTAGGAATGCTTCCAAAGGTTACAAATTTTTTCCGTGAAGTGAAAACTCCTCCCGCATCACCAAACAGACGAGAGTCGGAGGAGGACGAGCTTGATACTTCGATACAACTTCTCAATGAGAAGGTAGGTTAGCTAACACATTCTTTTCTCTTATCATTTTATTATTTTGAAATGGACGAAGTAAATTTCCGTAAGTGCTTCTCATATGGATATTAATTGTGTCTAACAAGAAATTTATCTTCAGGTAGTGTTGCCTAACTTGGAGGCTTTGGAGCTGCGTGACATTAATATAGACAAGATTTGGCATTACAATGAACTTCCGGCCATGTTTCCTGGCTCTCAAAGTTTAACAAGATTGATCCTCTGGGATTGTAACAAATTAAAATACATATTTTCAGCTACTATGATCCGAAGCTTTGAGCAGCTACAACGCCTGGAGATATCGAATTGCATGGTTTTGCAGGAGATCATCTCCAAAGACAGAGCAGAAGCCGATCAAAGGACCACCCCTTGTTTTGTCTTTCCACGGTTGACCACTTTGATCCTCCTAGGGCTACCAGAACTTAAATGTTTTTACCCTGGAATGCATACTTCGGAATGGCCGGCACTAAAAATATTGAATGTGGTAAGTTGCGGCAAAATAAAGCCGTTCAGTTCAGGATTATCCTTGAATAATGAGAATGATCAACTTGGTATCGCTGCAGCACAGGTGCCCCTCTTCTCGTTCGAAAAGGTATTATAACTTTCACAAAGTTTGAATGCAAATCTTAAGGATACTGATTTAAATTCAATAATGGATGAACTCTATACTTTTGTTTAGAACAAATGCACTACAAATAATGAATATCTGCTCTGAAATTTCGTTGGGCACAACTTAAATAATATCTTATTTTATTAGTTTTCCATGCCTTTTGAACTAAATTGCTTGAGAGAGCATCAAATGATTTTCTTTCCAGATTTTCCCCAACTTGGAGGATCTCGCTTTAAGTGGAGAAGACGTCGAGATGATTTTGATGGGTGATTTCCCACATCACCTCTTTGGCTGTCTTAAGCAAGTAGCTGTTGCTACGGACGAATCAGAGTGCTTTCCACTTGGTTTACTTGAAAGATTTTTAAATATGGAAGATCTCTACCTACGTGCATGTTCATACAAAGAAATATTCTCATCAAATGATGAATACTTGGAGAAAGATGTGCGGAATTTTGCGTTGATAAAACGTTTGCACCTGGTTGAACTTGACGATCTGAAGCACCTGTGGAAACCAAACTCCAAACTGGAACACATTTTGCAGTATCTTGAAAAGTTATTTGTGAGTTATTGTCAAAGTCTGTTAATTCTATTGCCATCAGCATCGATATCTTTCCGGAATCTAACAGAACTGCAAGTTACCAATTGCAAGAAATTGATCAACTTAGTAACGTCCTCCGTAGCAAAAAGTCTAGTGGGACTCCTAATGCTGAATATATATGGATGCCGAGCAATGACAGAGGTGGTCACAGGTGACGAAAATGGAGCAGCAAATCCGAAAGAAGAGATTGTTTTCACCAAATTGAAGAGCATCAGTCTGGTTGATTTAGATAGTCTCACGAGCTTTTGCTCGGCCAATTACACCTTTAATTTCCCATCTTTACAAGATTTAGAGGTGATCGGTTGTCCCAAGATGACGATTTTCACCACAGTAGAATTATGCACGCCGCCCAGAGTAAACGTCTGGTACGGAGAGGGAAATCTATGGCGTTCGGATGATGGTGGCGTTAACACAACCATACAACATTTACATGATGAAAAGGTACGGTTAACTCACTAATACACACCTACCTACCTATCTCCCATGCAAAACTTTTACCTTATAAATTTGCAAATTTTAACAAAATGTGGAAACTGTCCTATTTAACAATGACATTATTTTTAATTATCGCAGAAGTTAGAGAATCACGTTCCATGAAGTGTCAATAAATTCATTAATCATTACTTCAATAAATTTCATAATATAAAAGTTTTGTCAAATTAATGGATGAGATTTTTTTTTTTCTCCCAGCTGTTGGAGGGATCGTCATCTCATATCGCGTACGACTGGATACGTGACATATGAAAAGTGTTCTGATTCTTTCAGCTGGTTACATTCTCCCAGGTGTTTACACATGCTGAGAAGCTTCTCCTTTGCTTTACTTCACTGTGTCACTGCTGCTTTGACAATGTTAGAATAACCATCGTGTTGTTTCCTTCAATTTATCATCTAATAATCAAGAACCATATATCTACACTATAGATAATTAAATTTGTCCTGTAATTTACTATTATTGTGGTTGTTTGTTGTTGTTGAAAAATTTCGGGTATTTTAGATGTGAAACTTACTGTATTATGTATTGTGGGATACACTTTAATTTGATGCTTAATACACGATATCTATTGTGATATGTTATTTTTATTTTGTTTGCTTCTCATCTAACTTTCAAATTTGTTCTGTTTTTTTGAGGTTTCATTTGGTTTACTCCACATCTACCTTTGATAAATTAAAAAGGGAAGGACATAGTACTTATCATAATTTATTGATGACGCAGTACTTGGCTTGGTTGATCTCCTTAAGGACGCGAGATGGCAAGAGGAAAACTTGATTATCAAATAATGAAGCACTGGATTTGTGTTCTCTGTTTCGGACATCTGGAGATTGAGCGGTTTAACTAAGCAGTACTGGATGTGGTTGTTAAATCACAAAGAAGACCTAAATTATGGTCAGTCCATGCTCACATTAAATCAGCTTTAACTAATTTTGGAATGCTAGCATTGGAAATTAAGAAAAACGGATGGAACTTGTACTTATTAGCATACGAGTCCTTCTGTTTCCTTTGTTAGATCATCTCAAGTAAGAAGTGAATTCATAAACTAACTAAAGATGACTACACATGCACTTACTGTCTAGTTATTCCAATGCTTTCGTCTATTAGTCACAATTTTATTGCATGTAATTTGACCAAAATTTACCTCATGGTCAACAGTGGAAGGCAAAAGCTTTAATTTGCAGTTTCACTGACTGAAGCATCTCAGAGAGTAATTCCATTAAGCTCTAGCCAGAGGATTGAACTTTATTACTTTATTATTTAGCGAAAGGTGCGTATGCTGTTACCAACAAAGAAAGCAGTTGCATAAATGTCATGTATAATAACATCTTATTACCTCCCTTTATTTATTTATTTATTTTTTTAATTAACCTACCCATACTAGTGAGTCTGAAATTTAAACTCAGGATCTGATTCTTAGGGTGACCGCTTCTTACCACTAAAATTATTTCGTAATATGTTGTTATTTTGCTTAATTCCTGGAATTATCATCTTGTATGACAGTAAAACATCGATTTTACAGTATTACAGTTCTGATAAAAAGTTTTATGTGAAAAAGAAGATAATTATATAGCACAACTAAGCTAGATCTTGTGCCACTTACATAAACTTGAGACAACCATTCTTAACATTAAAATTTAAGGTCGAGTTAGCCCATGATTCTGTACCAATTATCCACCATTCAGTAGATTACAAATGAACCCCAAACCGAACCTAGAATCTTAGTTCAGTATAAACCGAACCATATGCCACCACTAGCACGTGGCCTCCTTTTAAATGAATTACAAACCTTAAAACATGATCCTTGAAAATGATTTTGAAAACCACCGGCACATATACAATCCTTCTTTTAAAAGGAATTAAATTCACGCGTGTTACGTGGTAAATTTGGAGTCTTTCAGTTGAAAACCAATTAACTAACGTGGTTAATGCCCTTGTTGTTTGGTGGAGTGAGTGAGGGGCTGTGCAAACCAAGCACTTACAAACACTGCCGGAGATCTTCATTTCAGAAACAACAAGGTGTTCAAATGATGATCTAAAATAGTTAATCAAGAATCTGCAAATCAGAACCAAATGATGATTAAACAAAAGCTATCAAAACAAGATCAAAACACCCAAGAATCACATAACACAGCTAATTACGTGGCTCAACTAATTTGCATTAGCTTATTCAAAGAACAAGATCACTTTCTCTTTTCAAAGCTATCTTCCTCTCTCGAATACTCTATATTTCTCTCTTGTTGCCCAAGAACCAGCTGCGGAAACAGCTTTTATAACGAACCCAGAAACCTGCTTAGAAATGCACGTGAGGTGCATATGCCATAACGGCTTCTAACAAACTTCTCACGTCATTTTAACTCACGTGCAATGCTCATGTTTCATTAAACTGAAAACGGCATGATTTCTTGTCGTTTTGATCGAGCAGAATCAATATAACACGAAACGCAGATTCTTTGTGTCGTTTTGTCGGAGTTGTTTGACCTCCAAAACGCGAATAACATCCGTCGTTTCAGCACCATTTGATTTGCTTCCCTGGTTACTCAACATTTAGTCAAATGAGAATGAATTGTTACAAATTGCTAAAACTACTAATAAAACTGAATGTAATTATAATAATTACAATAGTACAAATTAAAACAATAAAATTAATAAGTTTTAATGATGATGATGATGATGAAATTAATGACAATAACAATAATTAAAATAATAATAATAGTAATTATTATTATTACTACTACTAATAATAATAATAATAGTAAATAATAAAGGACTTGTTTACAAATAATATAAAAATTCTAGGTATTTTCATAAATTCTGTAGCGACCAAAATGTAAAAATAACATTACTTAATTGAGGGTAATTTGGGGATTATGAAAATTTAATGGAGGGTAAAATTGATTTTAGGAATCAGATTTTGATTCCCAAGATGCCCTTGAGAATCAAATCTATGGGAATGATGTTGTTGGCCCAACACTATTTTAATTCCGACTGTAAACCTTAATTCTGCAAGTAAACATGTCATTGATTTCGATTTTAAAGTTTTCATTCTCATTGTTGGCAAGTAAATACACCATATTTATAACTTACATTTAACACAAAAGTTGCAACACTTGAACTTACAAGTTGTATTGATGTAAGTTACATACAATATAATTTAGCATGACCTGGCCTTTCTACCTTAATTAATTTTATATTCAGTTCTTATTTTATTGTACAAGTTTTAAAGGTAAATTTTTAGGCTTTCAAAAAGTATGGATGTTTTGGAAATATTCGAACCAGGAAAGTCCAAAGTGGAAATTTCCAAAAGCAGATAAATAATATATATAAACGTAGAATTGCATAATCAGACCATTCGATTACTGGACAAATTCATGCATTAGTCCAAAAGCACCATGATAGCCGGCTCACTACTGAAATTAACCCCGTTAGTTAATTGGTTAATTAATTTTCGGGTAAAGGATTCCAAATTTACCACGTAACGAGCGTGAGTTTGATTCCTTTTAAAATTGGATTATGTAGGCGGCGGCGGGTTTTAAAATCATTTTCGAGGATTAGGCTTTAAGGTGTGTGATTCATTTAAAAGGAGATCGCAAGTCGCTAGTGGTGGCACATGAACTAAAATTCCATGTTTGGGTTGGGGTTCTTCTGTTGAATGGTAGGTAATTGGTATAGATTTATGGGCCAACTCATATTTAAGACTTAGACCATAATGTTAAAGGTGGCTATCTCAAGTTTATATAATTACTAAGAGTAATGATACAGCCACAAACTCTTGTACAAATTTATTTTGTACAAACTGATGTGGCATAATAAGATTGGTTGAATTAAATATCACTTGGCCCACATGATTTGTTTTTATTAATTTATATTTTCATTCAACCAATGAATTAATGCCACGTCAATTTGTACAAAATAAGTTTGTACGAGAGTTTGTAGCTGTATCATTACTCAATTACTAATTAGCACAGAATTATATTCATTTTTACCCGTAAATCAACTACTAATTATCGCAAGTTTATATAATTACTAAACGTATCATCAATGTCTTTTATTAAAGTAGCAAACAATCCTTGCGGACGAATATGATACTTGCAACTTTTTCTCACCTTAAGCAGCACAAAAAACAAAAAAAAACAAAAAAGTTAACATTTATGGGTTGATTAAATTATTCCTGTTCATATGGTGATTTAACAAGTGAATGCTGAGTTGAAATTGATCATCTTTAGGTCTTCCAGAAGTTAGAGGAACTTAAATGAAGCGGAAAGGACCGTTTGGCTGATCAAGAAAGAGCTTCCAAAATTTCTCTAGTTGCATAGTATGAACAAAGTTAAATGAAACGGATGCATGATTAACATCTTCGTAAGCCCAAGGCTTGTTGCATGCGTTTGAAAATTGAGATAATTTCCAAGAATATGAACAAAGTTATAATTTTGACCAAATTTGGTTTGCAAATTTTATGGCCTTTGCATCCCTCACCAATAATTCGGCCACTTAAATACTTCTTCATTCCAAATGCACGACACATGCACTTGCTGTCTTGTTATGCATTTACTCCAATGCTTGCATCTATTATTCAAAATTTTATTGCATGTAATTTAACCAAAATTTTTCTCATGGTCAACAGCGGAAGGCAAGCTTCAATTTGTAATTTCACTGACTGAAGCATCTGAAAGAGTAATTTCATTAAGTCAATCAATTTTATTATTATGGGTGACTCTAATTGAATCCACCATAATAATATAATATGCGATGAACACATATACATAATAACCCATCATCAAAATTTAAAATTTTACTGTTCTAAATCCACTTATATAGCCGATATACCCTGATTAATTATCTATTATCTATATTTATTTTAGCAATTTTCTGTTGTTAAGGTTTCATGATTGTTAAGGTTTTCTAATTAAATCCTCCATTATTAGCTTGTTGCAATGGCAGTTTTTCTCTTTTACGCCAATAGAATATAAAATAAAACTGATTTTTTTTTTTTTATGTCAATGTGCAAGGAATTTTTTCTTCGAACACCATACAGAAATTTAATTCATGTCCAAGTAAGTCCTCAATTTTATTTATCAAGGACAATTGTAGTTTAGTTGATGTCAAATTAAGCAACGGTACATCTTTAATATATCCTGAGAAAACAGTTGCAGAGAAATCTTTAGAAGATATAATGTTTATCTATAATAGTACTTTAAGTTGAGGATAGTTTTGTAATAAAAATTTATCCACTTGGTGCCTTCTAATAGCCCCACTCCTTTATTATCTCTTAAATTATTATCTTTCATAATGTGGGCAATTATTTGGATATGCAACTTTGGTTAGAAAGTGATTCTGTGCTTGTCATTCAATTCCTTAGCAATGTTGACTGAGAGGCTGAGAGGCTGAGAGGCTGCCATGTACCTAACTGTGAAGGTAAAAAGGGGGTTAAAGATTTTCTTACCTTTCAAGTTCATAGGCGTCACAATAAGGGATCAGAAGGCAAATTACTTAACTATCCTCACTTGAGAGAGGTTAACCATTAAATGAATGTCACGTGTTCAAAAAGAACAAAATGACCCTCGGAACACTCCACAAAAGCTCAAGGATTTCTCCAAAAATAATAACTTCTCCATTATTCAAAAAGGAGAGTTAGCTTTTTCTTCCTAACAGCAAAAACACCATTATTATAGCTTAAAGATCCCTTAAACATTGAGGCCACAATTTTAACATCCAAAATCTTACTTGAGCGTCGAAGTGTGGTTGCCAGCCACTGCCAGCTCAATCACTAACCTTAGTTTGCTCTGTTTTACAAGTTGTCTTAGCTCAAGGTCTATGGTTTCTACTCCGGTTTCATCCCATTTTCATCCCCTTACCAAATCCAAATACCAAATTTACCTAGCTATCCTCCTTCATCTTGGGGAAGCACACCTCAAATTTAGCAAAGCAGCCTTTTCCCATTTAAAAAAATCTATTTGTTTTAATTGAATCTACCAAAATCTGATTAAAACAAGCACCATTCATTTGAGTGCAACTATCATTCATGGGTAAGTTAAGTGATTTCGTTGAATTATATTGACGTGATCAACGAAGACAATTGCTCGCACTTTTACTAAAAAATTTATTATAGAACAATTAAAGGAAATGTAGTTACAATAAAACTTATCCCTGTGAAGCCGAATTAGTTATATTCTGTTATGAGGTTGCTGAGGTGGCTGATGTGTTGGCGCTTGTGGGGCCGAAGTGAATAAGCAGTTAGTATTAACAGCTTGTTTCTGTTATTGGGGGACACACGTGTAAAAGGTGTGTATATATATATATATGCTGTTTGTTGAAGCCTGAAGGAGGATCTTTACAACTCTAGAATCACAGATAGAAAAACACTAAGCTTAGAGGTTTTAATCTGTATGGTGGAGTTGCTCTCTGTAATCGGTAATCAGCCATTCTTCATCAATGAAGCTTCTGCCCTTGCTGGCGTTTTTCAGCCGTGGATGTAGGCTCCATTGGAACCGAACCACGTTATTTTCTTGAGTGTGACATTTCTTGTTTCTCTTTTTCTCTCTTTCTTTCTTCTTTTGCTCTCATAATTGTTGGTTCTGAGTTCGTGTGTTGATCATTCTTTCTTGGGGTGTTGGATATATTGCGAACCATATTGCTCTGTTTGCATAACAATCCTTATTTTATCAGTTTTCAGATTTGTTTTGACTTCCTAAAGTATGGTTTACTTAATTATGTATTTTTGAAAATGTGATTAATACGAATTTGAATGAGACGTGACCCGCAAGAGAAGAAATCTCAAGCTACATGTTCATATACAAAAATTTTTATTCTCTGATCATATATTCATACTTAATTTTATTTTTTTTAATGCTCGCGCGCTCGATCATTGGATCCGATAGTACTGATGATGCTGCAAATATGTGACTTTTCACTGAGGCAAATCATCAAACATTTGATTCATCATATCAAGCACTTTGCGTTAGTTCAGTAACTACTAAGAGGTTTAACAAAATTGAATGAAATTGTCAGCAAGTGACCAATATAATTGTTCTTGAGTATGAATATGTCGGCTATTTTTTGACTTGACGATACTTAAGTAGCCACCAGTATCAGAACAGAGGTTCAGGTCCCTCTGTATAAACACCATAAAATGAAATCATGATATTAGTCTAAAAGTAATCATGTAACAACAATCTGATCCAAACTAATCCCACATTAACGCATCTCAAAACTAACACACATTATCTATTGGGACGGGTCGGATACATTTTTATACACAAATTTACATAAGCAAAATGGAGTAAAAACAAAGGAAAAGATTGTGAATATATTTGTGATGATAGGGGTACTAGTCAATGTTGTACGAGTAATATTCAATCTAGGTTTTACAATATGAACCGTGACCATAGTGCTGCCGCCGATCTTGTCATCAAGTCATGTGCTAATCTTCTTGATAATATCATAAGCTTGAAAATGGACCATCTCTATTACTCAATCAAGTGCGTTTTCGGGTAGTCTGTGAAAGTTGGCTATCAGAAAATGTTTTCCCTATCAAATATGCTGACAGTTTGCTATGGATATTTTCTAATGGCAAAAATTACAGAGATAAGAGCATTATTTGTCGACCTCCATGTTACCTCTACGATCCTTCTCGCAAGCAAAAGCACAACATTGAATTGCCAAAAGAAGTTGTTGGTGCAAAGATCTTTTATTCAAAATATATATTGTTAGATTCTTCTCTGCAGAAAAACAAGCCTCTACTTCAAATTGGTCATTCTTTTTCTACTGTCCATTCACCAATAAAATCATAAAACTACCGGAAGAATTGAGCATGGCCGAGCATTTCGACGAGAGAATGTTGTTCACTACGAGTCCAAGCTCAGCAGTGTGTGATATTTGTGTTGAGATGCATGACTTCCAAAAACTCAATAATTGTCCTTGCATTGATGGCCTGTTTGAAAAGGATTCTTATATATTGCTTCCCATAAAATGTTGTTTGACCTCGATATTCAACAACAGAGTTGGCAATAAATACACATATGAGGCTGTCGCCCCGGAAGCTACAAATCATCAAAGGCCTTGCAATTAACAAGCTGGTTGTGTCTGAGCCTGATCAAATTCTTCTGATGGTATTTTATGATTGTCACCACTCTTATGGGCGTATTTTTCGGCTTGATTCATCTCAAATGGAGTGGTTTGAAGTTGAAAGATTGAGTGACAAAGTATTTTTCATAGGGGAAGCAGGTTCCACATCAGTTCCAGCAATTGGAGAGGCAAGTGAATTAGCAAATACTATAAATTTAAGGAGGGTTCGATATTTTCTCTCTTATATTCTCTAAGACCAAGAAGTCTAGGATTCTAGCCCACAACATTATGGAGGGCCGTGGACGTGGAGAGATTTAGATAACATCTGGATTCAACCTCCTCAATTAACAAGATTTTCTTTCTTTAACCTTTTGATGTGGTTTAAGTTCTTTTTTATTTGTTGATTATTTTAATGATAAGCTCGCATTTTTTTGGGTGAGGGTAAATAGGTTGATTTATGAAAGGCAAGTTATATGTCAGCAGTAAGAGCTCTTTCCTTCTTCGTAAGGACTTGAAAAGATTAGATGTCAAAGTGATTAATTAACTGTTAAATATTATACTTGAAACCATCAGTATCATGTACATATAACAATTTATTGTTCATGGGTCACGGAGATTTGGCTTCGGTTCCAGCAATGGGCCGGGAGGCAAGTGAATATGCAAACAATGTAATTTTCTTTTTTTTTTAGACCAGTCAATATGTTTTTCCTTTATTTCCAAAGCGAACAAGAAAATATGCAATGCTGTACGACATTATGGTTGGATCAAAGAGCCACGGTGAAGTTGCAACAATATCAACAATAATAATACGACATTATTTTTAATATTAATTAATATTACATCTAGGGAATAAACCACTCACACCTCCAAGGTTTGCTTAAATGATTACACATACCACCTTAACACCCAAATAAATATAAATATAGTAATAAGATAACAATAATAAATAAATATCATATGATACAAATAGAATATTACAAATTTACAATAAGTATAATTAATAAAACAATGTATATAATGAAAATTATTTTTAGTATCAAGTTAGTATTAGTGTATCCCGACGGATTTTATTAATACTAAAATATATTAATCTAAAAATTGACTTTAGGATTTATATTAATATATACATATTAGAAAATATATTTTAAATAAAATAATAGATATTTTATAAATTATTGTGAATTTAAGTATAATTGTTTTAATATTATCAATATGTCAAATAGATTTTATTATTATTAAAAGAATATGATAGGTTAATAATGTTAAAATAAATTTTTAATATTCTAAATATTTTATAAATTTTATCTTATTTTATATATTATATAATTTTAATTTTAATTTTAATTTTAATTTATAAAACTAAGCAGTCTGCATAATTATTTAAAAAAAAAAACATTGAGAATGTCGGCGATCTTTTCCCTTACATTTATATAGTCTGTTGTAACTCCTACCAACTTTAAGATCGGTCCAACTTTGTGGGCTGCATTTCCAAGCCCAATAAATTTATGTTTACTCCCAATATTGGAATAAATTCTACCCCGTTTTATCACAATTAAGGGAAGAGTTGGACTATTGGCACCCCTCTCATCTCCCCATAAAAACCCCTTTTTAGTTATATTAATTTTATTTTCGAAAATGTCCCTTTTTTTAGATACATTTTTCTAAGTTCTTAATTTTCATTCAATTTGTTTTATTGTTAAAACTCAAAGTATTCTTGTGTTATTTTTTAATTATTTTTAATTTTATTATTAATCTACACACAAATTAAAAAGTTATGTGGGTGATAGGTTTTTTAGTGTTAATCATTGGCTGAAATAACACATATTTCAAATTATAATTTCAAAGTAATTTTAAGTATAAAAATATTTCATCAATAAGAAATCAAAAGAGAACAATAGACTATTTTAAATTTGTACAATTTATTTTAGTTAAATAGGAAGTAAGATATATAATTTTTTTTTTTAAAGGATTGATTATGAATTAAGTAATTTGCTGAAAAAAAAAATCTATATGTGTTTAATTTTCAATTGTCCTTAATTGTAATTTTTTTTAAAGTGGGGTTTTGTAAGAAAAATTTAGGGTTGCCAATAGCTCCACTATTAAGGGAAAGTGAGACTGTGAGAGTATGTTTCTATAATTTAGAGTAACGGATCCATTTTGTGGGCTGCATTTCTAAGCCCAATAAATTTATGTTTACTCCGAATATTGGGATAAATTCTACCCCGTTTTAACACAATTAAGGGAAAGTGAGAGTATGTTTCTATAATTTAGGGTGACGGGATTACATAATTGTAATAACAAGCAAATAAAAATAACAATAAAAAGAATGAATTTGAAGAATCCTAAAACTTATGCCTTCCCAACAAGGCATTGAGGAGAATTAAGAGAGATCTTATCAGCAACTACACTACCTCCTAAGAAAGCAGGGGAAAAAAAAAACTTTATTCAAATGAGTCAATGCAAACGATGTGGCCAAGGTGGATAAGAATCACTTTGAATGAAAGATACTTAAGGCTGTACTATTTCTCTTTATAATTAGAGTTTTGATACCTTACATAACCCTCATTTGGGATTACTTTAATTTGTGAGGTTTAAAAATAATTTCAAAAAATTAAAAAATAATTTTGGTGTTTGATAAATTTTTAAAGAATCACTTTTGTCAAAATCACTCTATCATATAGCACACTTTGAAAGCAGGCAATGAGTAGCTTTTTAAGATTTGATTTTGAGAATTACTTTTATACTTAATACATCCTCATTTGTATTATAAAAATTCAAAATTTTCCTTATGAATTAGGAAATAAAATCAATAACTTTAAAGAGATTATTAATATTACTAATTATATTGGGATAGCAAAATAGAAAAATAAAAGTAATATTATAAAATATTTATTTTAGTTATCAATTCTTATTATATATACACAAACAAATATTTTATATGCGTGTTTATAAAAGTAATAAATAAATTTTATTTTATGTGATGTCCAATTCAGTCATTTATGTTCTTACAATAGTTTAACAGTAAGATTTACCAAACATATACAATTACTTTTAAAAACTCACAGCACTTTTAAAAATAAATTTTACTAAATGTTTAACTGATTTTTTTTACAATTGATTATTTCTACAGCATAACTAACAATAATTATTTTAAAAGTTATAGTATTACAAACTGGCACATAATAAGGTAATAAAACATCAGTAAATAACAAGCATTAGATCTCCAAGTAGAAAAATTAAAAGGCTCTAGGAATATAAGGTAACAGTAATAGAAATCGTGGAGAAATGGTAATACTTGTCAAATCTATTATATTTGTTACCTTATTATGTAAGATAATAAAAGCCTAGTTAGAGTAGTGCAACAAATACAAAGTCAATCCATAAAAGCATCAAAGTCACTGCAGTTAAAGAAAATAATCCGAACAGTTCATTCATGCTACATAATTTTTACATACAAATTTATACAATTTATTTGTGACTTTATTATTAATTACTCAAATATAAATTTTCTTTATTATTATTATTACTTAAATATAAATTTTTATACAAACTAATGTGTCAACAGAAACAGGAATAGTGAACGCCAACTGGCGTTAGCTGCTTACACTTGATTGAAAAAAAAAATATTCAAACAAATTTTATTTTATGCTTTAAGTACTGTCCTTGTTATCCTCAGTGATCAGCCCCTTAACCCTTTGCCCTTTAAAAGTTCAAAAGCCCAAGTCCACCCATATAATAATTATCATTAGTACATATTGTGAATAAAATATAACTTTAGTAGTTATTAATTATTTTAAGAATCACCCTGGAAGAGTAGATTTCACTCCTGTGTGTCACACACTAGATAAATAAAAATATAAAACCAGTATAATTAATGATCATGCCAATAAGAAAATCATCCAACCGATAACATCTAGTCCCCACTATTTTTACTTTTTAATTAACCAAACGAATCCCTTAGCATTTTTGTTTCCTATTCCTAATTAAAAAAAAAAAAAAAAAAAGCAGTCTCCTAGTAAATCAGGTTACCATTACTTCATATCCCAATCGAATCGGGTTAAACTTGTACCTACCTTTAAATCTTCCCAATCATCAATTCTTAGCTTGTGTCTTCTATTGTTAATCATACGTTCTCGAGCTTTGCGTTTATACTTTCACATTTACATTATGCCGATAAATCGACGAAGCCGGCGTAATATGAAGCGATCAGCCACTAAGTCATGGTCCAATCTTCCGCCCGATATTGTAAATTTAATCGCGGAAAACCTTTACTATTACGCCGATTACGCCGATCAAGTCCGCTTCCGCACAATTTGCAA
Source organism: Citrus sinensis (assembly GCF_022201045.2). Lineage (NCBI taxonomy): Eukaryota > Viridiplantae > Streptophyta > Magnoliopsida > Sapindales > Rutaceae > Citrus > Citrus sinensis. Next base: position 26,987,086 of record NC_068560.1, read on the forward strand.
GAGTTGGCAATCAACATGTGTTCCTCTCAAAGAAATAAATCTGCAGCCATGGCTATTTTCTTGCCACAGCATATCACACCTTTTTGACACAACGCACAAATTAAAATACACTATTAAAACCGACCCTCGAGTTCTTCATTCAAAAATCAAAGCTTCAAAAGATGGGTGGGTGCTTTTCTCCAAAGCAAATATTAATCCCTCTCCTTTTCTATTCATCTCGTACAATTCTTCTCCTTCATCGCTCTTCTTCTACAACCCGTTCAGCGCATCGATCATTGAACTGCCGCCGTTGCACATGTTTTCTTCCGATAAGGCAACATTCTCCACGGCCCCAACTTCCTTGTTTTGTACTGTGTTTGTGCTGAGTGTGTATTATTCAACCCGGAGGATTTGCATCAGCACATGTAAACCTGGAGAAAGAACGTGGACACGGCATTTCTTTGATGGCTTCTATGGTGATCTTCATGGATTAACTTATTTGAGAGGGGTGTTGTATTGTTCTTTTTGTAATAACGTGTTGGGCGCCTTTAGGGTTTCAACAAACAGCTGGAAAATTTACCCACATAATCGGATACGTCCCACTAGCGTGTATCTTTACTATGGGTTGATCGAATCTGAACATGAAGGGAGCTTGCTATCGGTATATTATGACAGTCACAGACTTCAATGGCTTGTTTTCAGGTTTGATTTAATAAAGGAGAACTGGGTCGAAGTAAATAGATTGGATGATAGAGCATTGTTTCTGAATCCCTCGTCGACGTCCATGAAACTTGCCGTGGATGATGCAAGTGAGTTAGCAAATACAATACATGTAGAGTGTTCTTCTTCTTTTTACAAGAAGCCTGAAGATGAAAGATTAGACTGTCCGCAAAGTTTTGACTGGATTTTGGAAGAAAATCCTGAGACGATTGTGTGGATTCAGCCTCCTTTGAAGAGAGGGGATACCGGCATTCAAATCTCGAATTGCCGAGATGAACTACTTAATGATTGTGAATAAACAAATGTGTACAACCCCATTATTATTAAGTAGTTTGATGGATCCTTGTGTAACTTTTTGACGAAGGTTAAATGGTTATTTTGAGTATAAATAGTGTTATTGGACTTACATAATTACATTTTTTGGCTGTCCATGATTACATTTTTAATGTTTTGATTACTGTTTACATTTTTCACTCTTCGGTCGAGTTCATGGAAAGCCTCACAAATAATCTTTTATTTCAGATTTTGGATAAAGGTGAGTGATTTTATCAACTTCATTGTAAGCATTTGCAATTCTTGATCCTCTCCTCCAAAATGCTGCTTACCCGCACCCAACAACTGATCACTATCCTCTCTCACTCCTTACCCCTCCCCCCCCTCCCCCGCGGCGCCACTCCTTACTTAATAAGTGGTTAGATTGAGTATTATATTTGATATTGACAATCAAACCAACTTTTTTAACTTGATTATGAAGGCAATGAGAGAAGGAGAACAATAAACAAAGAAAGGATCCTACTACTTGTTTTAATTGATTGCTTAATTGAATCATGGATGACAAAATGCTCTACAGAGTTGGCCACCACGGGAATCTATCTGTGTGTGTATGTATATGTGTGTGTGTGTATCTACACATATATGTATATATATACCCATATATATGTATGTAGGGGTGTGTGTGTGCATGTATGTATCGTGTGTGAGTGTATATATTCAGTTATGATATCAATTACGCTTAATTGGCTAATTCACATATTATGGTTAATAATTTCTCTTTCAAGCTTCCTTAGAGCATGCATAATCTATGGATTAAGTATCGTGAAATACTTTCTCAAATTAATGTCTTTTTTATTATTTTTTTTCCGCATATATGTTAAGAAGATAAGCTGCTGATTATTTGGTCAACATGGGTTTGTCTTGTGATCAATTTACTTGATTCATGATCCTGCTCTTTTGTTCAGATACCTAATTATGTATTTTACGTAATTTTCCTTTTGTAGCTGATGCAATTTTCCTCTTTACTTAATGAATTTTTCTTTTATTCAAACAAAAACAAATAATACACATACTATGGTGGCCTTGAGTTTGTCCCTTTTCCTCTCTCTCTCTCTCTCTCTCTTTAAACTATGATTATGCATAATTCAGAAATCTTGATTTCCTTAGTATTGTTTTTTACGTTTTTAATATTGATATTACGTTTGCGTGGTGGGTGGAATCCCCAACCAACTTTAGGATCCAACTAGCGGCCTGCATTCTAAGCCCAATAAATTACTGTCTTATTCCTAATGATGTGATATATTCAATCATTCATAGTATACTCTATTTTGTCAAAATTGATAGAAAGGGAGAGTATGTTTCCATAATTTATAATGAAGGGATCCTAAAGCTTATGAGTTCCCAACAACGAAAGTAATTTGGCATTGAGAAGAAGAGAGACAACCTACACATATTGGCGAGCTTATCCGCAACTACACTGCCTTGCTAAGACAACATGAAAAGAACAGAGCTTCAATCAAATGAGCCTACACAAATATACTAGCCAATGTGTATAACAATTACTTTGAATAAAACATATTTATGCTGCATTACTTATCTTTTTTATCAGAGTAGTGCAAACTCCATCTATAAAAGCATAAAAGTCAATGTAATTATCAATCCAAACAATTCATTCATGCCACATTAATTTGTACACATAAATGTATACAATTTTTTTTGTGGTTTTACTATTACTCAAAAATAGATTCTTATATAATATGACATGTCAACACACTATCAGTTGAACAAAAATGTAAAATTTAAAAATTTAATGATAAAAGAGTTATGAAATACTGCGCGTCTACATATGGCTGGAAGATTCCAATGGTAGTATTCCAGTGGAAAACTTACATACACACAGAGAGTCCGGGAGTCTCGAATTGGATCATTATCCTCTATATAACATGAACACCAACTTAACCCGATTTAGTTGGTATTCATATATCTAATATTGGAATGGATGAATAGCATGTAATATTACCATTTGTATTTTTCATATTAGGATAGGTTCATGAGCCAATTTTCTTTTGAGACAAATTCTTCAGATTAATCAATGAGATTAAATTAAATGCTAATTTCAATATTTATTAATTGAAGAACTTAATCAGATACTATTTTTTTCTCCAACATAATTTATTATGTGATTGCTTGATGATAATATATAGTGTACTATATATAGTGTTGAATGTTGATCTAGTCCAGGATTCTGGACTTTATTAAAGTCTAATAAATCTAGTATAATACCATTATAATATTCATCTATGTTATTTAATAATTTTTACGGTCAATACAATATTAAATTGTACAGTTTAATAATTTTTTTTTTACTTTAATAAAATTTAAGATCCTGAATTAGAATATTTGTAATATTATATACACACATACATACATTCATCTCGGGCTAGTTTCAGTGTTTGGTTCCCCACTTGATGGGATGGGAATCGCAAGGCTTTAAAGAAGCCTGAACATACACATCAAACAACTCTAAAAGAGTATTGTGAAAATAACGATTGTGATCCAAAGGGGGGAAAAAAAGTTTACATTTTACCTCGTCTAAATATTTTTAGACTAGTGTAATTTTATGTTGCTTCACAATATTATTATGAAGTCAGCATTTTCATTCATTGATCATTTGAAAGGCTTGGATTTTGTGTTTACAAAAAAAAAAAAAAAAAAAAAAAAAAGGCTCCTGAAACCCATTAACAAATAGGGTTCAGCTATGTTAAATATGTTCTAACTTAGAATATCAATTCCACCCATTAGATGTAAAGTTGAAAGAACCAATACTCATTTCAACTTTAGATCCAATAATTATAGGAAATAATTTAACTTAGAGCACCTGCAACATAATAATTCCCTTACAAATAATATTAATAAAAATCGTTGGGATCAAGAAAAATAAAGTTACTAAGCCAATAAGCCAATATATGTTATTTGAATTATAATTCGTCACATTGACAACAAGTCGGGATAAAAATAAAAAGTCTTGCTAATCGTAACTTACAACAAACCCAAATGTGAATTCATGAATTTTTCTTGAAACACACGGCAGCTTATTCACTGTATTCATGGCTGTGGAACTCGACCCGATCGAGTCACTTTCTAGCCCAAGCCCACAGCTCGCTTTGTACGGATCTGGCTTTGGCATAACCGCGTAAGCCACGGAACTCAAGCTCACTGCAAACTTTTAGGTTTTTAAACCGATTATAATTTTAATAAATTAGAAGAAAAATAAAAGTTACGTAAAGTAAATAAAAAAAAAACCTAAAATAGATATTTGTGACTTGAGACACCAAGATTTTTAATACTGAGAAAATCATTGGAAATTAAAAAATTATAAATGAAAATAGTGTTTATTAAAAAAAAGAGAGATATTTTAAGACTGAGAAAATAATTAGAAATTAAAAAAATATAAATGAAAAAAAAAGATATTTGCCTTTCCAAAAAAAAAAAAATCTTGTTGCTTTTCTCTATGTAGTGTGGCTACAAAAGAAGATTAGAAGCTCACAACTGAAATAAAAATATTTGTTAGTTAATGATTGAAAACTATTGTATATCTTAGTGCATCAGCTTCTCATTTTGTTCAGGAGGTTCAAGTTTGGAATCGAGATGTGTTTGGGAATATCTTTTAGAGGAAACGCTGGCTTATGGCTCGGATTAATGGAATTCAAGCCACCCTAGAGAAATTAGCTCTCGCAGTTTGAGGCGATTGGAGGCCCGATTGCGTAATGAGCTCGAAATGGTGATGAGCCAGGAGGAAATTCTTTGGCTCCAGAAATCTCGAAAGGATTGGCTTTTACATGGAGACAAAAATACGAATTTTTTCCATAAAAAAACTATTGCTCGAAGGCGGCGGAATAGAATCGAGGCTATCCGAGACAGTTCGGGGAATTGGCTGTATGATGAGGAAGATATAAAGAGGCATGCAGTGGGGTATTTTTCAGAATTATTTAAAAGAGAAAATGCTATTTATCATAACTACCATGTGCCAAATTTTTTTCCAGACTTGAGTTCTCATGACGTTGATGGTGCCGCAGCCCCAATTTTGAGGGAGGAGATTAAAAGTGCCGTTTTTAGTATGAAGCCGCTGAAAGCTCCAGGTACGGATGGGTTGCATGCTATTTTTTATCAATCCCAATGGTATGTTGTGGGTCCGTCGTTTTGCAGGTTTATTGATGATATTTTTACCACGGGCAAAGTGCCGCAAGAGATAAATACTACCCTGTTGGTTTTGATTCCAAAAGAGGAGCACCCTACTAGCTTAAAGATGTTTAGGCCCATAAGCTTATGCACAGTGGCTTACAAGACGGTGACTAAAATTATAGCCACTCGCTTGCAATCGCTGCTGCCCAATCTAATAGGCCCAAATCAGACAAGTTTTGTTCCAGGGAGACATATCGTAGATAATATTGTTGTGGCTCAGGAAGTCGTTCACTCAATGCGCAGAAAAACTGGCAGGAAAGGATTTATGGCCATTAAGGTGGACTTAGAGAAGGCGTATGACCGGCTTAATTGAGATTTCATTTTTGATACGCTTCAACAGACTGGTATTCCAACTCATTTATCTAGACTTATCATGGAATGCGTAACTTCAGCTAGTATGAGTATTTTGTGGAATGGTGAGGTTACAGGGACCTTCACTCCAGGGAGAGGTATTCATCAGGGAGATCCCCTCTCGCCTTATCTTTTTGTTCTGTGTGTCGAGCATTTGAGTCATGGGATAACCCAAGCGGTAATGGATGGGAGATGGAGGCCTATTAGGTTGGCCAAATATGGAACTCCCTTAACTCATCTCTTTTTTGCAGATGATTTGCTTTTATTTGCGGAAGCTTTAATTGACCAAGCTTATGTGGTTGATGCTGTTCTGGAAAACTATTGTAGGAGCTCTGAAGCAAAAATAAATAAGTTAAAAACCAAGGTGTTCTTCTCAAAAAATGTTGATACTCGGGATGCCAATCTCATAGGCTCTACTTTGGGTTTTTCGGCCACAAATAATTTGGGTGATTATCTTGGAATGCCATTAATTCACATGCGGGTTAATAAATCCACGTATCAGTCCATCCTTGATAAAGTGGATAAGCAGCTTACTGGTTGGAATGCGACTCATCTCTCTTTTGCTGGACGCGTCACCCTGGCTCAATCAGTTCTGCAAGCAATGCCTATTTATGCCATGCAAACGACTTTTCTTCCTTCTCCAGTGAGGCATAAAATAGACAAACCTTGTCGGCGATTTATTTGGGATGGGAATTCAAAGAGTCCTAAGATGAGTATGGTTGGGTGGAGCAAAATCTGCATGCCGAAACAATATGGAGGTCTGGGGTTCAAAAAAATGGACTAGATGAACCAGGCGCTGATAATGAAATTGAGCTGGGAGATTGTGTCCAACTCGGATAAATTGTGGGTGAAAGTTTTCTGTTCCAAATATGGATTGGATTCCAGCAATTTACCGATGTCCCTTCTAGATAAACCGGGTTCTCAGATTTGGAGAGCTATTCGTAGCACGTGGTTGACAACAGTTCAGGGTGCTCGCTGGTCTGTTTGTGATGGAAGTCGAGCTCGCTTTTGGATAGATTGTTGGGCTACGAAATATCCCTTGATCAGCCTAGCTCTCCAGCCGATTCCTCAAGAGCTTCTCAACGCCACTGTGAGTGAATTTACGAATGGTCAGGGGGGATGGAATTGGTCGAGCTTTGAGCATTTGCTGCCACATTATACTCTCATGCAGATCGCATCAGTCATGCCTCCGGGACCGCATTTTGGGTATGACAAAATTTACTGGGGTCTGGATCCGAGCGGCATGTTTACGGTTCGTTCAGCTTATGTATCCCTTTGCTATCATCACTTGGCTGATCATGACAGAATTTGGAAGCTTCCATGGAGTTGGAAGGGGCCTCAATCCATCCGTCTTTTTCTGTGGCAGCTGATGCATGGGAAATTAAAGACTCATGTTGAGCTAGCTAGGCGCCATATCAATGTTCTTGAGGGCTGTGATAGATGTGGGGGTGCGGTTGAAGATATTCTCCATGCATTGAGAGATTGCTGCTGTATTAATCAAGTTTGGCGTAAGCTTGTCCCAATGGCAACTCATAATGCTTTCTTCAATTCGAATCTACGTGAATGGATTGCTGGGAACTTGCAGAACAAATGGAAGATTGCATCTTCCCTCCCTTGGGATTGTATCTTTGGAGTGGTGGTTTGGAGGCTGTGGTTCTGGAGGAACCACTTCTTTTTTGCAGGGAAGTTGGTGGATGGTGTAACAGTCTATATGGATGCTATGGCTAGAGCTAATGAAATTTACAAAGTTTATAATTCCGGTATAAGTCAACAGCCGAGGAGAAAGGAGATTTTTATTCGTTGGATGCCGCCGCCATGGCCATGGTGCAAATTAAATTCAGATGGCTCTCGTAAAAATGACGGGGAAGCAGGAGCAGGAGGTGTCATTCGAGACTCAGTCGGTCATTGGATTTCCGGATTTTGTATGAGAATTGGGGAGAGTTCAGTGCTTATGGCTGAGCTTTGGGGGCTGTATCAGGGTCTAATTCTGGCTTGGGATGTAGGCATAAAACGGTTGTTGGTGGAAGTGGATAGTCTTTGTGTTACACAAATAATCTCTAAGCAGGTGGTCGTTCCTAATGTGTTCCATGCTTTAATAGTAGCTGTCCAGGAATTATTAAGTAGAAATTGGCAGATTGCTATCACCCATATCTATCGAGAAGCAAACTCAGCTGCAGACTTCATGGCTAATATGGCTCATTCAGCTCCTCTTGGATTGCAAGTGTTCTCTGACCCTCCTATGGGTATATATTCTATCATTTCGCAAGACTTGTTTGGGGTTACTCAACCCCGTTTTGTTTCTGTTTAGCTCGTTTTGACGAGCCCCCTCTCACCAAAAAAAAAAAACTATTGTATATCTGCAAATATGGCAATTTCAACATACTAATCAACTTTCTCATATTCATGAGATATATGCTATAACATTCACATAAGTAAACCACACAAACAAGTTAATCAAATAATTAATAGATTGGCAATATGTTATATATATGTCTGCATGATTATGTCAATCAATTAGTCTGATTTTTTTTTTTTGTGATTTTTTAGAAAGTTATAATTGGGATTATAGAAAATTATAATTGGGAGTTATTGAAAGAAAATATATTGATTAATTAAATCTTGATCGTACTCCTTAAGAAAATACACTTGTAGAAAGATGAGTGGTTGAATTTTTTGAATTCAGGTAGGATGCTCTTTGTCCAAAGGTTGCATGCAGCAGTATTCCGAAATCAAGCTTGCAACAAAAATAAAAAGTCGGCTTTCCCAAAAATTGGTCAGGAAATCTCAATTGTCTAACTTACCTAGGTGCAAAATTGAAATTAAATTTCCCTTTGTGCAAAATTGAATGTGCTTTGTAAACTAAAAACCAGCCATAATTCCAGTTGCTGTGCAATTGATTGCGAGTAATTTGGTATTAAAGACTAACCGATTTAATAATGACATATGATTATTAAAGGGTTTGGTGCATACTGGCAAAATCTCGGGGATTTAACGGATTTAGGATTCGTTCGGGGTAGTTGCGCTGTGGGCCTATTCTAGAAGAATATTCTCTTAGAATTGACCCGGGGAGCCAAACGGGTCTTTAATTGTCAACATTTTCCATTACGAGCGATGTAGAATAACGTCTCGGGCTCGGCCAACATCCAGCAATGACAAATTTGCAATCATAAAATCACACGTGAAGCAACTGGCAGTGCAAATTAATTGTATTACGACCTCCAAACATGCATAAAATAATTCCATTCGATATTAAATTCCCCTAATACCACCCAAAAAAAAAAAAAAATAGTATCAAGTTGGTGGAGTTGTGTGCTGAAGCCAAAACAATATCAGGGAGATAAATCAACTTTTTTATAATCTCAATAAAATTAATAATATTTATAGTAGTCGCCAACAAAAGTTCATGTAGATAACTAAGAAAATTCATAGTAGTCTCAATAAATAATGTCTGTATATTATTTGATTTATTTTAGTTTGGGTTAAAATAATTTCGTAGCTTTGCCACTGTTTGCAGTGTACACCAGAGTTTTGCTAAAATGACAAATACATCTCATCACTTGTAGAAAAGGACCCACTTTGCCTCATGTTATATTTTGCCGCTCAATAGATTGGATTGAAGAGTGAATTTGCATTTTCGATGATTATGCATCCAAAAATAAAAAACTAAAGAGAACAAATAAAAGCCGAGCCCTCCGAATGCACATCATGATCTTCCTCCAACTAGTCAGCTACATCATTCTCCAATTCTCCATGGGGGTGTTTGGTACCCCATGTAAAAATGCAACCCCATGTTTGGTGCAGTAGGAGGCTGCATTAGCTGCTGCTATATTAATTGAATTTATTACAATCAGAACTTTTGTTATGACACTCCAAAGATTTGATCTCAAAAGAGATTAGATTAACTCTCGTTAATAAAGGAAAAAATGTTCCCCTTATAATGATCCCCTGTAAAGCGATTTAACCCATTTCCTCGTGTAAGGATACCGGATAAGGGTGTAATTTATCAGCTAATTCATGATAAGTGGTTCCAAAATAAAAAAGTTGGAGATTAAAATAAAAACCCACTTTAGGACTAATGTCATTTCGTTTCCAAAGACCAAAGCTTGTAAGCGAGTGCAAGAAAGTGCAGTTTCTACTTTCTTGCACGCAAAGCCTTCTTATATTTTGAAAATATAAAACGTGTAATTGTGTGGATAAAATTTCAGACATATATGCTTTTATATTTCGAGAGATGTGAAGTTGGCTTATTGTTCACTTGCAATCTTTACTCAGGTCAGCTTCTTGCTTTTTCAACTTCCATTCTTTGTTTCTATTATTATTTTTTTTCCCTTCTATGGATCTTGCTCTGTCTAATGAAGAGAAGAAAAATCAAATTTGATTTCAAAACATGCATCGATTGTTTGTTTTCTGCTGTTCTTTGTTTGTCAGTTTTTATGCTCCGCCCAAGTAATGCTGTTGCTTCTTGCTTGATGAGAGGAAGGCGTAGACCCAAAGATAGTATATTACTGAATCATAAAAATGTCTCCTTTTTCGAACTTCTGGTTTCCAGATCTATTAATTTTATCGTTTTTGATTAGTTTATTTTTGTGGTTGGTGTTTACTTCTTTCTTAACTTGTGAAAAAGTTTTGTGCTTTTCTGTTTTCAGGGGAGTCCATTCAAGAGTTTGGACGAAACTATATGTGCAGCTTTTCCCCGGGTATTTTTGTTTGTTCTTTATGTAGTTCAATCATTCACCATTTTATGCTTTATTTAATTCATTTCTATATAAATTCTATACCTTTTTTTATATATTGGTCATAGGGCGAAATGCACCCAGAAAATTTTGACTCAATATTGTGGGTTTCCATTTTTTGGTTCGGGAAGAAGAAAAATGTTGGTTCCACAAGGTAATATATTCTAGAGTTAAGAATTTCTGTGGCTGCGTTAAGCTTAAATTCTAGAGTGCAACTGAATGATAGCTCAATTTCTTAGGATGGCAAGTTATGGGAATCTTGTTTTGCTTTGTTTTCCTTGATGATATTCCTGACTACCATTATCGGTCTCTGGGAAATCTAGTCATTTTTCTACTTACATATATAACACATTTTCTCTTCACAGATCCAAACCCTCTTTGGATCACTGTATCCAATCCTTCTAATATTGAAAATTTCACCGATTGATAATCTATTTAAAATCCATAAATTGTTCTTTGATGCATATGTATACTCATTTTTAGGCACCATACACATGGATGAGTAAGTTGTTTCTTCTATATTTTCCATGAATATGCTCTGCATTGTTCATTAAATCTTTGCATGATTGGATGGAAATAATTGGTTTTGATTTGGTGTCCGAAGTGTTGTTGAATACATAATATACTTATTTGTCTCTCAATGCTATTAGTAAATAAGACATTGTTTCATAATTGATCTCTGTATGAGCACCAATTTTCCGTAGTTTTCATGTGAATTTTTTGTTTTTTAAGCTCATTTAAATGCACTAGTAGTTAAGCTCCCTCCTTGTTCATTTTTTAAAAGGGCTACTGAATGATAGTCAGCTTCTTAGGATGGTATGCTACACTATATTCTTCTTGATGATATTTTCTGATCACTATTCTTGGCCTCTAGCAACTCTAGTCCTTTTCTTCTTAGATAACACATTTTCTCATTTGATCCAATATCTATTGCATCACTATCCAATACTTCCAATATAGAAAAAATACTTATTGATTATCTATTCAAATCTATACATAGTGTTTGATGCATTTATATACTCATTTTTAGGCACCATGCACATGGATATGTTAGTTGTCTCTTCTGTGTAATTTTTTATTTCACTCATGCATGGAAAGTTTTGAATCTAAATTTGATCATATTGGAAGCTGGTACAAAACCAATAAATGGCCTTTTCACTCTGGTGGTATGAAAGTATAAATGCATCTACAAGTTTTGACACTGGTTAAAAATGTATTATTTGGTGTGTGGTTTGTTCATTATGTTTCCTCGTTAGCATGCGTAGTTTACATTTTCCTTTCTGAAGGAGATTAATAAGTCTTGTTACTTTACTTTCTAAAGTAAAGCGTCTGCCTATTATTTCAATAAACTTGTATATGGTTGAACTGATAATAATTTGATTTTTGCTGCAGTGCTGTTGAATAAATATGAACTTATTTCAGTATTCCTCCGCTAGAAATAATAAATGGTGGAGGTAACTGAGATCACAATTGGTATACAGGTGAATGTATATTTATTTTTCTCCGCTCTATTCTGTTCTACCTGCACAGATCAGATTATTCAATAATTTATTTCACTTTAGGTAACAAATTGTTGTTGGTAGGGTGCCCAAGGAGACAATTACTGGTCATTTGTTCTTATTTTCAAAATATATAGCTCGTCTTTTTCAACAACATCTAATGACCAAACAGTGCATGATGCTTAGAGGTCTCCTGTTAAGTAGCATAATTAGTGATTAAATAGGACTACAGGCAATGTGCAAAGGTTAGGTAATAAGGATTTCCATGATCCTGTTGATGATTGATGAAAATGCAAATATATACTGTTGTAGCAGACCCTATTCTTATTATTATTATTGTTATCTCTTTTATTAAACATTGATGGAACGAGAGAAAACTTTATTAGTTTACTTGTTCATCCATGCTCTAAAGTTTTTCCTTTAAAAAATTATTAACAATGATAAATGAACTGTTCAATTCTCTATGAAGATTTTATTAAGAATATTTTTAGCTGACTTTGAAACTACCTTTACTTTGTTTAAGGTGCTAGATATTTTTACCAGCTGGTGCATATTAAAATGGGTTATTTATGATTCAACAAACATTCACAGCTGTGAATGTTAGAGCTTCATGCTTAAGCATCGTCTTAGAATTAGCAGCCCACAGTCTCCCGTGCTTCGGATCGTTTCTCCAACTGTGGCCTATTCTCTAATGACTCATTTCGATAGTATAAACCCCAAACTCTCCATTGTCAGGGTCTGTTTTAACAACCCATTCAAACCAGTCCCTAGCCACTTCGATATTCTTGTTCTTCGACATCAAAGCTGCCACAACAACAATAACATTTGCATCGTTGTTTGACATAGAGAGGGCTTTGGAGTAAACAAACTCCAGCTGATCATCAGATACCATACAAACATATGTAGCCCACAGAACACCACTAGCAGGACACTGTTGTAGCGCCCTCGCCATCAACAAACAAGCCTTATTCTTTTTCCCATTCTCCAAACAACGATCAATCTCAACGGCCCAAAGTTCCGGGTTGCATGGGTTGACCTCTTTAGCCTTAGAATACACATTTTGAGCATGCGAGAAACCGTCTATCTTCTCCACCACGTTAGCTAGAGAAATCCAAAGCGGAATGCAGTTCTGACAATTATGAAGACCTTTTTGATAAATTTCTCTTACATCTTCAAAACGAGCAAATCTCTCCTCCAACTGGCCTAACATTAGCCACAACTTGAAAAAAGATGGAAAATGTTTGATTCTTTCAAAAAGCAACTTCTTCTCGTCTGCTGGGTTTGTCTATGTCCTTTCACATATAGCCGATTTGATCCAAACTTGAGTAGAATCAGGATGACTAGTACCAACCATCGGTCTTGCTCGACGAAAAAGCTCTCTTGCGCGGCCTGAATCTCTTTGAGTTACTTCCTCTAGTAGTTCCAGCAGAATATCCAAACTACTAGGAAAAAGGAGGTAAGCGTCTTCAAGGAATTTGCGCCGTTCATAATTTCTTCTTGTGTCATAATTGCTTGCAATCAACATTTCCCTAGCACCAAGAAGCCACAAATCCCTGGCTTCTGGACATTTCTCAACAGCATAATGCGAAATGCATTTTTGTATGTTTATTCTGAGTTCTGAAATAATTAATTTGTTCATTAAGAGAATGATACGCTTATAATGTGAAAATTAAATTTATTTGTTAATCATAATGATTATAGAAATAAATTTGCAGAAGTGGGACAATTAAAAGGGTGAACTATTTTTCTCAAAATATTCAAGAATTGATTTGATGTCGATAATAGGAAAAGGAAAAACCGTGAAAGTGCCACACAATTTTTTAAGGGAAAAAAATTTGTCCAAATCTTATCTAAAGTTATTTTCCACTTCATTAAATGTAATATTTATGAATTGGATGTTAGAAATTTAGAATATTGTAAAAAGTAATTTTAAAAACTGTGAATATTTAACCTCCAATGAATAAATGCCAAATCATTGGATGAATATTTTTGTCGTCATTTCATTTTTTTCGTCAGAGTAAACATACGTAAAGCAAAACCTCTTGTAAACCCAGCACTGAATCCACCCATTACTGTACACAACAAACCTAGCAAAATCCCCTCATATCATTTTGCTTTTTCAACAAAGCCTGTGGTTCTTTTGATGCAATGGCAGGTGGACTGGAACGAAAAGATTTGTTAACTAATTCTTGTTATTCTTCAAGGATGACTAGGGTGAATCCTGAAGAGTATCTGGAAGCATTGCAGAAAAGTGATTTATTGAGGTCTATTCAGATGAATAGAAAAAATGCAAAGACTTGGATTCCTTATGCAAGGCATGTGAAGAGGGCTGAGGAATTAAATGCTGCCAAAATTGTGATCGAAGAGGGTTGCAAGGTATGCCCAACAGACGAATATGTTTAGGTTGAGGCTACAGATTTGGAGCTTCTTTTTAATGAGAAGAGAAGAGTGGTGAGGATGGGATTGAAATTTGTTCCCGATTCTATGGTGTTGTGGGAGGCTCTTTTGAATTTATCACGAGATAGTGATAGTCTTAATGTGTTAAGAGAAGCAGTTTTGAGTTGTCCTCATCATTTGGTGTTTTGGTTATCTTTGGCTGAGAAGGAGCCACTTTATGCTGATGCCCTTCAAGTGTTGGCTAGGGCAACGATGCTTTTCCCCAGCGAGGAAGCTGTTTGGCTAGCAACTGCCAGGTTGGTGAAAAAAAATGATACTAGAAATGCTCTTATTGATTTTTTTATTTATGCTGTTGAGAAATGTCTAGAAGCCAGGGATTTGTGGCTTCTTGGTGCTAAAGAAATGCTGATTGAAAACAATTATGGTACAAGAAGAAATTATAAATGGCGCAAATTCTTTGAAGACGTTTACCTCATTTTTCCTAATAGTTTGGATATTCTGCTGGAACTAGCAGAGAAAGTAACTCAGAGAGATTCAGGCCGGGCAAGAGAGCTTTTTTGTCGGGTAAGACTGATGGTTGGTACTAGTCATCTTGATTCTGTTCAATTTTGGATCAAATCGGCTATATGTGAAAGGACATAGACAAACCCAGCAGACGAGAAGAAGTTGCTTTATGAAGGAATCAAACATTTTCCATTTTTTTTCAAGTTGTGGCTAATGTTAGGCCAGTTGAAGGAGAGATTTGCTCGTTTTGAAGATTTAAGAGAAATTTATCAAAAAGGTCTTCATAATTGTCAGAACTGCATTCCACTTTGGATTTCTCTAGCTAACGTGGTAGAGAAGATAGACGGTTTCTCACATGCTCAAAATGTGTATTCTCAGGCTAAAGAGGTCAACCCATGCAACCCGGAACTTTGGGCCGTTGAGATTGATCGTTGTTTGGAGAATGGGAAAAAGAATAAGGCATGTTTGTTAATGGCGAGAGCGCTGCAAGATGTTAACATAAATATTTCTTTAATATTGATTTTGATGATAACAAACTTGATTAAAATTGATTTAAAAACTCAAATTATTCTTTCATATAGTTTTCATATTATAAAGGCTTTATATTCAATAAAAAGTAATTTTATGATTTTTGATAAATTTCTCTTGCATCTTCAAAACGAGCAAATTTGTCTCCCAATTGGCCTAACATTAGCCACAACTTGAAGAAAGATGGAAAATGTTTGATTCCTTCATAAAGCAACTTCTTCTCGTTTGCTGGGTTTGTCAATGTCTTTTCATATATAATCGATTTCATCCAAACTCGAGCAGAATCAAGATGACTAGTACCAACCATCAGTCTTGCCCGACGAAAAAGCTCTCAGAATCCTTAGATATTAGATTATTTCTCAATTCAATTTAACGAGATTAGATAAACTCGCCCTATGGGTTTCGGGGCATGTCATTTCATTACTCCCATGGATGTAGCTCAACGGGCTAAACCACGTAAAATATTATGTGTTCTTTATTGTTTATGCTTATTTTCTTTTTATTATAATGGTTTTGATACCTATATCACATTTTGTATATGTGCCTACTTGAGTTATACGATAAGCTCTACTCAACTCCCTGGAAAAGTTTTCTAGGGCTATTCTCGAGTTCGCCAGAGCTCTCGTTGAGCTCTCTTAAGCTCTCTTAAACTCTTCATGTCAACTCTGACAAGCTATACTGATGCTCACCATATTATTCTAAAATTAGAAACTTCAATTCACCTCCCAAATCACCTTAACTCACCTCCTAAATCACCTCAGTTATGCCTCCTACCCTGAACAATATAAAATCACACCTACACCTAAACTTATCATAATCTACCCTCAAACATAAATTTATTTCTTTAGATAGGATTTGACTTGTATTCAGTAACCACTTAATGGTTCAAATCGACTCCTTGCAAAACTCTAGTTAAAACTATATATACATGGATGTGTGTGTGCGCGCGTGCGTGCGTGTGTGTGTGTGCGTGTGTGTGTGTGTGTGTAATTATGTGTGTGTGTAAATTATATTAATGGTGAATATTAAAAAATTTAAATCTAGTATATAACAATCCGATTTTCAGTACTATAAAATTTTAATGAAATATCTACGAGTAGTAATAACGTATTTTAAATATAATTAAATCCACGAGCAAAAATTGAATATTCACCGACTCGTTTCGAAACCCTAGTACTACCAGAATTCGTATTTGTTAAGGATCGTTAGCTAGACCTTATATATTAGAGTCCTTGTACAAGCAAGCACAGAATTAATGCCGAGAAAAAGAGGGATGAGGGGCGCTGGAGTAAAGGCAAAGAAGATTAAAAGGCAGTCCTACAGCCACTCATCATGGTCCGATCTTCCTGAACATATCATACGTTTAATCATGAACCGTCTTTGTTACGCGAATCAGATTCGTTTTCAAGCGGTTTGCAAGAATTGGAGAGACACAGCTGTTCATGGAGTCAGATGTGCTGATAAATTACCATGGATACTTGCCTTTAATTTGTATTCGTGTTTCCTCTATGACCCTTCCGACAAACAAAGTTACTCTATTTCCAAACCGTCGTTCAGAAGATTTTATGGATCCCACGTTCTAGAATCCAAATATGGTTGGGTGCTGTTCCAGGGGCCAACCGTAATGGTTTCCAGTCGTTATCGCCCAGAATTGACTCGGACAAGTATTTCTCTATTTTTCTATTGTCCGTTTACTGATGAAATCATTCGAACACCGTATTTGGAGATTATGAGTGACATAGACCCTTTCACGCTTACTACTGCATCGACATTCTCAAATAATCCAGTTTCCTCCGATTGTGTTATACTCGTAGTGAGGATGTACACGTGAATATAGTGTCAGTTTATGTAGCCTCGAAAAGAAAACATGGAAGACGTTTGGTTTATGGATGCTGGTAATTCTTATAATAGCTTGATTGACGACATAGAATATTTAGACGGAGTCTTCTAATGTTGTTTCAGTTCACGTGCAATCGGCGCCTTACACGTTGCCCAGGAAAAATGGGAAATACATCCACATCCACTGAATACACTATATCATGGTCGCATACGTCTCAACTTCTTGATTGAGTTTGATGGAGAGCTGCAACTTTACATGGTAGGTCCTCATTCTTGTGTTTTCAAGCTTGATCGGTCAAAGATGAATAGGTTCCAAGTTGACAACTTGAGTAATAGATCGCTCTTCATAGAAGATAATGATTCAGAATCTAATGTGTCAATTATATATGATCCAATGGAGGGGGAAGAGTTAAGTCATTTGGCAAATGCAATATTTCGGTTTGATTACTCGTGTTATTTTGATTGCTTCTGTCTGTTCGCAAATCCGTGTGTACGACACTCCAAACTCTCAAAGATTTATGATTGCGACTGGAAGGACAAACGGATGTAGAAGATTTGGATTCAACCTCCAAAACGACGATGAAAGGATCGGAATTCCGCATGAGTCTTTTTTTTTGGGGGGGGGGGGGGGGGGGTGAGGGGTGAGGGAAATTGCTTTTAACTCTAATATGAAGAATATGATCAGCTGTATGTAAGTTACATTTAGCCAGACCTCTTTTCTTTCTTTTGTTCTTTTCTTTTTTATCCTGACTTGTTGCTAAAGTGATAAATTATTTTCTTGATTCTTAATGATGTTAAGTTATTAGTATTCCATTTATATTGTTTGTGAATGGGTTCTCGGAGATCCTTTTTTAACCCTTCTAAATAAGATCAATGGATGAAAATTGTGAAGCGACATTAAATGTACGTTAATCTCAAAATATTTAGATGAGTAAATATACAGTTTTTTTTCTTTGCATCACTATCGTTATTTACAACTATACTGTGTTAGAGTTGTTTGGGTACATATGCAGTACACTGTATTGTCATCAAGCAATCTCATAATAAATTAGGTGAAAGAGAAAAATAACAAAATAATATAATTGGTTAAGTATTCAATTGATAAAAACTGAAGTTAACATTTAATTTAATCTCACATATTAATTAAAATACATTTTATATATGGTAAGTGTTGGGGAAAAATTAGGTTTTTAAATTTTTATTAAACCTTTTGAAGATCGCTCTCATATAATATATAAGAATACGTAATCCAGAAATCGTACCTTGAAAATCCGATTTGGCTTTTTCCGTTGAAATGATTTAGGCTCCTAGATCACGATCTGCCACCACCACTCCTGTTAGATCACGATCCGTCACCACCACGCTTGCTAGATCACGAACTGTCACCAATGATCTTCCAGGTTATGACTCAGGTTCGATCTGCACTTGACGTGTGGGCGCCTTTATCACTACCAAAGCAACTAGCACGAGAAAATTTTTCTCTCAACAATGGAGAGAAAAATCTTATTCTCTGATCTATATAAAGTGGCTTCTATCTTTTCTTTAGGGAAAAATAAGCCTTATATATTTCCCTTTAGTGAAAACCCAAGGCTCCAAATAATGCCCTCTTTAGTGAAAACCCTAGGCTCCAAATAATGCCCTAAATAAAACTCACGTTTATTTACTTTTTCAATAGGGGACCTACCTTGTAAAATAACATAAGGCCCCTTATACAAAAGCTAATTAAATGGAGCCTCCCACTAAATGATATATTTAGGCTTTTGACCCAAATCGCTAGTTATCTTACTTATTAGTTCAGTAGTGGTGCAGTCAATTAAATGAGCTAACCCGGGGATCATTTGGGAACATACAATAGTGGCTACAATAATTAGGCTTGTAATTAAACTAGTCCAATTATTTAATTCCAAATCTACTCCACTAAAAGATTGGAACTGACTTCCATAATTGTATGCTCGAATAATAATTCGTCCCAAGCCACATTGATTTCTTTACTGCACAATCCTTTGTACCACATCGTTAATTAAATTGATATCTCAACTGTCCAATCAATTTAATAACATCTTATTCCTTGATCTTTACTGGTTTTCTCTAATGATCATTTTCAACATACTAAATATGTTGACACACTCTGGCCAGAGAATTCTATGATCAAGTGCCGAAAACCCATCAAGAGATGTGTTGTACAAATTCTATATTGTTAATCCATAACTCCAATACTCATAATTGCTCCCACCAAGATACTAGGTAATCTTGACCACAAGGATGTGTCGTGCCCATTGGTAACTCAAATGGAATAACAATTACAATCATGAAATCATAATTAACTCAAGATTAAGATTACAGTAAAATCAACGCCTATGAGATTTAATAAGTCTGACAGTTATTACAAAGTTAATTAAATCTCATATGTGATTCTGTTCAATGTAGTCGTACTACATCAATAAATTCATACATGATTAAGACAAATCATTCAATGAATTTATTACAGTCTATACCTAAATAAAGTGCCCAACTTTATTTATCAACTGCGAACTAAATTTATTTAATCATAAGATAACTTGTATTTATGTCTTCTGTGAATCCACATGGTGATCACATAAATACATATAATATGATTAAATGGACTTTAATACAAGTATTAATGCAATTAAGATATTTGAATAAAATATCTCATTTATTTTATTAATCAGAAAAATAGTTTATTACAATTAAATAAACACATATGCTTTTAAAGAGCATATTTTTCCAACAATCTCCCACTAGCTCTCAAAGCATATCTGGCATATTGCACATGCTCTAGGGCTCTAAGTGCAGGTTATAAAGGTTTCCCACTAATGGCCATTCTAATAAGATCTGCCATTTAGCATCTAATGCCATTTGGGGTACTGTCATATAACCTTTCTACACTATTCCCTTATAAGATGATACTTCCTTTCAATATGTTTTGTTTCGTGTGGTTCCTTGGTTCCTTAGATTGAGCTACAGCACCACCATTATCACATAAATAGTTTAAGGGGTGCAGTTACAACAGGTACCACCTCAAGATTTCGTAGGAACTTGCGGAGCCATATAGCTTCTTTTGCAGCTTCAAATGTAGCCACATATTCAGCTTTAGTTGTTGAGTCTGTGATACAAGATTGTTTCACACTCATCCAACTAATAGCTCCACTTCCCAATGTAAACACATAGCCGGAAGTTGATTTTCTGGAATCCTTATCTGACATAAAGTCAGAATCAGTATAACCCACTGGAATGAGTTCATCACCAGAATACATAAGCATATAATTTTTAGTTCTTTTCAGATACTTTATAATATGCTTGACTGCAGTCCAGTATTGAGGTCCAGGATTAAATTGATATCTGCTAACCATTCCTACCGCAAAACAGATGTCTGGCCTAGTGCAAAGCATGGCATACACGAGACTTCCCACAGCGTCTGCATAGGGAACTCGTCTCATTCTCTCTATCTCTTCAGATGTTTTAGGTGATTGATCCTTAGAGAATGTAATTCCATGTCTGAATGGTAATAAACCAGTCTTGGAATTTTCCATGCTAAATCTAGCCAATATCTTATCGATATAGACCGCTTGAGACAAGGCTAAAGTTTTATTCTTCCGGTCTCGTAGTAACTTGATACCAAGAATATAACTTGCCTCCCCCAGGTCTTTCATATCAAATTATTTTGCTAACCAAATCTTTATTGTAGTCAATACTCCTATATCGTTTCCAATCAGGAGAATATTGTCTACACAAAGAACTAGGAAGGCTACAAATTTTCCCTGAATTTTCTTATACACACATTGTTCATCAATGTTCTGAATGAATCCAAGTGATTTAATCGCTTGATCAAATCTGATGTTCCATGACCGGGATGCTTGCTTCAATCCATAAATGGATCTCTGCAACTTACATACCATGTGTTCTTGGCCTTTTTGTATAAATCCATCTGGTTGCTGCATGTAGATGTTTTCTTCAAGATGCCCGTTAAGAAAGGCAGTCTTGACATCCATTTGCCAAATTTCATAATCTAGCACTGCAGCAATGGAGAGTAGAATCCTGATGGATTTAAGCATAGCAACCGTAGAAAAGGTTTCCTCATAATCGATTCCTTCTTTCTGAGTAAACCCTTCGGTTACTAATCTTGCTTTAAATGTTTCCACCCTTCCGTCTACTCTCTTTTTTTTTCTCTTGTAGATCCACTTGCAGCCTATAGGTTTTACCCCATTTAGTGCCTCTACAAGTTCCCAGACTTTATTGGAATACACAGATTCCATTTCTTGATTCATGGCCTTTTTCTAAAATTTAACATCTCTATCTATTAGAGCTTCGTTGTAACTAGTGGGATTTTGTACATGTTCATCTGAGATAGCCATATAGGTTTCTCCCAAAAATATGTATCTCGCAGGTAACCTAGTTACCCTCCCACTACGACAAGGTTCTAAAAGTGATGGTTGTTCAAGGATAATCCTGTGCTGATCAGCTGGTTGTTGCTGTTCTTCCTGTTCTATAACAGGTGTTGAAAGCTGAGCATCAACCTGATCTCTTTTATTTCTCTAGTTTTACCTTACTCTTAGGTTATAAGTCATTATAGAGTCTTCC
The DNA here is from genome assembly GCF_022201045.2 of Citrus sinensis. Lineage (NCBI taxonomy): Eukaryota > Viridiplantae > Streptophyta > Magnoliopsida > Sapindales > Rutaceae > Citrus > Citrus sinensis. Next base: position 27,008,750 of record NC_068560.1, read on the forward strand.
TCAAAGAAAGTAAAGAATATTTCTATAAATACATTCCTATCTTGAGGACTATAATTCAGACTTTCCCTTATTCCTTTAAGATACCTAAAACATGCAAGCTTCTGAACACGAATCCATCTTGTCTATCTCTGATTCTAGTAGAAATACTAGTAAACTCCAAATACGAATGTGTCTCAAACCATGTTTGTGACTTTTTCATAATTTCTTGGAGTAGTAGACACCGAGATAGATGAAACTAAGTTCAATAAACTTTGTAGTTTTAAATACTAGTATCTGGAATCAAAAAAGGTAAATGATAAACCACTTAGTATATATCTTGTCTTATCCAAAAGAATCTTGTTTCTCCATTTAATTACACTATTGTATTATAGTGTTCATTGACAACCAAATAGTGCTTGAATTCTCCATAGAGATATTCTTTGTTTCGATCATATCGAAGTTCTTTTATGTTCCTGTCTAATTGCTTTTGTCTTATCCACGTACTCTTTTGAATTTCAAAAGCAATGGAATCATGACGCATTTAGACAAACATAAATAAAATGAATATTCATCAACAAGATTGATAGAATACTCATAACCCCTTATAACATGTAAACTGATTAGTCCGTATACATTTGTATGCGCTAAATCATCAAATACATAGTTATGCTTTTAGCTCAAAAAGAGCATCCTTGTCATATTACTTTTCTAAATAAGATTTATAGAGTTACAATGATCAATCTTAATAGGCCAACAAGTCTATCATTAATCATTTCCTTAAAATCTTATTATAGTTTATATGACTTAGGCATAAATATCAGAGGTGATTTTTGGTTAGAAGAAACATTTCTTTTCTTAGATAAATGCATATACTTTTTATCATTATATCTTACTTTGAATAGATCAATGGACTTCTATGATATAAATTGTCTTTATAAATAACCAAAATAAATAATAAATAGAGGATCCAAAAAATAACAGTGTACTCCTGTTTATTAAAACAAGCCACCGAAATTAAATTCCTCTAATATAAAGACAAATATCAAAACTAAAGTCTTGTAAAATTGATCTAGTCTTTCAATTGATATAAACTAGCATGTCCTCAACTGCTGTTTGATGTTTTCTTCACTTAATCTCTTGGTTTCCTGAAAACCAAATAAATGAATTACAAATAAGATTAGTTATCTCAGAATTCATTATTGTATGATGCAATAGAAATCTGAACTAATTAGGAAGCTTAAAGATTTCCTATACCTGATTTTAATAATCTTAGGACAATCTTTCTTCCAGTGACCTTTCTGTCCACATTTGTAACACTTGCCTTTTGGCTTGCCACTTTTTTTAGTGGACAGTTTGCCGATCCCAACTCTTGCTTGCTCATTCTTGTCTTTCGACTTAAGCCTTGAAGAGAATCCTTTTTCAGGAAGTTTTCTGCTATGATAAAATTCTTCTATAGCATGTAGTTCGTGCATTAATTCAATTAAGGTCATATCTTTATTGTTTAAGATATAACTGACCTTAAACTCTTTGAATGTATCAGGTAAAGATTCAATCACCATGTTAATCTTTGATTTATCATTGATTTGAACACCATGAATCTCTACCTCATTCAAATAGTCCATCATTTTGAGGACATGATCACGAACTTTTGTGCCCTCTTCCATCTTAGTATCTGTGATACGTTTTAATGCTGCTTCTCTGGCAAAATGGGTATTTTGCCCAAACATCTGATGAAGACTAGCCATTATTTCAGTGGCTGTTTCCATGCTCCGATGTTTCTTATGCAGTTCCACAGAAATCGAAGCCAATATATAGCGCTTAGCCATTTTGTTAGCTTCGCACCATTTCTCATAAGGCTCCCTCTGATTTCTATAATCGTATAACGATGGTTCAGGAGGGCAAGGCTGGGTCAACACATATTTGCTTCCCTTAGCAGTGAGAATATTAAATAGATTGCGTTTCCAATCTAAATAATTTTCGCCAGTGAGTTCATTTTTAACAAGGATAATTAATAATGGGTTGATGGAAGACATTTTCTGAAAAACAAAACAAAATAAACATGCATAAATACTTTGAAACAATATTCACAATAAATGACAAAAATGCAAAAAACCATAAATGCATTTTAATTTATTGTAACGATAATCTAGTACCGCTTTGACAAGCTATCCGTTGGGGAAGTCATGTCAACACTTACTAGACCCAATTATCCATTAGATTATTTACTTTCATGTAAAGACATGATAAATAATTATCGTTATCCCTTTGGGCCTAAATTTGTTAACAGAGCTTCGTTGGGAAGGTTAATAACAAACTTTAGTTGAGTGTATAACCATTGTTTCAATCTACGTATTTTTCATATCAATAGTCACCGTTGGGGTGAACAATCGATTGAAAAATATTTCAATTTTATCTTTGAAGAAGTTCATCAAATAAAATATCTAATATATATACCCTCCGAAGGGAGCATCACCGTATCATGAAGTCGAGGTATATATATAATTTTATTATTGAACTAACAATGGAGCCCGTGGGAAAATTATCTTGAATTTTCCCTCTCCCACTCAATATTTTAAAATTGGTTTTTCCTTTTTAAAACATACATATTGTTAATTGCATGCTTTCTATAATATTATCTAGATGACATCAAATATTATTAAGCATGTGCAAATTTCAAACAATATAATGAGATTCATTATTAATGAATGACATGTATAATTATGCATAGAGTGGCACTACCTATTCTATATGACATGTTATCATGGCATGTTATCATCCAAAACATAACATATAGAAAAACAATTAAATAATCTTAATTCATGGCTTTCCTAATAATGAAAAAATACATTAACCCTAAGCCTAATCTTCATTGGGCTTCTTGTCAATGTCCATCTTCCATAAGTTTGTCTTTGTTAATGGACTAGGGGAAATTGGGCTTTTAAATTTATAATTGGTCCAATTTTAATTTTGAAAGGAAATAAATAAAATAAATAGTTTTAATTTTGTTTTTATTAAAATAAAACTTTTGGACCAAAAATAAATTTAATGTATTTAATTTTATCTATGCATTTTTAATCCATTAAGCCTAATTGAAATTGGGCCTAAAACTAGGATTCTTTAAGTCCAAAACGGTTTTTGGACTTAAATGCAAAATATTAAAAACGTTTCTGCCCAACTGAAAAATATGAAAATATAGGGACCTCCACGATAAAAATCATGGAACCCTAAAATCACATTTTTCTTTTCCCCTTCTTCCCCAGCCGCCACCAGCACAAAAACCTAGCCGTTGTTTACTGTTTCCACACCGGACAGCCGTCATCGACGCCGGAAAGACGCCAACCAGAACGCTTCGCGCCTCCAGCCCACGTTCACGCTGCTGCTTGGGCGCTGCAGCAGCTGCTCGCGCGCTGCAGTTGCTGCGTGTGCAGCGCGCGCTGCAGCTGCTGCGTGTGCAGCTCGCGCTGCTAGCAGCGTGGCTGCTGGCCGCTGCGCGTGCAGCGCGCGCTGCTGGCAGCATGTGCTGCTGGCCGCTCGCTGCGTGTGCTGGTTCGTTGCTGCAGTTTCCAGCACGTTTCCGCAATTTTCCAGTGATGATGCTTCGGTGATTTACAAATTTTCAACGCAAATTTTGGCTTTACAAAATTTCAATTACAGTAAAATAAATCAAGAGGGAAACATGGTGATAAAAAACCACCCCTCTTGTTACAGATCCAAAGAAAAATACAACAGAAAATCTAACCATGAATTAAGACAAACCAAAACATGCTTTATTCATATATTAAACAAATAATATATATCTGAATAAATTGTGCCACTCTAATACATAAATTTCAAGATTAATTTCATACGGAATTCTTATATATTAATATGAGATGGCTCTGATACCAATTGTTGGGGAAAAATTAGGTTTTTAAATTTTTATTAAACCTTTTGAAGATCACTCTCATATAATATATAAGAATACGTAATCCAGAAATCGTACCTTGAAAATCCGATTTGGCTTTTTCCGTTGAAATGATTTAGGCTCCTAGATCACGATCCACCACCACCGCTCCTGTTAGATCACGATCCGTCACCACCACGCTTGCTAGATCATGAACTGTCACCAATGATCTTCCAGGTTATGACTCAGGTTCGATCTGCACTTGACGTGTGGGCGCCTTTATCACTACCAAAGCAACTAGCACGAGAAAATTTTTCTCTCAACAATGGAGAGAAAAATCTTATTCTCTGATCTGTATAAAGTGGCTTTTATCTTTTCTTTAGGGAAAAATAAGCCTTATATATTTCCCTTTAGTGAAAACCCAAGGCTCCAAATAATGCCCTCTTTAGTGAAAACCCTAGGCTCCAAATAATGCCCTAAATAAAACTCACGTTTATTTACTTTTTCAATAGGGGACCTACCTTGTAAAATAACATAAGGCCCCTTATACAAAAGCTAATTAAATGGAGCCTCCCACTAAATGATATATTTAGGCTTTTGACCCAAATCGCTAGTTATCTTACTTATTAGTCCAGTAGTGGTGCAGTCAATTAAATGAGCTAACCCGGGGATCATTTGGGAACATACAATAGTGGCTACAATAATTAGGCTTGTAATTAAACTAGTCCAATTATTTAATTCCAAATTTACTCCACTAAAAGATTGGAACTGACTTCCATAATTGTATGCTCGAATAATAATTCGTCCCAAGCCACATTGATTTCTTTACTGCACAATCCTTTGTACCACATCGTTAATTAAATTGATATCTCAACTGTCCAATCAATTTAATAACATCTTATTCCTTGATCTTTACTGGTTTTCTCTAATGATCATTTTCAACATACTAAATATGTTGACACACTCTGGCCAGAGAATTCTATGATCAAGTGCCGAAAACCCATCAAGAGATGTGTTGTACAAATTCTATATTGTTAATCCATAACTCCAATACTCATAATTGCTCCCACCAAGATACTAGGTAATCTTGACCACAAGGATGTGTCGTGCTCATTGGTAACTCAAATGGAATAACAATTACAATCATGAAATCATAATTAACTCAAGATTAAGATTACAGTAAAATCAACGCCTATGAGATTTAATAAGTCTGACAGTTATTACAAAGTTAATTAAATCTCATATGTGATCCTGTTCAATGTAGTCGTACTACATCAATAAATTCATACATGATTAAGACAAATCATTCAATGAATTTATTACAGTCTATACCTAAATAAAGTGCCCAACTTTATTTATCAACTGCGAACTAAATTTATTTAATCATAAGATAACTTGTATTTATGTCTTCTGTGAATCCACATGGTGATCACATAAATACATATAATATGATTAAATGGACTTTAATACAAGTATTAATGCAATTAAGATATTTGAATAAAATATCTCATTTATTTTATTAATCAGAAAAATAGTTTATTACAATTAAATAAACACATATGCTTTTAAAGAGCATATTTTTCCAACAGTAAGAGCATCACAAAAACACTGTTCAAATAATATTTTATTATTTATAAGAAGAGCAACATCAACATTTAAGGCTCCAAAAGATACTTCAATTAAAATTCTTCTAATAAAAAATGATTCTCTCTCTTCAAATTTAGATAGTTATTTTCTCCCTCTTCAATTTATATTTTATTACTTTTTATTAGAGTAAGAGGGAGAAGTAATTTAATTTCTATTGACTTTTTTTATTAAAATAATTATTATTTGATTAAAATAATTTTAACTTGTTTATATTTGAAGAGTTTTTTGGAGAATAGCATTTTTTTTACTCTTCTATTTGCCACATAGGTAAACAAATAGATACTTGAAGAGTGAAATTTAAAGAGACTTTTGAAGATGCTCTAATATCACATGCAATTCATTCATTCCACAATTTTATGTATTCATACCAACTCGTTCGAGTTAAGACACTTTTTTGAAAATCTATATATATTTTTTAGTTCGCTTCTAATCAGTCTTTATTTTCATTTTACCTCAAAATTGCTGACTGTCTCAATTAAGAAAGATAGTATGGATAACGAAGTATTATAAAAATTCTAGTGGTAAGTGTCAAATCTCACTTATTATACATACACAACGACATGTAGGAAAATTAAATTTTATTTACACACATGTATGTATGTATATCTCGCTTATAAACCAATGCGTTATTTACAGCTGATTATTTCTCGAGTTACAATTAAATTCTTGGGAAAATTTCTTTCATCACTGTTGAGGAGGTCCAAATTTTCTGCAAGTACCGTTGGTTCTTCCAATCTCAATCATTAATCTTTGGAAGTGATGAGTTGTGCCGTTGCTGTGGATTTTGGAAAAGGGAGGGGCAATTAAAATAACATGAGTGATCAAACCGAAATACTGTATTTGCCAATTAACTTAACTCCGGAGATATAGTTGACACATTGGAGAATGCATCATCAGTACCATCTATGAACACCGATCTATTACTCAAGTTATCAACTTGAAACCATTGCCTCTTTGGACGATCCAGCTTAAAAACACAATAGCGAGAATAGAATAGTAATCATTATCAAAAGGTCCTTACTTGAAAAGGTGCAGATCTCCATCAATCTCAACCAAGAAGGTGGAATTTTTTGGAACGTAATCGAGTCCGCTCAGAGAATGTGGATGGGTTTTCCATTTTGCTTGAGCAACATCGAAGGTGCCGACTGCACACGTACTGAAACAGTATAAGACTTCGTCTAGATATTCTATATCGTAAATCACACCAAAATTATCATCATCATATCATCGGGCATAAATGTTGTCGGTATTTGATATCCGAGACTATATAAGCTGACACAACGTTTAGACCTGAACGTCCTCACTGGAAATATAACACAATCCGAAGAAACTGGATGGTTGAGAATGTTGATGCAAAGAGTGTTGTTGCCTCGGCCTCAGAGTACAAATTCGGCAGTTCAATGACTTGTTCAGCAAACAGACAGTATAAAAATAAAGATATGCGTGTGTTGTGTAAATATCTTCGGTATTTCCCCGGAACAGTTCCGAACCATATTAATTTATAAAGTAATATCACATCCATAATAGGAATTTTGATGAAATATAGTTAATATAATTAAATAATATAGTGATTCTTTCAAACAGTATGGTACAACTATGATTTGATCTTGATTGAGTGAATCAGTCACTTCATAATCCTTTGGTTGACTGCATGATTAGATCACGATTACACAGTAACTCATCATAAAATACTTTTTGGAGACAATATATTAAGCCAATTTCTCTTTTATTTCTCTTAATATATTATAAAGAATACAATAATGGCTTCTCATTTGAAAGGTGTAAAGAAATTAATAATGGCTTATGAAACGCATAAAGCATTATCCTAGTACAACAAAGAAAATAAAAAACATAACATATGCATTTAGTTTCAGATTACTTAATTATTAATTTATGTGCAATTGGGTCCTATAGAAAAATAAGATTTCTTTTGAAAATTTGTTATGTAATAAATTTATTGAATTATTAATTTATCGTATTGCCCAATATCAGGACCAACAAAAACTATTATTTAATCAACCTTATCAATTTATCGAATATTAATTATTGTATTTGAGAAAGCAGAACAAAGCTAGGCATCCCAACATCTAAGTTCTAATCTGAATCCCAACTGACGTGACATTCATCCATTGAATGGTGGTTAGATAATTTTACAAGTTATAAAATCCATCATCTAATAGATAAGTGACACATAGCATTAGTACTCATGTTAGAACTCAAATGTTGGGACCACTAATATATTGAATTAATTATTATTTTTCTATCATCTTTACTTTCTTTTTTCTCTAAAAATGCTGTTTGTTTCAATTTGTAGCGAAATAAGTTATGACTAAATTTTGTTTTAGAAAATTATTAGTGGTGTTTCCTTGTTTGAGAATGATAATAAATAAAGCATATAAAAATATGTTACCTAGATTTTGTAAGAAAACCAAACAGTGAGATAACAAATTATATGTTAGCTAACCGAATTAAAATAAAAAAAAAGGAACATGAGGCCTGCACAAAAACAGTCTCCTTAAAACAGATTTACCACCTATTCGGAGTGCTTAAGGTCTAATGGTATCTGTTTACGAACTTCCAGTCAAGCACAGGCTGGAAATTCCGGTGAACCAAAACATTGAACTCGATCAGAGAAAGACGAAGAGTGCTTAAGGTCTAATGGTATCTGTTTACGAACTTCCAGTCAAGCACAGGCTGGAAATTCCGGCGAACCACAACAGTGAACTCGATCAGAGAAAGACGAAGAAGAATGAAGGGAAAAATAATTGTAACCAATTCTTTGAATTAAATTAAAAACGTGCCTAGCTTGCATGGATGATTTTGGGCTGACATTCGTGTACGCAGGACGCGCGAGCGCACACGAGTTCAACCAAATCGGGCTTTGATTCGCACCCCCCTGCGGAGAGAGCCTCTATCCTTATAATTCTTACTCATGCATCGTTAAGTGTTTATATTTAAACACTTATTCCTAGGCTTCTTTTTCCCATGTGGGATAAGACTCATTTCCTTTCAAATTTTCAACTTCAAGGGTGAACTTTGAGAGACAATTTCTCATTCACCCAAGCACCATTTTGAGAAAATAAAATTATACTATTGAAGTATCAACGGAGTAGAATCCGAACCTCACAATATTTTTCACTTTCGTTAAGTGGGACCCACTCAAAATGTGCTCTCAAATTAGCATGTTATGCTATTTTTTCCAACAGATTTCACCTATTAGATCGAATTGCATCTAACTAAATAAAAAATTCGTTCTAATTTAAACTTTTGCCACAATCTACTAGGTCAAATCTAGAGCCATATACATTGTAATGGATGACGATGTCGTGTTTGTCTAGCTAGTAGCTAGGGAGACACAAAAACCTCACGAAGCACGTCGAGAAATTCAACCTATCAGAAATTTCTGCAATTGGATTGCCAAGGTACTTGAGAGAAAGAACGGTTCGTACCTGTAAAACTTAACATGGTTAATTACCATGGCATCAAATAAATATTTGTCTGGCAAAGGGTTTTGCACGTACCAAATCCGATTTGTTTCTATATCAAGAACGAATAATTTCTTCCGCTAAAAAGCTTCAAAAACCAACCCACAGCGGCAAGCATACACATGGACTTCATTCTGGCTACCCCAAAAGCATGTATCAGGTCTCAGAACCCCACTGTTATCTGGTTCCTTCACCCATAGTTGAAGATTGTGAAAAAAATATGTAATGGTGGTACCATCAAATCCGATTCCATAATTTATCAGCTGCTTATAGTCGTACAAGCCATATTCATCAAGTCCGATTCCAAAATAATCTGCCAAATCCTTACTGTAATACTATGGTGACGGCAACTCTAAAACTGGACTTCTGAGAGGATTGTATATAGACCTGCTCGGAAGCATGATAAACTAAAATCAGCTCAGTCGATGCACTTGAACATTTCATTTATATCTTCTTCAAATATAAATGAACGATGACTAGGCCGCCATCTGTTAGTAGATGAGGAAGAAGTTGAGGTTCTATACGGCTCGTTTCGAAACATGCATGTTTGCAAAACAAATACTGTCAATTTCTTTGCATCACTTCTTAGAAACCAATCGAAATCGCAACCACGAGGAAAATTCATGCTTTGAAGAAGCAAAATTAATTGTAAGGACCCTAGGGCTCTAACTGTAGAATTGAAGTACCAAAAAAAATTAAAAATAAAAAAATAAACTGAAACTTGATTTATTTCTTGACGATTAGCATTGACATCATTAAATTTTATAGCAGCTTATACATGGACGACGTTTTGGTTTAAGTATAATGAGGAGGTACATGTTAAAATATCGTGTCAGTTTGTGTACTTTGAAGATCAAACATGGAAGACTATTTGGTTTATCGATGCCGGAAATTCTTAAAATAACTCGATTGACGACATAGAATATTTAGACGGCGTCTTCTACTGTTGTTTCAGGTCACGTGCAATAGGCACCTTCGACGTTGCTAAGGAAAAAAGGAAAATATACCCACACCCACTGAGTTCACCACATCATGTTCGCAACTTTCTTGATTGAGTTTGATGGAGAACTGCAAGTTTTAAGGGTAAGTCCTCACTGTTGTGTTCTCAAGCTTGATCGTTCAAAGGTGAATTGGTTTCAAGTTGACAACTTGAGTAATTTATCGCTCTTCATAGAAGATGCAACATCCAATGTGTCAATTATATCTGATCCGATGGAGGAGGAGTCAGGTCATTTGGCAAATACAATATTATGGTTTGACCACTCATGTTGTTTTAATTGCCCGTCTTTTGCAAAATCCACATCTAAGCCACACCCTACTCCCAATATTTATGATTGTGATTGGAAGGACCAACTGTACTTGTAGAAAATATCGAGTCAGCCTCCTCATCAACGATATATGAAATAAAATTTCCCAACAGTTTAACTATTTTGAGAGTTTTAGAGATAATCTCCTTTAACTGTAATCTCTTGAAATAATCAGTTGAAAATTACGTTTTGTTTTATATTGATTTTTATATTGGCTGTTATATTTAGGAGTGATGTAGGGCAGAAGCGATACTAGATTTCATTCTAGTGTAAATTCTTGAAAACTCAAGAAGGGGACTCTCACGAAGGAGAAAAATATCTCAATTGAGAAATATTGAATATTATTGATGAGAAACTTGTGTGTGTTACCACAAACTATGAATAACAAGTCTATATACATATTAGTAGCTAACTTAATCCTAATCATTCTCAGATGAGAGAAATAATCTCAAATTCTAATTAGACTATAATTGCAAATATGACTTAAATAAGCTTAATAAAACAAGATAAATCCTCATAAAATATTAAATACTAAATTGACCCAAATATTATAATTCACAGTAAATTCTAATTTATTTTATCTAATATGCTTCCTACATCAAGGAGAACCTATTGGAATTGGTTCAGCCATGATCATTGGCAATCAGCCAACTTGTGCAATTAATTTTGGCACATCACATGTTTGACGAAATTACCATAACAAATGCGTAACTCATGTACTCTTTCTTTTTTTATCATCAATTCTGTACTATAAATATGTACCTGCAAATAGTGAAATACACACACAAATCATTTCTTTTATCAATTGTTCTTCTTCTAAATTATTTTACATGGTATCAGAGCATTGATTATTCTCTTCATCATGAGTATTGAATACAGCCTCGGAATTTATCCGAGTACATCCACTGGGTTGGTCACTCAAAATCATACTTCTCCATATTATCTTCATCCCTCTGATAATCCAGGCACTGTACTAGTGTCCCAACTCCTAACCGGTGATAACTATCCCACTTGGCGTCGAGCAATTCGAATGGCTTTATCAGCCAAAAATAAAATGGGATTTGTCAACGGAACCATCCTAAAACCAGAGGACCCTGAGGCTGCAGAATGGGAGCGTTGTAATGATATGGTATTATCTTGGCTATTGAATTCTATATCTCCTGATATTGCTAACAGTGTTATTTATGCTGATACAGCTAAAGAAGTTTGGGATGATCTCTGCAATCGTTTTTCTCAAGGAAATCTTGCTAGAATATTTCAAATCAAGCTTGCTATATGCACTCTTCTCCAAGAACAGTCATCCATAAATGTTTACTACACAAAATTAAAGACCATATGGGATGAACTTGCATCTTATACTTCCATTCCAAATTGTTCTTGCGGATCTCTCAAAGAAATTCTAGAATATCAACAACAAGAACGTGTTTATCAATTCTTGATGGGGTTAAATGACTCTTATGCTGCCCTTCGAAGTCAAACTCTTGCTATGGGTTCACTGCCAACCTTAGGAAAGGTTTACTCCACATTCATCCAAGAAGAAAAACAAAGAGAGCTTCATATTAATGCCAATCCCCTTCCTGAATCTGCCGCACTAGCTGTAGCTAAGGGTGAATTCAATCAAGATAAATTTCGTCCACAAAATAGTGATTCTAAAGGCAAGCAGTGACCAAAGTGCAAACATTGCGGTAAGCTTGGGCATGTTAAAGCAAAATGCCACAAACTTCACGGTTATCCACCAAAACAAGCTCATGCAGCTTCCACCACAACCGATGTCACTTCAACAAACAACGTTACAGCTCCTACTTCTACAAATAAGGTTGAAATTCCTCACCTCACAACAGAGCAATATCAGCAGCTGATATCCATTCTCAATCTTAACTCTACTGCACCAGCAGCAAATCTCACGGGTAACTCTGTTTATTATTCAAATTCTACATCTTCATCTTGGATTATTGATACTGGTGCATCTGATCATATTACTTTATCTATAGATTCATTATCACATGTTACACTTATCTCTGCTCATAAACCTGTTCGCTTGCCTAATGGTAGTTTTTCACAAATCTCTCATATTAGGAATATCAATCTATCAGAAAAAATCAGACTTAGCAAAGTTCTTTGTGTACCTGATTTTTCTTTTAATCTTTTATCTGTCAGCAAAATTACTAAGTCTTTAAATTGTGCTGTTATTTTCTTTCCTGACTTCTGTGTTTTTCAGGACCTTGTGTCGAAACAGATGATTGGTCTGGGTAAAGAACACAATGGACTTTACTACTATTATCCTACCATTTTTCCTACTATTTTGCTCACTCAACAACAGCATCCTGCATTTGATCTATGGCACTCGCGCTTGGGTCATCCATCTGCATCTCGACTTCCTTATTTAGCTAAGAGTATTAATAACTTTTCTTCTAGTCATGATTTATTTTGCCATGTGTGCCCTTTATCTAAGCACACTCGCTTACCTTTTCCTAATAAAAATAACCGGTGTAATGAACCTTTTGATTTAATTCATGTTGACATTTGGGGTGATTATCCAGTTCCTTCTTTATCTGGAGCTCACTATTTCTTAACTATTGTTGATGATTACTCACGTTGCACTTGGCTTTACTTAATGAGACATAAATCTGAAACTCAAATTCATTTAAAAAATTTCTTTGCCGTGATTAAAACTCAATTTCAATGTTCCATTAAAAAAAATTCGTAGTGATAATGGACTTGAATTTATATCTATGTCTCATTTTTTTAATGAACATGGCATTTTGCATCAACGTACTTGTGTAGCCACACCCCAACAAAATGGTGTTGCTGAACGCAAGCATCGTCACATCTTAGAAGTTGCACGTGCTTTTCGTTTTCAAGCTTACTTACCTCTTAAGTTTTGGGGTTAATGTGTTCTAACGGCAACATATTTTATAAATCGTTTGCCTACACCCTTGCTTTCTGGTAAGACTCCTCATGAAGTTCTTCTTAAATCTAAGCCATCTTATGACTATTTGCCTGTTTTTGGATGCTTATGTTATGCTCAAAATTTATCTCCCAAGAAACATAAATTTGCTCCTCGAGCAATTAAAGGTATCTTTATCGGGTACCCCTTTGCTCAACGAGGTTATCGCATATATGATCTTGAAAAGCATATCGTATTCACTAATCGTGATGTCACTTTTCAGGAAAGGATATTCCCTTTTCAGGAGAAACAACTTCAGCAAAATCAACCCTCAATTGTTTTGCCCATACCTATAAATGAAGTTATCAATGAAACATCAAATGAGGCTAATGCTCAACCACCACCAAGTGATCAAGAAAATCTGCAACTATCTACGCTTGATCAACAAAATCAGCCACCACCATCTGACTTGGACATTGATACACTTCGTCACTCCACTAGGTGATGGCTGTCGAAGCCAACAAAAATAAATTCCTACTCTAAATAAATTGTGTATAGTGATTGAGCAGGGTCGTGTCCACAGAGATCGGTAATTATTTAAATCCTTTTGAAACGTAAAACGTAAAATGGGGGAATTGTTGACAATAATAAAAATCAAATTAAAAATAACAAGAATGCAAATTAAAGTTGTAATTCAAATTGGAGAAAGCTCTAGTTGAAGGAATTAACTCAGCTTGATTCGACTACTGATCATTGATTCAAATATAGATTATTATTACTTATGAATAGACCGGTTATAGCTATTGAGACCCTCTAATAGCCAATCTCTCCTTAACTAGTCGATAACCAAGGTACGACCGTTGGATATTTCCCTAATCAATAGACAACCCTAGATACGATCATAGGATTTAATCAATTGACAGCCTGAAAAACTAGAGAGACCCAAATCCTAATCAACACATATGATGATTCATTTAAATTAGATTGTTTATTCTCACAACACAACTCTCTGCTATGTTATTTGTCACAAACATTAAATTCTTCATACGATGAATCCTTTAATTGACAATAGATTAAGTTGATAATTAAATAGTGGCCAATTACCTAATTAACAAACATAATCATGAAACTAATTCAGAGAATAAACAAATACCCAAAAAGTAATAAAACAATTAAAGCATAAGAAAGATCTCACAGTAGTGATGAATCAAAGCTTCATTATCCTTCAACCAGAAAAATAGGTTTAGTTCTTCATAGAGAGAAGAGAAAAATTAGATCTAGGGTTTCTTTCTTCTTCTCCAATCCCAAAATCCCCCCTTTTCACAATAGATTCCTCCCTTAAATACTCTCTCTCTCCTCTCTTTTAGAATTCTATTTAAAATAAAATACTAATATCTGAAATATTAAATTCGTAATTACAAAAATAACCAAAAATACAAAACACGTTAAACTAAAAACTGCAGGTCCGCAGTTGACAGCACGCGCCCACGCCTTATCAACAAAGTTCTTCTGACGCTCATAATTTCTCCAAGAGAACAATCATCCTTAAACATCATCTTATAGCTCAATTTTATCATCAATCAATAGAATTGCACCTACAAAAGTAAAACATAAGTAAATCACTATTATTAAGTGCAAAACATTGATATTAAGGGAAGTAAATAATGCAAAACTAGTGCATAAATTGCACTCTAACACTAGGACTCATCAACCACCTTCATATCTTCAAGATTATCATTGTTCACTAGTCACTCACTCTAATTTATTACCTCATCGTCCTTTCCCAATCATTTCTAAGTCTAAAACAATCTCTTATCCTCTTCATAATTTTATATCTTACAATACATTATCTTCTAAACATTTTGCCTTTACAGTTGCTATTTCTACAGAAATTGAGCCAACATCTTATGCTCAAGCAATTAGGCACCCAAAATGGCGAGAAGTTATGGCTGCTGAAATTCAAGCTCTTAATAAGAACAAGACTTGGACTCTTACACAGCTTCCTCCTGGAAAAGTGCCTATTGACTGTAAATGGGTGTATAAAATTAAGTTTCGGTCATATGGGTTTGTTGAGTGATACAAGGCTCGCCTTGTAGCAAAAGGCTTTACTCAAAAAGAAGGTTTGGACTATCATGAAACATTTTCCCCTGTAGCTAAACTAACAACTTTTCAATGTGTTCTTGCTGTTGCAGCTATAAAACATTGGCCTTTATATCAGCTTGATGTTCATAATGCTTTTCTTCATGGAGATCTTCATGAAGAAGTCTACATGAAACCTCCTCTAGGTTTTTGTCAACAAGGGAAGCACTTAGTTTGTCGGCTTCAAGAGTCCTTATATGGTCTTAAACAAGCTTCTCGTAATTGGTTTGAAAAATTTTCTTCCGTCCTTCGTCTTGCTGGATTTAAACAATCTCATTGTGATTATTCATTATTTACATCTACAATAGGGTCCTCCATTACTGTAGTATTTGTATATGTTGATGATATCGTCATTACTGGTAATAATGAACTTGCCATAAAAGCTCTTAAGGATTTCTTGCATCATCGTTTTCACATGAAAGACCTTGGAATTTTGAAATATTTTTTGGGAATTGAAATTGCTAGATCTAGTAAAGGAATTTTTTTATCTCAACAAAAATATGCCTTAGAGATCTTGAATGATGCAGGCTTTCTTGGTGCTAAACCAATTGATTTTCCAATGGTGCAAAATTTAAAATTAGATCCAGGTGATGGTGATATCTTAGAAGATCCAAGCTTATTCAGAAGACTAGTGGGACGCCTCCTTTATCTTACCATTACTAGACCAAATTTGGTGTATTCAGTTCAAAAACTTAGTCAATTTGTCTCTAATCCGCGTAAACCTCATTTAGATGCTGCTTATAGAATTTTAGCTTTTTAAAAATCTTCTCCTGGTAAAGGCATCTTATTATCTTCTAATAGTTCTTTTCACATTGAAGCTTATTGTGATTCAGATTGGGGAGGCTGTCTAACCACTCGAAGATTTGTCACTGGCTATTGTGTCTTCCTTGGAGAAAGTCCTATGATGGTTGTCGAAGGCAACAAAAATAAATTCCTACTCTAAATAAATTATGTATAGTGATTGAGCAGGGTCGTGTCCACAGAGATCGGTAATTATTTAAATCCTTTTGAAACGTAAAACGTAAAATGGGGAAATTGTTAATAATAATAAAAATCAAATTAAAATAACAAGAATGCAAATTAAAGTTGTAATTCAAATTGGAGAAAGCTCTGGTTGAAGGAATTAACTCAGCTTGATTCGACTACTGATCATTTATTCAAATATAGATTGTTATTACTTATGAATAGACCGGTTATAGCTATTGAGACCCTCTAATAGCCAATCTCTCCTTAACTAGTCGATAACCAAGGTACGACCGTTGGATATTTCCTTAATCAATAGACAACCCTAGATACGATCATAGGATTTAATCAATTGACAGCCTGAAAAACCAGAGAGACCCAAATCCTAATCAACACATATGATTATTCATTTAAATTAGATTGTTTATTCTCACAACACAACTCTCTGCTATGTTATTTGTCACAAACATTAAATTCTTCATACGATGAATCCTTTAATTGACAATAGATTAAGTTGATAATTAAATAGTGGCCAATTACCTAATTAACAAACATAATCATGAAAATAATTCAGAGAATAAACAAATACCCAAAAAGTAATAAAATAATTAAAGCATAAGAAAGATCTCACAGTAGTGATGAATCAAAACTTCACTAACCTTCAACCAGAAAAATAAGTTTAGTTCTTCATAGAGAGAAGAGAAAAATTAGATCTAGGGTTTCCTCCTTTTTCTCCTCAATCCTCCTTTTTCACAATAGATTCCTCCTTTAAATACTCTCTCTCTCCTCTCTTTTAGAATTCTATTTAAAATAAAATACTAATATCTGAAATATTAAATTCGTAATTACAAAAATAACCAAAAATACAAAACACGTTAAACTAAAAACTGCAGGTCCGCAGTTGACAGCACGCGCCCACGCCTTATCAACAAAGTTCTTCTGCCGCTCATAATTTCTCCAACAGAACAATCATCCTTAAACATCATCTTATAGCTCAATTTTATCACCAATCAATAGAATTGCACCTACAAAAGTAAAACACAAGTAAATCACTATTATTAAGTGCAAAACATCGATATTAAGATAAATAAACAATGCAAAACTAGTGCATAAATTGAACTCTAACATCCTATTTCGTGGAAAAGCAAAAAACAGGCAACTGTAGCTTGATCTACAGCAGAAGCAGAATATAGGGCTATGGCTTCCGCTACTTGTGAATTAATTTGGTTGAAATCGCTTTTACATGATCTTGGCGTTTCACATCCACAACCTATGCAACTCTATTGTGACAATAAAGCTGCTCTTCATATTGCTGCCAATCCAGTGTTCCATGAAAGGACCAAGCATATCGAGTTGGACTGTCACTTTGTTCGAGAGAAAATCCAAGCAAGATTGATCAAGACAACACATGTTTCATCTGCTCATCAAATTGCTGATATTTTTACAAAAGCCCTTGGAAAGGAACAGTTCCATCGTCTTAGTGGCAAGTTGGGCATTCACAACATCCATGCTCCAACTTAGGGGGGAATATTGGAATTGGTTCAGCCATGATCATTGGCAATCAGCCAAGATTATTGGCAATATTGTAGGCTATGTCTTTTACCCGTTAGAAGCATAACTTGTGCAGTTAATTTTGGCATATCACATGTTTGACGAAATTACCATAACAAATGCGTAACTCATGTACTCTTTCTTTTTTTATCATCAATTCTGTACTATAAATATGTACCTGCAAATAGTGAAATACACACACAAATCATTTCTTTTATCAATTGTTCTTCTTCTAATTTATTTTACAGAACCAGTAATAGTCTCCAACATCTGGAGGAACAGAACTTTCAAATGATTCTGTATTTAGCTTGTAATAATCAGTTGTAAAAAAAATAGTTAACACCGATTGGCGAATGAAATATTTGTTGTTCATGCATAAAACTAATCTATTTCTACGAATCTACAGGTGTATAAAAAACACATGCGGAAAGTTTATTAATTAAAAAAGAAAAGTTACACTTAATTAAGGGAACATAATGAGACTTATCCCTGTGAAAAATATTAAGAATAATCTAATAAAAAATCTCTATAAATAAGTACAAGCTATGAATGCATGCAAAAACAATATATAAATAACAAATTGAAAATTTGCAAAATCAAACAAAATCTATAATTTGGGACACGAACTACATCTTGGAATAAATCATCCAAAATTGAATTCGGAGCTGAGTCCTGACAAGAATGAAGCCAATATGGTAATTGCAGATTTGACGAAAAGGATTTCAACAATGTTATCTCAACAACACCATCAACGGAAATCAAATACAGATTTCCAATCAATCAAGGATTCCCAACTTGATTGTACATAACCACATTCAATCACGCTCCAAGACTTATGTAAATACCATAGCTAGACTAAACTCTTGTGTATAAATATCATTTGTGTTCTTTTGCAAATTACCCAATAAAGATATATACCTCTCAACTTATCAAAACGTGTTTTATGGTATCAGAGCCATATGGCTTCAATTTCCCAAATGGTTGAACCTAAATTTTCTCTCTAAACATTCCACCAATGCTCCAGCCTAGTCTCTGTCAAACTTACTTCCCAAAACTATCTTGTATGGAAGTCTCAGGTTCTTCCGCTTATACAAAGCCTAGACCTTGAGCATCACATTAATGATGCTGGGACACCATCTAGTCAAGTTATTATTTATGGGAAGGAAGTTAACAATCCAGAGTTTTCTAATTGGAAAAACAATGACGGATTACTCATGACTTGGCTAAGGGGAATGATGACCGAAGATATTTTGAGTCTAATCATAGGCCTTCAAAACGCAAGAGATGTTTGGCAGTCCATAGAGGAGCAGATGCTTCCCGCAACCAAAGAGCAAGAGTCCTGGTTAAAGGACAGTTTGTATTCACTAAAGAGAGGTTCACTAAAGTTGGAAGATTTCTTGAAGAAGTTCAAGGGGATATGAGACAACCTCGCTGCGATTGGAAAACCTTTATTTGATGAAGATAAAGTTTTTCAATTGGCTCGTGCCTTGGGACTAAAGTATGCCAACTTTAAGACTGCAATGCTCACCAAACCTCCTTACCCAAGCATAAAGGAGTTTACAGTAGCCCTTTATAACCATGAGCAGACAGTGATGGTATCAAAAGAGGAAGAAGGCAACAATCATACTGATCCTAATTATGCCTTTTTCGGTCAAAGAGGAAGGGGCAAAAATTATAGAGGAGCTCGTGGCAGAGGGCACTCACAAAACAATGGAGGTCGAGGAAATAATAATAATCAATATTTGTGGGCCAATAATAATCAAACTCAGCGAACATATGGTCAAAGGTCCCAAAAGCCACCACAACAGCCATCTCAAGTGCCAAAGACGGATGAAACCATGCACCATATCCTGTCAAATTTGTGGTAAAAATAACCATAGTGCTGTTGTTTGTTATCACATGTATGACTATTATGGGCCTGGAGATGAAGTACCTCAAGCTCTAGCCGCTATAAATATCGAGGATCCAACGGATCGACAATTCTATGCAGATTCAGGGGCTACTGCTTATATGACCAACACAACAGGTAACCTAGTTCAATATTCACCATATGTGGGATATGATAAAATTTATGCAGGTAATGGAAAAGGCTTACATATCTCACATATTGGTAATACCATTTTAAAAACACCACACGGTAATTTAAAATTAAATAATGTTCTTTTGGTTCCACATTTGAAAAAGAATTTATTATCTGTTGCTGAGCTTACTAGTAGCTCTAAATGTTCTTTTGAATTTAATTCTAATGGTTTCATTGTGAAGAACAAGGAGAACCAAGTTCTAGCCAAGGGGCGTAGAAAAGGGAACCTTTATGCTTTGGAGGAGGTTCATGCTGCTACTCTAAGTGCAATAAAAGGAAATTCTGAAGAGTTTAGTTTGTGGCACCAACGACTTGGACACCCAAGTTCACGAATTTTGCAAGCTTTAAAAAATGATAACCTTATTTGTTTTTCTAGATGGAATAAAAAACCGAATGTGTGTGAATCTTGCCAATTAGGCAAAGCATGTAAACAACCATTTGGTCTCTCTAATAATAAATCAAAATTTCCCTTGCATAAAATACATTGTGATCTATATGGTCCTTCTCCTATTAATTCATCTCAAAATTTTAGATATTATGCATTATTTGTTGATGATAATACTCGGTTTTCATGGTTATATCCTTTAAAATCTAAAATTGACTTTCTTGACTGTTTTTTAAAGTTTCAAAGACAAGATGAAAATTTATTTGACAGGAAGATTAAAATTTTCCAAAGTGATGGTGGTGGAGAATTCAGTTCAATAGCATTTATCAATCACCTTGAAAAATGCGGAATAATAAGACAAGTATCTAGGGTTGGGTCGGGTTGATAATCAACCCGACCCAACCCGCATATAGAACGGGTTGAAAAAATTCAACCCAACCCAACCCATTACATTTTTCAACCCATTACATTTTTCAACCCAACCCGCAGAGTTGCTAGTTGGGTCGAGTTGGGTTGATTGAGTTGGGCTTCTGAAAAAGTTCATTTTTATGGTCTAAACAAAAATAAATTAATTAATTAAAAATTAAAAAAAAAACACAAATACTAAAATCCTTACAACAAATTCAATATTTCAAAATTTAACAATCAAATTATTAGTACATAACTAATGAAAAAAAAGTCCATAAATTTAAAATCTTGTTTAATACAAAACATTAAAGTCCAAAGAGTGAAAAATTTTATAAGTCTTCCATACATGGGAAGAGAGTTTCCCGAAACCATTGCTCAACACCAACCAACAAGAGTGTAATGAAGATCAGTCCAATGACATCAAAATCCAGATCAATCCAAATTAATGACATCAAAATTTGATGCAATCTTGAATCTATATAACAATAAAAATAAAAATATTAGGCATATATGTTATAACAAATAAATACAAGGAAAATATAAATAGAATAAAAATAAAAATCATAATATAAATATTTACCTGATGTAATTGATTCATAAAATGCCATATCTTCAACCGAAGATGTATCCTCTTCTACAACAATACAAGAAGAATAAAGCTAATTTCTGCAGACAAGAATGAAGCCAATATGGTAATTGCATATTTGACGAAAATTATTTCAACAATGTTATCTCAACAGCACCATCAACGGAAATTAAATACAGATTTCCAATCAATCAAGGATTCCCAACTTGATTGTACATAACCACCTTCAATCACGCTCCAAGACTTATGTAAATACCATAACTAGACTAAACTCTTGTGTATAAATATCATTTGTGTTCTTTTGCAAATTACTCAATAAAGATATATACCTCTCAACTTATCAAAAAGTGTTTTAAGTCCCACCAAGAGACTCAAAATAACACTCATATTGGCAAGCTTATCAGCAACATGATTACCTTCACGTACGATAAATTTGTATGTA
Source organism: Citrus sinensis (assembly GCF_022201045.2). Taxonomy (NCBI): domain Eukaryota; kingdom Viridiplantae; phylum Streptophyta; class Magnoliopsida; order Sapindales; family Rutaceae; genus Citrus; species Citrus sinensis. The sequence goes on from NC_068560.1 coordinate 27,030,492, forward strand.
ATTATACATAACTGACCAAGGTGTAGGAATTTTCTTACTGCGAAGGTGAAAAAATACAAGCAATATATAGGTCACTTTCAATCCACAAATTATACCAGCCATGAGCATGAGCTGTTCAATAATGTAAATCACACCCATAACCTCCGCTTTGAAAGCTTTATCGTTTGCTAGAGAAGCAGCAAAGCCACCTAAAAAAGGTTCCCCGAAGAATCACGAAACACCCCACCATAGGCTGACAAACACGAATCACATTTGGACATACAATCAGAATTAGCCTTGACCCAGCCGATGAAAGGAGGAAGCCAAACAATTGTAAGCGCTTTTGGAGCATGAAATAAAGAAGGCTGAATATCAAAATACCAAAGCAAATTTCTATGTTCACTAGGTCGCGTGTACCCAAGACAAAGGCTCAATACATGTTACCATGTGCTTTGCAATTAGAAATAACTTGCATCACATGCATGAATTTGTTATCAAATTTCTTTAAGAGCATGCCAAGTAGCATAAAGAACAAAAAGCACCAAGGAAATTCTAAGATTAGCAAACTGCACATAAGGAGAACTCGAAGTGAAAAAAAAAAAATTAATTAATTAATAAGCTCCCAAACATTGGCTGCATTAGGAAAACGAAAGCCAAGGAAAGACGCCAGCCAATTCTATAGAGCACGAGCATAACAACAATGTGGAAAAAAAAAAAAAAACACGGCCAGTATCCTCCACATGACCAAAATCTGAATAGAGAATTAGCCTAACATAAGCCATATTTTAAAGAGGGAAGGTGATTATTCTGGTCATTATCTAAGAAATCTTTCCTCCTCAATTATCGTTCTACATTTCCTCTCATTTAAGAAAATCATAAGCTTCATTCTCATCTCTAGGAAGCAACATCTTGTTGGAACCCATAATCCACAAAACCTTAGCTCCCAGGCAATCAACAACCGCTTCTCTCAATAAATATGACAACTTTTCTAATTCCATATACTTTATCAAAATAATAAATATTATTAAAAAAAATCTCATTTGGAAAATGTATTCTTGTCGTGGCTTCATTCTTAATAAGGATTGGAACGATTTCTTTCATTCTTAAAAATTGGTTAAAGATAGGCCAACTAGAATTGTTTTAAGTGACAAGAAAAAACTAAAAAAGTTAATGAGTTGATCTTGATAAGTATGGTGATAAATTTTATGAGCAAATAGGTCGTCAAAGGTTAAAGAACACATTTTAGAGCTGAGACAAAAAAGATAATTTAAGCTTATTTGAGATATGAGGAAAATGGTAATTTTGATATATTTATGAAGAAAGCATTAATAGAGTATCCTATTAGCAGTATATATTCCTGGTGCTCAACATCATTATGTTATATAAAAAGTAAATGATTATTATTAGAAGAATATTAAATTTTAAGAATTTGGGATGTTAATGTTGTAAGAAGGCCAACGGAAAGCTAAATATTTCGATTGAGTCTTCAATGTGGCAATGGTAAAGTAGGCTAATGGGTAATGGCGAATGTTATGGATTTCACCGGCTTCAACAAGGTTTGTCCTAGAGATACTTTTCCTTTGCCAAGGATTGACCAGTTTTATGGACGCCTTTATGAGCTGAAATCAGAAAAAATAACCTAAGAGATAAAGAGAAGATTATTTTATTTCTAATAAATAGCTTTACTGTCATAAGGTCATATCTTTCAGTTTGATGAATGCTAGGGCCACTTACTAGTGCCTAGTTAGCAAATTATATAAAGATCAAATAGAGAAGATCGTAGAAATTTAATTTGATAATATGATCACCGAATCACTTAAGGCCAACAACCATGCAAAGTACCTTCACGGGACCTTTGAAGTTTTTTTGGTTCATGGTTCAACAGCGGGTATTGAAGCCAATCATGACAAAATACGGGCCATAATTGAGATGTGATCGCAAAGGAACATTAAAGAAGTTCAGAGAGCTGGCAGGGAAAGAAGTTAGAGTGGCCCTGAATGTAAAATGGCCTTCTAGTAACTAAAAGTCTACATTATCAACTCTTAATTGTTGATCAAACCAAGACTCGGTTATGTTCTTTTTCTATATTTTGTTGTCTCAAAGGCAATCACTAGTTTTGTGTTTTGGTCCAAGAAGAAGAGGATTGAACACAATGCCTCATCTATTACATCAACAAGGCAATGATAGAAATCGAAAAAAGCCACCCTAATTCTGAGAAACTTGTCTTGGCTTTAGTTCCAAGTACACACTATTGTGATCCACACCAATCTGCATTTAAGGCAAGTGCTACACAAGTTTGGCTTTTTAAGTTAAGCGAGTTGGACATTGTTTATAGACCAAGCTTTTCAATTAAACGTCAATCCATCACTGATTTCAGTACTGAATTCACGGATAACTTGGAGGAAGATTGGATGGAGATAGATGGATCTACTTTTAACCACACTGTTAAGTATGAAGGCAGCACATGCTACTAGGGTTGCGGATTTTGACATGACTGGCTGCTCCCAAGCTTGGGAAGTTGATTAAAGTTTTTGCTTGATTGGGGATTTGGATTCCATTCGTCTATCACATGACGACATGTAAAATAATCGTCATTTAGATTCCATGAATTCCATTGCAAGTACTTTTTCTTGTCTTTCAGAAAAGAAATATATGTATAAATATTATATAATTAAAAACAATCTGGTTGTTGACGTTAGTATGGTTGTGAGAATATGTTTGTTGACGGCGGAGTAATGCGAAAATAAAAATTAGATAACTATTTAAAGTGGATTTAATTGGGTCCCCTTTCTTTTTATTCGTTATTAATTAGTATTGAAAACTTTGGAGGAGAAAAACAAAGGGCAATATTTGGTTATTCAAGGTTGGTTTCCGTAACTTAATGGACAGTAAGGACCTGTATCCTCTTGTCATCCAATTATTCTTCCTAAGTTTTAAATGAGATTATGACATGTTAATATTTAGTGAGTCAAGATTTAATTACTTATTCAATTTCCTTATCAGACACAAACTCATTAATTGCTTTCAAATTCTTTAATTTTTATTCTTATTTTTATTTTTATTTTTATTTAACAAATGATGTAAGTGCTTATTTTTCTATAAACTGGTCAACAATCTACAAAATTCAGTAATGCCAAAACTTGGCCGTTTCCTTAATAGATAAAACTTCAGGCTTAGAGAAACTAAGATTTAGAGCATCCAGCATCGTTGATTGTATTTACTATTGAAACAGTTTTGTTTTTGCTATATAAATATGTCGATATTTTTTTAATCTTCATTTTCATAAAGTTAAAATAAAAAATCTTTCTTTTTTTTTTTTTTTTTTGATGTTTGTTTACTAAGGAGTAAGGAAGAAGAGGAAGCATGGAGAAAATTTAAGAAAATGAACAAATAATTTGTGAGAGATTTTCTTATTATTCAACACACAATAGAAATCAAATAGAAAATAAAATAGTTCTGGCAGCTTTTATTTATATATGTGACCTAACAACTTGCGCGACGGAGGAAAGCTAAAGTTTGCTCCAGAAATATCAAAACTAAATATTACTTTACAATAATACCACCCAACACACAAATGCGCTTTCCCTTATTTTATTTAAATATTGAATACTAATTAAATAATAAAGTACTTTACAATTATCATATGAATTTCTTGCTCTTTTTTTTAAAACCGTTGCAGCGTCATTGCCCTGCGCGGGTGTGCATACAAATCATTCGAAATCAAAATATGATTTGAAATTTCAATTAATTGATCGGGGCACCAATATCTTAGCAAGAGTAATCAACAAATGAACGAATTTCACCCGAATTTTATTGGCAGTACTGGTGTAACTTTTTTCCTCTTTTACTTCTCCTTTTTTGCTAGGTCCATCGTGTGGGACCAAAACTCTTCAGATTAACATCCTGATTAATCAATTATGATGGTTGTTTTTTTTGTGCTTCTTTTTCATGTCCCATTTCAGGGTATTCTAATTAATTTTTGGTAGTGCCTTTTATCTCTTTGTTGTTTTATTCTGTTATTTTGACAGAAGGAAGTCTCTATCTGCATTTTAATGAATTAACTTTTTCCTATGATTGGATGACATATATGATATAAATCCTGATCTAGCTCCCATCTCTTTTTGTAATTTTCCTTCTTCTATTTGAAGCGAAATGAGCTCATCCCATTAAATATTTATTCTGCCGGTGTCACTTAAAATAAAAAAGCTTTCACACTTCAGCTTATACATGAAAAGTTAGAAATAATATGAGAGAGATACTGCAATCATTTTCAACCATACATGTTCGCCACTGAACAAAAAAACAACAAGGTAAGACAAAGTTGGAGGAGAGAGAATTTTAGGGTTAGGATTCTTCTAATGTACAAAACCTCATAGCTAGCTTTTGCTAGTATCAACAAACATGATTCTGTCTACCTGTGGAGATTATTAGACTCTTCTACAATGCATGTGAAAAGTAACATATAAAATTAAAAATAAAATAAAAAAAGAGATCCTAGCTAACTTACTCTCCCTATGCATGAATAGTTGATTATACGGAGAAATGTATCATGACAATGCTGGTCTTATCTTTTTACCAAAGAATTAATGCAGATGTTGCAATTACATTAGTGCACATGTAAAGTTGTTTAGAGCGAGTCTGAGGATCATCCATTCCAGTTCATTTTCCATTCACTCACTCACAGTAATTTTATCTCAATTATATGGGGATTGCTTCAAAAAGCACTGCAAATTTGGGCTATTGCTTTTTCATTTCACTTTTTACACTGGATCCCACCATATATACATACATTCATATAACAACTTCTTCATTATTTCTACACTTTGGTCTGAGCGTAAGCAAGTGCTTTAACTATTGGGAAAATAAGATGAAGAAATTAACATCTATTGTACTGTTTGGCAGAAGCCGTCCTTTACTGCATGACAAACTCACCTTCAAGCAAGAGTCATTTCAATTCAGGTGCCAAAAGGTAAAAAGTGTAGAAGCAGTTTTGTCCCTTAATAAAATGGTAGAACTTATTTCCACTGTTGGCGAAAGTCTCTGAACTGTATTTAACATAATTCCGAATTATGCTATGATCGTATGGATTTAGAATAATATATCTAGGCCTACAATTAGCGCAAATTTTTGAGTTATACTTACTACTTTGAAACCTGTGATCATTGAGGTGGTGCGTTCTTCTAACAAGGAGTTGGACATTTTAATAGGTGTAATGGGATCCACTAATATTAATTTTTTGAGACTCACTGATTTAACATAAAAAGTTAATGAGTCTCACTTTTGGACCCACTAGATTTGTAAAATGACAAGCCCTTGCACCCGATGTATAGAATTATTTTTCAATACTTAATAGGCCCTTGATGCATGCTTTCACCATCTGGATTTAAACTCCTGGAGGCCCAAGTTTTAATATAAATCAGTCAATTGTAATCTGTGATATTTCAAAAAAAATTATAAATATATTGCTATTGGGAAAATTTTTAACAATTAATTATGTAGGGAATACAAAATACAAAGAATGAATGAACTACCTAAATGCCCGAACATGCAGGTCCATTTACTGTTTTCTAAGCATCGACTAATAGTCAACTGTCTCTTTTAACAATACATAATCATTAACTTTATTCTCTTTTATTCTACCAATAAAAGACACTCAAACCCCACCAACATGGCAACATAAATCAACCTTTTCTTTTCTCTTTTTTTAAAAAAATAAAAAATAAAATTTGCACAGGGATTCGACCGTGAACATCGTACAACTTCATGGGGCAATAATTATAATTTGAATGTGCAAATCATCTTGATTTGGAGTCACTTTTAAAAAAGATCATCACGTTCATGCCCATAATTTCTAGGTGCAAAAAATTTTGAAAGCAGAGACAAATTCCATTAGCTATCTGTACGGGGCTTTGGCCTTTACGACGATCGTGATAATAAAAGTAACACGGATTTACAATGTGTCCTGCTTTAAAAATAAATATATAATAAAATAATATTTGGGAGTTGCAGATAGAGAAGGCTTAAGTCTTCTAAAGCTGTTTATGGCAGCTATCTTTGGTACTTCATCTTTATAGCTGGTTTTGAAAGCTTTCTCTTCAAGCAGCTTTTTGTGGGAGCAAATATCTTGATCTTCAGAGTCAGCTTCTGACTCTCCATTTTAAAATCTTCACAATGATCATGATATCATCTCGTGATTCCTGACCCATTTTGTTTTATGATTCATTACTTCCATAATTGAAAATTATACAACTTTATATTCTCAGAAATGAAAAGTAGTTGGACAGCCTAGTAAATATTTAACACTGCATTGTAACTAACTAGCAGTGTTTTACGTCATACACAATGGTGTCCAACATTTTATTTCAATTTTAATGCCCAAATAATTTTAAAATCCCTGTTTTTCTACTGTTCGAATTTGGGTGACTTGTTAATGAAGTTGCATAAAAACCACTCCACCAAACTTGTGGGGACTGCATAAAGACTTGTCTATAATAATTATTCTTTTAAAATGGACTGTAAATTAGGATGGGTTAGCTGTTAAATTTGGTTTACGGACTACAATTATGCAGAATATATAAAAATTGCCGTATAAAGAAAAACTGAAAATCTTTTGTGATCTTTTCGAAAAGAACTAACAAGAACCCATATATAAAAGAGCCCAAAAATTGAATGACCATTCAAGAACATAATGCCTATGATATAGGCTGGCATACATATAACCCAACATAATCATGTACGTATAGCACTGCATAAATTATTGGAGTTGCGGTAAAAATGGGTTGATTTGACCAAGCATATCTATGTGTGGCTCAAACACCATATGCTTTCCAAAAATCAAAAATTAAAAATTAAAAAAGAGAAGCAAAAGGGTAAAATCGAGAGCCGAAAAAAGACCAACCCATTACATTACCTAGAAGCAAACAACAACAAACTAGACTAAAAAGAAATTGAAGTAAAAAAAAAAAAAAAAAACATCAATTGCAGTGAGCAATTTCAGGTACAGCCTAATTAAAAACAAAGAAAGTACCCACAAATGGTTTATGAAAGATAAAAAAATAAAATAGAGCCAAGTACAGTGGGTAATAAATTATTGATTCATCAATTCAACGAAGCATCTTCTTGAATCCTACCTAACAATTGATAAACGGCCGTTGCAATGTCATCCCCTGAAGTTAGATTACAGTCATCTTCTACCTGCAATAAGTACAGCCACCACATTGCACAACATGACAACAATTAAAATCACAAAATTTAAGGAATAAATTAAGCTTAATTAAGTTATTAATTTTAATTTGTTGACTAAATCTAACTAACCTTGACACTGAGAGAATAGAGAACAATTTCATCAGCAGTGGTAACATTGAGGTGCAAGAGTGTAAGGCGCATGCTTTGGAGCCCAGAAACAAGCTTCAAGAGCTGCTTCGGCCGCCGTTTTGATCTTATTTTGAGATTAGCATGGCTCTCCACCATGTTTACTTCAATATCAGCTATTGAATTTTGAGTCTCATTACTCATTATTGCTTCACTCTCAGAGCGACTTGAACTTGTTGAGTATTGTGGAAATGCAAAAAATTCAGCGAATAATGTTGAGCCACTTTCAGAATTTTCTTTGATTTCCTTTCTGGCACCAAGGGATTGCAGCCTCTGCTCCAGCTCCTTAACAAAGTTAATGGCACCTCCAATTATAGATGCTTGATCACCCTAATTAATAAAAAAAAATTAAGTACACATAATTATTAACTCAAATTAATTAACTTAATTAAATATGTGAACCTATGTAAAATTTACATACCCTTTGAACATAAGAATCAGGCATTAGAGATCGCAGAACCGAGAGATATTCATTCATTTGCTTTCTTCTATTGCGTTCAACAGCAATGTGAGTCATTCTTTGATTCTCAATCTCTTCTTGGTTCTTTCTGCTCTTGGCTCGCCGTCTCTTGGGACGATTATTTGGCAAAGTAATATCCATCTGATGAAGCGGATGATCAGCGTCCAATATTGAGCTGACGTTAGCGTTAACGTTAGCATTAGCATCTTCTGAGTAAAACTCATTGAAATTTGGCACCATTATTGAAGGAGTAGGAGCAGGAGGAGAAGAAGATGTGGAGTTGTTGTTCCAATAATCGCCATCAAGAAAACTTTCTGTTTGGTTCTCCAGAAAGTGATGATCATCAAAAGGGCAGCCTAACAGGTTGTTAATGTCTTTGCTGCCATTGTAGCTCAAGAAATCTTGCTGATAAACTACTGCCTCTAGTGCCATTGTTTACCTTCTCTCTCTTTTTTAGCAACTAAAGGTGCTTTTTCAAATCTTTACTTATTTTTAAAATTGTGGAGAAGAGTAGTAGCATGGAGACCTCAAAAAGAGTAAGAGAGAGAGAGACAGAGAGACAGAGACAGAGAGACAGAGAGAGACTAAATTTTGTTGCCTATGGTTTGGTTTAGGATGGGAGAATTGAGCTTTTTAAAGGCCTTTGTTAATCATGAAACAATTGAAATCTACAGCTTATATTGCACGTGAAATAGTGCGGAGTTTATGGGAAGAGAGAAGCTTCATCACATAAAAAGATTTTTTTCTTGTTTCTTTTTTTTTTTTTAAGCCAACCTATATTGATTTTTATGTGTTCTTTATTAGCTTAATGCAATTAAGAGACCTAGTGAAGTGATCTACTTTCCAGGTTCGCGCCATAAAAGCCCATAATCTATTATCTCGTTAGGAGTGAAAATGATACCCAAAAAATAATATGAAAATATATAAATAAGTGGACAACGAGACATGCAAAATAGGACATATTATCTTAAAAGATTAGATAACCAATTACACATTGAGAAAATTTGACTTGAAGGATAAATGCGATAAAGAATTTTTGGAAAAAATAAAAAAGATCATTCAATAAACTTTTTAAGTTGAGTGTTTGACACTTCTTTATATACTATTAAGTAATATTTAATTTTAATGCATTCACAGTCAATTAAATTATGATCTAGAAATTTTAATGTGAATAATCTTTTTTGTTAAATACATAATTTTGTAAGTTGCAGTCGAATTAAAAATAAAGTTTATCTTTTACAAATTTTTTAAATCATAGAATTAATATGTCTTCTCAATATCTATCATCAATGTGAAATTTATTTAATTCAATTCCAATCTCTCCGAATAAGGACTTGCATGGGCAAGTCTAATCAACTTGTATTCGTGCTAATTTCATAATTGATTAATTTGACACTCTTTAAAAGAAAAAGAAAAATTACCTCACATATAAAAAATTTAAAATAAAATTAAGTGAAATTGATGGATTAGTGATTCTCTCATCCTGTAGAGCGTGAGTTGCACATTCTTGAGAGGTGACTTGAGGCTCATGAATCAAAAGGAGGCTGCTTCGTCATTTGGTAATAATACGGTCGGTCGTACGACCAAAGCACAGAGATCAGAGGTGAGGTAAAAGCCTAAAAAGGCTGACAAAGCACAGATTCTTACAAAGTTACCTAGCTTTGCTTGTCAGATTTCAACAGAGGGAACCCCATGTGAACCTTTTACTAACAGCCAAAAACCTCCATATATGTTTTTGTATATACATACACTCATCAGAAATTACCATGCATGTGCATGCCAATGCTGTATTGGTATATACTACACCACGCCTCTTTCGTTGAAGTGTAATGTATTTCGAAATATTGTTTCTTTATTTATCAAGTACATGCATTTATTATTCACGAAGAGATTTTATAATTACTTTCATTTTATTACTTACCGTAGCTCTTTGGGTTAATTTCTTTTGGGTATCATCAACACATACATGTCGAGTACGAGTACCATGATATGTCAAGGTTACAGAGTAGATACAGGCACTGTTCAATGAATAATAATGCAAAGCTTACACCACTAATCTTTTTGTATTCAAATTTATGAACATAATAATACGCTCGAATAAATATTATTTGTTTTGGATATTGGCATGCAAACTTACATTACCAGACTTGCTTACCAAACTTGTTTTCAGAGATTAAAACACAAGACATTAATCCCTATTTGGGGTTGAAATTAGACAGTTGTAACTTAAAAATTACAGCATTAAGGTATTTAGTAAACACTAACTGCTGTAAATTGAAAGGTAAGTTGATTTATTTTATACTTGTATGATGAAAAATCTATTATACTTTTATTAATTTTATCAAAATTGTTATTTAAAAATTATATTTAATACATACAATTAACTTTAATTTCATAATTTTACCTTTTTTTCCACAGCAGCTATATCTTAAAAGGTACATCATCTCAATACCAAACAGCGCCTAAGTTTATAAAACATTCTCTAATACCATTTTTAGTTGTCATTTGACCCAAAAATTTAAACTTGCCATCTTATCTTAAATAGGTTTACTTTGCCCTTCTTTGTAATTTTATTTGTTTTTTGAAGTCTAAACACTACATTTTACAATTAAACCTACTCTAATACAAAGTAGAGTTACCACTTTACTTAAAAGCTTAAACGTGAATATGGAAAGACCCATAAAATAGTATTTGGGACTTCGCATTCACCTTCCCATTTAGTTATATGGTAACTCATCATCATGTATCAAATCAAATTTGACAGAGGTAGCGTAGCCTGAAAATTATATCAGTGGGGCAAAATTGATGATCAACTGAAGGAAAAAAATTTACAACCTTAGTTCATTACTTTTATAATCTTATTAGTATTTCTCTTTATATGCTTTGAGAAACAGAGCTTTAAGAAAGCATCCAAACTGTGAAGATTGAAGAATAGATGTATGGTTTTGATATTTTTTATTTTTTTTAATAATAATAGATTTAATTTTGATTGTTTTTTTATTATTGAGTTGCACATTTAGACTAAATCAAATCAAAATTCAAATTAGATCTTAGAACTTGTTTAATGGATTCAATTAGGTTTTGGACATCTAATTAAGCAACTGGACTAATAAATTGTAAATGAATGAGATTTGTGTGTGATTTTAAAATAATTTTGAACTTGAATTTATAAATTTAATTAATCCAACGTAAGCAAATTTGTAATTTTTATCAACTATATAAAATGTCATCTGGAATTGTTTGAACAAGCGGGGGCAACACGTTAGTACCTGCGCCACTGCTAAAGATCTTGTGTTTGAATCTCTCGAACAAAAATTAAATTCACACATATTTAAAATTAGGGAAAAGGAATGAAACTCTCTCGTTGTTTGATTAATTATGATTAAGAAAAGGATGGGGTTATTTGAATTCACTAGTTTTCTTTCAACACAATTAAAATAATGATCAAGTTATAACTTATTATTTTACTTCATTAATTCTCAAAAATCACAAAATTACCTATGATTAACTACTTTCTCGCTCTCTACTATAACAATGGTTAAAAATTAAACTAGTTTTTCTCTCTTTCAAGTTTTTTTCTTATTCTTTCTTGCTAAATCAACTTTATCTCTTTCTTATCTTTCACTACAACATCATCAGATTTACCTATTATTATGCTTCTAGTGATGTAGAATTTTTATTTTTTATTTTTACATAATGGGTAGGATCGTTTTTTTAAGATTACAATAGGCTTGAATTTGTTAATTTTTGAAGCGATTTCATTTGTTAAATGCAATATTTACTTCATGTCTAATGATAAATTTTGATAAAGGATATGAGCGAGAGAAATTGATGTCAAATAAGTAATTAGCCAAATTACATTTTCATATAAAATTTTAAATTTTAAAAAAGGTGCAGTGAGAAATTTAATGGGTATAAATAGCTCCATCCTTTAAAACCCAAAAAAAAAAATTCAATTAATTAAAAAATTAAAGGTATCCAGATTTCTAACATCAAACAACCACAAAGAGTGAAATGATGAGAGATCAAAAGAAAAAAGTACATTAATATCAGGGAAATTTTTATTAATTTGTTCAAATAAGTGGAAAATTTTACTCTTTTTTCCTTAAAATTACGTTGGATGCACCGGACAAGCACAAAAATGAGCCTTCCACATGGGAGAAAATGTTAGAACTTGAGAATGTAGGTCAAGTGTTAAAGTGATCAGCACATGTAACTCATTTATTATACTTGACACAAATACAACAGAAACGGTCTACTTTGCTCTATGTAAATTACTATTCAATTTATTTATTTATAAGAGTTTTAAACACAAGATCTTAATAAGATGAAACCAACTACGATTCTATGTTGAGTTACACTTGATTGGCTCAAGAACTTGAAGTGTATTATTCCTCATTGTATAAAACGGGACTATCTTAACTTCAGTCTTCAAGTGATCTATATTAGGATATATCAGTGTTTCCAGCATTTCATGAAGAAACCCTAAAAATCGTCATATAATCACCAAGAACATGTCAAACCCACATTCATCAATCTATATATTGCCAGCTCAACTCTTTCCAGAATCATGATATAATCTAATCCTCCTCGGCTTAAAATAGAAAATTATAATTAACTTCATGTTACTCTACGACCTATAACATTAGGCTCTTTTTGTTTTCTTTTCCGCCAATTTTCACCAACCGATCTAAAATCATTAAAGAAAGATTAGACCCAACTGGCTCTAGTTTGAATGTATCATCTATATGATATTATCTATTTAAGAGATACGATGACAATTACATATTTATCAAAAGAGAATACGGGTCAACCTGTATCCCCCACCTTTATTTTTTTTTAATCTAGTTTGTTATAGACTTCTTTGAAAAACTTTTTGTAACCTTGTAGCATATTATATTAAGAAATTGATTAACTATTAATTACACACTTTATGCATGCACGCTACTGTTTTTCGCCTTTTGGATATCTTGCTTTCGATGCGTTAAATAGCTTCCAAAGAACAAAGATCCATTATAAAAGATAAATAATGAAATAAAAAAGAAATTGTCATGTAATAATGCATTAAAAGAAAACCAATAATTATTATGGTAAACTCAATTGTTTCCTTCTTGCCAAAGAAGAAAATTATTCTATCAATCAATTAAAACTTTTTCCAAAAAAAGGCAAAAAAAAGCATTAAAAAAAAAGGGCTCCTAGATAGCTACTTATTAAGGTCTAAATGGTGAGTAAATTAAATTAAACCAAAAAATGGAAAACAGTCGCGGCTTCTCTTGCCTACATGAGATGATCAATAGCACGCATACAAGGATTCTAATTTTGATTAGGTAAATCGTAATCATATTATTAAAGTGTGATAATTAGGGTTAGATTGATTTTATTAGGGGCCATTAGGCCGGTTCAGTGTTTGGCCACTTTCAAAATTTATTGACCCTACAAATGAAAAACACATTAACCGTGCCAACCATCTTCTTAAATCTCATCAAGTCAAATTGTGAAATTATAATATTATTGGTTTAATGTATAGAATCTTCTAAGAATTCATGAAAACGCGTCGTAGTTACAAGTTGCAAGTATACTATATAGAATACTGATATTCAGACCAAAAAAATGGACAAACTATTGACAAAAACAGTAGTAATCTAGGTCTGGCTTACTCGATGATAAATACAGTAAATTGGGTTTGTGTGACATTGTTTTTGTCAGCATTTTGTCTCGTTACCATTTTCTGCTCTAGATATAAAGAATTTTAATCTAGTGACATACACAAATAGAATCAAGATCATTATGTGACGCATATATGGCAACAATCAAGACTATTAATTATGGCATGCACACATGGCAAGAAACAAATAGCAATAGAAGTTTGCTAGTCGTTTTCTTGGCTTCAGCAATGCAAATCCTCAATCTTAACAATCCATTCTCATTATATTTACTTTAATTCATTAAATTGCTGCTGGTTGTTTGCAACTTTGTAATGACCTAAAAGAAAATATCAAATCAATTAATTAATTTGTTTCTTTTTTGCCTAAGAGCGGAGAGTTTCAATAGTTAGTCCCCAGCTTATAATATCAATGTCATATATATATATATCAATAATGATGAAGAAGATAATATAAGATGAGATGTATAATGCCTATAATTAAGTACACATTAAATAAATATTGAATGGGTGTTGGTAAAAAAAAAAAAGGAAAAAGTAATAATAATTTGTTCAAATATATTTGATTGTCCTAAATGGCAAGTTAATTTAAGGGCAATTATATAATATGAAAATTTATTAAATTTGGGTGTTGATAGCATTTGTAAGAATGCAAATAGCTCTATCATTTTTATAATAATTCATGACATTCTAGACGCATAACTTTAGCATTTTCATTAATTAGGTGATTGTGATATTTTGACATCTATGTTTAATATCTCATCACAACTAAAAATTAGGTCGTGATTGTCATATTTAATTTAATATCCCTTAATAATATTTTTAATATCCTCGTCTATATGTCCTCTCATACAATTGAAAACTTACCTCTGCTATAGGGTTTCGGATTTATGATTAAGATTCAGTGCATGCCGCATTCCAGAGGGAATCGGCTACACTTTAATAACGATAGATAAGTTTTGAAGAAAATGCAAAGATTTGGTAAGATAATATTTTGCTATCTATAAATCAGAATACCGGCAACTTTGTCATTATCAGATTCTATCTAATATGAATGAAAACAAACGGATTTCAAATATTTAGATTTTGTTGTTGCCGACGAAGGCGGAAACACAAATCAGTAATCACTTCTTGTCTATTTATGTTTGGCTTTGTCCCTTCTTCAAATTCACATTGAGGGCCCTTATATATGTATAACAGCTCACTCATATCCTTTTATACGTTATACAAGCCATCTTACCTAAAATCAAAATGTACAAGTTGATTAATTTTAACATGTAATAACTATAATATAAGGTCTACAAATAATTAATCTCTTGAAGGCTATATTTGCAAAGGATTATATAATTTAAAGAAAACACCAAGGCCTAGGGTTTCTTCCAAATTTGTAGGATGTAAAGTGATAGCTGGTTTTGAAATCCTATGCTAGCTAGAACCAGCTTTATTAGTTGGCTTCATTCAGATTTATTTGAAAAAAAATAATAAAAAATTACACTTGACTTTTCACTATCTTGGGTACTCTAATTAGTGCATACTCTTTCTTCTATTTATTCCATCCTTAATTCTTGATGTCAACAATAATAAAAAAGATCTTAAGAAGTTTCAAAAATAAAACCTAAGAAATAGTCAAGAAGATGTCTTTTTTACTTCCTTTAGAATTATTACAAAAATAAACAAATAAATAAATGAGAACAATATTATTTTCAAATACAATAAATAGAATGGTAGCGCATGGAAAGTTAAGATGATGTATTGATGATTAGATAATAGATATGAACTTTGTATTTTAAGAAACTAACTTTACAAAAAAAAAAAAAGAGAAATTAACCAACGAATGTAATAATTTTCTTTGTAAAGAAAGGAGGAGAATTGTTTTATCTACTAATTTTGGCAATTTTTTTCAAATTCTTATTAAAAATGAAAAGAAATGCTAAAATCAAAGATTTTAATGTGAAATAATCAAATTTTTAGGAAACCGAAAGATAAATAATTCAATTTTTTTTCTTAGAAAGACTCATAATGAATGAAATAATGGTTAAACAATATTAATAGTCATATCTCTTTAATATTAAGGTTACCAAATATTGATTTTCTGTTAAAAAAAAATCTTGATTGTAGAATAATTATTAATTGTAAAGATGTCTAAAAGGCTTTTCTACAATAAGTAATTTTGAAAAATATGTTTATTAATTACAGAATTATGAGAAAATACTAAAAAATGAAGTCTTCCTAAAATATGGGGACTTAAGTGACTGTCTTATTCGCATATATTTAAAGCCACCCCTGTGTATAATTTTTGCCACATGTATCTTTTACTTAATTATGTATTTTTCACATAATTATCTTTTACTAATTATGTAAGAATAGACAGACATGTAATAAGTATTGAACAAATGAAGGAGAATAACCAAGAACGCCCTAAGATTTTTCCATATCTATGAGTCTCGTTTATCACTGTCTTTTCCGCTGGCCATCAAAAACTTTTGTTAAGTTTTATTGTATGTTTGATGACTCTGCTGGAAGAAACTCAGCTCCTTTGGCATTGGGAATGGAGCCTGTTGAGTTTTTTATAAATCACTAAATTGTCAAAATTATTCTTGTTTTATTTTAATAATTTTACTTTCCACCAGCCCCAAAAAATATGACTATAGCCAACAATTTTTCAATAACTATCTAAAAAAAATTATATGTACAATTTTATAATAAGATAAATATTTATTTAGTTCCTATAATTTTGGTTGAGTATCTAGTTAATTCTTGTATTTTAAAAAAATTACTCAGAAGCTCTTGGCCATTACTTCTGTAGCTATTGGATTAAATTTTTGCAATGGCAAAATTATTTTTTTATCTAATATAACTTAAACTCTTACAAATAAAAGAAGCAACAGTTGAAAATAGAGAATAATGAAATAGATTTTAATGACACAAGATATACAATAAGGATGTTTGGATTTTTTTTATTAAATAATTGACTAAAAAATAGTGATTAAATGAGCATTTATCCCTTTGTAATTTTTTCTGTAACATAATTTTAAAAAAAATGTAATAATTAGAGTTAAGGAAAAGGTTAAAAGAAACAACAATAATTATCCCAAGAAATAGTCAGAAAATATATAACTAATTTTATTATTTTCTTCGCCAAATATTTTCTCAACTGCTAGGCATATGCAATCCAAATAATTGCTTTTTGCACTACCTATTAGCTTCTATTTCCAGCATATGCCCTACAATGCCTCTTCGTCAAGAATTGTCACGAAAATCCCTAGTGAGAAAAGAAAAATAAAAAAGTTGTTTTTATTGTGATATGTCGATGTTTCATGATAAATGACTCTCCTAATGTCATTAGATACATTGTTTCTGCCTGCTGCATGGAGTTCTCAACTTCTCGTGCGCCTTTGTAGTCAAACTAATGCCTGCTTATTTGCCTACACACGAACTTGTCCATCATTAAAAATTAATAACGAGAAAGAAAAAAAAATCAATAAACGAACTTAATCAAAATAAATTTTCACTCTTATCCATTTCATATGGCTCAATTGCCTATTTATACAACAAATACAACTAATAAAGGTAAATAATCAGTACAATATTTTATGATTTATTTCTCATATTTAGTTTTACATAATGGTCTAAATTTGTAACACCCTATGCGAATCCCATATTGACAAATCACGGGAGAGATGTCAGGTTTATATGGAGTGATCCACACCCTAATGGACAAGACGCATTTTGGGGTGTATGGGTGCCCTAGGAACAAAACCATGCAGATTTTATTAAGGCCCAAAGCGAACAATATTTTGTTAGATCTAGGTAAGGTCATGACAAAATTATTGTCAGATTTACATCATATAATGGTCTTCATTCTTGCTATTGGTTTTGATCATTGCATATATGCATTATTCATCACATAATGGTCTCGATCACTGTTATATGTGCATCACATTATACATTTTGATTCTTGTCACATGTATATGTCAAAAATGTGAGAAAATTTGGTTCTAACATATAATCATCCATTAATCATCCATGTTTTTATACCATATAGAAGCTTGAGGGCCCAACTCATACTCAAAGACTAGCTAAATAGTTGAAGGTTGCTCAAACTTTATATACTTAACCTAATATTAATTCTCAGCCGACGTGGGACAATGTCTCTAATATGCACCATCACTTACATACCAAACTTTTTGTTTACTCTTTTCAAATGACAAGATAATATTGCGTAGTTACTTATAGATCAGTCTTTTTATCTATCCTTTTTAAATGTTAAGGTAATATGAACCCAATCATCCATACGTTTGATTTTGTTACATGTAAAAGTCCATATACTTAATTCATGCTCAAAAACTAATTTATGAGTTGAGGATTGCCTAAACTTTATTCGTGTAACCCAAGATCGATTGTTAGACCAACGTAGGATAGATATTCTAAATACTCTTTCATATTAGGGTGCAATTGGATAACCTCTGCCATCAAGTCAATATCTTTACTTTTTTTTATTTTTTGGCGTTGTTTGTACAAAAATTGAATTATTTTTTTCAATTGATATTCAATGTTAAAATGGGGTACATTCGCTTCTAATATTTCTTAATCAAAGAAAATAAACAATTGTGACCTTTAATAAATATTAAACTTTTAACTTTAGAAGTTGTCAACTTCAGCAAGAAAATTCCATCCAGCTCTTTAGGTCTCACTATTTTCCACAGTTAAAGACAACAAGGAGGCTGCTCAATATAATTATAATTGTGACTCTCTCTTTCTCCTTTTTATCTTCTTTGGCTCATTAATTTCCAATGGTTCATTCCTAAGAACAACATTTTACACATAATTCTCCAAACAATGATTATGAATTTATTTTAACCATACTGTATGATGAAGTGCATTAAAGAGACTCGTTTGCTTTATCCTTACTTCATCTGAAAAAACAAAATAAAGTATGTATTTAATTCGAAGATGGATAAATGATAAAAACTCATTGCTTTTAACTTTTTTCATCATGTGAAAGCACCAACTTTGTGGGGTCTCAAAATCTATAATATATTCCCTCAGTTGCTTGTTTTAGACCAGAAAGCAAATTAATATTTCAACAAACTGTTTGTGGGAACATAAAGTTCCATTGAACCAAACCCTAAAACGTCTCAAATTAAACATAAGAAGCCAATTCAACATTAAATAATGATCAATTCCAAAAGGCAATTACACTTTTTCCAGATTTATCCTAACAAACGGGCAAAATCATTGTCGTCTAAAAGCTAATTCAAATCCATCTACAGAACACACACACCACAAATGATCCAAACTCACCTACCCCACAAAAAAAATTATACCTTTGATCCTTTCATTATTATCAATTCATCAACAGCAGAAAGTTTATTGGCCTCTCCAATCAAATTCATCTCAAGGCTTTTATTGGAATCTCGAGTGCTGAGAAATATCCTTTTTTCTAAGGCATAATAATTATCTATATATGGATGGCCAATGTCCTTGGCTGCTGTATATTTCTTCGTGAGAGACATTATAATTAATAAGACCGACGTCCAAAAACAAAAGAACTGGTTGGTACACTTGGTTGATCGAAACTACCAGAGAAATTTAGCAGTGAATGAAAATGAGAATACCCAATTATTTTAAGCCACATTGTTTAGCACTTAGTTATGTTATTGTGATTTTAATCAACAAGAAGACAGATGATCAAGAACTAGATGCTCATTCTTTAACCCAATATTAAATTCGTAATACATACATATTTCCTACCAAATATCATAATATCGTGCATGCAATGCAAAAATGTATGGTGCTAGTGTCCCAGCAGAGAAACATGAAAATCTTTACTCGATTAACATTTGAAAGAAACAATTACTATAGACCCCTATTTGATTTGACATGATAAAGAAATTTGTCATCATGCATTTGGAAGAGCACCTACAACAGCCCATTAATTCTCAGCCGTACACGTGGCTGGAATCTTGTGATGGTATTGTACATTGCATGCATGGCATGGTGTATACATCACTGTAACCCCTAGCCATATAGCTTATCTTTGGATTGCATGAACATGAAAGAAAGTATTGTTAGGAAACAACGGCGCAGCTGAAAACCACCTTACAAAAATAGAGTGGTTTCAATTTTGGAACCACAAATACACATGCACTTCTGTTGGCTTTCTTTTTGTGTGAAGTAGGTGATGGAGATGGATTGGATGTTGACATATACGTGGAAGCCAAATGAAAACAAAACAAAAGGCAAATGATAGGATCAAATCAGTAGGGTTTTGGGCTCCTTTTTCCCCTTTCATGTTTAAGGAGAATATTGAAATCGATGGTGTTGATTTAGAGATGGTACAAGCACGTTGGGACCGGCCAGCCTTAACTAGGCCCCACATGATCACATCATATGGATCCCATCTTGCTTCTGTTTAAAATTATGTCCTTTGCCCTTCAACTCGAATATTTATATGTAGTATTGGTCTAAAATTAAAATTTGGATCCTGTGTTTATTAGAGTTTTACTGAATATTAAAAAATTATGTATCATTTATATGTTTGTATTTATGATATGTAGTTAAATGTATATCCACATGATCACATCTTATCAATCCCATCTTGCTTATGTTTAAAATTATAGAGAGTGGTGCTGATACCTGAAAGTTCAGATGATGTTAAAATATCGACGGAGCTTAAAGACAAGAAAAATTTTGATTTTAATGCATTATATTTTTTCATTCAGTGTATTAAAATTTATAATTTTTTATCTTTTACTTTTATTCGTATAAATTTTTCGTATGACGTCCACACCTAAATATGATTATATATGTATATTATCGTTTAATAACTATAAAATATAATAATGTAAAAATAGTTAGCACAAACCTCAAATTAACAGTGAATCGAAATCTCAATTCATTAGTTGAAATTACTACTGCCCAAAAAAAAAAAAAAAAAGCTACCACATTTATCCATAACTTTGATTTTTACTGATAGTTTCCCCGCCCGTGGTGTGAAAATTGAGAACGAGTCCGTCTTCTGAGTGCAATGTTGAGAAAGAAAAAAAATTACTAAAACCTCGCTTTGTTTTGAGAAATTAACTATTTCCTTTCCTTATATTTTAAACCCACTATAATCTTTTGAAGTGGCGTTAATAATATTTTTTTTAATTGTCAATTTTTTAGTTTAAAATTAATATTAAAATCCATTAGTTTTTTAACTGTCAAATTTATTATTATAAAAAGATGAATTTTTACTCCAAAAAAATATATCAGACTGTTTAATATTGTAACATCTGAGAAATTTTAATAAGTTTTAAAACATGAAAGAGAAAATGATTAATTTCACAAACTAGGGTTTTGATCATTTTACAACGATAATAATTCAAAAGGTTGAAGATAAGATATTATTGAGATAATTTTGTTGATTTGATTTGTTTCTTTCATTATGAACGACAGCTTGTGTTTACATCTGAGAACTAGTTTAAGTAAGA
Source organism: Citrus sinensis (assembly GCF_022201045.2). Taxonomy (NCBI): domain Eukaryota; kingdom Viridiplantae; phylum Streptophyta; class Magnoliopsida; order Sapindales; family Rutaceae; genus Citrus; species Citrus sinensis. The sequence continues at coordinate 27,051,439 of NC_068560.1, forward strand.
AAACAGGAGTAGGAATATTCGATGGATGCACGTGAGGAATTATACCAATTGATATTGCCCTTTGGTATAGCACGGCTACGCCATTAAAGTAGTTTCTATTACTTTAGAATTTCTTCTTAATACTTTATTCTAAGTTGAAAAATGAGTTATTGACGAATTTTACAGTCAAAAGAAAAATCTAAGAAGATAATCATTCTTTGGCTAAGTGGGGTAAAAGTTCAGTCCTTATATTCGAAGTTAAATGTACCTTTAGTTTTAATATTTAAAAAATATCTCAACACACTCCCGTCATTAAATATATTATATTCTTATCTTTAGATTTTCTTTTTTTTAATAATATTCTTAGGGATATTAATAAAAAGAAAAAATGATAATTTATCAAATTAATCTTAAAAGTAACTAAAAATTTACATAAATTTTTATATTATTATTTTACTTTTAGGACTATTTTAGTAAAATAATTTTTTATAAAATAATTATTAGTAAGTTTGTTATAAAGATATTAAACATTTCTCTAAGTTGGCAGATATTAATTTTTTTATAAATAATTATTAGTAAGGTTGTTGCACATGAACAAAAAATAATAATTCTTTCACACTGATGTTTATTAGTTAATGTGCTGACTTAATTTTTTATAGATAAATTAATTAATATCAAGAATATTGTTGGAAGGGTATTATTGTAAAAGAAAAGAAAAGAAAGGCTAAGAATAAATAATTTTTAGCAAGATTGTTGCACAGGTACAAAAAAATAATAATTCTTTCACATTAATATTTATTATTTAATTTACTAATTTAATTTTTTATTGATAAATTAATTAATATCAAGAATATTGTTGGAAGGGTATTATTGTAAAAGAAAAAAAAGTTAGGTTAAGAATATAATATATTTAACTGTAAAGGTGTTTTGAGATATTTTAATTTTAAAAATATAGAGACTAAATGAACATTTAAGTTAAAATACAATAACTAAAAAAACATATACTATAGTTGTTATATATATTCTCACCTCATCTTCGAGGTCAAGAGTCTCCCTTTCTGACAGTAAATTTTTAGATTAAATTTTGCATAAGTTGCATTTAAAACGTGTTTTAAGACTTTTGCTGTAATTATTCATAGCCATTGTGGTATAATATCTATAAAAAAATAATAATAATAAGAGAAGAACCAGTGCCATTTGTGACAAGTGAACTAGATTAAATCAGTTGGCTTAAAAAATTTATGCAAATTATTTATAAAAATAATAATTTGATAACAAATTATATATTTTCCCCTTTATTATTAATAATTCAATATGGGTATTGGGGTAATCTAAATAGGTTTTGAGAAGTTTTTAAAAAAAAAATCCTTCAAGTGCAATGCTTATACTGGGTTAGAAAAAGTGAATGAGGACATGGATAAGTGTGATTAAATACAGTAATTCATAATGGTTATGGTGGTAATAATTGGTTGCTTTGAACCTAAACAAAATTCCAAACAGCATAAACCATACACAGGCCTAGAGAGAGAGAGAGAGAGGTCTAGAGAGAGCCACCCCATATTTGTGACACTTGTGTTCCATTTCTCCTCATCCAGCCTGTTTAATTTTTATTTTTTCGTGGACCACCAAGTTGAAGTTGACATTTCAAAGAAATGAACCAACCCCCACCCCCCCCCCCACCCGCCCTTTTTCTTTTTTTCCAAGCGCACAAATTCATATAAAGTAAAGATAAAAATTAAAATAAGAAAAAGACTGAGGTGTAGTAGGCCTCCGGCCCTCCATCTCCATTTCATCCAGCCCCATTCCCATTTTTGGGATACAACACAAATAACAATTGAAATATCTAACTTGAACATATCTTCTTCTTTTTTTCTTTTTTTACGTGTAAATTTTGATCATTTTAATGATTTTATGCTTTATTATTTTTGTAATTAAATTATGGTTTCGGATTAATAGATTTTATATTACAAGTTTAATTAAATTACTTTTGTAATTAAATTGAACACACAAAAGTTATTTTGCAACTCGTGGGCTCAAGAGGTTATGAGACCTGAGAACCCATCTGGTTTCTGGCCCAAACCTCGTTTCTGAGGGCGTTTCAGCTTAATTCTTTGACGGGAACTATTGGCACCCGTCTAAAAATCTCTCAACACTCTTTTTTTTAAATAACCTCATTAAAATATTTTAAAATTTTATAAAATTCTTTTAACACCTTCATTAATGACGAAAATATCTTAAGTAAAACTTATTGTGTAAACTTTATTTTTTAACTTTTATTATTAAACATCATTTCAACAACCGGGTCTCTTCTATTTAAAAGAAAAAAATAACGAGTTTTCATTCTCTCCATTGTAACTATCGGCAATAAATTTCTCAGTTGAAAATTAGAGAAAAAAAACAACCTTTTTAATTTTTTAAATAAAAAAAAATTATTTTTTCACTTTTGAGTGGGGGTTTAAGTAGAAATTGTCCTATTATATAATTTTAATAAAAGTTAAAATTGTAAAATAATTAAAGGAGTTTTAAAAAGTATTTAGAGGGGTGCCAATAGTCCCACTCTAATTCTTTTGATTGCAATGTTGTTAGTTGTTGCAATAAATGTGTATGGAACATGAGTTTAATAGAAGAATGAAAATTAAACAAACGATGTATATAAGACTTAATTTTATTAAAATTCCAGTGGATTTTTCTAAATAAACAATGGGACTCTGAAATGATAACGTTAGTAATCACTTTATCACACAGATAATTTACAGTGAAGCCAAATCACATGTCACGTTAACTGGGATTTTGTGTGCATAGTGCTACTACTTTATTTTATTTTAATTTTCTTAGAAATTTCATAGCTATTTAAATACGATCTAACTAATCTTTTAATGAAGACATCTGAAAAGAAGGGCAAAAATAACCTTTAGTTTATCATAAAGGGTAATGTTCGTTTAGTTCTTATATTTGACTTAAGTTCTTGTTTAATTTGTATAATTTAAAAAGTACCTCAAAATACTCTTACATTTAAATATGTTATATTCTTATCAGTTCTTTGTCTTACCTTTTACAATAATATCATTTCAATAATATTCTTGACATTAATTAATTTATGTGTAAAAAAATTAATTAGTAAATTAACCAATAATTATTTATTATCAAATTGACTAATAAATATTCGTGTGAAAGAAACTAGTATTTTTTGTACCTGCACTATAGTCTTAGTAATAATTATTTGTGAATAAATTAATATCAGCCAACCTAAAGCAATGTTGATTATTCTTATAACAATTTTACTAATAACTATTTTTATAAAAAATTATAATCCCAAAAATAAATAATAGTATAAAAGTTTGTTGTAAATTTTATGTTACTTTTAAAATTAATTTTTTTTCATTAATATTCCTAAGAATATTGTTACAAAGCTACTATTGTAAAAGGAAAGAAAAAATAAAGGTAGGAGTGTAACTTTAACAAGGATATCTTGATTTTTGTCCTTTTTAATATAGGGTCTAAACATAGTTTAGACACTTAAGCCAAAATATATAAACTGAAAGAGTATTTACCCTATCATAAAATCACAAATTTTCATCCTGTCATAAAAAATATTGATCACAAAGCTTACTCTATCTTTGTGAGGATAATTAATTTTCAACATTTGTAGAAACTAAAACATACAGCATACATGAAAGAAATATATAAATGCGTTTTATGGTTATTTTAATTGTTAATTTCTTACATTGCCCTTCTATATATCCCTTACTTATTTTCATTTCTTCTGTTTTGATACAAAGGGCATGCGTAATGTTTCTAATTTATTAAAAATTCCCAATGTTTTAGAAATAAAATATAAATACAGTATTAAAATATTAGAGGAAGCTAAATAAAAAAAAGTGATTAGATTAAATTTAGAATTTTAGTGATAGAAATTAGCATTTGAAAACTAGATTCTTTAATGTCAAACTAGACTAAGGTTATAGATATAAGGCCCAAGGCCGAGGAGTGCTGCAGTTACACTACCTGATCCAACATTCGAATAAGGCCCAAGGCCCAGCAGTAACCGCAATTATACTACCTGATCCAACATTCGAATAAGGCCCAAGGTCGAGGAGCGCTGCAATTACACTACCTAATCCAACATTCGAATAAGGCCCAAGGACAAGGAGTGCTGCAATTACACTACCTGATCCAACATTCGAATAAGAACAAGCATAATCAATTATCGCTTCTCCATCTTGTAATCAACGACCGTCAATGGAAGTCATAGATGCAACCGTGGACGTGCCCTCGCAACGTCACCAACTAGTGAAGATTATTGCTAGTTTAACTTTTCCAAAATGTATTTTTTTAAAAAAAAAAAAAAACCTTTACACCAACTGGTGCAGTCACTTATTGGACATGATAATATTATTTTAATAGATGAAGTATCGTACCACATGAATTCCATATATTTAAATTTTTCTTGGTAGATGCTACAATAATTCGAAAGATATTTAGAAGTTAATGATTTGATTGATTGTAATAATTTTACAATTACTGTTCTCTTTCTTGATGAATTAAAATAACATGTAAAAGTTTGATTTGCATAAATTGTGAGTGTTTGATACTAAAAAAAAAAATTATATTTACATTAATTTTGAAAATGGGTATTAACTAATTCAATTGGGAAAAAAAAAATCTTGATGTAAATAAAAGTGGCTTGGAGTTATAACTCTGCTAGCTTATTAAATTATAAAACACCCATTAATCAAAAATGACAAAATATAATTTGAGGGTGGCTCGTTCACAGATGAAACGTAAAATTTGGTTCTCATACAAAATCATTGTGATAATGTTGCAGCAGCGCGTTTTCAACCTTCATTCCGAGTCAAAATAACAACGAATGCTTATGATATACGAGTCAAACCTTCAGTCAAAGAGACTGATTCTCATCCATTCTATTCGCAAAATTAATTCAAACATTATTAGCAAGAGACGTGTTACTAATAAATATGTATTTAATTTTGGGTGCGTTTGAGATTGAAATTGAGCAGTGTAGCTTTTAAGCTACAAATGCTGTAAAAAAAAGCTGTAATTATGAAATAAAAATTAGTAATATATAATAAATATAAATTTTAAATAATAATTTTGATAAAATTATTAAAGATATAATAGATTTTTCATTATACAAGTAAAAAATCATATCAACATATCTTTCAAGTTACAACAGTTAATGTTTACCAAACATTTTAATACTGTAACTTAAAAACTATAGCACCTCAATTCCAAACGCACCCTTTATCACTCTAAAACTTCATTACTAACATGAAAACCTCGATGCACGTATAGTGTTATTGTTCTTGGCCATGCTCGCGCTTAAAATCCTAACAAAGTTTAAATTTAATTTTTAATCATTTTTTTTCTTAGGATTTAAGTACAAGTGGTCGATCCAAAAAAAAAAAATTTGATTGTAAATCGATCAAACGAACCCTGATTTAAATTTGTATTAAAGAGATTGAGAACGTATCATTTTCTGTTCTAAGGTTTTATCTTATTATGGTTACTAATTGACAATCCATCTTTGTACCCACCATTCGTAAATATGTGTAGTGTTTCAAAATGCAAGCATATGACTTCTTCTTCCATTAAGGTAATTTTCTTTTTTTATTTTTTAATTTGGTTGGTGAAGGGAGACCGTGGAATCAATGGACTCAAAGCTTGAAAAGAACTTTTATTGAATGGATTCAAAAGTCAATAAGTTATCAAACAAGGAGACTAATTCGTAAGTCGTCATTGTTTAATATTCATGTCAACTTCTAGAAAAATTGACCGTAATGTTGTTATTTAAAAAAACCCATGAATTGAATTTTATTTATATTTGCACAGAATTTGTAATTATTATTTTTTTTTTGGTAACTACACTTGCTAAAAATTGATATGCCATTAACACAAAATCATTGATACTGCGAGCGAAGTCCATGACTTTGAGCTGCCTCACGAGCACGTAATTCTAACCATATCTTAAAACTAGAATAGTGATTTAATTATTAATGCAATTGCTTCCGGTATCGCATCAGTTTTTATTTTTCCACAAAAATTAATTCTACAAATAAATTTTGTTCATTTTGATTTTTTAAAATAAAAATGTTGTGAAACTAGCGCAATAACTTATTTTTGACAACTGTGAAAATACATGTCGCATGAATCAAATGAAATCTAAATTGGGATGATTTTTTGGGATATTTAACGTTGCAGTCTTGCAGGTAACACAAAATTTTTCTGTTAGAATATTAGTCATTTAATATATTTTTAAATCATTTATTTTACACGAAGGAAATACATAAAAAAAAACCTTCTGTTAATCGTAAATATTTACAACAATGACTTTGTTTCTCATCATTTCATTTTCTTAATTTAATTTGGACACTTTATCGAATTTTTGTTCCAAATTTGATATATACATAAAAAAAAAATTAAAATGTTGGAGGAAATTAAGGTGAAAAGCTATGATATTAAATTAGGGATGATTAGTGAGGCTAGACATTATGGCAAAATAGATGAAAAATATAGAATATGTACATCACATTTCCGACCGCCATGTGTAATTTTGAACACATTATTTTACCATATATATTTATAATTTGTATTCTAGAAGCAATTCGAACTTGCTTTAGTTTTATATCTGACTTCCAATTGTTACTCAGAACGTAAATTGAATTATTTATTTATGAACAGACTGTGAATTATTTACTTAGAACGTTATTATAGCCATTGCTTATTTTGGACATGTTTTTTTGCCATATTGTATTTATAATTTGTATTTTGGAAGCAATTTGAACTTACTTTAGTTTTATATCAAACTCATTATTCCAATTGCTACTTAGGACGTGAAGTGAATTATTTATTTATGAATATATTGTGAAATGTGATATCTACGCATCTTTCTTGTGTGATCCTAACACGATGAAACATTCTTCTTTCTAGAATCATTTCAATTGCCAATAATGTGATTTATCCTTGAATGATAAGGTTTATTACATTTTTCATAAATTTATTCTTCAAAAGGTGTTGCACAAATTTATTAACGTTTCTGCAGTCCAAATACATTTGTTCTAGAATTTTAGAGCTTTTATTTTTAGGTTAATGGGTGTCAAATTTGAATTTAAGAAAAAAAATAAAAAATAAAAAGCCAAATAGCTTTGCGATTGCTAATAATGGATCTACGAAATTTTATTATTGTTATTTATTTTTATATAGAGTAGGTGATATTTAACCCTCTTAATCCATCCCATCAGCCTCTAATAATCACTTTCGTTTTTTTTTTATCACCATTTGATCCTTGTATAAAATTCCTGAGAGAATATGTAAGTTTAACATTTCAACTCGCCAGTTTCCTTAAATAGAATTACTATACCAATATTAAAGTTATTATTTGATTTATACATTTACATAAAATCACAAAATTACCCTCAAATTAGTTTCTCTACCCGTTATTGTGTTTAGTCATCTTGATTAGGACTCCTCTCTTCTCCCTCTTACCCATTTTTCCATTTAAAGACAGGAAAGAAGATTTCAACACACTCTATATTTTGGGGAAAATTAATTTGAAGTACGCAGGTGAGAATCGGAAATGATCACCTTTGCTATCGTTTGTACTTTCTGCTCATTTTTGCATATCTTAACCATCTTTTACCAATCTAATCTGATAATTCAAAATTTTATTAGGAGAAGTGTCCAACTTTTATTTATAATATTCAAATTGTGAAAATTCTATGAGATATTATTAGTGGGTTCTTCTACGACATTTTTAAACTACACTTTTCATGATAGAACTTTTTCTCTGGAAGTTACGAGGAAGAAATATATACAACATCTTACATGGCTCCTTAAGTGAGTTTACCAAGAACTAATCTTTTGGGTCATGAAAATGGATAAAAATGATGAAGGTAAATTGGGATTAATTATATTGGATATTACAGAGATAGAAAATGGAGGTTAATGAGATAAATTGAAAATGTCAAATATCACCTCCCTTTTGTACATGGTTTATATTTTAAAATCTTAAATTATATGTTTTTATTAAAATTATCTTCAAAACACAGTCCATTACTTGCATAATTTGTATTTTTAGGTCCAATACCACTGAACCAGCAGTCCAGCACCATCCAAACTTGAATCGAGCTTATTAATTTTCTTTCTAAACCTGTTTAGGAGAAATACGTCGACGAGACCAGGCATGGTGAGCGGATATCTGATGGCAGAGTTCTGCGAACCGGTATGTCCCGTAAAAGCCTGGTGCGCGGGGGAACAGGAACAGAAATATCCTGCTCACCCACGAGCACGTCATCCACGAGGCCAATTTCCTGTAAGAGGCATAAGGCCATTCCGGCTAGAGGTCGAGAGGCGAGGAGACCTGGTCGACGACAGTGGGCAAGACGGGCTCCCCAGCCCGAGAATCTAGGTACGACAGCCACGCTTTTCCCAGAACCGTGGCGTAACACGCAAGATCTCACAGAACCACGACAGCCACGCTTTCCCCAGAACCGTGGCGTAACACGCAAGATCTCACAGAACCACGACAGCCACGCTTTCCCCAGAACCGTGGCGTAACACGCAAGATCTCACAGAACCACGACAGCCATGCTTTCCCCAGAATCGTGGCGTAACACGCAAGATTCCGCGTTTGCCCATAACGTAGCAGTGAGAGCCCCATGCTGTCTAGGAAAAAGCAGAAGACTGGAATTCAGGGGAAGCCTATAAAAAGGTAACCAACGAAGGTAAAAGGGTTGGCATTTTTGAGATAAAAACAAGAAACAATTTTGATTCTAAAAGGGGAGAAAACAACCCAACAGCGATAACATTGGTGGTCAGCGTTCCCCGAGCCTTCATATCTGACTTGAGCGTCGGAGGGTTTGCGCCGGGAAAACAACCGGCGTACCCTGACTTGTCTGTGTGCGCATGAACCTCTGGAGAAGAAGCCCCGCGAGGAGACCCCCTGGTCGTGATGAAGTTGATCGAGCAGAGATCCTGGTCGTAGAATGAGGAGTACCGGAATCTCGCATCAACAAAACCATTATTAATTCCTATATTTTATACGAAGAGACGAATAAAAACTAAATTAAAATGCTTTTGACTTGTGTCATTAGAAAAAATAAATAAATAAATAAGCACTGTCAAAAAACTCTCTAGAATCAGAAATATATTTCTGATAAAAGATGTGATTGAACTTATTAATTGAATTAGTTCAAATATTACAAACACATTTTTTTTTTCTTTTTATACATGCATTTTCTATTTTTGGCCACTAAATGACAGGAAAATGGGAAGGTCATGATCTTATCTTATTTTTTTTCTTTATGTTTGATTTCCAAATTCGACAAGTCGTTTACCTAACAAATAATAATTTTTGCAGGTTCATTTATTCTTTTTTTTTTAACCATTTAATCTTTTAAGGCAACAATCCTCCTCCCTACCCACCACATGCACAGCATGCTACATGTATTCTTATCCGCTCCCAACTAATTAGCATTAATAAATTCATGTTGCTAAAATTATCCTTCACAAATGAATAAGTGGGCAGTGACAACCTATTTTCTTTTGAATTATAAATTCTAGATAAATAAACAAAATATGTATATATTATATAGATGAATAATATATAAATACACACACGCGTGCGCCCACACATACACACACTCTTCCAAATAACATGTTAAGCGTTTGGTAAATATTTCCAAAAAAAATCATAATATTTGTAATAAAATAAATATAATCATTATCAATAATAAAATGCTTGTGAAAGAAAAAAATTTTATATCAATTAAAAGTTTTTATTTTTTTAAGGAAAATGTTAGTTTGACAAAAGTTGAATTATAAAATTTTAACAACAAATATAAAAATTCTAAAATAATTTAATAGAAAATAAGTTGATTGCAACTACTCTGGTATTTTAATCTTTTTATGTCTTTGTCATAATTTTATAAACTATTTTTTTTGTAATTGTAGCATTATTGTTTTTTTTTTAATAAGAACACCTCTCATTTTCCAACCTTAACCTAACTTCTTTTGGATGATACTAATCTATTAATCTGGACGTTAATTATGATTAGACAAAATGACAATGTAAACTTAAACAAATAAAAAAGTTCGGGTGGTTTTAGAGTGCCATGTTACAGTGGTAGATGTGTTTGTTTGTTACTCTCATTATCTAATTCAATTAAATATTATCATGTGTTGATTTGAGTTTTGTTCACTCCTATATCTTTAACAAGAAAAAAGAAAAAAATTATCATTATATAGTGACACAAAAAAATATTTTGCAATACCATTAAAAAAAATAGTACTAATTAGCACCAATAAATCTTTTAAATTATGAATTTTATACTGTTGATGACAAAAAAATAATGCAATAGAGTGAAAACAAAAAATGAATTTAAATTTTAACTAAACACTTGCAAATAGTACTGTGCATCAATCATTAATTAGATAAATGTCATCATATTTATGACGTGGCATATATTCTGACAGCATCCAGGACTGTTGTTTTCCAGAGAAAGAGGGATCAAGTTAAAAATTAATGTAAAATAAAAATGGCAATAAGCCTGCCATAGATGACTTTTAATAGTGTAATTAATTAAATAAGACAATTACAGTGACTGCAAGGCAAGTGGCAGCGTGGGCTTAGCTAGGCATGGACTCTGGTGGTCCTCTATGGCTGCGACTTCGCAATATCTTTCAAATAATGCAGCCCTAATTAAAATATTCCAATCAATAGAATTTGTTAGGTGGCTGCTTCTGCTCCCTTGAATATCTTTTGTTGTGTGGATGAATTAATTAGAATCTGATTCTAGCTCAGCTAGCTTCTAGATTATCATCTTCTGCTTCTCTGTCGCGGCAGCAGCCTCCTTTTGGATCAATTAATGCATCACAACCGTTTGAATCGTTTGCTGATCATCTTCTCAAAGAATAAAGGGAAATCTTGACTTTGAAGAAGAAGAAAATGAAATGCGCATCATGTATGCCTTTTTTTTTAAATCTTTAATTAAAGTATGCTGAGTTGTTGGTGGATCTTTGACTATTTTCGTTACCAAATTTGATGATATAAGAGCTTTAAATTTACTTTATACTATTGGCAAAACTTTTTTTCTAATAGCTGGATTAAAATATGCTTAATGGATAACCTTTCTTTTCAACGGAACAAAAAGTTTAATAATTGATAGTTACATAATTGAAAATATACATGACCAAGCCGAAAAATGAATCTCTCAACACAAGATAACAAACGATATAACGTCGAAAGTTGCATAAAAGAAATGAGAACGAGCTAAACGTGGACTATAGGAGTAATTACATCAAGATCCCTTAGTTTTTTAATTCCAAAAAAAAGAAGATAGTTTGTCAATTTGTATCAAATAGGTTGCTTCATACTGGTAGTCTATGTATCTACAAAAAATTGGAGAAACAACGTATTGCTGTCTTAGATAACATATAAGCTAAATACTTATATATATATATACCACTGCTATGTTACGTTGAGTGTAACATACACACACTCACAGCAACAATGTTAATGATGAGACTTGTTACTGTTGCTGTGAGTGTGTGTATGTTACACTCAATATAACATAGGATGACCCATATATATATATATATATATATATATAGGCCCATAGTATAGAGAATATTCTTACTCTCAACAGATTTAACATTTAAATACATTATATAAAAAAAGAATCATAAATTTCTTATTTGAGAGTAATTTTATTGCCTTTATTAGTGACTAAATCTTTCTTTATTTTGTCATAAATATAAAGGTTTGCTATTAAATAGTTTCAAATTAATGCCATACAATTCTCGTTAATTAAAACTTCAAATGATTTATAAATAATAATAATAATAATGCTAATGCTAAGTTACATATATATAACTTATAATTCTCTTACATGAATAGTGAATAGGCCCACACAATTTATTATTTATATGAGAGGATTGTAAGTCACGTGCATATAATTTAGGGGATCCTAATAATAATAAATACATGCTCTCGCGTATTCGTCGGACATATCTGGTACAGATGTAAAATATATTATTATTTTATAAAAAGAAGAAAAAATAGGGATCTAAATGTCATTACATGGGAATGAAGTACGTATTAATTAGGGTTAGCGCAGCCACAGAGTGACAAGCAAGCGCCCTTGACAGTCGTGGCTGACAGCGAGCAAGACGTCATCACTTCAACACCGGTTTAGCATTGATTCCTTTCTCTTTGTCTTTGGAAACTTCCTCCGAGCCACGTGGCACACCATCTTTGACCAATTTCCCTGTGTTACCACTCCTTCACACAGAACCTTCTCGCTGGGCCCCACGTCCCTAACACAAAAGACAATTCTAGATTATAATTTTTTTTTTATTTTGGTTTTGCCAAAATGAAAATAGTTGATTTTAGTAGGAAATCAACCGATAGCCCATGGAAATTCAAACATTAGTATTAGATGTTTACAAATTCTTCGTTTATAGGTGTTAATCCTTTTGAAGTATTATTTTTCAGCTACCGTAATCAAACCTAAAATTAAATTAACTATTTTTTTATTTAAAGTTTTATAGTATTTCTGATCATTTGATGGTGTATTTACTATTTCGTTCGTGTTAAAGTTTTATAGCACATGATGCTGTTAATAATATATTAAAAAAAATTAATCAATTATATAATTACCTATTATTAAGTTAAAAATCAGTTATTGACCAAGGTAAAAATTTATTACAAGAGAAAAGAGTCAAGGTTCTGAACTTTGAACTTGTTGTAAGTAGAAGGTACAATAATTTCTCGCCAATGGGGCCCACCATCTCCCACTCACTTTTTCTTTCTTTCTCTTGTCCGACACGCTCTCTCTGTTTGTCTCTCATATATATTCTCCTCGGCCACTCTCCAAATACATTTCACAAATCTCACCGCCTCCTTGCTCTCTCTCTCTCTCTCTCCAACTCTCTCTCCACATCTCATGCAATAATGGGGTCACGACTCTTACCCTACTCCGCGAAACATGGGACCAATCCCCTTTCTCTCCAGCTCCTCATGCTCCTCGTGGCCCACGCGCTCCCCCTCTCGCTCGCCCAGCGCAGCCCCGAGCCCCCGGGCTCCGTCGACCCCTACTCCAACATGAAATTCAGCCCCTCACTCGCCATAATAATCGTCGTGTTGATTTCGGCTCTCTTCTTCATGGGCTTCTTCTCCATCTACATTCGCCACTGCTCCGACTCCAGCAACTCCGTCATCCGCCCCGCCGGCGCCGGAGGCAACCGCTCCAGGCGCGGCGCCGCCCGCGGCCTCGACCGCGAGGTCATCGACACTTTCCCGACCTTCGTGTACTCGGAGGTCAAGACGCTGAAGGTCGGCAAAGGCGCGCTCGAGTGCGCCGTCTGCCTGAACGAGTTCGAGGATGACGAAACGCTGCGTTTGATCCCGAAATGCGACCACGTCTTCCACCCCGAGTGCATCGACGCCTGGCTTGAATCGCACACCACGTGTCCTGTTTGCCGCTCGAATTTGGCCTCTGAACCCGGTGAGACAACTCCTCAACCCAGTGAGCTGGGCTCATCCGAGGTGGATCTCGAGGCCCAAAACGACGCCGCGGTAGCAGCAGAGACTCCACAAGAAACACAACCACAGCCACAAGGCTCACAACCACCGGAACCTCAAGTTATCAGCGTCAACTTTGCTAATCAAACGCTTAATAGGAACCGTACACGCGGCTCGAGATCCGGGAGGCCACGAAAATTCCCGCGGTCTCACTCAACCGGGCATTCCTTGGTCCAACCAGGTGAAGACACCGAGCGGTTCACTTTGAGACTACCGGTTGATGTGAGGAAACAGATAATGAACCGAGAGCTGAACCGGTCCAATAGCTTGGTGGTTTTGCCCAGGGAAGCTAGTTCGAGGAGGGGTTACCGACCAGGCGGAGGAGGTGAAGGTAGTAGTAGAGGGAGAAATACTCGGTGGCTCGACCGGTCTTTCAAATCAGACCGGTGGGTGTTTAGCATGGCACCGCCATTTTTCCAAAGAGCATCATCGCTTAAGACTACAAAAGTAGCGGCCGATGATGCGCAAAGTAGTTCGGTTCAAGCGGCTGGTTCGTCGGGTGAGTCGAGTCGACCGCCCGTTTGAACGGCATATTTTATTTTTTTAGGTCTAATTTAATTTTAATAATACCACTTTTGTCTAGATTTGTATAATCTTTAAATTTTTTTTTCTTCATTTTTTTCTTGTATAATTTAATTTTAAAGACCAATGTATGATAATTGACAATCCTGAAAGAAGTCAATTTTGAAAAAGATGAGGAACTTAATTTCCATTTAATTCTTTTGTGGCAAAAAGAGAAATCACAAAAATGGATCATTAATTTGACTAGGCCTTACTTTGAAGATAATTAAAATACATGAAAATTATGAAAATTATTGTCAAAGTATTGTTGTAATTATGATTAAAAAATAAGTGGTGTTGTAATTATATAATATATTTGGCTTGAACCCCATGTTACAGTGATTTGAATACAGGGGAAGAAATTAATTGAATATGAATCACATTGTTTGATGTTGAATGATTCTAGAAAGACTTCAATTATTCAAACATCAAGGGATATTATAAAAATAATTTATTTTTGGCATTTTCATGGGAGTAGCCGATGAGCTAGGGCAACGGTCTATTTGTGGATGTGCACGAATTTTTTCTAGAATAAAATAAATTGATATGATGATGCGGCTGCGTATGCTTGCTTCAGTTTTATATTAATACACAAATTACCGAGCATCATTTTTCAAAAATATAAATAAAAAATTAATATCATTGAATTTTTTTTTTCAAAATTTGTTACAACACACGCAGATGTTATAATACAAAATCTACTGCAAATCCGAATTGTCAAACATTTAGAGAATAATTGTGATGGGTCCAACTTCGAACGTAATTGCTTTCGTGTTAGTTAATATATAAGTACATGCACTTTCACTACAATTGAATGTTAACTTATTAATGTAAGAGGTTATGAGCCAATGGAAGCATGAGCTCGAGTCCCAGCACTAGGACTTGACTCTCTTATATAATAGGGTTTTATTTGTTTATTCACATTGCGGTAAAATCGATCTCTCTCTAATATTAACAGTGAGTGTAGATCTCTTTCCAGCTTTAAGTTTAGGGGTCTATTTATCTCCTCACGTTGAAGTAGAATTGATCTCACTCCAATATTAACAATCACGGTAGATTTCCCTCCAATTTTAAGTGAGGATTGACCTTCGGGCTATGCTGTAATAGGATTAATCATGAGAATTAACATTCGGACTGTGCTGTAATAGAATTAATCGTGAGAGTTGATTTTCGAGTTACGTTGTAATATGATTAATCAAAAAAGTTCCGACTGATCTCTAATTGTAAATATTAGTAGAGTTCTAATTGTAATACATCAGTGTATCCAAAAAAAAAAAAAAAGGTACGGGGCTATGAGCATGCATGGCATTTAAGTTTAAAATTCAGTAAGAAAAAAAAATTCTTACAAGGTGAAAATTTGAGCCAATTTTCTACTCTCCCATTTTTGTTTCCGTGCAATTTCCTTGGACCCCTCTGTTATCGTTCTATCAAATTGCTAATTTGACAACAACCAGTTAGCTATAAGGCAAAGAATGCAATAAATTTTTTTTTTTTTAATAAGCAGTCAATCAATGATGAAATGGCTGCTTTGTGTTCGCTTCGTTCAGATATAAATATACAAATATTTGAGCATCATTAAATAGTTACTTTGGTCTCGAAATTTCTTGATGATGAAATGAAAGCAACTTCATGAGAAAATGCCCCACCGTACTCATATTGCATGTGTGCGTTCAATTTTTAGGGGCCGCCCTTACTACCTACATTTATTAAATCCCTCTTTCAAGTATGATAAAGACATTCAAGATCATTGAAATCTACCATTTGGGTTTATTAATTAATTTCCTTTCTTAATGTCACGTAATTACAGGCTTAGATTATTAGTTAAATAAACACCTTATACGTGTCATGTAAACCCAATATATGTGTACATACACATGCACATTTACTCCTCTCTCCCACCCACTTCCCGCAATTTTTAATTTAATTTTAATATCCTGTATCATATCCATTGATATTACTTATAATTACCTCTAAGTTAAACGTGCTTATTATTTTATAATTGGAATGAAAAAAATAATACAAGCTTGTTTGTGCTCCGTGTTACTCTAATTTGAATACTAAGAGTAATTTGTATCTGGATCAAATTGTTTGATCTTGTCTGCTTCCTTTTCAATTAATTAAAGTTTAAACACTGGACATTGATATAATATTTTTGTCATTTCTTGGAAGCAGCATATTAGCTTGGGCAACCGTCTAATTTGTTAATTAGCACTAACCTTTTTTCTGAATAAAGAAATGGACGATGATGTGGGTGCTTATTTACGTAGTAGCTTCCGTTTCAATTACGACATACAAATAATTGAGTATCGTTGAGTTATTTGACAGCGCTGGTAAATTTTTTAATCATAATTTAAAGTTGGCTTTTGAAGACTAATGATTGATTATTGATAGAATATAAACATAATTTTAATTTCCTAGACTTTGATTCTCAAAAAAAAAAAAAAAATTGTAATGGATTGTGTTACTATGGACTTTGTTGGATGTGTAAGATGAGAACGACACGACTTTTACTCACGTTAACGAACGACAAGGCGGTTTCTGTCGAGGAAATGCCTTTTATTCATTTTAGTCCAACCTTTCTGGTAAACATTACTTAAGTCCGAATTGCCAAAATACATACAAGTCCCCACAATGTTAGTAAATATCATTAAATCCCCTCCTTCGCGACAACCGTTCCCCCCCCCCTCTTACCAATTCGTTCACTGCAAACCTAAAGAACGGTAGAAACTTGATGGAAAACGAAGAACAAAACAATGAATCAGCAAAAGCACAGCCTCCCCAGAACAAGAAAAAAACAATAATCACAATACCATCATACCAAGAAGTCATAAATGCAACGAACCCGCCACAAAATCTCTTCACCCCATCTCAGTCTTTCTCTCAAGCTTTCTCTTTCATCAAATCCTCTGAGTTTTACAATCCTCCTCCTCCTCCTCCCGCTAATCCACCAACCACTTCCCAGAATCCCACTTTAAGGTTTCTTCTTTTTAAAAAATATATTTTTTAAAAATTCTTTTGATGCTGATGTTGTTTTTTTGTTTATGGGAATTGTGTGTTTATTTGTTTGTTACAGTCAAGGTGGTGAACAGAATGTGGGGACTGCTTCAGCTTCAGCTTCTTCGTCACAGTCCATTCAGAGCCGTAATGCAATTCTTGTCAGTCAAAGACAGGTGAGGTTGTTTAGTTGTGTATTTAATTTGTATAAAAGATCTAATTTTGTTGTGTTCCCTTGTGTTTCTTGAGCATATTTAGAGAAAGGCTAGCTAAAAAAATGAAAACTTGGGATCCAATTTAGCTTATTGGCTATGTGTACATGACCTTTTTTTCCTGTAGCTTGGAGTTTTCCAGAGTTTGGAGTGAACCCCTCCATTTATGTAACTTGTAGAATTTTCACGACTTTAATCATAGAATCTTTTGATTTCACCTTTTTCCCGTCAAAATGGAAGCTTCTCAGGGAGTTTTGTTTGTGTTCCAATGAAATTGTTAGGAGCGGTTTGGATTGATTAAATTGTGATTTGCAAGAATTAGCTCGATTGTGAAAGTTCTTTTCTCCTTATGCAGAAGGGTAATCCCTTGCTGAAGTATATAAGAAATGTGAGATGGGCTTTTGCAGATGTTGTTTGTGACTACTTGCTTGGGCAGAACTCATGTGCTCTTTATCTAAGGTTTGAACTTCTAAACAATGTCATTCTTGTCATTCTGTGTAAACATGATGAAAATATTTTTGTGCTATATTTCACATCCAATAGTTAAACTACTAATAAAGATAAACTGCTATGTAGTCTGTCGGTTTCAGCTAGTATTATGAATCAGCAAAGTTTTAGGTATTGGTGAATTGTTGAAGTAAAATAATCGACAATCCTTACAAATTGATCATTTTGCTAAGCTGAAATCCAGTTTAGATCGTACTTATATGCTTAAAAAGATTGATATTTAGTCTTGCTTGCATGGTTGCACTTCAGTTCAAGATACCTTCTATCATGTGTATATGCATGTTTTTATTCTGGATTTTCGCTTCTCAATGGAATTAGTAAGTAAAGGATGATATATGTGCTGTGGCATAACCCAACTAGCAATTTATGCATTAAGTAATCCATTTGGCTTTAATATGTCTGCTTATGGAACAACTTTGGGAATACTCCAACTGAGTTTGTGTTAAACATCTTGTTGATATTTGTATTAATTGCAATTGAAATATGCTCTTATGCTCCAAAATTCATCAAAGTAATTGCTTGTTACAGTCTTCGGTATCATCTACTGCATCCAGATTACCTATATTACCGTATAAGGGAATTACAAAAGAACTTCAAGCTACGCGTTGTTTTATGCCATGTTGATGTGGTAAGCATCTCTTAGTCAACTGACAATCCTTTTATGCCTTTTTAAGTAGTTGATTGGATTAATTATTTTAAATGAAATTTGGAACCTAGGAAGCAATAATAAGTTATGTCACTTGCTTGTTTATTTATTATTTTCAGTATATGAGATTAAGGATTCATTGTTCTCTATTTTTTTTTTTGGTTTGGGGGGGGGGGGGGGGGGAGTTGTTCAGGAGGATGTAGTTAAGCCTTTACTCGAAGTTACTAAGACAGCACTGCTTCATGATTGTACCCTGTTATGTGCTTGGAGGTAAATTCTTTATTTTTTTAATTTCCCTTTTGTTATAGAATAAGATTATATCTAAGATATTGGTCGTGGAATTAGGACTTCAACACTGCTGTCATTGTTTGATACTGTTTACTTCTTTTTTATGATGGCAATGTAGTAAGATTGTGTACATACTTTATAAATCTTCTGTTCAACAATGTGCTATTGTGGTTTCTTTGCACTTTGGGATTTGATGTTGTATACGAAGTTGGAGTATTTTTTCAAGTGACTTGATTATGATAAAAATTAAGAAACATGTTTATTGGGGTTGTTCAGGCTAAATATATATATATTTTTTGTGACTAAATTTTCAAAATTGTTTGTTTGTAGCTTGGAGGAATGTGGTCGCTACTTAGAGACTATAAAAGTCTATGAGAACAAGCCAGCAGACCTTATCCAAGGCCAAATGGATACCGACTATTTATCGCGGGTATCTTAACTTTTGAGGTTTCTGGCACTGAATAAATTTATGTTTGCATTGGCAAAAATCGGATCTTCAAGGACAAATAGCTAGTGTGTTACTAATTCGTTACTTTTTGGAGTGACTAATCTTAGATTCTGCTTCTTTTAATGTAGCTAACCCATGCCCTTACATCTGTTCGGAGTGTCAACAAGACTGATGTTGTCACCCTAGGGTCTACATTTGGGGTATGCTTCCTTGCTTTATTCACTAGTCTATGTGCTGGGGTTTGTATATGTTCCTGTGGGCCTAATGGACATCTGTTTTTGCAGTCTCTTTTGCATATCATGGATGCATCAATGGAAGACCTGGCTCGTTGCCCTGGCATCGGAGAGCGCAAGGTATTCTGTTCGTCTCCAAAGAGAGACGTGTCATTTGATGGAATTTTGTCCTTGTATTGTGTGATACACTTCTGTATGCTATCATCTGACTGATTGTGAATCAATTTATGGCAATTTTTAGTGTCTTTATTTAAAGGGTTCTATGTTTTGCATATTATTAAACCTACCTACTTTTTCATTTTGTTCCCCGATCAGGTTAAACGCTTGTATGACACTTTTCACGAGCCATTTAAGCGTGTAGTTTCCAGTCACCCTCCTATTCCGGAAACTCCTTCCCAGAAGGATGTTGAACGTTCCTCTGTGAATGAAGTAACAGAAGTGGAGAAAGACACAGAAGACGTAAACAAACGTAGGAAGAAAGAAACCGAATCAACTGTGAAGTCAGCCCTATCTGCTGCATTTGCCAAGTATGCTGATAAAATTGGTAAGAAGCAAATCTGTTCATCTCAGGTAGGGGAAACAAGTGTTTCCAATTCAGGCGCTGAAAATAGCAATTCCGGTCAACCGGACAGCTAAGTGATCGTTTTTTTTTTCCTCCAAAAATTCACAATAACCTTAAAAGCAAGTAACTAAAAGGAGAATTGCTGAGAATGTATAATGCATACTTGTGAAAGAAGCATGGCAGCAGAACTAACACATTCATTAACAATGCATATCTACTGGCTTCTCCGTCCTCCCTATTTAGATGATGTTGTTGGAGGCAGGCAGGAAATTCTTTAGCAAATTCTGTGCACCTAGTAAAATTTTGTACTTTGTAGGGTTGAGAAAAGCTGCACGGCCGTAAGTGCAAAACCTTAATTTATATGTATGTATAAATTTTTTAAGTTTTAACTGTTACAATATCACTGGATTCTCTGAAGCTGCAGTGTTTAACCCATTGTTTGGATTATGGTGAAGATTTGTGTGAATTAGAATTTGCCACATCATAGTAATCAATCACAAGTTTCCCATCTTTCCAGAAAGCTTCACATAATTGCATTTTGATTCTGTTCTTATCCTGAATATGAATGAAAGTGATGGGCCAGCTACAGCATTGAAATTTGCTGGAATCGCGACAACTTACTGCTATTGCCATATAATCTTTCTAGTACAACAGACGTTTGTAATTTTCTATTCTTTTCTTCTTTTTCCTCTTTTCTTTTAACATTTTCTTTTTCCTTTTCACATTTTGGACTTGCATGTTTCTTTTACTTTCTCCAGCATTTTCCAGTGTCATTTTCTTTTCCTGGTGTATATAGTCTGCATGTGGAAAAAGAAAAAGTTATTTTCACTGCAAATTTCACGAAAAAAGGAAGATACAAGTGCTTGTTAACATAACATATGACAAGATTCTTTTCTGAGGATTCGTTCTGTCAAAGTTTGAGCCAATAAGATAGTGATGATCCAATAGGACTGATGGTTGCCTCTTTGTTTTCTTTTTCATATGCAGATCGTGAACAATATTTGATTCTGAATTTTGCGTCGCAAGTAGACGAGCTAGAAAGTTAGTTTGCATAATTAACCCGATCGTTGATACAAAAAATATCCAAATACCAAATCCATCCATATATAAATAGAACCTATGCGAAGTGTATCATGATCTATAAATGAATATGTATGGTGAGTTATATCACTGAATTTGTAGTGATAGATACTAATAGATATTAATCATATGCTCCTCTCAATGTTCTAACGCCCACACCGGATACGGACCGAACTGTCTCACGACGTTCCGAATCAGCTCACGTACCCTTTTAATGGGCGAACAGCCCAACCCTTGGAACATCCTACAGCCCCAGGTTCATATGCACTGATGGAATTCTGTATTAGGTTTTTCAGTAATATTAACGGTTCATTTAGGATTTAGGATTGAGACGTGGCTTTTGAGCCATAGTTGCCACGAAATGGAATGAAAAGATGACGACAAAGTGATTGTGATTTTTTACGCAAACATAAAACATCAAAACAAAAAATATTTCCCAAACATATTTTAACTGTTTAATAGTTTGTGGGTAATTATTTACTTTGTTTTGGCCGAAAATTTTGCTATCTAACAACTGAATTTGACTCATATTTATGTAAGTTTTATAGCCTCATCATTCGCCATTTTTATGTTATGATCCTTGTAGGTTTGTTATTTTTAAATCATGACCCATGTGAAACCAAAATTTTAATTTCGCCATCGGTTATAAGATTTGGTAATGATAATTAAATAATTCAATAAACTCTGAGAAAACACAAAGATTTAAGTGGTTTGAAATATTAATTAATATGTCTACATTCTCAATGGTGATACTGATCATCCAGTATGTGATAAAAAGGTGTACAAAGTTAACAATAGCCTCTCAAATGCAAATAAAACAAAAAGAAACCGATCTCAACCCTCAAAATCAATCAACCCCCAGCAACTTAAAAAAAAGAGAGAGAGAGAGAATCCAATAGCTAATTACAAGTTACTGAAAATATATATATATAACGGATTAAAAAAGCACGCGCCGCGCCCGTCCCCCAATTCCTGCTCTGTTACGCCATTTACGTAATTCCTTTTTTGGCTGAAAATATTGTTTTCCCCAACAAAACAAATTAATCAGTTAGACAAATATATCTAATTATAATGGTTTGGTGACGTAATTATATCTAATCATAATTATATATATATATATATATAACTGGACATGCATCAGCAAATTAATGAAGAAGAGTAGAAGAGAGCAAATGAGAAGGAAAGCATATACAAATCATAAGTACTAACCAGAGTTAATATGATTCCTTTCCTTGTTGGCTCTGTTCACTGTTGGACTAGACGTTTCATCTCATGCACTCTCACGTCTGTCTGTTTTCGATCCGCTCTTAATTAATATTTTGTTAATTAATTGGCTGAAAATGAAAAGTTTCTTTAATATTTCATTAAGCAGAGAGCAAAGGAATTGACGACACACTTATAATAATTAATTTCTAAATTGGATTAAAAAAATAACAACTAATTAATTTTTTTAAGTAACATAGGAGCTCTAGAAAGAAAGAAGTTACCCGCGGCCGGGGGTGATTGTAATTGACTAATTGCAGCCGCGCGCTTTCAGCCAATGGAGATTTCGGGAATGTGGCGTATCTTAGGCCAGTCCTCTCCTGTCTCCTTTCTGCAACGTTCTTCTAGAATAGGACACCTCCTTATATGTAATTTCTGGAGTGTTGTCTTCTGAAGCAAGTGATCGGGCAGTGCTTTTAATTTACGGCAACTCCAAATAGTCAAGGAAGAAAGACGTGGCATGATTATGATTTCTCTCTTTATTGCAGTTTCGAAATCCAACTCTTCCAGTGCATTCATAACCCAAAATGTGAGATGTTTCAATTTGGGAAAGGCAATAACTGAGGAGCCATCCGTATCACTTTCTACTCCCAGAAATTCATTACCCACTCTTTTCACACTTTTCATTCCTTCAATTTCAAGATATTCAAGGGATGGCAATTTTCCCAAAGGAGGCAAATGCTCGCAATTTCTCCACCCGAAGAGAAATAAAAACCTTAAATTGGTTAACGACATGAACCAACTTATGGGGACAACATTCCTCCTCCCTCTGTATTCGTCTATCCGTAATTTCTTTAAATTAGGAGGTGGTCCCAAGGCTTCAAGAAGCCGTTCATCTTCATCCTCCTCATTCTCCCTCCTCCCAGCTCGTTCTTCATCTCCATCTCTTGAATGACCAAAATGAAGTCCCAATTTTAAGAGAGATTTCTTTTTCTCAAGTTCAGCCCTTCTAGCCTCCCCCGCATCTGACACATCACCCAGCCCACGTATCCTGCAGTCTCGAAGGAGGTTAAGCTTTTTAAGAGACCCAAGGCTACATGCTCTGTCATACCCTCCACCCACAACAAACTTTCTTACACTCCGAAGCCTGATTAACTCCCCAATCCCTGCCGGCAAGTATCTTAAAGAATCAGTCCCCTCATTGTGTAAATACATCAGCTTTCTTAACTTCCCAATCCCTCGAGGTAATTCTCTAAGATTTTTACAATGATCAACGTTTAAACGTTCTAAATTATATAACTCACACAACGTCTCGGGTAATTTTTCTATCTTCTTTTGACCGAACAAACTAAGGTATTTCAAATGTAACAATTTTTCTATATTTGTTGGAATTTTTTTGATGAAATTCGTATACAACCCCTGTTCACGCACCTCTAATTTTAATGCCCTTAAACAAGTTAATTTGTCAAATAATTGAGGTAGGATTTCGTTAGACCATGAATATTCACCACTTTCAACTAAGAGGCTGCGCAATCCTCGCAATCCTTTAACATTATCCCAAATAGGGATTGGAACCGAAGCCCCTCTATGTAAAGTTAACATTAAATGAAGGATTTTTGTCTCCCCGAAAGAGCTAATAGTTGACTGTTCACCACTATGAATTTCTACTGTTAAACATCCATTACTACATAAATATTGGGCAAAGTCGTGCACGATATCGTGCATTTTGCATTTATAGATTTCACCACCATAACCTTTGTAAAAATCCTGAAAGAATGAACGACTAGCTAAGATGTTGAAATACTCTTCACCAATATCCCCCATCTCTTTGGGTCCTTTCTCGCTAAGATAATCTTGTGCCATCCATAGTTCAATTAACTCTTCTCTTCGTATGTCGTAGTCTTTTGGAAAGATGGCACAGTAAGTGAAACATTGTTTGACCTTAGAGGGCAATTCATTGTAACTCAACAATAGAGGGGCCAAAAGGCCTCTCTCAACCTCTTCTAGTTCCCATATCTCACTCTCTAAGATATTTTGCCATTCTTTTTCAGTGTTTCTAGATTGCAGGAGACTAGCAATCGTCTTTGCAGCTAAAGGTAAGCCCTTGCACTTTCTTACAATTTGTCGACCAATAATTTCTAATTTTTCACATTCCTCCTTGGACCTATCAAAAAATGCTAACTGTTCAAACACCGACCAGCATTCTATTTCAGACAATACATTGACAGAGATAACATTAGTTGATCTCATAGTACGGGCAACTTTATCCTTACGTGTGGTAATTAAAATTTTACTTCCGTGGAGACCATTCTTTAAACATTTGTAGAATGGTTCCCACTTATAGTAATCTTCATTCCACACGTCGTCTAAGACAAGAAGAAATTTCTTCCCGGCAACACATTCTTCAATATGTTGCATGAGAGATTGAAACTCTACAAGGTCTTTGGCATAACCTGGCTTCAGAGACTCAATGATTGCTCTGGCGATCCTGAATTCATCAAATGGCTCTGACACACAGACCCATGTTCTTTTCTCAAAATTTCTTTCAACATCAACGTTGTTGTAGGCAAATTGAGCAAGAGTAGTTTTGCCTATTCCCCCCATCCCAACAAGTGAGATGATAGAGGGGCCTTTCTGTTCTTTACTACCCTCACATAACAACCTATCAACGAGTTCGTTCTTCTCTTTTTCTCTACCAAATATCTCGGACTCATCAATTGAGGAGATACTTGGTACTCGTTGATCCGCTCTCTCATTAGTAACATTCACAACAAAACCAAACATGTCTTTCTGTTTGGCAATATCATCAAGAGTTTCGTTGATTTCTTTTATCTTCAGAGCAATGTCACGACGTAAGACAAGTGGTTTGCAGGCAAAGCAAGATGCAGTAGGAAAGAAGGAACATACCTTCTTCTTAGGAACGAGAGCATCATTCTCGTGATCATCCTCTCCGTCGATTTGCAGTTTGAACCTTGCAGTGTTCCACTCACCCAACACGTCTTCCATGTCGTAACATGCGTCTCTGAGTTGATCGAGCCAGAGTCTGACTCTTTCCTCCTTCACTTGCCTTTTCTCTGCATCATGGAGCACAGCTTCAATGACGCGGAGATTGCTGGTCAGCTTCTTGACTTCCTTTCCGACACCCGTTACTAGCCTCACTTGTTCCTTCGCCTCTTCAACAGCCATTGAAATCAGCTGCTCCAAGATAGGGGAAAGGATCGCATCAACCATGGTGAAAAAGAAAAAAGAGAGAGAGAAGAAATTGATGGTGAGTTGTTGCAAAAGTAAGTAGCTAATTCTGAAAGAAATGAAGGAGATGATAATGTGGTGAAAATGTTGCCGTATTCTTTCAATTCTTATAGTACTGCGAGCAAAATTCCAATTTAGAAATATTTCATTTGAGCCCCCTGTGAAAGACGTTACTGCAAGCAAAATGGCCAGTGTGGACACGAAATATTGTTAGGTCCTACATCCGCGATTCACGCGGTATATCAACAAGTTGAAGAAAGAGAAAAAGTTAAAAAGAATACCCACTTGACTATCTTCTTTAGTTTGCATAATTAATTCAAAGGAAAGAATGAATGTTCGATTATATTATGAACAAGTTTTGCACAGAATAATATTATAATTCCAAGATTCACCTTGTTTAAATCTTTTCATATTAGTAGACTTCTAATATTGGGAGTTTAGAGTTTTATCTCTAACTATGACCGTGAAGTGTGAAAAATCAAATAATCTTTACTGCTAGTTTTGCAACAACAATAAATAACAAATCGTCGTTAATTATTTCTTATTATGTATAAATTGATCAATATAGAGCTGGATATTCACATATTCTTCTATTTTTAATCATTTTGAAATTTAACATAATTTTTTTATTTATTTTATTTACGGCATTTAAACATGTTATAAGTAATGGAATTTATACGCCTAAGGGAAACTTCTTCCATAAATGATATGAGAATGACGGATTGATCGTCATTACAAAACTACCTTACAATTGCAATATATGAACACTATCAAAGTCAAAGTTATAATAATTTAGGGGCCCAGAGGTTTACTTTTCTAATTACTTTTCTAAGGTAATCTATGATATGATATAAATATTTAATTATTCTCTTGGAGATAAGTCAATTAACTAAAATTTTTTAAAAAATATGTAAAGATAATATTTTATTATGTAATAATATTAGGATCTTAAAGTGCGTTTCGGTACTGTTTTTGTTTTGTTATTTTGTTTTTTAAGAATGAAGCAATCTAAAATTTGCTTGGTTCACTTGTTTTGAACTAGTATTCAATTCTAATATAGAATGATTTGTTTTAATTTTTCAACAAAGAAAAATAGAGTTTTTGAATTTTTATTCTTCAAATAGGTCCCACAACCACAATCCTACTAGCACAATTAGAAAATTAAAAACCTTTCACTTATTATATGAGTCAATGACCAATATTTACTTTATAGTACACTTTTTTTATTTGTTTAAGCGTTTGAATTTTTCTTTTTCTATAATGGTAACATATTATTTTTAGTAATTTTTAAAGAATTTTAATATTCTCTAAAAAAATAAACATATATAATGATTTAAAAAATTAGTTTGTTAAATTTTTTTCATTATAATGTTTTTTTTACTCTGATTCAATGTCTTCACTTTTTCACACAAACAATTAAATATTTTTTGACTTTTTTATTTTCAAACACTATGTTAAAAACAATCCACTAACGTATTTTTATTTTTCACTAAAAATTAATTATTTATAATTTATAAAAGTAAAAATAAAGATATCATGTGAAAAACGATACAAAACACACCTTTAGGACTTGAGTTTTAACCTAAATCAAAATATTATGTGTCACTCATTTATTAAATAATAAATATAAAATTATTATATTTTATTATTTAATTTAATTTAATTAATTAATTTTTTTTATTTTTACTTTCTCAGAATTCTTACGTAAATAATTAATTAAAGAAATATATTTGAAAATGATTGTGCGAGACAGCACATGCCCACCGGGGGCCTTATCCCAGTTGAGGCTTTGTGTCATTGCCATGTCTTTACAATTCACATACATATAATGGCAAACATTGGTAGCCAATTAAGGGATGAACTATACTACTCTACCAAGTAAATCTCGACACGTGTGCTCTTTCCCCCCAATTATTCTGCTGTCTTATTTTTTTTCCACTATTTAGAAATATTTAATTTTGAAAGAAGTTAATGTTATTATCTTTCTTTTATTCTTTATTTATTTATTTTATTATTTTACAACAAAAGAGTGAAAATGACCACTGTGGACCGGAAATATTGTTAGGTCTCACGCGGTGTATGAACTTCACAAAGTTTGCTCTCATCTCTTTTTAATAATTGAACGGGTTGTTACGTAATATATTATCGTGTCAGCAGATACATTGAGATTTGGAAGCATTTGCTCACAATCACCCATGAACTTGATACTTTTTAGATTGTTAGATCTGAATTATACATGCATCATTAGCTTAGAAATACCTTGATTATCTCTTGATTTTTTTTCTTTTTTTGTTTTTAAATATAACTCGTTTGCATAACTTTTTGAAAAGAAAGAGCGAACGTACAATTAAACTACGAAAAAATTGGCACAGAATATTCTAAGATTCATGTTGAATCACCTCATTTAAATTTTGTCATATTAGTACACTTCTGATAGCGGGAGTTTAATTAGAGTTTAATATCTTAACTTTGATTGTGAAGTGTGAAAAATCAAATAATTTTTTCTACTATTTTTTCAACAATAATAAATAACAATTCATCATCAATTATTTCTTATTACGTATAAATTCATCAATATATTCACATATTCTTCTATTTCTAATAATTTCAAAATTTAATATAAACTTTGAGAAAAAAATTAATTTGTAATAAAGTGTCATAAATAACAAAAATGATAATAGAAAGTCAAAATTGTAATGCGGAAAAAAAAATTGTAATGTGGAAAAAAAGACAACTTTCTATTTGTTTTATTCGTGGCATTTAAATATGAGGATGACAGGTTGATTGTTATTGAGAAACTACGTTACAATTGCAATATGTGAACACTATCAAAATCAAAGGTATAATAATTCATGGACCCATGCATCTGTATTTTTAATTACTCCGCGTAGAAGGCTAAAGTTTTACGATTAATTCTCAAATTCATTGTCAAAAGTGATTTGAACATTTCAATGAACAACACTTAATTTTCTTTTTGACAGAGCACAACATTAACTTGAAGATTCCTGGAAGTTGCCTGCAGTTCAAATCTTTTTCATTTGGACAAAAACCATCAATAATTTTCAAACTTAGAAGGTACTTATTTTTTTCGCCATAACCCACCCATCAAATTTTTTTTTCATTTAGTGTAACTTTGTAATTTTCTTAGATGATAGCTAGAACTGCCAATATCTTCTGATTATTGTTTTAAAAATCTCAGATGCATGCCCAATTAACAAATCAGTAGTCTCAGTTCGACAAATTAAAAACCAAAAAAAAAAAAATCACACAGAGACAATTGTTTGATGACTTTGTAATTGAAAATCAGGAGATGAAGAGAAAAAGTAACACACTTATGACCATCATTGCAGAGATATCATAGATGTTAGTATTAGTGGCAATTAATTAATAAGTAGTCTTACCAATTAATGGTGTGTTTACTTCATGGAATATGAAATGAGAATGAAACCTATGTTTACTTAGCAAAATGTAATTTGGGAATGAGAATAAAATGTGTGGGTCCCACATAATTTGGGAATAAGGAATGAGAATTCCATTCCCATGGGGGGTTGGGAATAAAAATGAGGGAATGAGAATGAAATATATGTTTACTTTTGTATTCCTCTATTTTTTCATATTTCCCAAATTACCCTCATTCAAATCACAATTAATTTTATTATTTTAAATGTCATTAATAATAATAATTATTATATTATTATTATTAATAATAATTATTATTAAATTTTTTTAACTTTATTATTTTAGTTATTATTATTATTAACAATAAAAATAATGATAAAAATAATAATTAATAAAAATAATTAATTTATCATTATTAACAATATTATCATTATTGTTGTTGTTGTTATTATTATTATTATTATATTATTATTATTAATAAAAATAATAATAACAATAATTAATAATAACTAAAATAATAAAGTTAATAAAATTTAATAGTAATAATAATGTAATTTTCATTATCTAGATACATGTATAAATATTATTATAAAAATGATATTAATTAAATAATAATAATAATAAATGTTAATAATGATAATATTAATAAAAATAATAATAACAATAATTAATAGTAACTAAAATAATAAAGTTAATAAAATTTAATAATAATAATAATAATAAATGTTAATAATGATAATATTAATAAAAATAATATTAACAGTAATTAATAATAACTAAAATAATAAAGTTAATAAAATATAATAATAATATTATTAATAATAATAAATGTTAATAATGATAATATTCAAAAAAATAAAAATAAAAATAAAATAATAACAAAATAATAAAGTTAATAAAATTTAATAATAATAACAAATGTTAATAATGATAATATTAATAAAAATAATAATAACAATAATTAATAACAACTAAAATGATAAAGTTAATAAAATTTAATAATAATAATAATAATAATAATAATAATAAATGTTAATAAAAATCATATTAACAATAATTAATAATAACTAAAATAATAAAGTTAATAAAATTTAATATTATTATTATTTTAGTTATTATTAATTATTGTTAATAATATTTTTAATAATAATAATAATAAGAACAGCAACAACAATAATGATAATATTGTTAATAATGATAAATTAATTATTTTTATTAATTATTAATACTATAATTATTTTGGTAAATTGATTCTCATTCTCATTCCTCATTCCTATTTATTTTGCCAAGTAAACACATCAATGACATTTCAGCACATTCCCATTCCCATTTGTTTTTGCCAAGTAAACATTGAAATCTCATTCTCATTCTTCATTTCCATTTCAGCCCATTCTCATTCTCAGTCCATTCTCACTCCACCCCATTCCCATTCCCATGAAGTGAACGCACCATAATTGTTTTGCACTCGCATTTAGGAGCTCTGCCCCGCCCTTATGTAATTCCTCTGCACAAAATTATTTTTCAAAAAATCTTAGTAGCATGCCCTACAAATCAATCACATAATGATTTGATGAAATTCTAATTGAACATCAACAAATGAAGATGAGAGGGCAACTTCTAAATCACATAATGGTTTAATACAAAATCTATTAAAGATCTGAATTTTCAAACATTCGAAGAACATTTCTAAGTAAATGTTCCTAAGACCTCTGTTAACATAAATTATTCCTTATAGATTTTGATGATAACAAACATGATTAAGATTTATTAATCTTTTAAAAAAAAGCTCAACATTATTTTCATCTATTTTGACAAGTTTCATAAAGTATTTTTATAAAGATTTGGAGTCAAAACAGTTTTCTTGCAAAAATAGCTCTCTGCAGCAGTTTTATGGAAAACGGCGAACCGACAGTGGAGATAAACGGCTCGCCGATATCAACCAGAACTGAAGTATAGCCTCTGGACCAAAACGGCTAACCGACAGTTGTGATAAACGGCTCGCCGATATCAACCAATAGCCTCTGGACCTAAACGGCAATCCGACAAATATGATAAACGGCTTGCCGATAGCAACCAGAAGTGAAGGGTAGCCTCTGGACATAAACGGCGATCCGACATCTAGTTAACGGCGATCCGACAATTTGAAAAATCAGCTCAACGGTCATATTGACCAGTCAAACGGCGATCCGATATCTATCTAACGGCGATCCGACAGTGTGCAGAAAGTCAATAACGGCTAGTTTTCAACTGCAACTATAAATAAGCTCATTCAAATCCAAACAAAGATTAATCACAACACGACCTTTGAGCAATTACTTGAGAATACAATCTTCATAAAGCTTTAAACACATTCGTTTTAATCTATTCACACATTGAGCATTGATTTGTAATCTTAGATATTGTGTGAGAGAAAAACAAATTTGTAATCTTTTACTTTGAGTGATTGTAAGTGTGGGGATACACTTGGGTTAAGAGATTGGGGATAATCTCTTGTTGTAAAGGTCCATTGACACCTTGGAAGTCAAGTGTAAGCATTTGAAGCCTTGGAGGCTTGCTTAGTGGAATCCTCAAGCCCGGAAAGCTTGGAGGCGTGGACGTAGGCAAGGTTGGCCGAACCACTTAAAAATCTCAGTGTTTGAATCTCTCTTCCCTTATCTTTTTATATTGTGATCATCTTAATTGTTATTGTTTTTGAATTTGATTTATAATTGCATTAAGTTTTTCATTAATATATTGAATAATTTTTAGAATCCCAATTCACCCCCCCTCTTGGGTTGCATTCTTGTATTTCAATTGGTATCAGAGCCTCGTTCTCTTGTTAAGACTTAATCGTCTAGAGTAAAAGATCCATGGCAACCCTAAATGACTCAACCTTTAGAGAAGGGCAATCCACAACTAGACCACCATTTTTTGATGGTAATGACTATGCTTATTGGAAAACTAGAATGAGAATCTATTTGCAAGCCTTAGATTACGAAATTTGGGAAGTTGTTTGTGATGGCCCATTCATGCCTACGTTCAAAGATGAAGTAGGAGATGATATTCCTAAACCATCGAGTCAATGGAGTGAGTTAGAAAAGAGAAAGATGTCTCTAAACTCCAAGGCTATGAATGCTTTGTTTTGTGCCCTTGATAAGAAAGAATTTCATAGAGTATCTAGTTGTGAAAGTGCACAAGAGATATGGAACAAACTTGAAGTTGTCTATGAAAGGACAAATCAAGTGAAAGAGTCTAAAATCAGTAGATACACTCGTCAATATGAGTTGTTCCAAATGGAACAAAATGAAAATGTGTATTCTATGTACACTAGATTCACGGACATAGTGAACACCCTAAGCGCCTTAGGGAAAACCTTCTCAAATAGTGAGAAAGTTAAGAAAATCATTAGGTCACTTCCAAAAGAATGGAGACCTAAAAGAACTGCTATTGAAGAGGCCAAAGATTTAAATACTTTACCTCTTGATGATTTAATTGGTTCTCTTATTTCATATGAAGAGGATTTAATTGCAGAAAAAGGACTTGAAGAGAAGAAGAAAAGCATTGCTCTCAAAGCTTCAAAACATGAGAGTGATGGGGAGAGTGAACCGGATGATGAAGAGCTAGCCATGCTAGCAAGGAGGTTTAGAAAATTCTTCAAGAAAACCGGAGAGCGAAGAAATTTCAGAAACTTTAAGAACCACAGGGAGAAGAAGGAGGCAATCACATGCTATGAATGCAAGAAGCCTGGACATATAAGATCGGAGTGCCCACTTATCAACAAACTCAAGAAGAAAGCAATGGTTGCAACTTGGGATGATAGTGAGGAAGAATCAAGTGATGAAGAAGGATCGCAAGAAGTATCAAACCTAGCACTCATGGCAATAGGAGAGAATGATGATCTCAATGAGGTAAGTGATCCTACCTATGATGAATTATATGATGCTTTTCAAGATTTGCATAATGAGTTGATGAAAATTGGTAAAAAGAATGTATGTCTTAAAAAGGAAATGGCAAAGCTTAAAAATGAAAATGAATCTCTAAATGCAAGAATTGTATGCCTAGAAGTAGGAAACAAAACATTGCATGATGAAATTGCATTATCAAATGTGAAACCTAGCATCTTACATGAGCATTTGAAATCACACATAGATGAGTTGAAAAATGAGAACGAATTGCTAAAGAAAAAGAATAATGAATTAAATGAAATTGTTTTGAAATTTACAAATGGGCAAAAGATGTTGGATAATATGCTTAACTCACAAAAAATGTGTTTTTGATAAAGGAGGACTTGGATATAAGCCTAACTTGAAGCAAAAGTATTATAAGAATTATTTTGTTAAAGCTACTTTCACAAATGATCATAAAATTGTATGTCATTATTGTAATCAAAATGGTCACATGAAATTTAGATGTCCCGTGAAAAGGAATGCATATTATGGTGTCAAGTGCATTTGGGTTCCAAAAGGAACCGTTGCTAACTCTCAAGGACCCAAAAAGCTTTGGGTACCTAAAACTTGAGACTTTTTCTTGAAGGGCGTGAAGAAGAAGAAGAATAAATGGTACTTGGACAGCGGTTGTTCAAGGCACATGACCGGAAACTATGCATGGTTCTCAAGCTTCACCAAAATTGAAAATGGTGGAGACGTATCTTTTGGAGACAACTCAAAAGGAAAAATTCTTGGAATTGGAAATGTTGGTAAAGTCTCTTCAACTCTAATTGAGAATGTATGTTTGGTTGAAAACTTGAAACACAACTTAATTAGCATTAGTCAATTATGTGACAAAGGTTATAAAGTTATATTTGATAAACTTAGTTGTGTTATTGAGAACTCATGTGATGGCAAAACCCTATTTGTTGGAAATAGATGTGGTAATGTTTATATCATTGACATAGAATGTGCATCTACTCTTGATAAATGTTTTTCGGCATTGCATGATGATTGTTGGTTATGGCGTAGAAGGTTAGGACATGCTAGTATGGATTTGATTTCAAAAATTTTGAAAGATGATTTAGTTAAAGGTCTTCCGAAAATTGGTTTTCAAAAGGATAAGATTTGTGAAGCTTGTCAATTTGGAAAACAAATTAAAACTTCTTTCAAGAATAAAAACCATATTTCTACTTCAAAACCACTTGAACTTCTTCACATAGATCTTTTTGGGCCATCTAGATATGCAAGTCTAAATGGCAAATATTATGCATTTGTGATAGTGGATGATTATTCTAGATATACATGGGTATTATTCTTAGCCAATAAGGATGACGCTCTTGATGCTTTTAAAGTGCTTTGTAAGAAATTACAAAATGAAAAAGGGCATGGTATTGTATGCATTAGGAGTGATCATGGAGGAGAATTTGAAAATCATGCATTTGAGAGTTTTTGCAATAATCTAGGCATTGAGCATCAATTTTCATCACCTAGAACTCCACAACAAAATGGAGTTGTTGAGAGAAAGAATAGGTCTATTCAAGAAATGGCTAGGACCATGTTAAATGAAAATGCATTACCAAAATATTTTTGGGCCGAAGCCGTCAACACCGCTTGTTATGTTTTAAATTGGGTGTTGATTAGACCTAATCTTAATAAAACTCCATATGAGCTTTGGAAAGATAGAAAACCCAACATTGGCTATTTTAAAGTTTTTGGATGCAAATGTTTTGTTTTGATCACAAAAGATAATATTGGTAAGTTTGATTCAAAATCTGATGTTGGTATCTTTCTTGGGTATTCAAACTCAAGCAAAGCTTATAGAGTTTATAATAAAAGAACTTTAGTTGTGGAAGAATCCATGCATGTTACGTTTGATGAATCTAATCCCTCCTCTGCGGAGAAAGGAGTTGCTAATGATGATGCAGATGGAGATTTACAAGGAGAATCATCAAAAGAGATTCAAGAGAATACATCACAAGAAAATCAAGAGGATAGACAAGAAGAGCAAACAAATAAGGAGCTGGAGCAACAAGAAGGTATTTCTCAAACACTCCCCAAGGAGTGGATGTATGTCTCTTCACATCCTATAGATGTAATTTTAGGAGATCCCTCACGAGGTGTTACAACTAGATCATCTCTTAAGAATACTTGTGAGCATAATGCATTCATCTCTCAAATTGAACCCAAATCCTTTGCGGATGCGGAAAATGATGAATCTTGGATTATGGCAATGCAAGAGGAGTTAAATCAATTTGAAAGAAATAATGTGTGGGAATTAGTTCCTAAACCTGAACATCAATCTATAATAGGTACTAAATGGGTGTTTAGAAATAAGATGGATGAATCCGGTGTGGTTGTAAGAAATAAAGCTAGATTAGTGGCTCAATGTTACAACCAAGAAGAAGGAATTGATTTTGATGAAACCTTTGCACCTGTAGCAAGGTTAGAATCCATTAGGATGTTGTTAGCATATGCATGTCATAAGGATTTTATTTTATATCAAATGGATGTCAAGAGTGCTTTCTTAAATGGTTATATTTTGGAGGAAGTTTATGTGAAACAACCTCCTGGTTTTGAAAATGAAAAATTTCCAAATCATGTTTATAAGTTGCTTAAAGCCTTGTATGGATTAAAACAAGCACCTAGAGCATGGTATGATAGACTTAAGAATTTTCTGTTGGAAAATGACTTTTCAATGGGTAAAGCGGACACTACTCTATTTGTTAAGCATAAAAACCAAGACATTCTTATTATTCAAATTTATGTTGATGATATTATTTTTGGTTCTACTAATGAGTTGTTATGTAAAGAATTTTCATCGTGTATGAGCAAAGAATTTGAGATGAGTATGATGGGAGAGTTGAAGTTCTTCCTTGGAATTCAAATCAAACAAAATGAGGAAGGAATCTTCATAAATCAAGCCAAGTACGTAAAAGATCTACTCAAACGATTCAGCATTGATGACTCAAAGACCAAGAATACACCAATGAGCACAACAACCAAGCTGGACAAAGATGAAAAAGGCAAAGAAGTGGATATCAAGATGTATAGAGGTATGATCGGATCCCTACTTTATTTGACTGCAAGTAGACCCGATATCATGTTTAGTGTATGTTTGTGTGCAAGATTTCAGTCATGTCCCAAGGAATCCCATTTGCTTGCTGTTAAAAGAATTTTCCGTTATTTGAGTGGAACCATAGATATTGGCCTTTGGTATCCTAGGGGAACTCATATAGATCTAACATGTTATTCGGATGCGGACTTTGCCGGTTATAAAGTGGATAGGAAGAGCACTAGTGGTACTTGCTATATTCTAGGACACTCTCTTGTTTCATGGTTCAGCAAGAAACAAAATTTTGTCGCACTTTCAACTACCGAGGCTGAATATATAGCTGCCGGAAGTTGTTGTGCACAAGCACTTTGGATGAAACAAACACTTAGAGATTATGGCATTAATCTTGAACAAATTCCTATTAAGTGTGATAATACTAGTACTATAAATCTTTCAAAGAATCCCATTCAACACTCTCGAACCAATCATATAGAAATAAGACATCATTTCTTGAGAGATCATGTTCAAAAGAGAGACATTGCATTAGAGTTTATTTCTACGGAAAAACAACTTGCAGATATTTTTACAAAACCTCTTTGCGAAGAACAATTTTCCAAAATTCGGCATGAACTTGGGATGATGAAATTTTCTCATTAACATCTTCATTCATGCTATTGAGTCTATTATTATTGATTGATCTATGACTTGATGCTTTAATTTCCATGAAATGCTCAATCGTAATATACATGTGATGTGTATGTATATTTGAAAATATATGAATTAATTGTTGCAATACATATATATATGTTCATGAATTATGCATTGACCTGGCACTCAAATCATTTTGGATCAATAAAATGATCTTGAAATGTATTAATAAGTAGCCAAATATCAAAATACATGTGCGAAATCATAAGTTGTAGAAAACGGATTGCCGTTATTTCAATAAACGGCGAACCGTTTTGGGCAGAAACAATGGAACGTTTTCTGGAAGCTATCGGTTCGCCGATAATTATCTATCGGCTCGCCGTCCTAATACAAAATTTTGAGTGGACTCCCTGGACCCTATCAGCTCGCCGTTATCTCCATAAACAGCTCGCCGTTTTGATGAAATTTGTTTTGAGGCCTCTCTGGACTCTGTCGGCTCGCCGTTTTACTTATAACGGCTCGCCGTTATCCCGCGTTAATTGAACAGTCCCTTGTCTTCCTCCTCATTTCGGCTTCCCGTTTTCTCTCTCTCTCTTCAGCCCGCGACTGCACCAGTTCTCTACACTCAAATCCATCACTTTTCTTGTCATTTTTCATCAAATTGAAGCATTACAAACCATTTTTATCTTCTCTAGAACCTTTTTAACCGATTCAAATCCTTCTTTTTCATCCAAAATTGAAAAATCTTCTTTTTGAAACCCTAGAACCAGCCGAGCCTTCCTTGCTCAAATTAACCCAAATCTCTTCCTTTTTTTCAACCACATTTTCACCCACAATCACTATCTCATCTCTCAAACTTCATTTTCACAATTTTTTTAAAAACTCATCCATGGCGGAACGACCTCCAAGGCGTGCTCGAACCAAGCACACTGCTACACGCCGTTCTAGTCCACCCAGGTCTCCTCCTCAAGACTTCGAGAGTCTTCATTTTCCCAATGCTACCGCTGCTCAGCGATTCCGTGAGAAGTTCATGGGTAAACCCGTAACTCCCTCTTTTTCTCTTAACATTTCGGAGTTCTCGGATATCTCTGTTTGTGGTCACTCAATTACTCAAATGCTTAGTCATTGGAAGCAAGCTTTAAGTATTGATGAACCTGTTTATGAAAATCTTGTTCGAGTCTTTTATTCAAACATAGATTTCTCCTCTACTAGTCGTGACGAGCTTCATACATTCGTAGGAGGTATTCGTATTGAACTTGATGAACCCGAATTATGTAGTATTCTAGGAATCGCTTATGGAGGATTAGATCTGTACACCGCTAGGAAAGAACTAGAGTTTAGTGATTTTCGTCATGTGGATGGTGTACGGAACATTTGTCGTCGTCGGGATCTTTCCGATGACATCTGTACTTTGTCCTTTAGGTCTCAACTCCTCCCTTTTCAGATTCGAATACTTCACATTATTCTCCAACACTTGGTCACTCCTAGACAGGGTCACACTGATGAGGTCACTAGGCTTGATATTGGTCTATTAGATTCTCTCATCCGTAGACGTCATGTGAGCCTATCCTACACTATTATGTGTCATATGCTGTCCACTCCTAAAGTCTCCAACCGATCCCTTCCTTATGACAGCATCATCACTAGGATCCTGAACTACTTTCATGTTCCTATCGTCGAGCCTGTTTTTCTCGAGACTCGTAAGCTCAGTCGAGAAATTATTTCTGCCATCGGATTCTTTAAGAAGCGTGGGAAATGGGAAAAGACCACATCCTCCAAAAACGAAGCGACACTGCTTGCACCCGAGGATGATCGCATGCTGATTCTGTTCATCTCCAAAGAGAGACGTGTCATTTGATGGAATTTTGTCCTCCTATTGTGTGATGCACTTCTGTATGCTATCATTGGAGTGATTGCTAATAAATTTATGGCAAATTCTTGGGGTTCTAAATAAAGGGTTCCATATTACCTACTTTTTCATTATGTTCCGAGATCAGGTTAAACGCTTGTATGACACTTTTCATGAACCATTTAAGCATGTAGTTTCCAGTCACCCTCCTATTCCAGAAACTCCTTCCCAGAAGGATGTTGAACCTTCCTCCGTGAATGAAGTAACAGAAGTGGAGAAAGACGCAGAAGACGTAAACAAACGTCGGAAGAAAAAATTGGAATTAACCGTTAAGTCAGCCCTATCTGCGGCATTTTCCAAGTATGCTGATAAGATGGGTAAGAAGAAAAATAGTTTGTATGACAGCTAAGTGATCGTTTAGTCAGCCTTATCTGCGGCATTTCCCCTACCTGAGGTAGGGGAAACTAGTGCTTCCAATTCAGGTGCTGAAAATAGCGATTCTGGTAAACGGGACAGCTAAGTGATCGTTTTCTTTCCTCCAAAAATTCACAATAACCTTAAAAGCAAGAAACTGAAACGAGAATTGCTGAGAATAGATCATGCATCCTTGCGAAAAAGCAATGGCAACAGAACTAACACACTCATTAACAATGCATATTTACAGGCTTCACTGTCCTCCCCATTTAGATGATGTTGAAGGATGTAGGCAGGAAATTCTTTACCTAATTCTGTGCTCCTAGTAAGATTCTGTACCTTTAAGAGTTGAGAAACTCTGCACACCAAACCTTAATTTATTCGTATGTATAAATTTTTGTAGTGTTAGCAATTACAATATTGATGGATTCTCTGAAGCTGCACAGTTTAACCAATTTTTGAATCATGTTCAAGATTTGTTGAATTAGAATTTGCCATATCATATTAATCAATCACAAGTTTTTCGGGGATAAATTGACAACATTACAGTTGGACCTTCTTCTGATAAAGCCTATCTTTCCAGAAAGCTTCACATAATTGCATTTTGACTCTGTTCTTATCCTGAATATGAATGAAAGTGATGGACTAGCTACCGCATTGAAATTCGCTAGAATCTCAATAACTTACAGCTATAACCATATAATCTTTCAGGTTTCAAGTACTATAGATGTTTGTAATTTTTCTTTTCTTTTCTTTTAACATTTTCTTTTTCTTTTTCACATTTTGGATTTGCATGTTTCTTTTTCTTTCTCCAGCTTTTTCTTGTGTCATTTTCTCTTCCTGTTGTATATACTGTCTGTATGAGAAAAAAGTTATTCTCACTGCAAATTTCGCGAAAAAAGAAACATACAAGTGCATGTTAACATAATATATGACAAGATTCTTATCTGAAGATCCGTTCTGTCAAAGTTTGAGCCAATAAGATAGTGATGATCCATTAGGACTGGTAGTTGCCTCTTTGTTTTCGTTTTTATATGCAGATCGTGAACAATATTTGATTCTGAATTTTGGGTCCCAAGTAGACGACCCAGAAAATTACTTTGCTTCCTATTCGCTGGTGGAATTCTATATTTGGTTTTTCAGGAATATTAACGGTTCATTTAGGAATTAGGATTGAGACATGGCTTTTACGCCGTAGTTGCCTTGAAAGAGAGTGAAACGACGACGAATAAGTGATTGTGATTTTGTAAGCAAACATAAAACATCAAAACTAAAAATATTTATCAAATATATTTTCACTGTTGAGCTTTCAAAATTAAGCTGAATGTTGAAATACGATAATTTATTAACGAGCTCCAATATTAATTTTTTTTTCTCTTATATAATTGTAGTCTTGTATGATCAAGTTATTTCTTGTATGATCAAGAAATAACAAAAGCCATCAATTTTATTCTTCATTGTCACACCTTTCCAATTGCATGAATTGAAATGGTAAGTAACACGGTATAATTTGCAGATGCCACAGAGTTTCTAATGCCTGGGACTAGGTGTTTGATGCTGAAATCTGGAGGAACCAAAGGACGTTGCACCAGTAGCATTTTTCTTCACTAGAGGGATCAATGACTGCACCACATCTGTCATTAGCGGCGGATAATCTGCTTCTGGTTGCACACACACGGCTGCAATAGCAGCTATCTGCATAATCATTTCAACAAGATAAAAATATTAATTTGATCAGATCGGATTTCTTTGTCAACAAAAATGGTTAAAGCAATAGGGAATTAAGCTGACCTAAATCAAATCCTTCTTTGAATATTGGCCTTGTAGTGATGGATCAACCATTTCCACTACTTTTTCTCTGCTAGAATCTTGGAAGAGTCTGCAAAATTTATTGGATTGGGAAAAGAAAAAAATAAAGAAGAAAATTCTTCCGAATTTTTAACTTGAATTTCAAGCATGATTCTAAATATCAAGCTTTACATTTGGTCGGGGCATACAATTGGTATCCTACTGAAAATTATGCTACAGTGGACACTTTATTTGCTAATGTTTTGTTTGTAATTGGAGGCAGAATTTCTTTAACTTGGGCAAGTTGGTTTTGATTTGATTTTAAGGAATACAGATGTCTTTTGGGAGAGACATGCATTACCATTCCCATCCTTGATTCATCAAGTGTTGACATCTCAGGAATATAATTTAGTATAAGAAAATAAGGTCTTTACTAATTTTCCTATTTATATTGAACCAAGCTATCCTAAGTTGAAGTCCCTTGGTGTTGTTAGTGATCAAGATGAAGATATTCAAACTAAGAATGCTCTCCTGGATTTTGAGCTTCAAACCATTCTCTCCACTCCATGGTGCTTGAATGATCAAAGGGAGACGAGTTGAATGCATTGAACACACTCTTAATGACATTAGGTGTGTTCATTACCCTTGATGATTTTGTCTTTTTTAATTTTGCTTAATTGCCCCTCCCTTGTTAGTTAGTTTTGATTTTCTTATCATTTAGGACGTTATTTCAATTTTTGTTTATGTTATCTATGGCCCTTTGGCAGCTTTTGTCAAAAAGGGGAGAGAAACATATTTTAGTTTTTATTGCATCGTGAAGGGGGTATTTTGTTCAAACTCTATTTGAATTTGATTTCAATAATAAAGGGGGATTTTATTTATATGTTCATTGAGTTTGTTTATTCTTTCTCTAAGGGGGAATCTTGTTTGATTTGCATATGATCTTTATTGATTATTTTTATTGATATGCATTATTGCTTTCTAAATATACTAACATTAAATTATTTATCTTAGGGGAAGAGTTAATTTTCTCAATTTAATCATAGGCCCGAGCATTTATTTATTAGAGGACATTTTTATCTTAAACTAATGGTGACTAATGATTTTTACCTACACTTGATAGAATTCTTTATTAATGTTCGAAATTTGTATTATTCAATGAGGATACATTTACTAGTACGTTTAATAGCCTGTGGATTATATATTTTGTTTTGGTTGAAAATTTTGCTATCTAACAACTAACAACTGAATTTGACTCATTTGTATGTAAATTTTATGGCCCTATCAATTCACTAATTTTATGTTATAATTCTTGTTGGTTTAAAAATAATAAATTATGGTCTCATGGAAAATTAAAATTCCAATTTCAATGTCTTTTATAAAGTTTGGTTATGATAATTGAATAATACAACAAATAACACAAAGATTTACGTGGTTCGGCATATTAATTAATAAGCCTACATCCACAGGCCGCGATACCAATAATCCACTATTTGATGAAAAAGTGCACAAACAATAACCTCTTAAATACAAATAAAACAAAAAGAAACACTAATCTCAACCCTCAAAATTAATCAACCCCCAGAAGTTTAGCCTCTCAAGAGTTCTCTGTGTGTTTTGCTTTCCCTCATTCGTTCTCTTTAGTCTTTACAAGCACAAAACTTTTTTTTTTAAAAAAAAAGAGAAAAAAAAAGAAAAAAACAAACAAACAAACAACACGATCCAATACCTAATTACAAGTTACTGAAAATATATATAACAGATTAAAAAGCACGCGCCTATCCCCCAATTCCTGCTCCGCTACGCCACTTGCGAAATTCCGTTTTGGCTGAAAATATTGCTGTTTTTAAAAATTCCAGTAACATGCCCAACAAATCAATCAGTTAGACAAATATAATCATAACGGCTTGACGACAAAATTTTATGTATATATAGATAACTGGACATGCATCAGCAAATTAATGAAGAGTACGTAGCAAGCAATGAGAAGGAAAGCATATACAAATTATAATTACTAGCCAGAGTCAATTTGATTCCTTATTGGCACCACTATTATATATTAACTCCTGCTGAATCCCCTCCTCTGTTCACAGTTCACTGTTGGAATTGATGACACATTTATAATAATTAATTTCTAGAATGGATTAAAAAAATAACAACTAATTTATTTTGAGTAAAATAGAGTGAGCATGCAGCATGCGGGAGATCTAGAGAGAAATTACCCGTGGCGGTGGCCGTGGGTGATTGTAATTTGTAATTGCAGCCGCGCCGCGCCCTTTGAGAATTCCTCAATCAATGAAGATGTCGGGAGTGTGGCGTAACATAGGCCAGTTCGCTCCTGTCTCCTTTCTGCAACGTTGTTCGAAAATAGGACATCCATGAATATCTAGTCTCTGGAGCGTTGTCTTCTGAAGAAGGTGATCGGGCAATGCTTTTAATTTACGGCAACCACCAATTTCTAAGAAAGAAAGACGTGGCATGATTATGATTTCTCCCTTTATTGCAGTCCCGTAATCCCACTCTTCTAGTTCTTCCATATCATAAAATTTGAGATGTTTCAATTTGGGAAAGGCAATAACTGAGGAGCCATCCGTATCACTTTCTACTCCCAGAAATTCATGACCCACTCTTTTCACGCTTTCCATTCTGCAAACTTCAAGATCTTCAAGGGACGGCAATTTTCCCAAAGGAGGCAAATGCTCACAATTTCTGCAATTTTTGAGAACTAAAGCCCTTAAATTGGTTAACGACATGACCCAATTTCTGGGAACAACATTCCTCCGGCCTCTGTATTTACGTATCGCTAAGTTCTTTAAATTAGGAGGTGGTCCCAAGGCGTCAAGAAGCCGTTCATCTTCATCCTCCTCATTCTCCCTCCTCCCAGCTTGTTCTTCATCTCCATCTCTTAAATCATCAAAACGAAGTCTCAAGTAAAAGAGATACTTCTTTTTCTCAAGTTCAGCCTTCGCAGCCTTACCCCCATCTGACACACCACCCAGCCCATATATGCTACAGGCTCGAAGGAGGTTAAGCTTTTTAAGAGACTCAAGCCCACATGCTCTGTCATTCCCTCCACCCAAAACAAACCTACTCACTCCTCGAAGCCTGATTAGTTCCCCAATCCCTACCGACAAGAATCTTAAAGAATGAGTCCACCGATTGTCTAAATACATCAGTTTTCTTAACTTCCCAATCCCTGGAGGTAATTCTTCAAGATTTTTGCAATAAGTAACGTCTAAACGTTGTAAATTGTATAACTCACACAATGTCTTAGGTAATTTTTTTTATCCCCCATTGATTGGTCAAATTAAGGTATTTTAAATGTATTAATTTTTCTATATTTGTTGGAATTTCTTTGATGAAATTCTCACACAACCTCACACAACTCACCTTCAATTTTAATGCCCTTAAACAAGTTAATTTATCAAATAATTGAGGCAGGACTTCGCTAGACCATGAATATTCATCACAATCAACTAAGAGGCTACGCAATCCTTTAACATTATCCCAAATGGAGATTGGAACCAAAGCCCCACTATATAGAGTTAACATTAAATGAAGAATTTTTTTCTCCCCAAAAGGGCTCATAGCTGACTCCTCACCACCATGAATTTCTATTGTTGAACACTCGTTACTACTTATGTATCGGGCAAAGTCGTGCACTAAATCGTGCATTTTGCAGCAAACGATTTCACCATCTCCACTTTTGGCAAAATCTTGAAAGAACGAACGGCTAGCTAAGATGTTGAAATACTTTTCACCAATGTCCTTCATCTCTTTATATCCTTTCTCACTAAAGTAACCTTGAGCCATCCATAGTTCAATTAAATCATACTTCAATATTTCATGGTCTTTTGGAAAGACAGCACAATAAGCGAAACATTGTTTTACCTTAGAGGGTAATTCATAGTAGCTCAACATTAGAGGAGCTAAAAGGCCTTTCTCAACCTCTTCTAGCTCCCATATCTCACTCTCTAAGATATTTTTCCATTCTTTTTCAGTGTTTTTAGACCGCAAGAGACTAGCAATTGTCTTTGCAGCTAAAGGTAAGCCCTTGCACTTTCTTATAATTTCTCGACCAATTTTTTCTAAATTTTCACGTTCCTCCATAGAATTACCGAAAAATGCTAATGACTCAAACACCGACCAACATTCCATTTCAGACAATACATTGACAGAGATAACGTCGGTTGATCCCATAATACAGGCAACTGTTTCTTTACGTGTGGTAATTAAAATTTTACTTCCATAGAGACAATTCTTTAAACAGTAGTAGAATGGTTCCCATTTACAGTAATCTTCATTCCACACGTCGTCTAAGACAAGAAGAAATTTCTCCCCCT
The DNA here is from genome assembly GCF_022201045.2 of Citrus sinensis. Taxonomy (NCBI): domain Eukaryota; kingdom Viridiplantae; phylum Streptophyta; class Magnoliopsida; order Sapindales; family Rutaceae; genus Citrus; species Citrus sinensis. The sequence goes on from NC_068560.1 coordinate 27,096,402, forward strand.
CAACAAATTCTTGAATGTGTTGCATGAGGGATTGAAACTCAGCAACGTCAGGGGCAGAACCTGTTAGAGCCTCAATGATTGATCTAGCGATTCTAAACTCATCAAACGGGTCTGACACACAGACCCATATTCTTTTCTCAAAATGATTTTTAACATCATCGTTGTTGTAGGCTAATTGAGCAAGAGTAGTTTTGCCTATGCCCTGTTAGGAAATTGGTGGGTGAAGCAAACACGTAGCTAAAGTAAAATTGGTAGAAAAATAAAGAACAAACACACTAGAGGACACCAGAAATTATGTGGTTCGGCTTTTAGCCTACATCCACGGGCGAAGACAGAAGGAAAATAGTTCACTAGTGAAATAAGGATTACAAGTATTGTAATATTTTAGCTCACTACCCAAAACCCCAATACACACAATCTCTCACTCACTAGATACTCAAGAGTTTATTAAACTCTTGAAAAAACTCTCAACACTCAAGAAAGCAATGCTTCTCTCTTGATGGAATTGGATACAAGCTCTAGATTGAGAGCTTGTATTTATAGGCAAAACTTTGCCTCAAATGTCAAACACGTGGCCAAAACCTCAAGCCATACAACTTAAAAATTTCAAACTTTGAATTTTTCTTTTCTAATACCAAACATTACGGCATCTAGAATTCAAAACCAAGTGCCAACCATTCTTGTCAAAGCTTCTAGATGCAGCCATGCCAACCATTCTTGTCAAAGCTTCTAGATGCAGCCAATTTTGACATTCTCCCACTTGGAGATTAAATTGAAAAACAATCAATCTCCACACTATCCTTTCTGCTTCGCCATAATCATGTTGCCTACGTTTCTGCTAGGCCACAAGAGGATCTACTCTAGACAAACTTATCAGTATTTATCGGCTTGGTCAAAACATCTGCTAGGTTCTCTTTGGTATGGATTTTCTACAAATCCACACTTCCATCTTCCACTACTTCACAAACGGATGGAAGTGTGGATTTGCAGAAAATCCATACCAAAGAGAACCTAGCAGATGTTTTGACCAAGCCGATAAATACTGATAAGTTTGTCTAGAGTAGATCCTCTTGTGGCCTAGCAGAAACGTAGGCAACATGATTATGGCGAAGCAGAAAGGATGGTGTGGAGATTGATTGTTTTTTAATTTAATCTCCAAGTGGGAGAATGTCAAAATTGGCTGCATCTAGAAGCTTTGACAAGAATGGTTGGCATGGCTGCATCTAGAAGCTTTGACAAGAATGGTTGGCACTTGGTTTTGAATTCTAGATGCCGTAATGTTTGGTATTAGAAAAGAAAAATTCAAAGTTTGAAATTTTTAAGTTGTATGGCTTGAGGTTTTGGCCACGTGTTTGACATTTGAGGCAAAGTTTTGCCTATAAATACAAGCTCTCAGTCTAGAGCTTGTATCCAATTCCATCAAGAGAGAAGCATTACTTTCTTGAGTGTTGAGAGTTTTTTCTTTTCTAATACCAAAACATTACGGCATCTAGAATTCAAAACCAAGTGCCAACCATTCTTATCAAAGCTTCTAGATGCAGCCATGCCAACTATTCTTGTCAAAGCTTCTAGATGCAGCCAATTTTGACATGCCCCCCATCCCAACAAGTGAGATGACACAGGGGCCTTTCTGCTCTTCACTACTCTCACATAACAGCCTATTAACCAGATCGCTCTTCTGTGTTTCTCTACCAAATATCTCGGACTCATCAATTAAGGAGATACTTGGTACTCGTTGATCCGCTCTCTCATTACTGTTAATAACATTCACAGCAAAACCAAACTCGGCTTTTTGTTTGGCAATATCATCAAGAGTTTCGTTGATTTCTTTGATCTTGAGAGCAATGTCACGATGTAGAACAAGTGGTTTGCAGGCAAAGCAAGAGGCAGCAGGAAAGAAGGAACATACCTTCTTCTTAGGAACGAGAGCATCATTCTCATGATCATCCACTCCGTCGATTTGCAGTTTGAGCCTTGCAGTGTTCCACTCACCCAACACATCTTCCATGTCGTAACATGCGTCTCTGAGTTGATCGAGCCAGAGTCTGACTGTTTCCTCCTTTATTTGCCTTTTTTCAGCATCATGGAGCACAGTTTGAATGGTTCGGAGTTTGCGGGTCAGCTTCTCCGCTTCCTTTCCGACGCCCGTTACCAGCCTCACTTGTTCCTTTGCCTCATCGACAGCCATTGAAGTCAGCTGCTCCAAGAGAGGGGAAATGATCGCATCAACCATGGTGAAAAAAGAAAAAAGAGAGAGAGAAGAAATTGATGGTGAATTGTTGCAAAAGTAAGTAATGCTGAGAGAAATGAAGGAGATGATAATGTGGTGAAAATGTTGCCGTATTCTTTCAATTCTTATAGTGCTGCAAGCAAAATTCCAATTTAGAAATATTTCATTTCATCAGAAGTTATTGTTATTATCTTTCTTTTCTTTTTATTTGACCTGGTATATGAAACTGACAAAATTGTTATATAATATATTGTCTCTCTTTTCAATAATTGAACGAGTTGTTATATAATATACATTATCGTGTGAGCAGATACATTGAGATTTGGAAGCATTGGCTCACAATCACCCATGAACTTGATACTTTTTAGATTGCTAGATCTTAAATATTCATGCATTATTCGCATAGAATACCTTTGATTATCTCTTTTCTTTTTTAAAATTTTTTTAAAGTCGTTATGGAATATAGTAGCAGTTCATGACGTGAACTGTTTTCAATAATTGAACAAGTTGCTATACAAATAATTTACTAGGAGTGCGCCATGTGTAAAAATTTAATGACTTGATAACCATCTCTTTTTTTTTTTTTACTTTTTTCTTTTTCTTTTTAAATGACTCGCTTGCAAAATTAATTGAAAAGAATGAACAAGTTGGCACAAAATACTTAAAGAGAATAAAATAATTAATAAAAATAAAATTAATTGAAAAGAATGAACAAGTTGTCGTATTAGTAGACTTCTAATATTGGGAGTTTAGCGTTTAATCTCTGACTTTAACTGTGAAATATGAAAATTGCAAGGAGGTTCCTGGAAGTTGCCTGCAGTTGGAATATTTTTCTTTTGGACAAAAAACCATCAATAATTTTCAAACTTAGAAGATACTTATAATTTTTTTTTTCCCACCCATAACCCACCAAAAACTTTTTTCTTAGAAGATACTTAGAACTGTCGATATCTTGTAATTATTTTTAAAAAAATCTCATCAGTTGCATGCCCAATTAACAAATCAGTAGTCTCACTTCGACAAAGGTAAAAAAAAAAAGAAAAAAGAAAAAAAAAAGGGTGGTTCTGATGACTTTGTAATTAAACATCAGGAAATGAAGAGAAAAAAGTAACACGCTTTATGACGATCATTGCAGATGACATAATAGATGTAAAGTATTTAGTGGCAATTAATTAACAGTGTTATCAAGTAATTGTTTTGGATTCGAATTCAGAGGCTTCGCGGCTCTGCCCTGTCTTTACTAGGTAATTCCCCTGCTTGCAAAATATTGTGTTAACAATCTCAATAAATACATGCCCAACAAACCAGTTTGACATGACATATTTGAATATATAAAAAAAAAAACGATCGACCAGTGCAGTAATTTTTGTTATAATGACCTTGTTGTAATTGCAAGCACAATTAAACTAAAACAATTTGATGTCCTTAATCTACTAAGTGATGAAAAAGTGTACAAAAGGACACTCACAGGCACATCTTTCCTCACAATAGCCCTCTTAAATGCAATTAATAGAACATTGAAGAACCCCAGTCTCAACCCTCAAATCAGTCCCCAATAGTTTTGCATCACCAGAGCTCTCTTTTCTCTCTACTGAACCCCTTTTTGTGTTTTATCTCCTTATCTTTACGAATGAAAACTTGCACAAATATAAGCCAATTCATTGTTCATACAACGCAAAACATTATAAGAAACAGGAAAATATGCGTATACCATTATAGATACAGCCCTATCTTGCCCCTGGTCTTGTTATATTCACCCCTCCCTTAACTTCAGTTGATAACATATCCCACTTCACAATGCATGCACCACCTGTCATTGAGCAAAATTCCTGCTTTGCTCGTGATCAGCCCACATTACTGTATTCCTCTGCACAAAAATATTGTTCAGAAAATCTCAGTAGCATCCCAACAAATCAATCACATAATGGTTTGATGAAATTCTAATTGAACATCAGCATATGAAGAGGCGAGGGCAATGAGAAAGCATAACTAACCAGTTTGATTCCTTTTTGGCACCATCATGATTCATGAATCCTGTCCTCTGTTCAGTTTCATCTCCCACTTCCATACCGCAAGAGACTTGACCGAGGTAAAAACATATTGTTTTGGGCTGCCTTGAAATTATACATTGCAAGTAAATATTAGTTTGCTATGAAAATGAAAAGTTTCTTTGAGTGCAGAAGTCAGAGGAATTGACGCACTTATGACCATTACAGTATGCAGATCATGTCAAAAAATACTTATTTTGTAGCGAAATTAACATGTACTTATCAAATAACTATTTAGATAAATAAATAAAATAGTAATGGTTGAAGTAACTAGATATCTAATTCGCAGATTCAAGATATCCATTAAAAATATTTGCATATTCCTCACAATAACTAATATATATATATATAATATATAAAATCCTGATCCAGAATGTTTCCACTTCTTAGCTAGATTACCAAAAAGTATTGTAACAGATAAAACCAAACCAACCCAGATGGCCAGATCCTGACATCAAATTGATTTGATCTCTGCTAAATTGAATGGGACCTGCTGCAGCTGCTACCACGTGAAGGACCACCAAATTCTGTAACGTTAGTTATATCCCAATAATCAGCAACTATTGAAAGATGCGGATAAAAAAAAAACACTATATTAATATAAATGTCAAAAATGAAAAAAAAAATGTACAAATATATACCTTGTTTATATTTCATTTATCACGAGAGACAAAAATCAACTCCTCAAGAGTCAAGACCAACATTCAATTTAATGCATAAGCTTAAAGCTTGTGCCTGTGGCCTCCATAAAATGGTTTAACAATTACTACTTTTATGTCTCCTCATTGGATTACAAATATAAACCAACAATGCAAAACCAAGCAAGAAAGAGGGGGAAAAAAAAGATTACTGTTTGGGAGAAATACGTCGACGAGACCAGGCATGGTGAGCAGATATCTGATGGCAGAGTTCTGCGAACCGGTGTGTTCCGTAAAAGCCTGGTGCGCGGGGGAACAGGAGCAGAAATATCCTGCTCGTCCACGAGCACGTCATCCGCGAGGCAAATTTCCTGTAAGAGGCATAAGGCCATTCCGGCTAGAGGTCGAGAGGCGAGGAGACCCGGTCGACGGCAGTTGGCAAGACATGCTCTCCAGCCCGAGAATCTAGGCACGACAGCCACGCTTTCCCCAGAACCGTGGCGTAACACGCAAGATCCCACGTTTGCCCATAACGCAGCATAACGCAGCAGTCGGAGTCCCATACCGTCCCCCAAAAAAGCGGAAACAAGATCTCACAAAACCACGACAGCCACGCTTTCCCCAGAACCGTGGCGTAACACGCAAGATCCCACGTTTGCCCATAACGCGGCAGTCAGAGTCCCATACCGTCTCGAAGAAAGCGGAAAACTGGGATTCAAAGGTAGCCTATAAAAAGGTAGCCAACGAAGGTAAAGGGGTTAGCATTTTTGAGATTAGAAAAGAAATTCTAAAGAAGAGAAAACCACGAAAAAGCCATAAGATCTGTGGCAAGCGTTCCCCGAACCTTCATATCTGACTTGAGCGTCGGAGGGTTTGCGCCGGGAAAATAACCGGCGTACTCTGACTTGTCTGTGTGCGCAGGAACCTCTGGAGAAGAAGCCTTGCGAGGAGACCCCCTGGTCGTGATGACGTTGATCGAGCAGAGATCCTGGTCGTAGAACGAGGAGAACCGGAATCCCGCATCAACAAGCTTCCCACCAAACAAATTTAATGATGATGCAGGGATCTGAGATCTGACCAACTTATCCAGATTTTGGCATCAACAATTACCACCAAATTTTTGTCAGTTGGTAATTAAGAATTCCTCGTGGCGCTCCTCTGACGTAGTTACGACCCAGGTAGATGTTGGGAATGTGCGATATCTTACGAAAATCCACTCCTCTCCCCACTCTGTATCGTCCCTTGGAAATTGAAACTGTTAAATATCACCAGTCTATGTAGTGCTTTTAATTTCTGGCAATTACTAATTTTCAAGAAAAAAGGGCGTTGGCATGATTATGACTTCGCACTCTATTGTACTCCCGTAATCCCACTCTTTCAGTACATCCATAGTCCATAGAGTCAATTCTGAGATCTTTCATTCTGGGACAGGCAATAAGATTAACAGAGGAGCCAATGCCATTATCACTTCCAGTACCACTTTCTACTTCCAAAAAATTCATTACCCACTCTTTTCACTCTGCCAAGATTGAAAACAGTAAGGCTCTCAAGGGACGGCAATTTTAAAAGAGAATGAATTGTAAATAAATTAAAGCTTGCAAAATACAAAGCAGTCTAAAGCATCCACTCATGTACAGTCTATTCTAATACCGAACAGAAAATGCAACTTTGATTTGAAGTGGAGTCGTTGAAAGCAACAACTTGTTTTCAATTTTATAACTATTTACTCTCAAAATAATTTTGAAACAAAACAACTTGCTTTTATTGTAATTTCGTGAATAGAGCAGATTATATTGTCCTTCAAGAAACTTTAATCACGAATAAATAATATTCTAGTTACAAGAATGAGTCTCTTTCGGAGGAACAGAACAACACGGCTCATTACAAAAACCAATCTGTCACCATTTCACTCAATTTTGTAAGACCATTAATTAGAATAAAAATAAAGTTAAAAGGAAAAAGAAATGAAGAATAAGTGCTTTTTTTTTTTTACGATATTGCCGACACGAACTTGAGGAACTCTTTTAATGCGTACCAGCTTTTGCTTAATTTGTTTACCCGATTACTAAAACGCATCAGCTTTAAATAATATTAAAAGAAAAAAATTTACCATTTACCTTATCATCTTTTTATTTGATTGGGAGTTTGTGACAAAAACTAAACTACAAGTAATCATGTACATATAAAAAAAAAAAATTGTATGGCATAAGATTGTATATGAAAGATCTGTAAAAGACCACACCACCACACCTGAAGTAGAAGTCAATGTCTGATAATTGACAATCCTGAAGTAGAAGTCAAATTTGAAAAAGATGAGGAACTTTTTATTTAATTCTTTTTATTGGGGGTAATTTGAGCATTAGCATGTTTTTGTAGTAAAAAGAAAAATCACAAAAAAGGATCATTAATTTGACTAGGCCTTACTTTGAAGTTAATTAAAATGCATGAAAATTGTTGTTGGTAAAAGTATTGTTGTGATTATGATTTAAAAAAAGAAAAAGAAAAAGAGGTGGTGCTGTAATTTTATAATATATTTGACTTATACCCCATCTTATTGTGTTTTGAATACAAGGGAAGAAAAGCCACTCGGCCACAGGGCGAGTGGTTAGGGCTTGAAGGGCAGCAGTTCGTACCCCCACAAGTGCAATGTGGGGGTATTTTCTTCCTTAATTATATTATATAATTGAGTGAAGGTAGTTTTCTCACTTACCTAAGAGTGAGTGGAGTAGTCATCTCTCGAATATTGGTGAGAGTTAAAATATGGGCAGAGCTCCATTAGCATTGATGTAAGTTGGTCCCAATAATAAGAGTGGAGTAGACATCCCTCATTTGGGCAGAGCTCCATTAGCATTAATGTGAGAGTTAAAATCTGGGCAGAGCTCTATTAGTATTGATGTAAGTTGGTCCCAGTAATAGGTTTTTCTCATTGGTTTCAGGAGGATGTAGTTAAGCCTTTACTCGAAGTTACTAAGACAACACTGCTTCATGATTGTACCCTGTTATGTACATGGCGGTAAATTTTTAATTTTTTAGTTTCCTTTTTTGTTTAGTAAGTAGAAATAAGATTATATCTAAGATATTTTTTGTGGAATTAGGATTTCAACACGGCTGTCACTGTTTGATACTGTTTATTTCTTTTTTATGATGGCAATGTAGTAAGATTGTGTATATACTTTCTAAATCTTCTGTTAGACAATGTGCTATTGTGGTTTTTTTGCACTTTTGGGACTTGATGTTGTTTACGAAGTTGGAATATTTTTTTTCAAGCGACTTGATCATATGATAAAAATTAAGAAACATGTTTATTGGGGTTGGACCGGCCTAAATATGGTTTCTCTATGACTAAATTTTCAAAATTGTTTGTTTATAGCTTGGAGAAATGTAGTCGCTACTTAGAGACTATAAAATTTTAGGAGAACAAGCCAGCAGATCTTATCCAAGGCCAAATGGATACGGAGTATTGATCGGGGGTTGCTTAACTTGAGGTATCTGGCACTCAATAAATTTATGTTTACATTGGCAAAAATCGGATCTTCAAGGACAAATAGCTGGTGCGTTAACAATTCCTAGTTTTTTGTAGTAATTAATCTTAGACTGTGCCTTTTGATGTAGCTAACCCATGCCCTCACATCTGTTTGGAGTGTTAACAAGACTGATGTTGTCAACCTAGGGTCTACTTCTGGGGTATGCTTCCTTTCTTTATTCACAAGTGTAGAGTTTGCAGTGACAGATTCGCTAATGATCAACTCCAAATACTCGCCAAGATCGCAAATCAAACAACCAAGATGCAAAAAGAATCAATCCAGAACAAATCACTGAGAAAATTTTGGACTGAGATGAATTAAAGAACTAACAGCCAAGACAAAAAGATTAACGTGGTTCAGCTATCTTTCACTAGCTTACATCCACGGGAAAAACCAGGATCAAGTTTATTGATTTTCAGAAGATGATTACAGAGAGTTTTAAGAGCTAATAATAGAGTATTTCTTGAAGCCTTCTCACGAATCTTCTAATCACTCAATAGCTCTCACGCAAACCCCACTTGTTGCACCAGAATCAGCTGTTTATAACAGCTTCTTCAACAAACCAGAATGAACCCAGAAACTCACGTGACTGGCATGTGTTATAACAGATTCATAACGACCCTGAGCAGCTTCTTAGAGCACGTGTTTCTCTCGTGCTTTACTTAAACACGAAACGACGTTCAGCTAAGTCGTTCCAGAGACAAAACAACTTGCTCTTCAAAACGCAGTCAGCACCTGTCGTATTGTAGTTTACTTAAGCTGCAAAACGCAAGACCAGCTTGCCGTTTCATTTATCTTGATTTGCTTCACAACACAACAAGAAGTCCACGTGCTTGGGGGTTGTATTGAAAGTATATGTTCCTATGGGCCTAATGGACATGTGTTTTGCAGTCTCTTTCCCATATCATGGATGCATCAATGGAAGACCTGGCTCGTTGCCCCGGCATTGTAGAGCGCAAGGTATTCTGTTCATCTCCAAAGAGAGACATGTCGTTTGATGGAATTTTGTCCTTATATTCTGTGATGCACTTCTGTATACTATTATTTGAGTGATTGCTAATAAATTTATGACAATTTTTGGTGTCGAAAATAAAGGGTTCCGTATTATTAAACCTACTTTTTCATTATGTTCCTGGATCAGGTTAAATGCTTGTATGACACTTTTCACGAACCATTTAAGCCTGTAGTTTCCCGTCATCCTCCTATTCCAGAAACTCCTTCCCTGAAGGATGTCGAACCTTCCTCCGTGAATGAAGTAACAGAAGTGGAGAAAGACACAGATGAACGTAAACAAACGTAGGAAGAAAAAACCGGAATTAACTGTTAAGTCAGCCCTATCTGCCGCATTTGCCAATTATGCTGATAAGATGGGTGAGAAGAAAAACAGTTCATCTCAGGTAGGGAAAGCTAGTGCTTCGAATTCAGTTGCTGAAAATAACGATTCTGGTAAACAGGACAGCTAAATGATCATAAGTGATCATTCTCTTTCCTCCAGAAATTCACGATAACCTTAGAAGCAAGAAACTGAAACGAGAATTCCTGAGAATAGATCAAGCATCCTTGCGAAAGAAGCAATGGCAGCAGAACTAACACACTCATTGACAATGCATATTTACAGGCTTCTCTGCCCTCCGCATTTAGATGATGTTGGAGGAGGTAGGCAGGAAATTCTTTACCTAATTCTGTGCACCTAGTAAGATTCTTTACCTTTAGGGTTGGGAAACTCTGCACACCAGACCTTAATTTATGTGTATGTATAAATTTTTGTAGTGTTAGCCATTACAATATCAATGGATTCTCTGAAGCTGCACAGTTGAACCCATTGTCTGAATCATGGTTAAGATTTGTGTGAATTAGAATTTGCCACATCATAGTAATCAATCACAAGTTTTTCCAGAAGGAATTTACAACATTACAGTTGGACCTTCTTCTGATAAGGCCTATCTTTACAGAAAGCTTCACATAATTGCATTTTGATTCTGTTCTTATCCTGAATATGAATGAAAGTGATGGGCTAGCTACAGCATTGAAATTTGCTGGAATCTTGATAACTTACTGCTATAACCATATAATCTTTCTAGTACAATAGACGTTTGTAATTTTCTTTTTCTTTCACGTTCTCCAGTATTTTCTAAAGTCATTTTGTCTTCCTGGTGGATATACTGTCTGCATGCGAAAAAAAGTTATTCTCAGTGCAAATTTTTCGAAAAAGGAAACATGCAAGTGCTGGTTAACATAATACATGACAAGATTCTTTTCTGAAGATTCGTTCTGTCAAAGTTTTAGCCAATAAGATAGTGATGATCCAATTGGACTGACAGTTGCCTCTTTGTTCTCGTTTTTTATATGCAGATCGTGAACGATAGTTGATTCTGAATTTTGGGTCCCAAGTAGACTGGAACTAGAAAATTACTTTTCTTCCTATTCACTCATGGAGTTCTGTATTAGGTTTTTCGGGAGACGTGGCTTTTCAGCCATAGTTGCGATGAAATAGAGTGAAAAGTAACTAATAAGTGATTGTGATTTTGTAAGCAAACATAAAACATCAAGACTACAAATATTTACCAAACATATCTTAACTGTTGTACTTTTAAAATTAAGCTCTGGTGAAATATGACAATTATTAACAAGCTCCACTATTTAGTTTTTCTTATATACTTGTACGATCAAGTTATTACTAAATTAACAAAACGTTTCTACAGAGAAACTGAAAAGAAATAACTAAAGCCATCAATTTTATTCTTCATTGTGACATTTTGGAGGATGCCTTTCTGTGAGTTCCAATTGCATGAATTGAAATAGTAACGGGGCATAATTTCCAGATGCCACAGAGTTTCTAATGCCTAGGACTAGGTGTTTGATGCTGAAATCTGTAGGAACCAAAGGAAATTGCACCCGCAGCATTGTTCTTCACTAGAGGGATCAATGATTACACCACATGTGTCATTAGCGGCCGATAAGCTGCTTCTGGTTGCACACACACGGCTGCAATTGCAGCTATCTACATAATCATTTCAACAAGAAAAAAAATAAGATTAATTTGATCAGATTGGATTTTTCTATTAACAAAAATGGTTAAAGCAATAGGGAATTAAGCTGACCTGAATCAAATCCTTCTTTGAGTACTGGCCTTGTAGTGATGGATCAACCATTTCCACTACTTTTTCTCTGCTAGTTAATCTTGGAAGAGCCTGCAAAATTTATCGGATTGGAACAAAAAAATTCTTCAGAATTTTTAAATTGAATTTCATTTTTACATAAATTATTCCAATGTATTTTGGCTTCTAATACTACCCATGAGACGAGAACATGTTCTCCAGGAGGCCAGTTAAAAGCTCCAAAAGAACCACACCATAACTATACACATCTGATCATTTTGTAGTAGGCTTCCCTGTAGAAGCAGCATTTACATTAACCAAAGTTTCTCAACATCAGAAGTGATCAAAAAGAGTATTTTCATGTGATTTCTGCGCACTTAAATTAGGAACCGTAAGTAACTGTTGTGCGTCAATTTAATTTTAAAAGAATAATAGTTAATGTGTTTGATATCCATTTTGGAACAATGTGGATTCAAAGTCAATTAGATCACGTCTAATGTATGTTGACTCTGACGTTACAAACTTTACTATACAACGTGTTCCTAAAATATAAAAAAACATTTTGTAACACAAAATGTAGTAAAATGTAACGTTGAAGCCGATTTAACAACTTGCATATTGTTTGGGGGAAAATAGAAAATGTAGCAAAACGCCACGTGTCGATGAACGGAATAACTCCAGTATAATCCGAGGTATTTGGCATAATTCGAGGTACCCTGTTTAAGTCCGGCATAATTTGAGGTATCCCACATAACTTGAAAGTAACTTGAGGTACCCCGCATAACTCCAGTATAATTCGAGATACCCCGCATAACTCGAGAGTAACTCGGGGTACCCCACATAGCTCGAGGTACCCCGTATGACTTGAGGTACCCAACAGATCAGATTCAGAAAAAAAAACCTCTGAAAAAGTTTGCCATGAGAAATGTCCTCATCGCTTGAAGGATAATATTTAATTTTGTCAGAATTAAATATCAGAACATCGTACTGAAAAGTAGAGACAGCCGCCTGCCACCTCTGCCAAAAGTGAAGGACACTGTCCTAAGGACAGTGTTCCTCAGCCGTCTTACCAGACAACCACTGCTGAGGTACCCTGGACTACTCTCCAGCGTGCGTCACATACCCAAAATGATAAGATACGCCGCGAATGCTTTCTTGATTTCCAAGCATGCACACAACAGCCCAAAAATCACAAAAAAGGTGAAGGGAAGCAAAAGGGCCAAAAAGGGACAACCAATAGCCATAAAAATACGCCACGTGGCAGCTGAGGTACCCTATATATAAAGGTGTCCAGGTTTTATTCTCCATGATATATTCATTCACTCATGAACACTCACACTCCACAAAATAAACTTTTTTCAACCTTAAACATTGATTTACAGAGGTCTGGCAAGCTCTCTTTATCATAAAAAAGCTTGAGTTGCTAACTTGAGCATCGAAGTGTGAACGCCAATGTACCTCGGCTTCACCTCAGTAGCGGCTCTTCCCCTAGGCAATTTAGGCAGTTGCCTGGGCCCCACAACATAAAAAGGCCTAAAATTTTTTTTTTCCAAAATTATAGGTATTAAGTTTTTAATTTATATATTATTATTATTTTATAATATTTTTTCATAAATAAATAATCAAATCCCTACAAAATCTCTTGTTAACATTAGGATTAACATTTTTTATCCAATTTATTCCTATAAAATCTCTAAATAACATTATTTCATTTAAAACTCTATAAAAGCCAAATAATTGTTAACTTATTATTATCCATTACAATTGTTGAGTGATGATGTTTTAAAAGCTTATTGTGTTAATCTTGAAAATACTTTAAAACATGATACGCTTTCTGATATAGATGGTTTAGATTTGTTTTCAGAGTTAATAATTTAAAAAAAGTTTTTCAAAGTGAAAAAAATACCCCACTTGATGTAGTTAATTATTTGGAAAAAAATGATTCTTTTCCAAATGCATATGTTGCTTATAGAATATTATTAATGATACTAATAGCAGTTGCTTCTGCAGAAAAAAAAGTTTTTTAAAATTGAAATTGATAAAAACTTATTTAAGATCAACTATGTCGCAAGAAAGATTAAATTGATTAGCTATGTTATCTATTGAGAAAAATATACAAGCGAAATTAAAGAAATGATTTTAAAGACATGAATTTTTAAATACATGAATTTTTATTAATAAATTTTTTTAAAAAGTCTTATTGAAACAATTCGCCTAAGGCCCTAAAATTGGTTGAGCCGCCCCCGACCTCTAACCTCTATTTCACTGTTTTGCGGGCGTGAAGCTCATTTCGAAAGACTTTTTTTTTTGTTCAAACCTTTCACCATTGTTACCACTTCTCTCTTCCCTTTTCACCTCCACCGAACTTCAGAAAAATCGCACATAACAAACCAGTGAGGTACCCCATTTTCCCTAAAAATACAAATTCATTGTTTTAAATAGATTTACCTTTTTCTACCCCAAAATTTGTCTAAAACACATATTATGCAGATTAAGGTATTTAATAAGAAAATGATAGTTAAGTCTAATGGGGTGTGCGCTTGCTAATGACAGACAACATATTTATTGGAATTTTAAATGCTAAACTGATAATGCAAGTACGAAACTCAAGTGCACATGATAGATGATGGAGAGCATTCACTCTGCAGAAACTGATAATAAACTCAAGATTACACATTTTATTTTTGATTGAAATACACTTTTTAATATTTGTTTAACCCATCCAGAACATATATTTAAAATTTTAATTCTTGGACACAACTTTCAATACCTAATCGAATAAAGAGAGTTTATAAATTACAAATTTATAAAATACAATGAAAAATGTTTAAAAAAATTAAAATATAAATCTGAGGTTTTACAATTAAGATATAAAAAAAAGGGTCCAGCTACCTTGCAATAGTTGCAAGGTGCCACTAATTTTTGTCTTATGTGACGTTAAATTTTATTTAACCCCTTATTTTCTTTCTTATTTACATTTTATTTGTAAGTTTATATACTTTAGTTAGTGACCTTTTAAAATGTAATTTTATTTTATTTAATATTATTTTTTTACATTTATTTATAAGTTTATATGCTTTCGCTAGTAACTTTCTAAAATGTAATTTTATTTTATTTAACACTATTTATCTTTTTAAAAAAGAATAAATATAATAATAAGCCTATGATTAAATAATATTAAAGTAAATAAAATAAATAATATTTTAAATAAAATAAATAATATTAAAAATGATATTATTTTGAAGACTATTGATTTTTTAATTTTATTCAGTTTTTTAAAGAATAAATATAATAATAAGCCTATGACTAAATAATATTAAATAAAATAAAAATAAATAATATTAAAAAGGATATCTATTTTTAAGGCTCACTACTGATTATTTTATTTTATTTAATATTATTTATTTTTTAAAATAATAAATATAATAATAAGCCTATGATTAAATAATATTAAATAAAATAAAAATATTAAAAATAATTATTATTTTTAAGGCTCCCTATTGATTATTTTATTTTATTTAATATTATTTAGTTTTTAGAAAGAATAAAGATAATAATAAGCATATGACTAAATAATATTAAATAAAATAGACTAAATAATATTTATTTTTAATAAAATAAACAATATTAAAAATTTATTCTTTTAAATAAAATATATAATATTAAAAATAAAATTTATTTTTAATACTCACTACTAATTAAACAATATAAATTGTAAACAATCCGGACTTATGTGCTAAAACTTTTAAATTTTTAACTTGTTTGTACTTTTAATAAATATCAGAGAGTGTAATGTTAATATTTAAATGGACAAATTTCTACCATTGAAACTACCGTTTTACTAAATCCAATGGTAAAGGACTGAAATCAAGAAAAGACAAAATTTAATGGTACCTTGTAATTGTTGTAAGATTGCTGAGTCCTCAAAAAAATTGTGCGCACAAAAAGTGTGCCAAATCAAAATTATTCAAAATAGATGTTAATCTCACGCCTCACGCCTCACAAATAAGCCGTTTGCTGTAATCACTTGCTGAGCAATCATCTCCAAAAATGGAACAACTGAAATTCAAATGGGTAATTTAATAGTTTTGGGTTCGGCCTTTTAATTATTCTCTCCAGATTTTTTTTCTCTGAAATAATGTTAAAACAATTTTAATTTTTTTTTTTTTTGGTATAATTTCACCAAAGGTCCAGATTGCTCAAGAGCTAATATCATCTCCAGGTTTTGTCTTTTTCCTCTTGATTGGCTTTCATCATTGGTTTCTCATGTGAGCTAGCTAGCTTTTGACATTACTTTACTTTGTTCTTTGTTTATTGTAAATTTAATCACGGTTTCTACATTATAATTTACGGTCTTTGTCTTACTTTTATTAAAAATTATGGTATAATAATAATAATAATAATAATAAGAATGGCTTGTTTGCATAATTGTCTTCGATATTGACTGTAATTACAAGATCTTTTGTGACATATTTCTTATTGTGATTGTTTAATTAGTCTCGATTGCAATTTTTACAAGATTTAATGAATGTTAAAATTTAAGTGACAATTAAAATTTGTACACCAAGTGCTTGAGAATATTTTTAATTTTTTTTTTCCAAGATGCAGTTTTTGATAAAGAATAAAATAAATGATTAAGAGTGTTTCGATACAATTTTTCAAATCAGCGCATATGATAATTTAAAAGTAATTGATTTCCCAAGAGTAAAAGTATGATACTTCATCTCGAAGCAACTTATGTTGTTAGCTAATATTATGAGTCAGTGTAACGATTTACCACACAAATAAAAAAAGTTGTTAAGTATTACATATAAATATACATGTTGTAATTTCTTCTCAAAGCAGCAATGCACATAAAGTGTTAACAAAATAAAATAAAAAAATTTGTTGAGTATTGCACACTAATAATTCTCATGATGAAATTAGAATAGGTTGATTGGCCTAAATACTATGTAGTATTTACTTTCAAAAGACCTATGGCATTAGATTCACTTGCTAAGGTGTTGGAGAAGTGTTGATGCAATATTCTGTCATGCCCGCGGATTCAACTTTGCTAAGATTTTGGTTATGCCTTCAGGTTCAAGCATTGTTGCCGATTATGTGAGCATGGCTTTAGATTCCATTTGAGGAAATGTAATTGTTCCTTTTAAAGCGATGTAATTGGTGACGGGAGAGGATTGGAATCTCGAATGATTTATGGTTTCGGAAAAAAAGAAATTTTCTTTCTTTTAACTTGCAACAAAATGTATGTAAATTTTTATGATATTAGCAATATTTAATAACAGAATAGTTGAAATATTTTTAAATTGCATTGTAGTTTCTAAAAATATTTAATGGATAAATGATTTTATTATCGTAAGGGTACTACAAAAAATGAGGGCTGTTGGTAATTGAAAAGAACAAATTAATTATTTTAAAATTAATAATAATACTACCTAATTTTTTTTACATAAATGAAGCTCAAAAAAATTAATCAGCATAAAACGTCACAAGCTATTGATAAACATCTATCAAAGATTTGTGACAGAAATATAATGTTATTATGTAAACATAAAATTTATTTGCCATGTCAAATGCCATGTTTGCAAAATATGATGGCGTGTCATCTGCCACGTCAGATTCTACGTAAATAAAGAATTGTAATACAATTCCTTGACAGAAATATTTTGTCACTATATTCTTACAAGAACTTTTTTGACAGAAGATAATTATATCAGTAACATGATTTGTGACAAAATTATTCTGTCAAAAAAACAAACCCAATTTTGTAGTGGTTTCCAATAAATACTTACAAGGTAAAAAAATTTACGTGATTCGACATATTAATAAATATGCCTACATCCACGAGTAGTGATACGGATAATCCACTATGTAATGAAAAAATATACAAACAATAAGTTCTTAGATGCAAATAAAATGAATAGAAATACTCAAAACCAATCAACCCCCAGCAGTTTAGCTTCACAAGAGCTCTTTCTATCTTGTGCTTTCCCTCATTCACTCTCTTTACAAATACAAGGCTCACAAAAAAACAAAACAAGAAAAACCAAACATGAATCCAATACCTAATTACAAGTTACTGAAAATATATTTAATAGATTACAAAAGCATGCGCCTATCCCCCAATTCCTGCTCTGCTATGCCATTTACGCAATTCCTTTTTGGCTGAAAAATATTTCTTTCCCCAACAAAACAAATCAATCAGTTAGACGGAGATATCTAATGGTTTGATGATATATATATATACATATATATATATATATATATATATATCGATAGTTGGACATGCATCAGCAAATTAATGAAGACGAGTAGAGAGCAAATGAGAAGGAAAGCATATAATAATTACTAACCAGAGGCACCACTAGTATATATTAATTCCTGCTGAATCCTCTCCTCTGTTCACTGTTGGATTAAGCGTTCCATCTCATGCAGTCTCACGTCTGTACGTTTTCGATCCGCTCCTAACTAATTTGTTGTTAATTAATTGGCCGAAAATGGAAAATTTTGTTTAATTTCAGTGCAGAAAGCAGAGGAATTGACGACACACTTACAATAATTAATTTCTATATTGGATTAAAAAAATAACAACTAATTAATTTTTTAGTAAAATAGTGTGAGCATGCGTGCAGGAGATCTAGGAAGAAATTACCCGTTGCGGTGGCCGTGGGTGATTGTAACCGCAGCCGCGCGCTTTGAGAATTCTTCAAGGAATGTAGATGTCGGGAATGTGGCGTATCATAGGCCAATCCACTCCTGTCTTCTTTCTGAAACGGTCTGCTAAACTAGGACAACCATAAATCGTCAAACTCTGGAGCGTTGTCTTCTGAAGAAGGTGATCGGGCACTGATTTTAATTCACGGCAACTCTGAATTGACAAGGAAGAAAGACGTGGCATGATTATGATTTCTCCCTTCATTGCAGTCCCGCAATCCCACTCTTCCAGTTCTAGCATATTAAGAAATTTGAGCTGTTTCAATTTGGGAAAGGCAATAACTGAGGAGCCATCCGTATCACTTTCTACTCCCAGAAATTCATTACCCACTCTTTTCACACTTTCCATTCCTAAAATATGAAGAGATTCAAGGGATGGCAATTTTCCCAAAGGAGGCAAATGCTCGCAATTTCTGCACTCGAAGAGATGTAAAACCCTTAAATTGGTTAATGACATGACCCAATTTTTGGGAGCAACATTCCTCCTGCCTCTGTATTCATGTATGTGTAATTCCTTTAAATTAGGAGGTGGTCCCAAGGATTCAAGAAGCCGTTCATCTTCATCCTCCTCATTCTCCCTCCTCCCAGCTTGTTCTTCATCCCCATCTCTTAAATTATCAAAATCAAGGTCCAAATCAAACAGATTTTTCTTTTTCCCAAGTTCAGCCCTTCTAGCCTCCCCCTCATCTGACACACCACCCAGCCCATCTATACTACATTGTCGAAGGAGGTTAAGCTTTTTAAGAGACCCAAGGCTACATGCTCTGTCATATCCTCCGCACACAACAAACTTCGTCACCCTCCGAAGCCTGATTAATTCCCCAATCCCTACCGACAGGTATCTTAAAGAATCAGTGTAATCATTGTCTAAATACATCAGCTTTCTTAACTTCCCAATCCCTTGAGGCAATTCTCTAAGATGACTGCAACTACTAACATTTAAACGTTCTAAATTATACAACTCACACAATGTCTCAGGTAATTTTTCTATCTTCTCTTGATCGGTCAAACTAAGGTATTTCAAATGTAATAATTTTTCTATATTTGTTGGAACTTCTTTGGATGTAATCAAAACCCCAGTGATCCGTCTCTAATGTGTTGAGATGTGAGATGTAATCCCTTGCTGAAGCATATAAGAAATGTGAGATGGGCTTTTGCGGATGTTGTTTGTGACTACTTGCTTGGGCAGAACTCATGTGCTCTTTATCTAAGGTTTGAACTTCTAAACAAAGTCATACTTGTCATTCTGTTTAAACATGATGAAAATATTTTAGTGCTATATATTTCACATCCAATAGTTAAACTACCAATGAAGATAACCTGCTATGTAGTCTGTCGGTTTCAGCTAGTATTATGAATCGGCAAAGTTTTAGGTATTGGTTAATTGTTGAAGTAAAATAATCGACAATCCTTACAAATTGATCGTTTTGCTAAGCTGAAATCCAGTTTAGATCGTACTTATATGCTTAAAAGATTGATATTTAGGTGGCGTTTGTTTTTTAACTTAATGACTTAAAGTGACTTAACTTAGTTAATTAAGTTAATTATAGGTGTTTGTTTTTATAACTTAATGAGACTTTTTAGATAATTTTGACTTAATAAAATAAGCTAATTTTTTTAGCTTTTTACTTAATGGAGAAATCTGAATTAAGTCAATTACTTGCTAATGTAAAAAATATCCCTATTTTATAATTTATTTTTCATGTATATCCCAAAAACTCACCCATAGATATTTACCCCACATAAAAATATCCATATTTTTTCTTTCTTATATTATATACGATAAAATTTGAAATTTATGGTATTTTATATATTAAAATTTTAAAATAATTATGTATTCACTTGAATATAGTTTTACTTATAAATGTTAAAATATTGTGGTATTTAATATATTATTTATTTGACATTCAAATTTAATAAGGATACAAATGTAAACGTACCTATTTTTAGTTTTTTAAGTTGAAAAAAACAAACAACTTAATACTTATTTTCTGAGATTCAGACGAAAAAACAAACATATTATTCAGATTCAGACATTCAGACCTATTCAGAATTCAGACTAATTTAGGATACGAGATTAAGGATACATTGTCTTTCCTTTTTTGGGGGGGGGGGGGGTTGGTTCAGGAGGATGTAGTTAAGCCTTTACTCGAAGTTACTAAGACAGCACTGCTTCATGATTGTACCCTGTTATGTGCTTGGAGGTAAATTCTTTATTTTTTAATTTCCCTTTTGTTTAGTAAGTAGAATAAGATTATATCTAAGATATTGTTTTTCAATTAGGACTTCAACACTGCTGTCATTGTTTGATACTGTTTACTTCTTTTTTATGATGGCAATGTAGTAAGATTGTTTACATACTTTATAAATCTTCTGTTCAACAATGTGCTATTGTAGTTTCTTTGCCCTTTGGGATTTGATGTTGTATACGAAGTTGGAGTATTTTTTTCAACTGACATGATTATGCTAAAAATTAAGAAACACGTTTATTGGGGTTGACCAGGCTAAATATATATATATATTTTTTTTTGGTGACCAAATTTTCAAAATTGTTTGTTTGTAGCTTGGAGGAATGTGGTCGCTACTTAGAGACTATAAAAGTCTATGAGAACAAGCCAGCAGACCTTATCCAAGGCCAAATGGATACTGACTATTTATCGCGGGTATCTTAACTTCTGAGGTTTCTGGCACTGAATAAATTTATGTTTCCATTGGCAAAAATCGGATCTTCAAGGACAAATAGCTAGTGCGTTACTAATTCGTAGCTTTTTGGAGTGATTAATCTTAGATTCTGCTTCTTTTAATGTAGCTAACCCATGCACTGACATCTGTTCGGAGTGTCAACAAGACTGATGTTGTCACCCTAGGGTCTACATTTGGGGTTATGCTTCCTTGCTTTATTCACAAGTCTATGTGCTGGGGTTTGTATATGTTCCTGTGGGCCCAACGGACATCTGTTTTTGCAGTCTCTTTCGCATATCATGGATGCATCAATGGAAGACCTGGCTCGTTGCCCTGGCATAGGAGAGCGCAAGGTATTCTGTTAGTCTCCAAAGAGAGACATGTCATTTGATGGAATTTTGTCCTATTGTGTGATACACTTCTGTATGCTATCATTTGAGTGATTGCAAATAAATTTATGGCAATTTTTAGTGTCTTTATTTAAAGGGTTCTATGTTTTGCATATTATTAAACCTACTTTTTCATTTTGTTCCTCAATCAGGTTAAACGCTTGTATGACACTTTTCACGAGCCATTTAAGCGTGTAGTTTCCAGTCACCCTCCTATTCCAGAAACTCCTTCCCAGAAGGATGTTGAACGTTCCTCTGTGAATGAAGTTACAGACGTGGAGAAAGACACAGAAGACATAAACAAACGTAGGAAGAAAGAACCTGAATTAACTGTGAAGTCAGCCCTATCTACTGCATTTGCCAAGTATGCCGATAAAATTGGCAAGAAGAAAAACAGTTCATCTCAGGTAGGGGAAACAAGTGTTTCCGATTCAGGCGCAAAAAATAGCAATTCCGGTAAACGGGACAGCTAAGTGATCATCTTCTTTCCTCCAAAAATTCAAAATAACCTTAAAAGCAAGTAACTAAAAGGAGAATTGCTGAGAATGTATCATGCAGACTTGTGAAAGAGGCATGGCAGCTGTTGTGAAAATTTTAATATACTCGCAAGCGCACGAATCTAGAAATAAAATAGTGGTAACGAGGTCGATCCCACAGGGATTGTTATAAATTAAAAAGTCTAATTTAAATCTAAAATTAATATTAATTCTAACCTAGTTGACCAAATTGAGTTTCTAAGAGAAATTAAACTAATTAAACTAAGAAAACAATTAAAGTAAATGAGAATTCAATAAGATAAAAATTACCAAGGTTTCAGAATCCACCACTATTCAACTAGTAATTATCTAATTATTAATTAACCCCCAATTTTAGAGTGACAACTCGAAATCAATCTATGTCATCTCATAGATATAACAATTAAGCCCAAGTAATTAAATCTAATGTAGGTTCTTTTTCTGTTTGATAATATGACATCTAAGAATCTCATGTAAACATATTGAATAACAAAGAGTCAAAGTTTCCTAAGCACTCTATGTAAACAATTCAATGAAAGACATAGAATCAAAGATAATCATGTATAAACTTTATAAATCCAAGCATAGATTTAATCGAATATTAATTCTAACAATCAATAATGCATGACAGAATTGATGAAAAGATTTTATTAACATCTAATTAATCATGTGAAATAAAAACCATAATCATCAAATAACATATATAGGGAATTAATTAAATAAAAAAATAATTATTTCATTGAATAGGGTTTCATCCTTAACCTCAGTATAAGAAATTTAGCTAGACATACTTGAATTGGGAGCAACAAAATAATTCAAATCAGCCATGAAGCCGAACTGCTGCACTCGTCCTTTTCTCCCCTCTTCTGCCCTGCCTTCCCCCCCCCCCCCCCGGCGGCTCTCTCTTGCCTTTATATAATGTTACTGACTTTCTTAATCCTTATTGGATTCTAATTGCATTAACTTATCATAAGTCACAGCCATCCACCGACTTACAAAGCCCACTCACCAAGGCCTTTTTAAATTATTTCCTTATTAAACTTTGAAAGCTAGCCACACGTTTGACCACAAAAGCAAAAGGCCAATTAATGATTTCTTCTTTTAATGCCCAGCACATGCATTCCAAATTGCCAAATCTTTGCTTTCCAAATGCATGCCCACCGTTCATCCTTTGAAGGGATTGACTTCCAATTTTGGTCTTCTTGACTTCCATTAATTCTTGGCTGTATTTTTGTCTTCCAATTTAATCTTTATTCCTTCTCAATTTAAACTTTTTTTCATGCCCTTTTTATCAACAATCTCCAATTAATTCTCTATTCAATAAAACAATTCAATTAATTAAAAATAACAAATAAAATTAACTAGCAAATATACAATAAAGGGTAAAATATATATATAAATTATGCTCATCAGCAGCAGAACTAACACATTCATTAACAATGCATATCTACAGACTTCTCCGTCCTCCCTGTTTAGATGATGTTGATGGATGCAGGCAGGAAATTCTTTAACGAATTCTGTGCACCTAGTAAGATTTTGTACTTTGTAGGGTTGAGAAAAGCTGCACGGCAAAAGTGCTAAACCTTAATTTATATGTATGTATAAATTTTTATAGATTTAGCTATTACAATATCAATGGATTCTCTGAAGCTGCACAGTTTTACCCATTGTTTGAATCATGGTGAAGATCTGTTGAATTAGAATTTGCCACATCATGGTAACAATCACAAGTTTTTCCAGAATGAATTGACAGCATTACAGCTGGACCTTCTTCTGATGAACCCTATCTTTCCAGAAAGCTTCACATGATATGCATTTTGATTCTGTTCTTATCCTGGATATGAATGAAAGTGATGGGCTGGCTACAGCATTGAAATTTGCTGGAATCGCGATAACTTACTGCTATAACCATATAATCTTTCTAGTACAACATACGTTTGTAATGTTCTACTCTTTTTTTCTTTTTCCTCTTTTCTTTTAACATTTTCTTTTTCATTTTCGCATTTTGGACTTGCATGTTTCTTTCACTTTCTCCAGCATTTTCTAGTGTCATTGTCTTTTCCTGGTGTATATACTGTCTGCATGCGGGAAAAAGAAAAAGAAGTTATTTTCACTGCAAATTTCACAAAAAAAAGAAACATACAAGTGCTTGTTAACATAATATACGACAAGATTCTTTTCTGAGGATTCGTTCTGTCAAAGTTTGAGCCAATAAGATAGTGATGATCCAATAGGACTGACAGCTGCCTCTTTGTTTTCCTTTTCGTATGCAGATCGTGAACAATATTTGATTCTGAATTTTGGGTCCCAAATAGACAAGAACTCGAAAGTTACTTTGCTTCGAATGCACTGGTGGAATTCTGTATTAGGTTTTTCAGTAATATTAACGGTTCATTCAGGTAATTAGGATTGAGACGTGGCTTTTGAGCCATAGTTGCCATGAACTAGAATGAAAAGATGACGACAAAGTGATTGTGAATTTTTAAGCAAACATAAAACATCAAAACAAAAAATATTTACCAAACATATTTTAACTGTTTAATAGTCTGTGGGTAATTATTTACTTTGTTTTGGCCGAAAATTTTGCTATCTAACAACTAACAACTGAATTTGACTCATATTTATGCAAATTTTATAGTCCCACCATTTGCCATTTTTATGTTATGATTTTTGTAGGTTTGTTATTTTTAAATCATGATCCATGTGGGACTAAAATTTTAATTTCACCTTCTGTTATAAGATTTGTTAACGAAAATTAAATAATTCAATAAACTCATAGAAAGCAGAAAAGATATACGTGGTTCGGCATATTACTTAATATGCCTACATCCACATTGGTGATACTGATCATCCACTATGTGATAAAAAAGTGTACAAAGTTAACAATGGCCTCTCAAATGCAAAATAAAACAAAAAGAAACCGACCTCAACCCTCAAAATCAATCAACCCCCAGTAGTTTAACCTCACAATAGCTCTCTTAGACTTGTGCTTTCCCTTGTTCATTCTCTTTAGAAATACAAGACTCACCAACTTAAAAAAAGAGAGAGAGAGAGAGAGAATCCAATAGCTAATTACAAGTTACTGAAAATATATATATAAAACAGATTAAAAAAGCACGCGCCGCGCCCGTCCCCCAATTCCTGCTTTGCAACGCTGAAAAATATCATTTCCCCCAACAAAACAAATGAATCAGTTAGACAAATATATCTAACACAAATATATCTAATTATAATGGACATTGTTAAATTAATGAAGAAGAGTAGAGAGAGAGCAAACGAGAAGGAAAGCGTATACAAATTATAATTACTAACCAGAGTTATTAGCACCATTACATATATATATCCCTGCTGAATCCCCTCCTCTGTTCACCATTCGTTTCTAAAATGGATTAAAAAAATAACTACTAATTAATTTTAATTAAAATAGAGTGAGACACGCAATGCATGCAGGAGATCTAGAAATAAATTACCCGTCGCGGTGGCCCTGGGTGATTGTAATTGACTAATTGCAGCTGCGCTCTTTTAGAAAATGGAGATTTTGGGAATGTGGCGTATCATAGGCCAGTCCTCTCCTGTCTCCTTTCTGCAACGTTCTTCTAAAATAGGACTTTCCGAAATCTCCAATTTCTGGAGCGTTGTTTTCTGAAGAAGGTGATCGGGCAGTGCTTTTAATTTAGGGCAATCATCAATTGACAAGGAAGAAAGACGTGGCATGATTATGATTTCTCCCTTTATTGCAGTCCCGAAATCCAACTCTTCCAGTTCTTCCATAATACGAAATTTGAGCTGTTTCAATTTGGGAAAGGCAATAACTGAGGAGCCATCCGTATCACTTTCTACTCCCAAAAATTCATTACCCACTCTTTTCACGCTTTTCATTACTTCAATTTCAAGATATTCAAGGGATGGCAATTTTCCCAAAGGAGGCAAATGCTCGCAATTTCTCCACCCGTAGACAACTAAAGCCCTTAAATTGGTTAACGACATGAACCAATTTATGGGGATAACATTCCTCCTCCCTCTGTAACCACCACCTATCCGTAATTTCTTTAAATTAGGAGGTGGTCCCAAGGCTTCAAGAAGCCGTTCATCTTCATCCTCCTCATTCTCCCTCCTCCCAGCTTGTTCTTCATCTCCATCGCTTACATAATTAAAATAAAGTCCCAACTCAACGAGATTTTTCTTTTTCTCAAGTTCAGCCCTTCTAGCCTCCCCCGCATCTGACACACCACCCAGCCCATATATCCTGCAGTCTTGAAGGAGATTAAGCTTTTTAAGAGACCCAAGGCTACATGCTCTGCCATACCCTCCGCCCACATCAAACTGTCTCACCCTCCGAAGACTGATTAATTCCCCAATCCCTACTGGCAAGTATCTTAAAAACCAAGTGTCATCATTGTCTAAATACATCAGCTTTCTTAACTTCCCAATCCCTTGAGGTAATTCTCTAAGATTAAAACAACCACTAACATTTAAACGTTCTAAATTATACAACTCACACAATGTCTCGGGTAATTTTTGTATCCACTCTTGATGGGCCAAACTAAGGTATTTCAAATGTATCAATTTTTCTATATTTTTTGGAATTTCGTTGATGTGATTCACACATGACCACATATCA
The DNA here is from genome assembly GCF_022201045.2 of Citrus sinensis. Taxonomy (NCBI): domain Eukaryota; kingdom Viridiplantae; phylum Streptophyta; class Magnoliopsida; order Sapindales; family Rutaceae; genus Citrus; species Citrus sinensis. Next base: position 27,122,861 of record NC_068560.1, read on the forward strand.
CTCGCATTTAATTCTAATGCCCTTAAACAAGTTAATTTACCAAATAATTGAGGTAGGACTTCGCTAGACCATGAATATTCATCACCCTCAACCAAGAGGCTACGCAATCGTCTCATTCTCTTAACATTATTCCAAATGGCTATCGGGACTGAAGTCCCCTCGTCTATAGTTAACCTTAAATGAAGAACTTTTTTCTGCTCAAAGGAACTCATAATTGACTCTTCACCACCAGGAATTTCCACTGTTAAACATTCATTCCTGCATATAAATTGGGCAAGGTCGTGCACTAAATCGTGCATTTTGCACTTATAGACTTTACCATCACCATCTCTTTCGAACTCTTGAAAAAATGAACTACTAGCTAAAATGTTGAAATACTCTTCACCTTTGTCCTCCATCTCTTTGTTTCCTTTCTCATTAAGGTAACCTTGAGCCATCCATAGTTCAATTAACTTATACTTCCGTATTTCAAGGTCTTTCGGAAAAACAGCACAATATGAGAAACAATGTTTTACCTTAGAGGGCAATTCATTGTAACTCAACAACAGAGGGGCCAATAGACCTCTCTCAACCACTTCGTGATCCCATATCTCACTCTTTAAAATATTTTGCCATTCTTCTTCAGTGTTTTTAGACCTTAAAAGGCTACCAATGGTCTTTACAGCTAGAGGTAAGCCCTTGCATTTTCCTACAATTTCTCGACCAATTTTTTTTAAATTCTCACATCCCTCCATGGACTTGCCGAAAAATGCTAATGACTCAAACACCGACCAACATTCCATTTCAGACAATACATTGACAGAGATAACGTCGGTTGATCCCATAATACAGGCAACAGTTTCTTTACGTGTGGTAATTAAAATTTTACTTCCATGGAGACAATTCTTTAGACAGTAGTAGAATGGTTCCCATTTACAGTAATCTTCATTCCACACGTCGTCCAAGACAAGAAGAAATTTCTCCCCCTCAACACATTCTTGAATATGTTGCATGAGAGATTGAAACTCACCAAAGTTAGAGGCAGAACCTGTTAGAGCCTCAATGATTGCTCTAGCGATTCTAAACTCATCAAACGGCTCTGACACACAGACCCATATTCTTTTCTTAAAATTTTTTTTAACATCATCGTTGTTGTAGGCAAATTGAGCAAGAGTAGTTTTGCCTATGCCCCCCATCCCAACCAGTGAGATGATACGGGGGCCTTTTCGCTCTTCACTACTCTCACATAACAACCTATTAACGAGTTCGTTCTTCTCTTTTTCTCTACCAAATATCTCGGACTCATCAATTGAGGAGATACTTGGCACTCGTTGATCCGCTCTCTCATTACTCTTAATGACATTCACAGCAAAACCAAACATGTCTCTCTGTTTGGCAATATCATCAAGAGTTTCGTTGATTTCTTTTATCTTCAGAGCAATGTCACGACGTAAGACAAGTGGTTTGCGGGCAAAGCAAGAGGCAGCAGGAAAGAGGGAGCATACCTTCTTCTTAGGAACGAGAGCATCATTCAGGTGATCATCCACTCCGTCGATCTGCAGTTTGAGCCTTGCAGTGTTCCACTCGCCCAACACATCTTCCATGTCGTAACATGCGTCTCTGAGTTGATCGAGCCAGAGTCTGACAGTTTCCTCTTTTACTTGCCTTTTCTCTGCATCATGGAGCACAGCTTGAACGGCTCGGAGACTGCTGGTCAGCTTCTTCACTTCCTTTCCGACACCCGTTACTAGCCTCACTTGTTCCTTCGCCTCTTCAACAGCCACTGAAATCAGCTGCTCCAAGAGAGGGGAAATGATCGCATCAACCATGGTGAAAAAGAAAAAAGAGAGAGAGAAGAAATTGATGGTGAGTTGTTGCAAAAGTAATTAATGCTGCGAGAAATGAAGGAGATGATAATGCGGTGAAAATGTTGCCGTATTCTTTCAATTCTTATGGTGCTGCAAGAAAAATTCCAATTTAGAAATATTTCATTTCATCAGAAGTTATTGTTATTATCTTTCTTTTCTTTTTATTTGACCTGGTATATGAAACTGACAAAATTGTCATATAATATATTATCTCTCTTTTCAATAATTGAACAAGTTGTTATATAATATACATTATCGTGTGAGCAGATACATTGAGATTTGGAAGCATTGGCTCACAATCACCCATGAACTTGATACTTTTTAGATTGCTAGATCTGAAATATTCATGCATTATTCGCATAGAATATTCGTGAACTGTTTTCAATAATTGAACAAGTTGTTATATAATAATATACGGGTATAACAACTTGTCTCTTTTCAATAATTGAACAAGTTGCTATACAATTTACGGGTAGCAGTTCATGACGTGCAAATAATTTATTAGGAGTGCGCCATGTGTAAAAATTTAATGATTTAATAACCATCTCTTTTTTTTTTTACTTTTTTCTTTTTTTCTTTTTAAATGAAGAGAAAAAGTAACACGCTTTATGACGATCACTGCAGATGACATAATAGATGTAAGTATTTAGTGGCAATTAATTAACAGTGTTATCAAGTAATTGTTTTGGATTCGAATTCAGAGGCTCAGCGGCTCTGCCCTGTCTTTACTAGGTAATTCCCCTGCTTACAAAATATTGTGTTCATAATCTCAATAAATACAGAGATGCAGTCACTTTATGGATGATGATTGGTTGAGAGTCGGTTTAGATTTGAATAAATCTTCGTCAAGATGAAGAATTATTGAAAAGTCAAATAGTATTTTCAAATTGATTGAAAAAGAAAAGTGAACCACATGCATTGCTTTTGTTTTTTCATAATCGGCACCAAAACTGCAGGCATTTGACAATCCTGCACTAAATGAAGAAAAATGGAAAAGTTAGTAAAATTTATCAAATTGACAGAGATGAAGATTGACAAATTGCAGAGGGATTAGGTGGAATAGTGCAAGCTTGAAGCCTATAAATTGAAGCCATTTCTTCATTCTAAAGCATCCCAAAAAAATTAAGTTTATTAGTTTTTAAGTTTTTGAGAGTTTTGATAGTGTGAGCAATTGGAGAGTGTGTGTGAGAGTACTGGGTGTATTTGAGTTATGGGAAAATAATATTTCTTTACTCAAATTTGTACTCAAATAATTATTAATAATACAATTATTTTTCTCTTGTTTTCGTAGATGTAGGTTTAATTACCGAACCACGCAAATTTTGTGTCCATTATTTTTTTATAATTATTTGGTGCGCTTGATTCCGCATTCTGCGCACAACATCTTTAAGTGCAGAAGTAAGAGGAATTGACGCACTTATGACCATTACAGTATGCAGAACATGTCAAAAAATACTTATTTTTGTAGCGAAATTAACATGTACTTATCAAATAACTATTTAGATAAATATATAAAATAGTAATGGTTGAAGTAACTAGATATCTAATTCGTAGATTCAAGATATCGATTAAAAATATTTGCATATTCCTGACAATAACTAATATATAAAATCCTGATTCCGAATGTTTCCACTTCTTAGTTAGATTACCAAAAGGTATTGTAACAGATAAAACCAAACCAACCCAGATGGCCAGATCCTGACATCAAATTGATTTGATCTCTGCTAAATTGAATGGGACCTGCAGCAGCTGCTACCACGCGAAGGACCACCAAATTCTGTAACATTAGTTATATCCTAATAATCAGCAACTATTGAAAGATGCGGATAAAAAAAACACTATATTAATATAAATGTCAAAAATGAAAAAAAAAAGTACAAATATATACCTTGTTTATATTTCATTTATCACGAGAGACAAAAATCAACTCCTCAAGTGTCAAGACCAACATTCAATTTAATGCATAAACTTGTGCCTATGGCCTGCATAAAATGGTTTAACAATTACTACTTTTATGTCTCCTCATTGGATTACAAATATAAACCAAACAATGAAAAACCAAGCAAGAAAGAGGGGGAAAAAAAAGATTACCACCAATTGTTTGTCAGTTGGTAATTAGAATTCCTCATGCAAAAACTTGTTGTGAAAATTTTAATGTACTCGCAAGCGCACGAATCTAGAGATAGAATAGTGGTAACGAGGTTGATCCCACAGGGACTGTTATAAATTGAAAAGTCTAATTTAAATCTAAAATTAATATTAATTCTAACCTAGTTGATCAAATTGAGTTTTAAGAGAAATTAAACTAATTAAACTAAGAAAACAATTAAAGCAAATGAGAAATCAATAAGACAAATTACCAAGGTTTCAGAATCCACCACTATTCAACTAGTAATTATCTAATTATTAATTAATCCCCAATTTTAGAGTGACAACTCGAAATCAATCTGTGTCATCTCATGGATAAAACAATTAAGCCCAAGTAATTAAATCTAATGTAGGTTCTTTTTCTGCTTAATAATATGACATCTAAGAATCTCATGTAAACACATTGAATAACAAAGAGTCAAAGTTTCCTAAGCACTCCATGTAAACAATTTAATGAAAGATATAAAATCAAAGATAATCATGTATAAACTTTATAGATCCAAGCATAGAATTAATCGAATATTAGTCCTAACAATCAATAATGCATGACAGAATTGATGAAAAGATTTTATTAACATCCAATTAATCATGTGAAATAAAAATCATAATCATCAAAGAACATATATAGAGAATTAATTAAATAAAAAGATAATTATTTTATTGAATAGGGTTTCATCCTTAACCTCAGTATAAGAAAATTAATTAAACATACTTGAATTGGGAGTAACACAAGAAATAAAATCAGTCATGGAAGCCGAAATATTGCTACTGCCGATTGCTCTCTTCCAGCCCTTGCGTCTGTACTCCCTTCTGGCGGCTCCCCTTCTCCAAAAGCCAAAAGCTTACTTTTATAATCTTTGAAATGGACCCCACCTCTTAAATCCTAAAGCCAAAAGGCTTACTTCGGCCTTTGGCCGAAGTGGTGGGCTGCTGCCCTCACAAGCATTGTGAGGGCAGCGGTTCTAGCCCCCACAAAAGCATTGTGGGGGCTAAATGTTCTTTATATCCTTCTCCCTTACGAAATGCAAGTAGAGTATGGACATCCTCTCCTGTGAGGGGTTATTTGTATTGGGCATGTACTTCATAGAATTCATTGTAATAATATAAGTCTCAATCATGTATATCTGACTGTAAATATCAGTGTAATATCTCTGCTACAATAAGCAGTTGTTGTAAATATCTGTATAATGCAGTAATCTGATGATTAATCAGTTCAAAAAAAAAAAAAGCCAAAAGGCTTGCCCTTTTATTTGCTTTAGCTCTCACACGTGATCACCAATTAAGGTTGCACTAGGATTCCTTTTTTCCAATTGTAAAAGCCAAGTGTGGGCCCCTTTAAGTTGCTTTCCATGCATTACAATGCTATGCACGTGTAACTTAACTAAGCTAAAGCCAATGTTATGTTTAAATTCTTCTTCATGTGCTAGATCAATTAATTTACTAGCTTCGGTTTCCTCGGCTTCACTTCCACATGCATGTATGTCTAATTGCTTCTTAAATCAATTAATTAATGCTTCCAAAATTGAGCTCCCTTATATCCTTTTTTATTCATAATCTCCAATTACTCCCCTATTCAATAAAATAATTTAATTAATTAAAAATAACAAATAAAAATAACTAGTAATTATATAATTAAGGGTAAAATATGTATATAAATTATGCTCATCAGCCATCCTCTGACATAGTTAACACCCAGGTAGATGTTGGGAATGTGCGATATCTTACGCCAATCCACTCCTTTCCCCACTCTGTATCGTCTTTGGAAATTGAAACAGTTAAATATCACCTGTCTATGCAGTGCTTTTAATTTCTGGCAATTACTAATTTTCAAGAAAGAAGAGCGTGGCATGATTGTACTCCCGTAATCCCACTCTTTCAGTACATCCATAGTCCATCGAGTCAATTCTGAGGTCTTTCATTCTGGGACAGGCAATAAGATTAACAGAGGAGCCAATGCCATTATCACTTTCGGTAATCATTTTCTGCTTCCAAAAATTGATTACCCACTCTTTTCACTCTGTCAAGATTGTAAACAATAAGGCTCTCAAGGGACGGCAATTTTAAAAGAGAAGAATTGTAAATAAGTTAAAGCTTGCAAAATACAAAGCAGTCTAAAGCATCCACTCACATACAGTCTATTTTAGCATTGGCATGTTTTTGTAGAAAAAAGAAAAATCACAAAAAAGGATCATTAATTTGACTAGGCCTTACTTTGAAGTTAATTAAAATGCATGAAAATTGTTGTTGGTAAAAGTATTGTTGTAATTATGATTTAAAAAAAGAAAAAGAAAAAGAGGTGGTGCTGTAATTTTATAATATATTTGGCTTGTACCCTTTGCTACTGTGATTTGAATACACGGGAAGAAATTAATTGAGTATGAATCACATTGTTTGATCTTGAATGATTCTAGAAAGATTTTCATTATTTCTGGCATTTCCATGGGTGTAGCCGATGAGTTAGGGCAAGGGTCTATTTCTGGATGTGCACGAATTTTTTTCTGAATTTAAATATAAATTGATGTGATGATCTGGCTGCTTATGCTTGCTTCACTTTGAGACTAACATAAAAATTACTGAGCATCATTTTTCAAAAATATAAAATTACTCTCACTGAACAGTTTTTTTTAAAAAAGAGTCGTTACAATTTATACACGGATATTATAATACAAAAATATTTAGAAAATAACTAGGGTAAAAGCTCGTTTCATCTCTATATTTTAAAGTTGGCGCTCATTTTATCTTTATATTTTAAAAATGCCTCAAAATATCCATACCTTTAAACTATTGACATCTCTGCTGTTACTTTTTGTTTATTTTGACTTACTTTTACAATATTATCCTCTTACAATAATGTTTCTTTTTATGAAATTAATAAAAAGGAAAGAAATTAAATTATCAATTTAACCCAAAAATAAAGTGAAAACAAAAAGAATATATATTAACTTTTGTGAAAGCTTACATGTGTCCAAAAATAAATTTATTATGAAAATAATTAAATTACCTTTTTTTTGGACATTAGTAAAAAAAATATTAATATATTAACTTCTCAGCAATGTGTTCCAAAAAAAAAAGTAACATATATTAATTTTTTTCTATTTTATTTTTTGAGATTAAATTGATAATTATTTTTTTACGAATGTTTAAAAAAATTATTGTAAGTAGGTAATATTGTAAAAAAAAAGCCAAAAGCAACAAAAAGCAAGAGGAAAGATGGTAATAATTTAACATCGGGGATGATTTAAGATATTTTTTTAAAAAATAGAGATTAAACGAATACTAATCTCAAAATATAAGGACTATACAAATATTTAATTATAAATAAATAGTTATTTTAGCCTCCATATTTCTTGAAGATGAAATGAAAGCAACAACATGACAAAATTTCCCCACCGTACTTATACTACATGCGTGTATGTCCAATTTTAGGGGCCGCCTCTACGTCCTACAATTATTAAACCCCTCTTTCAAGTATGATAAAGACATTAAAGATCACCAAAATCTGCCCTATGGGTTTATTAATTAATTTCCATTTTTAATGTTACCTAACTACTAGACTTAAATTATTAAGTAATTAAACACCTTATACGTATCATGTAAAGCCAACATGCGTCTACATATACAAACACATACCTTGTCCCACCCATCCGCCTCAAATTTTAATTTAATTTTGATATCCTATATCATATCCATTGATATTATTATCATCTCTATATTAAACGAGCTAATTATTTTACATTTGGAATAAATAAAAAAATACAAGCTTGTACTCCATGTTACTCTCAATTTGAATACTAAGAATAATTTGTATATGTATCAAGTTGTCTGATCTTGTCTTCTTTTTTAATTATTTAAAGTTTAAACACAGGACATTGATATAATATTTCTGGCATTTCTCGGAAGCAGTAGAATAGCTAGGGCAACCGTCTAATTTGTTAATTTGCACTAATGCTTTTTTTTAATTAAAAAATTAAATGTTGATGTGGGTGCTTATTTTATTAGTAGCTTCCATTTTAGTTACGACATACAAATAATTGAGTGTCAATGAGTTATTTGACAGCGCTGTAAATTCTTAATCATAATTTAAAGTTGATTTTTGAAGACTATTGACTTGATTAGGATTGATAGAATAGAACCACAATTCTAATTTCCTATACCAACTTTAATATTATAATCATGTTTTTTTTTCTAATTTCTTACCAACACATCTTTATTTATTTATTTTTAGAAGTACCAATACATCTTTAGGACATTGATTCTGTTAAAAAAAAAAAAGTAATTGATTTTCCTCGTGTTACTATGAACTTTGTTGTAAGATGAGAACGACACAACGTTTACTTACATTACCGAACGACAATGCGGTTTCTGTTGAAGAAATAAAATGCCATCGATTAGTCCAACGAGGTAAAATACTACTCAAGTCCGAATTGGCTAAATGCATACAAGTCCCCACAATGTTAGTAAATATTATTAAATCCCCTCCTTCACAACCTGCGTTTAAATCCCCTCCTTCACAACCTGCGTTCCCCAACTCTAACCCATTCCTAGGGGTGGGCAAAATACCCGACCCGACCCGACCCGACACGATCCGACCCGAAAAAATTCGGGTTCGGGTCGGTTCGGGTTGTTATTGAAACCCGAACAGGTGAAAAATTACAAACCCGATCGGGTTGTGATCGGGTCGAGTAAAACCCGATCCGATCCGAATACCCGATCGGGTCGCCAAAAAAAAAAATATCACTAAACCTATAAACACATCACACATGCACACACCAGACACCACACACACGGCCACACAAAGTTACAACTCAAAAAGTCACAAAAACAAGTGGCTAAAAAAAATTGACAAATAAAAAACAAAACATAATTATAACCCACACACACAGGCCACACAAACATTGAAACATATCTTCGCTGCCTTCACACTTCACAGTCCTCATCCCCACAGCCCTCATCCTTAACACTCACGACTTCACACACACACACAAATATCGCAAAAGCCAAAAGCAAAGCGGCAGCTAGCAGCCAACGCAGAGAAGAGAACGGAGGAAGCGCAGCCAGCGCATGCAGCCACCTAACCCGTGACTGGATCTACTGCTCCGCGACATCCGTAGCTACCAGATCTGCTGTTGCCGGATATCTACAGGATCTGCTGCTGCTGGATCCGCTGCGCTGCTATCGGATATGCTGCTGCAGCCTCCACCATCACCGAGTTCCACCGCGAAGGCGCAAACCGGCAACCCAAATTCTTTTCTTTTTTGATGTTTTGATGGGATATAATAATATATTATATATTATCTGTTAATTGCTAAGTATATGTATTGTTAAATGTTAATAATAAAATGAGGGAACTTCTTGTATCGAAAATTTTGGAGTTTAATTTATTAAGTCTGTGGAAGCTTAAATAATATGTATGTATGATTTGTTTTGTTTTGTTTTTAATGAATAGATTAAGCAGATTAAGCATTAAAATTAAATATTTTGCATTTGATCTGTGCAGTGTTTCACCCGACCGAATTAACCCGAATTTAACCCGATTATTTGACCCGATCCGATCCGATCCGAATATGTTCGGATCGGGTCGGATCGGGTTACAACTTCGGGTTGAGTTCGGATGAATTCTTTTCTAACCCGATCAACCCGAAATCCGATCGGGTTGATCCGAACCCGACCCGAACCCGAAAATGCCCACCCCTACCCATTCCTTCCCGGGGTTTTTAATTAAATACCCTTTAATAGTTTCAAAATTATTTAAATACCCCCTCTCTTTTTGGTTTTCATGGATACCCTAACAAATGTGAGCAAAGTCAAGAATACCCTTAATGAATGCATCAAATGCACTCAATGAATTCTCTTCATATTTCTTTCCTCATTTCTTTCACCTAAATCTATTTTTGCTGCCGATTCTTTCAAAATCTCTCATAACTTCTTACACAAATACAATTATGTATTCATTTCTTTAACACCCACTCTTTCTTTAAAGGTGCATTGCTTATTAAACAACCCAATAAGATATGGAGCCAATTGCGCCCGGTACACCTCCATACTTCAAAAATTATCTCAATACCCTAAAATCTATTTTTGCCGAAATTTTCATCGATACCCTTTAAAAACGAATAGGAAATTACTAAGCTATCCTCATTTTAAAACATTTCAACTCAACGGACAGCACCTCTCCCATTCTCTACTGAAGCAAACAAACACTCATCTGCTGCAATTCCCTCCATTATCAAAACTCAAACAAACAAACACTGCAATTCTCTCACTGGCATCACCTCTACTGAAACAAACATTCATTCTCCATATATGGTAAATCGAACTTCAACACGAGCAAACTAAGCCTGAGAAGGAGAAGCTGCCACAACTGAGAAAGTGAAGCATAGTTCGTCACTACATAATCGCCGGAGAGAGTTGATCATTTACTGCAAAATTGTTAGAATGTAACTAGTTGAGACAAATAATTCCATGTAATTAGTTTTCTTGTTAATATTCAAGGGAAAAAAATAAAAAGTTAGGGTTTTATATTGAAAAAATAGATTAATTAGTTGTGGGTCTCTCATAACATGTTCGAAAATAAATTTCTAGTTGTTTTGCTGCATGCAAATTGTGAAAAATTAATGGATTGTGCTGATTATAATTTTGTTATGTAACACAAGATTTGGTCGTGTAAGGTTATGTAAGATTCAAGGTTGTGTTTTACACGACCTTCATGTATTGCACGATTACACGACCTTCATGTATTACACGTTTACACGACCTTCATGTATTGCATGTTTATACGACCTTCATGTATTATACAATTATACGATCTTCTTGTATTACACAATTACACGACCTTCAATTCCACATTTTGTTTCTTGTCAATAGAAACTGCACATTACATTTAGTTTAATTAGGCTCACAATAAATTGGAATTGTGCATATACATTTACCTTGTGAAATGTCATTAGTTAGAGAGATTCTTAATTTCCAATTATAAGTCATGGTAAGTCATAATATGTCTAGTTATGAGTGAAAATATTTTATCACTGCGAATGGTGTTCTTATGTGTATAACATTACATTAATTTCCTATAGCTGATATTTTTTTTCTTAATTGATTTCATGGATTAATTATATGCAGGCATTCCTCATGTATGCTTGTATGCTTGGCCAGAGGAAGAAAGCACTTTGAAGATAAAAAGAAAAAGAAAAAAAACTTTTTAAATGGTTGTAATATGTTTAATTGCGATTTTAAAATTACACGAATTTTCCATTAATCATTAGATTAATTTAGTTCTTTAAAGACTTAATTTGTGCTAAGAATTTATATTTGCTGCTATGCAGAAAATGTCAATGAAAATTATTAAAAAAAGAAGTGAAATTAAATTGGAATTTAAAAAAATTCCACATCATCATTGGTTTGAATTGTAACTGGTGGCATAGGATCAGATGTCTTAAGTTTGAACTTCGTTGTGATTTCGAATTCCGAAGTATTTATATCAATAACTTCAGCTATCTTCTCCACCAATGCAGCATATATTGTCGATCGTGGTATCATTATCCCTTTAGCCTTTGAACTTTTGAACTTATACTCGTCATTTTGTTTAATCTATTCACCATTGAAGAGAATAGACACACGTACCAAAACCATATCTGATGATACAATAAAAACAATAATATTAAATTTCATATACAAGTAACTACACGACCTACATGACCCATATGACTATATTACTTACACAACTTACACGACTATATTTCTTACGTGACTTACACGACTATATTTCTTACATGACCTACACGACTTACACGACTATATTACTTACACGACCTACATGACTAACTATATGACGTACACGGTATCAAAAGAATGCACGACTCGAAATATTTTCGTCATAAATAAGTTATATTGCTGAAAAAAATAATTAAACAACCTACATTGCATATATTTCTACGTATAAGAAAAAATGGTGAAAATAAAATATTGTAATGTGAGGAAAATTTCTAAATTTTCCTAAAAATTAAAAAATTTAAAACCCAACAACATTAACATACCTTATTGGGTTGTTTAATAAGCAATGCACCTTTAAAGAAAGAGTGGGTGTTAAAGAAATAAATACATAATTGTATTTGTGTAAGAAGTTATGAGAGATTTTGAGAGATTCTAAGAGATTTTGAAAGAATCGGCAGCAAAAATAGATTTAGGTTAAAGAAATGAGGAAAGAAATATGAAGAGAATTCATTGAGTGCATTTGATGCATTCATTAAAGGTATTTCCGACTTTGCTCACATTTGTTAGGGTATCCATGAAAACCAAAAAGGGAGGGGGTATTTAAATAATTTTAAAACTATTAAAGGGTATTTAATTAAAAACCCCTAAGATATGTTAATGTTGTTGGGTTTTAAATTTTTTAATTTTTAGGAAAATTTAGAAATTTTCCTCACATTACAATGTTTTATTTTCACAATTTTTTCTTATACGTAGAAATATATGCAATGTAGGTTGTTTAATTATTTTTTTCAGCAATATAACTTATTTATGGCAAAAATATTTCGACTCGTGCATTCTTTTGATACCGTGTACGTCATATAGTTAGTCATGTAGGTCGTGTAAGTAATATAGTCGTGTAAGTCGTGTAGGTCATGTAAGAAATATAATCGTGTAGGTCATGTAAGAAATATAGTCGTGTAAGTCGTGTAGGTCATGTAGGTCGTGTAGTTACTTGTATATGAAATTTAATATTATTATTTTTATTGCATCATCAGATATGATTTTGGTACGTGTGTCTATTCTCTTCAATGGTGAATGGATTGAGCAAAATGACGAGTATAAGTTCAAAGGTTCAAAGGCTAAAGGGATAATGATACCACGATCGACAACATATGTCGCATTGGTGGAGAAGATAACTGAAGTTATTGATATAGATACTTCGGAATTCGAAATCACAATGAAGTTCAAACTTAAGACATATGATCTTATACCACCAGTTACAATTCAAACCAATGATGATGTGGAATTTTTTTAGATTCCAATTTAATTTCACTTCTTTTTTTAATAATTTTCATTGACATTTTCTGCATAGCAGCAAATATAAATTCTTAGCACAAATTAAGTCTTTAAAGAACTAAATTAATCTAATGATTAATGGAAAAATTCGTGTAATTTTAAAGTCGCAATTAAACATATTACAGCCATTTAAAAAGTTTTTTTCTTTTTTTTTTTATCTTCAAAGTGCTTCCTTCCTCTGGCCAAGCATACAAGCATACATAAGGAATGTCTGCATATAATTAATCTATGAAATCAATTAAGAAAAAAAAATATCAGCTATAGGAAATTAATGTAATGTTATACACATAAGAACACCATTCGCAGTGATAAAATATTTTCACTCATAACTAGACATATCATGACTTACCATGACTTATAATTGGAAATTAAGAATCTCTCTAACTAATGACATTTCACAAGGTAAAGGTATATGCACAATTCGAATTTATTGTGAGCCTAATTAAACTAAATGTAATGTGCAGATTCTATTGACAAGAAACAAAATGTGGAATTGAAGGTCGTGTAATTGTGTAATACAAAAAGATCGTATAATTGTATAATACATGAAGGTCGTATAAACATGCAATACATGAAGGTCGTGTAATCGTGCAATACATGAAGGTCATGTAATCGTGCAATATATGAAGGTCGTGTAAAACACAACCTTGAATCTTACATAACCTTACACGACCAAATCTTGTGTTACATAACAAAATTATAATCAGTACAATCCATTAATTTTTCACAATTTGCATGCAGCAAAACAACTAAAAATTTGTTTTCGAACATGTTATGAGAGACCCACAACTAATTAATTTATTTTTTCAATATAAAACCCTAACTTTTTGTTTTTTTTCCCTTGAATATTAACAAGAAAACTAATTACATAGAATTATTTGTCTCAACTAGTTACATTCTGACAATTTTGCAGCAAATAATCAACTCTCTCCGGCGATTATGTAGTGATGAACTATGCTTCACTTTCTCAGTTGTGGCAGCTTCCCCTTCTCGGGCTTAGTTTGCTCGTGTTGAAGTTCGATTTACCATGTATGGAGAATGAATGTTTGTTTCGGTAGAGGTGATGCCGGTGAGGGAATTGCAGTATTTGTTTGTTTGAGTTTGATAATGGAGGGAATTGCAGCAGATGAGTGTTTGTTTGCTTCAGTAGAGAAGGGAGAGGTGATGTCCGTTGAGTTGAAATGTTTTAAAATAAGGATAGTTTGGTAATTTTTTAGCAATTTTGAAAGGGTATCGATGAAAATTTTAGCAAAAATAAATTTTAGGGTATTGAGATAATTTTTGAAGTATGGAGATGTACCCGGCGCAATTGGCACTTCCTTCCCTGCAGACCAAAATAACAGAAGAAACTTGATGGAAAAACGAAGAACAAAACCATAAATCCGCAAAAGCACGGCCTCCCCAAACCAAGAAAAAAAACAATAATCACGATACCTTCATACCAAGAAGTGATAAATTCAACAAACCCACTACAAAATCTCTTCACCCCATCTCAGTCTTTCTCTCAAGCCTTCTCTTTCATCAAATCCTCTTGAGTTTTACAACCCTCCTCCTCCTTCCGCTAAACCACCCACCACTTCCTAGAATCCCACTTCAAGGTTTCTTCTTTATTTTAAAAAAAAATTATTGATGCTGATTTTTTTTTTTTTTTGGGTTTATGTGAATTGTGAGTTTGTTTGTTTATTACAGTCAAGGTGGTGAACAGATTGTTGGGACTGCTTCAGCTTTAGCTTCTTCGTCACAGTCTATTCAGAGCCGTAATGCAATTCTTGTTAGTCACAGTCAGGTGAGGTTGTTTATTTGTTCATTTAATTTGTATAAAAGATCCTATTTTTGTTGTGTTCCCTTGTGTTTCTTGAGCATATTGAGAGAAAAGCTAGCTAAAAACTGAAAACGTGGGTTCCAACTTAGCTTATTGGCTATGTGTACATGACTTTTTTTTTTTTTTTTTTTGTAGGTTGGAGTTTTTTAGACCTTGGAGTGAGCCCCTCTATTTATATAGCTTCTGGAATTTTTGCGACTTTTTTCTAGTGCATGTAAAATCTTGGAATCGACGGTGCGCTCTCATTGGCTTTTACATTTTTTCTCGTCAAAATGTAAACTTCTTAGGAGTTATGTTTGTGTTCCAGTGAACTTGTTAGTTAGTAGTGGTTCAGATTGAATAAATTTTGATTTGCAAAAAATTAGCTCAAGTCTGAAAGTTCTTTTATCCATATGCAGAAGGGAAATCCCTTGCTTAAGCATATAAGAAATATGAGATGGGCTTTTGCGGATGTTGTTTGTGGCTACTTGCTTGGGCAGAACTCATGTGCCCTTTATCTAAGGTTTGAACTTCTAAACAATGTCTTCCTTCTCATTCTGTGTAAACATGATGAAAATGTTTTTGTGCTACATATTTCACATCCAATAGTTAAACTACTGATAAAGATAACCTGCCATGTAGTCGGTCTGTTTCCACTAGTATTATGAATCAGCAAAGTTTCTTAGTTATTGGTTAATTGTTGAAGTAGAATAATTGACAATCCGTCCAAATTGATGGTTTTGCTAAGCGAAATCCAGTTTAGATCGTACTTTTATGCTTAAAAAGATTGATATTTAGTCTTGCTTGCACACCTGCACTTCAGTTCATGATGCTTTCTATCCTGTGATATATATGTTTTTATGCTGCATTTTCGTTTTTCATTGGAATTAATAAGTAAAGGATGATATATGTGCTGTGGCATAACTCATCTAGCAATTTATGCGTAAAATAATCTGCTTGGCTTGTGTTAAACATCTTGTTGATATTTGTATCAATTGCAATTGAAATATGCTCTTATGCACCAAAATTCATCAAATTAGTTGCTTGGTACAGTCTTCGGTATCATCTGCTGCATCCAGATTACCTATACCATCGTATAAGGGAATTACAAAAGAACTTCATGTTACGCTTTGTTTTATGCCATGTTGATGTGGTAAGCATCTCTTGTCAATTGACAATCTATTCATGCCTTTCTAGGTATTCGACTGGATTAATCATTTTAAATGATATTTGGAATCCATAAAAGCAATAATAAGTTCTGTCATTTGCATGTTTATTTATTATTTTCAGTGTATGAGATGAAGGATATATTGCTCTTTTTCTTATTGGTTTCAGGAGGATGTAGTTAAGCCTTTACTCAAAGTTACTAAGACAACACTGCTTCATGATTGTACCCTGTTATGTGCTTGGAGGTAAATTTTTAATTTTTTTAATTTCCTTTTCTGTTTAGTAAGTAGAAATAAGATTATGTCAAGATATTGTTTGTGGAATTGGGACTTCAACACTGCTGTCACTGTTTGATACTGTTTACTTCCTTTTTATGATGGCAATGTAGTAAGATTGTGTATATACTTTCTAAATCTTCTGTTTGACAATGTGCTCTTGTGGTTTTTATGCACTTTTGGGACTTGATGTTGTTTATGAAGTTGGACTATTTTTTGTTTCAAGGGACTTGTTTATGATAAAAATTAAGAAACATGTTTATTGGGGTTGGACTGGGCTAAATATGGTTTTTCATTGACCAAATTTTCAAAATTGTTTGTTTGTAGCTAGGAGGAATGTGGTTGCTACTTGGAGACTATAAAAGTCTATGAAAACAAGCAAGCAGACCTTATCCAAGGCCAATTGGATACCGACTATTTATCGCAGGTCTCTTAACTTCTGAGGTTTCTGGCACTCAATAAATTTATGTTTACATTGGCAAAAATCGGATCTTCAAGGACAAATAGCTAGTGCGTTAACAATTCCTAGTTTTTTGCAGTGATTAATCTGAGACTGTGCCTTTTGATGTAGCTAACCCATGCCCTCACATCTGTTTGGAGTGTTAACAAGACTGATGTTGTCACCCTAGAGTCTACTTTTGGGGTATGCTTCCTTTCTTTATTCACAAGTCCATGTGCTTGGGGGTTGTATTGAAAGTATATGTTCCTATGGGCCTAATGGACATGTTTTTTGCTGTCTGTTTCGCATATCATGGATGCATCAATGGAAGACCTGGCTGGTTGCCCTGGCATAGTAGAGCGCAAGGTATTCTGTTCATCTCCAAAGAGAGACGTGTCATTTGATGGAATTTTGTCCTTCTATTCTGTGATGCACTTCTGTATACTATTATGTGTCGTAAATAAAGGGTTCCATATTATTAAACCTACTTTTTCATTATGTTCCTGGATCAGGTTAAATGCTTGTATGACACTTTTCATGAACCATTTAAGCGTGTAGTTTCCCATCACCCTCCTATTCCAGAAACTCCTTCCCTGAAGGATGTCGAACCTTCCTCCGTGAATGAAGTAACAAAAGTGAAGAAAGACACAGAAGAACGTAAACAAAACGTAGGAAGAAAGAACCGGAATTAGCTGTTAAGTCAGCCCTATCTGCTGCATTTTCCATTTATGCTGATAAGATGGGTGAGAAGAAAAACAGTTCATCTCAGGTAGGGGAAAATAGTGCTTCGAAATCAGGTGCTGAAAATAACAATTCTGGTAAACGGGACAGCTAAGTGATCATTCTCTATCCTCCAGAATTCACAATAACCTTAAAAGCAAGAAACTGGAACGAGAATTGCTGAGAATAGATCAAGCATCCTTGCGAAAGAGGCAATGGCAGCAGAACTAACACACTCATTAACAATGCATATTAACTAACACACTCATTAACAATGCATATTTACAGGCTTCTCTGTCCTCCCCATTTAGATGATGTTGGAGGAGGAGGCAGGAAATTCTTTACCTAATTCTGTGCACCTAGTAAGATTCTTTACCTTTAGGGTTGAGAAACTCTGCACACCAGACCTTAATTTATATGTATGTATAAATTTTTGTAGTAGCTATTACAATATCAATGGATTCTCTGAAGCTGCACAGTTTAACCCATTGTCTGAATCATGGTGAAGATTTGTTGAATTAGAATTTGCCACATCATAGTAATCAACCACAAGTTTTTCCAGAATAAATTGGCAACATTACAGTTGGACCTTCTTCTGATAAAGCCCATCTTTACAGAAAGCTTCACATAATTGCATTTTGATTCTGTTCTTATCCTGACTATGAATGAAAGTGATGGGCTAGCTACAGCATTGAAATTTGCTGGAATCTTGATAACTTACAGCTATCACCATATAATCTTTCTAGTACAATAGACGTTTGTAATTTTCCTTTTTTTTTTTTTTTTTTTTTGTCCTTTTAACATTCTCTGTCGGACTTGCATTGCATGTTTCTTTAACTTTCTCCAGCATTTTCTAATGTCATTTTCTCTTCCTGGTGTATATACTGTCTGCATGCGAAAAAAAGTTATTCTCAGTGCAAATTTCTCGAAAAAAGAAACATGCAAGTGCTGGTTAACATAATATATGACAAGATTCTTTTCTGAAGATTCGTTCTGTCAAAGTTTGAGCCAATAAGATAGTGATGATCCAATTGGACTGCTAGTTGCCTCTTTGTTCTCGTTTTTTATATGCAGATCATGAACGATTTTTTATTCTGAATTTTGTGTCCCAAGAAGACTAACTAGAAAATTACTTTGCTTCCTATTCACTCATGGAATTCTGTATTAGGTTTTTCGGGAGACGCGGCTTTTGACCCATAGTTGCCATGAAATAGAGTGAAAAGTAACTAATAAGTGATTGTGATTATAAAAAGTAATTATATGGTTATAAAAAGAGTAATAATATAATTACAAACTCTTATATAAATTTATTTTGTACAAACTGATGTGGCATGATAAGATTGGTTGAATTAAATATCACTTGACCTATATGATTTGTTTTTATTATTTTATATTTTCATTCAACCAATAAATTAATGATACATCAGTTTGTACAAGAGTTTGTAGTTGTATCATTACTCAACTAAAAATATTTACCAAATATATCTTAACTGTTGTACTTTTAAAATTAAGCTGAATGCTGAAATATGACATTTATTAACAAGCTCCCCTATTTAGTTTTTCTTATATACTTGTATGATCAAGTTATTACTAAATTAACAAAACGTTTCTACAGAGAAACTGAAAAGAAATAACAAAAGCCATCAATTTTATTCTTCATTGTGACATTATGTAGGATGCCTTTCTGTGAGGTCCAATTGCATGAATTGAAATAGTAACGGGGCATAATTTCCAGATGCCACAGAGTTTCTAATGCCTAGGACTAGGTGTTTGATGCTGAAATCTGGAGGAACCAAAGGAAATTGCACCCGCAGCATTGTTCTTCACTAGAGGGATCAATGATTGGACCACATCTGTCATTAGCGGCCGATAAGCTGCTTCTGGTTGCACACACACGGCTGCAATTGCAGCTATCTACATAATGATTTCAACAAGGAAAAAAAAAAGATTTGATCAGATTGGATTTTTCTATTAACAAAAATAGTTAAAGCAATAGGGAATTAAGCTGACCTGAATCAAATCCTTCTTTGGGTACTGGCCTTGTAGTGATGGATCAACCATTTCCACTGCTTCTTCTCTGCTAGTTAATCTTGGAAGAGCCTGCAAAATTTATTGGATTCGAAGTTAAAAATTCTTCAGAATTTTTAACTTGAATTTCATTTTTACATAAAATTATGGCAATGCATTTTGGCAACCACTACTAACCCATGAAACGAGAACGTGTTCTCCAGGAGGCCTATTGGGATCAACTGGTACACGGCCTGTTAAAAGCTCTAAAAGAACCACACCATAACTATAAACATCTGATTTTGTAGTAAGCTTCCCTGTAGAAGCATACCTGCATTTACATGAACCAAAGTTTCTCAACATTAGAAGTGATCAAGAAGAGTATTTTCATATGATTTCTACTCACTTAAATTAGGACCCCTAAGCAACTGTTGTGTTTCAACTTAATTTTAAAAGAATAATAGTTAATGTGTTTGATATTCATTTTGGAACAACAATGTGGATTAAAAGTCAATTAGACCCCGTCTAATGTAAATTGACTCTGATGTTACAAACTTACTATACAATGTGTTCCTAAAATATAAAAAAATATTTGGAACACAAGATGTAGTAAAATGTAACGTTGGAGCCGATTTAACAACTTGCATATTGTCCAGGATTAAGGCATTTAATAATAAAATGATAGTAAGTCTAATGGGGTGCGTACTTGCTTGTGACAGACAGCATATTTATTTGAATGTTAAATGATAAACTGATAATGCAAGTATGAAACTCGAGTGCACATGATAGATGATGGAGCACACTCACTCTGGAGCAAGGTATCCAGTGGTCCCCAGTACACGCGTTGAAATCTGACCATTGATCTTATCAGAAACCATCTTGGCCAATCCAAAATCAGTCACCTTGGCTCTGAAGTTTTGGTCCAGTAGAACATTGGAGCACTTAAAATCACGGTGGATCACAGGTGGCGTTGCCTGCTCGTGAAGGAACTCAAGGGCCCTAGCACAATCTAGGGCTATGATCAAGCGAGTCCCCCAATCCAACGGCTGATATCGGTTGTTGTGGCGGTGAAGATGTTGTTGGAGAGTACCATTTGGCATGTATTCAGATATTAGAAGCCTGTGATTTTGGTCAGCACAATAGCCAAGTAGCTCCACCAATTGAGGAGAATGCAAGCGGCTTAACAAATCAACCTACATTAGACAACTTGTTATTTGTCTTTGCACCCGTGAGCAAGTTTGAATTAGAAGCCATATATACTTTAGAAAAGTTAATGATTAGATAAATAAACAATTTGAGTGAGAGAGAAGAGTTTCTAAGTCAACTCTATTTTTAGTTGCTTAAATCATAATCAACATGATTAGAAACTAGAAAGTCAAAATTAACATACGAGTGCCTTTTTTAAATGAGACCAGACTACCTTACAACTGTTGTTATTTGTTTGTTACAACGGTGAGCCACCCCCCCCCCCCCCAAATTAGTTATCTAAATTTTTTTGTTAAACTTCCTTAATTGTACATTAGACTCATTAAATTTTATATTACAACAACTCTTATAACTGTAATGAAAATTTTAAGAAACATACAGAATAATTATGACCAATAATAACGAAATTTTTTTGAGATTTTGCATCATAAATATGAAATGAAGAAAGAGTTACATTAATTGTGAGATTGTTTACATTGTCAAGAGTGGAAAGAGTGAACATTTGATCCAGAAACCTCCAATTATAAGCATATTTTTATTAGAATTAACATTGATTTTTATTGAGATTTGTAATGCACGATATATATTAAGAGGAAGAAAAAGCAAGAAAGGAATAAACGAAGGAAACAAAGAGAGAGATAGAGAGAGAGAGAGAGAGCAAATGAATACAAATAGATAGTAAATGAAGTCACAATCTCACACTCACCTCCATTCTGAAGGCACGTTCCCTTTGCTTTCCATCTCTGTGCAACTTCTTAATGGCAGCCACTGTCCCATCACTTAATACTCCTTTGTACACAACCCCAAAGCCTCCATTTCCAATCACATTGCCCTCGCTAAAATTCTCTGTGGCCGTTTCCAATTCCTTGTATGTGAAAACTTGTACTACTCCTTTATCTCTCACATAATTATAAGCAGTAGTTGGAGCAGCAGGTAGCACATTGTTACTCCTTACATGACCCCCATTAAAACACCCTCCTTTAACATCTACAACAATGTTGGAGCATACCCAGATCAAAATTTTGCATTAATTTTACAAATAATAACTAAGAATAAGAAATGGTATTAGTTATTACCTGGGCTACAGGTTGAGTTGATGGTCATGTGAGCAATGAACCTACTGCTGCCACTTTTATTGTCTTTGAAGCTGCTGCCATGGCTATCTTCTGAGGATGATTTAAGTCTTCTGAGCATTAGTACAAGAAGAAGCAATGCTACTAACACGATGACTGAGATGACTGAGACAATGATAATGATAATGGAATGAAAAGAAAGAATGGCATGGCGATGAACATGTGACTGATCAGAAATTGAGCTGTTATGAAGATAATGCTTATGATGAGTATGGCTGCTTTTAGCATCTGGTGCAATTGCAGTACCGTTGCTAGTTTCCATAAGCATACAAAGAGAAGGGGGAAAAAAAGAGAGAGAGATGAGATTTTGTTAAAATGAGGTGAAGGAATGGAAGAATAAAGAAGAATTTTTATTTTTGCCTTCCTATGAGGTCGCTTATGGCATTGGCTGTATGGCCAGAAATTTATTTTTAATTTTTTTTTCTCTCTCCGTGTCTCGTGAATAGTAAAGCGGCTAGTGTGTACTTGAATTTGTCTATTCTTTTGTTTCTTGCTAAGGAATAGTCTCTGTCTCTTTGTATCAGAAAATTTTGGAAGCTTTTTGCATTATTTTTTTTCATCCTTTTTTGCATAATCAAATTATTACCTAATAATAACAACCAAGCCAAATCCTCTGTATATTATATTTTGCAGTGAGCCAAAGTTTTGTTTTATCTCAATCTTCAATAATTGTCTCTTGTAACTTTTATGTGACATTTGCATTTTCAGAAATTTAAGAACCACTCGTTATTATGATGATAAATTATTTTCTTACAAACGTGAGAAGATATTCAAGTTTTCTCATGTGCTTATGTGATATGTGGAGAAGATTTTCCACTTCTTTTAGACTCACATGTCTGAGTTGCACTATAAAGCATGTAATGTCTCGACAAATTTTTTATTATATTATTACTTCTATTCAGATAATCTACCTCCAATCATATTGCAGTGCACATGGAGAGATGCATGTTGTTTCAATATTATCTAATCAGATTCCAAAGCCTAAAAATTGATCATCCACCAATCATATCCCACATCTTAATCTTGATATGAGTAGAATTTAATTACAAAATCTATTGCGCTAAAAAATTTTATTAACTGAATCGATTTCTATTCATCTGTCAATTAAATTTTAAAAGGTTTGATGTGCAGTGCTATTCATTCTCATCATCGTGATTGGAAAATTTTCTGATAAGGGAAGAAAATAACTGAAATCCATTCACCGGGAAGCCCACAAAAATTGTTGTTTTTGTAAAATCCATGTCTGCATTTATTGAGGGAGACCTTGAGGGAGCAATTAACTTCAGATGAGCTGCTACTCGTCCCTGAAAGACCAAATCCATTCTGTCAAATTGATAATCTTATCGGGTACCAGCTCATTTAATATTTTTTGGCCTATAGCTGCTAGCCCACTTGACACTCAACTTCAGTATTGTTGCTTAGAGACTAGGAGGATTCTACAACTTTGGAGTGTTGCACACTTCAAAAATCTCTCCCATTTTAGGCTTTCTAGCTTCTAAGCTTTCGCCTCCATTTCTGTTGTCTACATTATTATGTTTGTACAAAGCTTAGAGGAGTCCAATCATTGTCATTGTAATTAGCTGGAAGAGAAAGGTATGCTAATTTCACATGGAGCAAAACATGTCAACGCATACATTGGAATTTCAACACCAAAACTGTCTGTTATATTAATAAATAACTCTCAAATCCTGATTAACATTAATTAAACTACAAAAGCATAGCATAGTTTCTTATTTTACTGTCGAAACCACGATAATTGCAAAAGGGACAATTACCCCTTTGCTAATATGGGGTGCCTTTTTTAACCAAATGAGTCCAGACAAAAACCCTTTATGACATGCGAATTTTCCTACCAGTGAGTGAAGAAATTAATCCTCTGATCACTTCAAGTAAGAAAAATTTTCACTAGAGAATCTGCCCCAATGATGGCGACATGAGTAAGCTTAAGCCAAAATATAATTATGCAAAATATAATTATGAATAATCTGTAATTAATCCACAATGTTGTCTATCTAACATTTTATCGCAATGATAAATGAAGTGATGAACTTCATCTCTCCTGTTTCCCCTTAGCACAAATGAGAGTGACATTGCATAGACTTGACAGTGAAATGTCATTTTCTTGTGGGATAGGGCACTGTCTCTCAGCTACCTATAGTTTCTCATCTAAACCACTCCTCATGTGGGGGTGAAATTATGTAAATGCTCATCTGACAGTCACACAGGTCAAGTGGCAGTTGCATTTTGGCACTAATATATTTGGACTAGCACAGAAATTAAATTCAAGTAGGGCCAACTTCAGACTGATGGCAAAAATACTTGCTTATACAATCCATGTTAAAGCCTCTCTATCATATGTGCATGTCATCAAGATATGATATCATGTTATCTTCACCCACCTGACGATGAACTTAACCGAACATTTATTTTGGCCATTTAATTGATACATCAATATGGATCTACAAACAACTATTAAAAGAATTTAGTTGTAGGAAATTTCTGTACAATTCCTTGGGGAGACATTCACTCACTAAATAATGTTTTAGGATATTGAATTTCCCTACAACACTGTGTATACCTGATGACATAATTCAGGGTATAGTGAGCAGGGGGAAAAAAGAAAAAAATGAAGTATAACACCTGCCTAGTTGTTTCGCTTATCAACATTAATTCTGTAACTTAATCAATCATCAGGGAAACCTAGAAATCTGTTTATAAGCTTGGCAACTGGTGTGGCATCACCAGGTTGGTATGGTAGGAGAGATTTCAAATCCATACCCACTATAACCTGATGAAGGGATTGAGGATGAGCACAATATAAATGCTTCCTATCTGCTAGTTCTTCTGCTAGCTCACTCTGATGATTGTCCATCAAGTCTTCATTCACCACCACTATCAAAGGTTTACCAAGCCGTAAGGTCTCGAATATGCTCCCTGACCCTGCAACACAAAGAATCAATTAAGGAGGTTGTTCCTTTCCATGTGTGCATCTATCGCTCTTCCCTACACTTCAACAACTCAAGTAAAAATAACAGCCGTTGCACTCTCTCATGACATCACACCTTAAATAATTAAAGTCTCTTGGCTACTGTGTTAATATTTGGTTTTCCTATCTTCATCCGCCTGTAAAAGCAGTGAGAGGAGAGGACAGCAGAGCAGAGTGGGACGAGGTGGAGGGAGAGAACTAGCCTACACTCTAGTATGGTAATCTAACCTAGCAGCTTCCAACTTGCCTGATTCTGCCTTGCATTCGGTGATCAATAAATCAGGGGGCTAATTGTTAGGAATATGTGCTATTTTTTTGTTGTCAAGGTACAGTGAAGAAATGCTCAATGAAATGGGAAAGATATTGGGTTCAACTATTCCTACTGAATGAATGAAAAGATAACTCAATTCAGATCACCAAGAAAACACATAAGAAAGGGAAACTACTTCATACAATAATCATCATACAACAAGATACTTTACACAATACTCATCATATGACAAGATCCTATGCTGTTGGATTATGGAAAGTACGATTCAAAAAAAAAAAAAAAAAGCAGCGGTCAGCAATGAATCAATGGAGTCTCTGAGCTAGTAATGCAGTCCTGCCATCAGGGTAAAACAGCTGCAGTAAGCCAAGGTCATAGTAAGAAAAAAGTCAAGGAGCATAGAAGATGATGGCATTACCCCATTAAAATACTTGCTTTTGTGTTTCTTATCAGAAAAAAGGAAGTCAGGGAGCATCGAAGATGATGGCAAAACATCACCAGCCATGGTTCATTTTCTTTTCTTTGAGACGATTTACAGCTAGTAATGACACCTTCTTGGACCATCTAGCTAACGAAATGTGCAATATCATCCCACAATTTTCTGATATTACATAGTTCTTTTAGAAATCAAACAAAATAGTAAGTGTTGGGAAATTATAGTGTACTCCCACCACCCCCCCCCCCCCCCCCAACCAAAAAAAAAAAAAGGAACAGCCAACTATATAGTCAACTCAAATGTTGAAACATAATGAAGAAACAAATTTCAGAGGGAAAATAAAAATGATAATAATGATACAAAGAGAAAAGGAAAATGAAGTGAGCTGTCGAGAATTTACCAGCATGACTGATTACAAGAGATGCAGAGCTAAGATGGTCGGCAATACTTGACGAAAAGGTGAAACAGTCGACAGCCAAGAGGCCATCCTCTCCAATGGACTGTTACAGAATAAACTCGTAAGGATTTTGTTAAGAGATCATGGCTACAGAAAACTGTAAATCAAAAGAAAAAATCAATTTCTGACTTGCATCCTTAAATGGTTTAATTTTAGTGAAGCACAACTTAATAAAGTATATGTTGTTGATGCAGCAAGAGAGCCTGGACAAAATTATACACAGCTTTTGCAAATGTAACTGAAAAATGATGGTATTACAATAGGAACATCAATATTTAGCAGATAATTGTTCATATTTTATATCAAGTTAATTGCCAACCTTTGACAAAATAATGCAGTGCGCGTTTATATCCGAATCAATTTTAGTTTTGGTCTTCAAACCAAATTTAATGTGCGGAGTCATTTTTATTTTTGTTTATAAAAAGAGGTCTCAACAACCTCATATGAACAACGATGTTTGCTCATCTTAATAACAGGTGCCTGCAAAATTCTCTGTATGGAAAAACTCTATAACCCCTATCTTGGAGCTCTTGGGTTTGCTGCATATACCCAATGAGACCATCTTTCTTCTTTTCCCTAGCTCTATGAGTTGAGATGTTATAGGTATAGCATCAACCAGCTAAGCTGTATCACTGAAATCTACAATATACCAAATCACTGAAACTTAAAAGTTCTCAAGAAGAATCCCACTCTATGAGATTCTAATAACTTCCGAGATTTATTGCTTTCCTTTACCTTTCAACCTATTTAAAATCCACTTGCCATAGAGAAATGCGTGAAATCTCGACACATCATATTTACTGTTGAACCTGCTTGGCTTAAATTCATAGAAGCAAACGACCTGATCCAATGCTTTCTTTTAACATTTCAACCCACCTATGGCATAAAATTAAATAAGGTTTACAAGCTATGTTTGAACACTACACTTTTTTAAAGCTCATCTATAAAAACATAACTTCCAATCAATAATAAAGCGGCGTAAGTCAAACAACTAAAGTCACCACTTTAAATTTGATTTAAAAACAGCACTAACAAATTACAACAGCGTAATAAAAGAGAAATGGATTGCCATTAAACTAAAGCGGGGAAGTACCTCAGCAGGTAAATAGGTTCCTTGACCCATTTGAATGAGAAGATGAGCATATCCTGTTCTTGTCAGCTCTTGTTTTACTTCCAAAGTATCCGCCGCTTTCACAAGAGCATCAAAGCATGTTGTTCCCACCGTTCAAAACACAATTCTCTTCAAGCTCACACTATCGGTACCGCCCATAGAATTTTGTTATCTATGACTCTGTTCTATTCAAAATGCACACTGCCACAAAGTTTTACACCCTTAAAAACCAATAAACATCACTTTTCAGTATGTTAAACGTTCATGTTTGTCATGCAATTATTATTATTATTATTTTTGAAAGGAAGAAAAATAGACATATCAAATCCAAATGAAATCACAAGCTTTATGATGCAACAAAATAACACGGGAAAATCAGATAGAGTTTCAAACTTCACATTTTACCTTCATCGGAAGCAATAAGTATGAATTATAAGTAACTAAAGCTTCTAATATATATAAATGATACGCATTGTTCAAAAGTTGAATTTTTCAGGTAAACCAAATGAATCAGATACAAATGTAAGATTATATGCGTATAATATCAGTATCTGAAATGTAAATTTTGTACCTTGTTGGCTGGTAAATCCAATGATGAGAAAAATTGAACTTAGGGTTTGACTTAAGGATGGCAAAAGTACAGGGTGGGTATGGATAATAGATATCCATGTCCAAACCCAAACTTTTTCAAGGTATCCATCCATGCCCACTTTTAGATGTTCATGGATAATATAACATATCAAATCGCTGAGCGACAAAATATTTTCTTTCAATATTTTCCTACTAGAGGTTCTGATATCAAATTAGTGAACAATAAAACATATCCCGACTAACTAATAAAAAAATTAAAAATTAAAAAAAGAATCAGATTGCAAATTTAAATCAAACTAAGCTAAAAGAGTTGCAACATTAACAAGGCTTTGTTAACAAGCTTCAGTCTCTAACGAGAAGAACATCCAATTATGAAAATTAAAACAAAAACAATATGCAGCCATAACAGATGCGGAAAGTACAATATAGAATTTACTAAATTTGTTGTCTTCAAAATTTTGATTTCCACATTCCAAGTACTTGTTCAGCAAATTATAGAGGGCTTTTTTTTACGACAACAATAAATATTCCAGAGTTCCATTTGACATCAACTACCAATATTCTTCATCTTATGATGGCGCACATATATTGATACCTATACACATATTTGATAGATAATTCAGTGCTGTGACATGGTTAAAAGACATAGCAATGATCAAATATATTCAGAATCCCCCTCGGAGAGCAGTAAGCACAAGAAGCACAGACAACAAGCTAGCAATCTACACTCTCCAGTCCATTCAAGAACCCACTAAAATACCCACTTGCATGCTAAAAAGATGGCAAACAGAATCAAACTACTCCATATGACAATATTTCGCCAACCAAGGTGAAAATACTACACGCAACAGAGTTGCTGATTGTGCTAAATACTACACATGCTTGAATATAGTTCTTAATTTAACTGTTTGGAGGCAGGCAATGCAGTAACCCAAAAAGAAAAAAAAAATCCAATTATCAAGCTATCAATTCACCAACAAAATTATGCAAAAACCAAATCAGAACCCACAAATCGATAAGGCAAAAATCAATCAATCAATCAATCAAAAACTCACCTTCAAGAACGGTATCAACCACTAGTATAAAGCTTCTTCCTTTTCTTTCCCCTTCATTCGGCTTAGGAAGCTGAAGAAGAATAAGAGCCGGAGCAAATCTTAACTACAATCTCGGCGGTCGTGTCACGTGGGAATAGAGTTGTTTTGTTCTATGGGTAGTTTTGGAGATGCCGCTAAAAAGGTCAATTTGATCCCTTTTTTGGGACAAAACTACGGTACAGAATCTGTAAGCTACAGACTGCAGCATCAGCCG
Source organism: Citrus sinensis (assembly GCF_022201045.2). Lineage (NCBI taxonomy): Eukaryota > Viridiplantae > Streptophyta > Magnoliopsida > Sapindales > Rutaceae > Citrus > Citrus sinensis. The sequence goes on from NC_068560.1 coordinate 27,151,806, forward strand.
TTGGATGTGGTTGGATGTGGAGTGAGAAACTAAACAAAAGAAAATCGGATGGTGGGATGACGGGAGATGTTTGTTACAGAATCTGTAACATAGACAGGTCCCCCTTTTTTATTCCCGGTTTTTATTTCAAAACAGGGTAAATGAATATCCATCCAGCTGGACCATGCCAGCGCAATATCCAATTGGATACATTTCGGATCCAAATTTTTTTTTGGTATGGATATTACCCAACAGCTGGAACGGATATGTTCAAATCCAATAGTTTCAGATCAAACTATATTGGAAACAGCATAAATGCAACGTCGATTGATGCTTTTTTTTTTTTTGGACAAAAAATAGATTGGTGCCGAATATGATGGGATATAGTTGTTGTTGCTCATAACTACTACATTTGATTGTTGGGTCTGACTATATTAAAACTATTCTAAAATAAAATATATTTTTATAATTATATGATTAAAATTGTAATGTATTTATTATTTGTCATTTTACATGTGCGATTGTAATTCGTGCTCTATCTTAAAATTTGTTTAATAAGTGGCATTAGCAATTTAAATAATAACTACAATAATTTGCATTAGTGATGATGAGATGTTTAAATTTATTGAGATATTCAAATTTATTGCATATATTACGAGGAGTACACACAAATGATACGATTGTCTTTCAAGTCTAGCCGATGATCAAGTGAAAGAAACAACAATTACCGCAGTAACACTTTCAAAGGCAAAGATGCAGCAACACTGTGGAGTGAAGCACTAGTTTGACAAGGAAGAAGAAGCTCCTCAGCACGGAACACACGCCTCACAGAAAATGGCCCTTATTTCCAGACGCTGCACCTGCAAAATCTAAATAGAGTGACTATGACTGGAATCTCCTTCGCAACTTGGGCATTCTGTAAATCATAGAGCTCAACATTTAGCAAGCTTTATTTTTTTCGTAATACATACTTTTTTTTTTTGCCCAAGTAGTAAAATCCAGTGACGCATTCCAAACAATTCAGATTAAACGATAAAGCCAGCCATGAGATCAAGATTAATTACCTGGGACTTCATTCTTCAAGTTCACAACTCTTAAGCAATTAAAAGCTTATCACATTAGTAAATCGTCTAGTTAAGATGACGACCCCTCTAACAGCTGGGGAAAAAAAAAGGGTCAATGTAAATTTGGATTAAAATTCGTAAAATTAAGTACTAGAAAATAAAACGTAAATCACATGATAGAGATTTCATAATTTAATAACTAGAATGAATGATTTTTTTATAATTGTATAAGATTCTCTACCTTTTTTGAGAATGTCGTTTTTAAATAGGACAGTCTTTTTTTTTCGATACATTAATATATTACAATCATAGATCAGTTGGAATTCTCCTGAATAATTTTATTGCACCCCAGTCCGAATGTCAACCCTCACTTAAAGTTGGAGGGAGACTTACTTTTACTGTTAATATTGAAAGGAGATTGATTCTATCATAATTGGGAAGACAAATAGACCCCTATTATACAGGGGAGTCAAGCCCCAACGCAGCTAGCGTTGAGACTCGAACCCATGCGCCCAAGGTTGTTGGGCAGTCTTAAGAATTAAGTTAAAAGGAAAATATGTCATAGTACCATAATTTTATAGTAACTAGAATTACAACTACCACTTTTGCATATAATTTCTAAAATTTTTCCATCGGAGATATATGCGCTTGTGAGTTATGGAACCATACCTGTTCTTGATGTAAATGTCGTATGATTGTGTTAAGATCGTAATCCCAACGACACACTCTCTCTGAGGACCAGACATTTACTCTCTTGGGCGTGACTAAATCTCCTGTGGTGAAAATCTTCATGTTACGGCAACCCGTCACAGATAAATCTTCCAGAGATGGGAATTTGATTGTGTAATTGGCGGCGCTAGAGCAGAAGCTTGTGAGATTTTCTAAATCTAGCAGATCAATGTACCTCAATTTGCTGAAAACAATCTCTTCTTTTAAATTTGCTGCTGCTATATCTGAATCTCCTTGACCACAGCCTATGATTACTTGTCTCATTGCGTTGCATCCACTTATGCTCAGCATTACAAGTCGTTCTAGACTCTTTGCTACGGAGCACGTTACTAAGCTTACCAATTTCCCGCAATTGTGAACTACCAGATGGGTTAGATTCCCAAAAGATATCGATGATGACAATGGCAATAGAGATAACAGATTTCGACAATGCTGTAGTGACAGAAATTCAAGATATTGAAAAATGGAGTTCAGTTGAGAGTCTTGTTTCAACAGGTACTTGATGAGATGATTAAGTTCGACCAGCCGTAAACTTTTTATCCGTGCAAACTTTCTGACATCAACGTGTTTCTCCAAGCAGCCTTCATTTGAGAATATCTCTTCATACGAATTACAACTCAATACGAGATTTTCCAGACTGCAAAGTATTTCAAGTAAACCAACTGGAAAACCAGCCGCCGAGTCATCATGCCAAACCTCTAGCTGTCGAAGTCTGCCAAATAGGTGTTGGGGGAAATTGCCCTGCAAAATCAACATGATGTCTTTTCTACTTAATGCCACTTCCTCCAAGTTGGTGAAGATCTGCCAAATTATCAAATGATCCAATCATTACGAAGAAAAAATAAAATGAATTAGACTTACAAATCTAAAATCTTAACAAAAGAGCTTCTAATAAGGGATCCTAACCATGTTAAAGTTAGAGGTAAGTTAAAAAATATAAATTTTAATATATTACAGAACAAAATACATAACATTAGAAGTCTGCCAAATAAGTGCAAGTGTGTAACGTCAACAAATTTCTCTCGTTCACAATTTTTTTTTTTTGTTTTTTTAAAAACATAAGGGTGAGAAATCTAACATAGAAACACCAAGCCTTTTACTTCCTGAAATTACTCAGAGTAGAGGCTGCCGCCTGCGGGCAAATTTCTCTCCTTAATGCGTAACATGAACGGTAATTGAAAGTGTATAAATCCTCAAGGATTTAGAAAACTTTCAACTATAGCAAGAACAGTTTTTATTTAAAAATGGGAATTTTTTTAGTTGAGTCCCAGTTGTTTGTTGAGAGGAAATGCCTCATTTAAATCCTTCTTAATAACATGTTTTATCACTTAAAAACTACAAAACTTAGTTAAAAATCGAAAGTAAATACAATTCCAATGAAATTATATGCATGATAATTAAGAATAAAAATAAAAAACTGAGAGGAAAGCAATGAACGGAAGAAATACTAGCTCGGTGATAATGTAAGAAGCCATGAACACATAGGATTTGGGAAACAAGAATGCTGCTGATATTTGGGAAACAAGAATGCCGCTAATATAAGGCATGTATTAACACTTAACAGCAAAGAAAGAAGGATTCAACATGCAAGAATAATTTTTCAATCGAGGATTTCAGAAAAGTCAGGAACAAGCTAAAAAAAAAAGAACACATGCAGTGTATTTTATATTGTAATATATTGATATTTGTTTTTTTTTTTTAATTTTTATCTTTAACTTTTCCCTACCTTTTCTATGGTCAGGATATCTAATTGAATCCTCACTCCAACATACAAAGTAACTGACAATCTAAGAAAATGGATTCATACCTTTTCTTCGAAGAACAGGGGCTGCTGCATTGAGATACGAAGTTGATTGCTATCAATATTTCCACCGGAGCTAGATAATTCTGAAGCGAATGTCTTCATTTTGTCACAACTACACACCTGTAAAGTTTTTAGTGACGGCCATTTCGAAATATGCATTCTAGGGTATAAACATCTAAGTTCCGGCAGTCTCAAGAGTCTCAGAGAGGTTAGCCGCTGGAAGATGAAACAGGGGTTCACTTTATCTGCTCCTTCCACATAAATGATCTCCTCCAAACTTATGCAGTCGTGTATCTCTAGGTGTTGGAGCTGCTCAATGCTTCTGAGCATAGAAGCTGAAAATATGTATTTTAAATTGAAACATCGACATACGATCAACCGTGTTAAACTTTGAAAGCCAGGAAACATGGCTGGAAGTTGACTGTGCCAAATCTTTTCCAAATTAATTTTATACAGCTCCAAAGCCTCCAAGTTGGGCAACACAACCTAAAGATAAAGTTGTTATTAGAGGATTTTCTTATTTGTTTGCAAATGCAAGTCAAAATCATCTTCTTAGTGACAGCTGAGTGTGTAATCTAATTCATATTAATTATATGATGAGAGCTTAGCGTATGTATGACGTTCTCTTTTCCCTTTTTCTCCAAATGATTTATTTTCAACGTATGCATGTCATCAAATGAGAATGCATGGTGAAGTAAAACAATAAAAGAATAAGAATGCATTAGCCCATACCTTCTCATTGAAAAATGGTGTCGAAGTGTGAAGACTGTCCTCCAAACTGATTCCATTGGACAATGTAATACCCGTCAATTCATCTTGCAAGTCTTGTCTATTTGATGATGCAGAAGGTGTCTTCACTTCACTGCAAAAACTTGAAAGTTTTGGAAGATTTCCCAGACTTAAAGACTTTAATTCAGCAAAGTCTGTCTTCTCGATTGCATTATTGTTGTTGATATCAGCTTCTCCACTAACTGCAAAAATCTCTTCCATATTGCTGCAATCAATAACTGCAATCCTCTCAAGTCCGGGAAGGCAGTTTGTAGCAGAGAGCAAGAAGATATTACTCAACTTATCACAATTTTCAATTTTCATGGTTCTAAGTTCATTGAAAGACTCTACTTTCAGTGGATCACTACATATCCTCTCCAAGTTAATCAAATTGTAAAGTATTAGTGTCTGCAAAAGAGGAAAGGAATCACAAGGTACCCTCTCCATTGAGTCAACAATACACGAGAAGTCAGGATTATTTTGAACTCGGAGATGCTTTAACTGTGAAAAAATCTCTGCGTCCAATTCAAAAAGAACATTCTTGATACCTTGCAACTTGTCCAAACATAAATATTCAACGTTCCTGATGCCCTGCAATTTCTTCGAGCAAATGGTCGTAGAATTAAGTTTGAGCTTCAACATTCTTAAAGTCTGCTGATTGGCAATAAAAAAAAATGGCCGACTAAATCTAAACCAATCATCATCCATGAGAACCTCCGAAGGTATGACCGACTCATCATCTCCTACTGATATTTTGAAATTTTCAAGCCTTCTGCTGAAAAAACCTTCGGGCAAAATGTCATCGTTTCCAATATCTATTTCTAGATTTGTCAGCCGGGGCAAATGCATCAACTCATCTAGGCCAGCACAACTTCTTTCAGTATTGAGTCCTGGAACTTCCCATTGAACAAAGCAATTTCTCATATACAATTCTTCCAATCGAATTAAGCTTGACATGACATTGGGTGCAATAACTTTTAGTTGAAAACAATCTGTCAAATCTAACAGCCTTAGCTTAGTCAGTAGGCCGAATGCTTCAGGCAACTTTACAATATCAGAATTGATCATGCTAAGGATTTCAAGATTCTTCAACTTTCCAATTATTGCTATGTCTCCCAACATGCTTTGATCTAGACGTAGAGTTTGAAGATTTACCAGGAGATCCATTGAAGATGGCAATGAAGATAACTGCATTTTACTAAAACCCACAACTCGGAGCATCCTCATCTCTTTGAAAAAGTTCTTAGGAATATTGATTTCGACAAAAGGATCCTTGGAACACATAAATTGTTGTGAAACAGACCAAATTCGTAACCCAGCTGAAACAATTAACCAATTTTGCAAACAAGCAAGAACCCAGAAAACGAACCAGAGGATACAGTCAAGTAATCAAGAACAAGAAAGCAAACTTAAACAAGAGACACAAAACAGAGGTTAACGTGGTTCAGTACTATGAGTACTTACATCCACGATCAGGAACAGTAGAGCCAAAGCTTTATTAGGAGATATCACGATTACAATGGAATCCACTCAGAGCAAGAAACTAAACTCACACAGAGAATCTTTCTCAACTCACAAACTACCTCGCTAACTGATCAGCTCTCTCTCTCTCACTGAAGCTTATAAAGCTAGCAGTTTACAGCTGGTTATAATGACTAACTAAAACCACCTGGGGACCCACCCATGCTGACTCAGCTTTCCAGCTCAGCTAATATATAACCGAATGTAACTAACTTGATTCCACAAATCTCCACCTTAGTTAACTCGGTTATGGCTTTACTCATCACTGCCCCATCACCAGTTAACTTGTCTCACAAGTTAATAATCCCAATCAAGTCCAAAGAGTTCCTGAACTTAACTGTTGGCAAAGGTTTTGTTAGCATGTCTGCTGGATTTACTTCAGTAGGAATTTTAATGACATTGATCACACCATTTCGAATTTCTTCCCTGATAAAGTGCATCCTCACATCCACATGTTTTGTTCTTTCATGGTACTTGGGGTTTTTGCTCAACTGTATAGCACTTGAGCTATCACAATTGACAGTGACTGATTCTTGTTCCAAACCTAGTTCTGTAACTAACCCCTTTAACCATAATGCTTCTTTCACCGCCTCTGTTAAAGCAATATACTCAGCCTCTGTTGTTGAGAGAGCAACTACTGATTGTAATGTTGACTTCCAGCTCACAGCTCCACCACAGAGAGTAAATACAAGACCAGTAACTGACCTTCTCTTATCTAAATCTCCTGCAAAGTCAGAATCAACATATCCCATAACTTGGCTAGATGCACCACTGACTTGTCCAAACATTACTCCATACTCTTCAGTGCCTTTAAGATACCTCAGCAACCATTTAACAGCTTCCCAATGTTCCTTGCCTGGATTCCCCATGAACCTGCTGACAAGACCAATCCCATAGGCAACATCTGGTCTGGTGCAGACCATAGCATACATAATGCTGCCAACTGCACTGGAGTAGGGAATTCTCCTCATGTGATCAATGTCTGCTTCTTCTTCTGGTTCCTGCTGTTTTGAAAGCTTGAAATGTGCTGCTACTGGTGTAGTGACAAGCTTTGAGTTCACCATCCCAAATCTACTGACAACCCTTTTTAAATATCCAGATTGTGTGAGAAATAGAGTCTTGGCTTGTCTGTCCCTTTTAATTTGCATTCCCAGTATCTTAGCAGCAGGACCTAAATCCTTCATTTCAAACACTGCCATTAGCTCAGTCTTGAGCTTCTCAACTTCTGCTCTATGTTTACATGCTATAAGCATGTCATCAACATAGAGGAGTAGACTGATTTGATCACCTGAGTTCAGCTTCCTGAAGTAAACACAATTGTCATATTCACTTCTGCTGAAGTTGTGATTCAGCATAAACTCATCAAACTTTAAGTACCATTGCCGAGGAGACTGTTTCAACCCATACAAGCTTTTCTTGAGCAAGCAAACCATGTCTTCAGTTCCTTCCTCAATAAAGCCCTCTGGCTGAGCCATCAGAATTTCTTCTTCTAAGTTTCCATGTAAGAAAGCAGTCTTCACATCCATCTGGTCCAATTCTAAGTCAAAGTAGGCTGTGATGGCTAATAGAACCCTTATAGAGGAGTGTTTCACAACAGGTGAGAAGACTTCATTGAAGTCTATCCCTTCCTTTTGTGTGAACCCCTTTGCCACAAGCCTGGCTTTATACCTCACTGTTTTACTTCCAGTAACTCCCTCCTTGAGTTTAAAAATCCATTTGCAGCCCACCAATCTTCTTCCAGTAGGCCTCTGAACTAGAACCCAAGTGTTATTGTCTTTAAGTGATGCCATTTCTTCTTCCATAGCACTCAGCCATTTTAGCTTATCTCTACTATTCATAGCCTGCTTGTAGCTATCAGGTTCTTCTCCAGTCACCTCATCAGCAACCATCAGTGCATAGGATATCAAGTCAGCAATTCCATATCTTTTGGGCAGTTTAACTACCCTCCTTTCTCTATCCCTTGCAAGCTGATAGTTATCAAGTTCTGATGTTTTAGTACTTTCTTGATGGTGCTCAGTCATCTCTTTACTTATTTCCAAATTGTCTCTGGACTCCACCTTCAACTTAGATCTCTTTTGAGGTTCAAATATTTCAACTTCTGTTCCAACCTTCTGCTGCAACATAGCTTCTTCATTAAACACTACATCTCTACTGATCAAGGTTCTGGATGGCTTGCCATCAATGCACCAAATTTTGTACCCCTTTATGCCTTCTGGATACCCTATGAAGTATCCTTTCACAGCCCTTGGTTCTAGCTTGCCCTGACTTATATGGGCATAAGCTGGACAGCCAAACACCTTGAGGTTAATAAGGTTTGGTGGCTTCCCTGACCATACTTCTTGAGGTGTTTTAAAATCTAAAGCTGATGAGGGGCTCCTATTTATTAGATATGCTGCTGTATTAACTGCCTCAGCCCAAAAATGCTTTGACAGATTTGCATTAAACAGCATGCATCTGACCTTTTCAATTAAGGTTCTATTCATCCTTTCAGCCAAGCCATTTTGCTGGGGAGTGTGTCTCACTGTTCTATGTCTTGCAATGCCCTTTGATTTACAAAAATTTTCAAAGTCACTGCTGCAGAATTCCAGACCATTATCAGTCCTTAGCCTTTTAAGCTTCTTTTCTGTTTGGGTTTCCATAAGTGCAGTCCACTCTTTAAACCTTTCAAATGCTTCACTCTTATGCTTTAGCACATAGACCCACACTCTTCTAGAGAAATCGTCTATGAATGAGATGAAGTACCTAGCTCCACCATGAGAGGGAACTTGGGATGGACCCCAAAGGTCTGAGTGAACATAGTCTAAGGTCTGTTTTGTTTCTTGTCTACCAGAGTTGAACTTTTGCCTTGTGGCTTTACCAAATACACATTTTTCACAAAATTGTAGTGAAGTGATTTGATCATTTCCTAGCAGCCCTTGCTTACTTAATTCTCTCAACCCCCTTTCACTCATGTGTGCTAGCCTCATGTGCCAAAGTTTGGTTTTATCACTGCTTACACTAGCTGTGATTGCTGGCATAGTTGTTGAGCCAGCAAGTACATATAAACCATTCCTCCTTATGCCTTTCATTATAACCTGGCCTTTATCTTCAATTTGAAGATTTCCATTCTCTGCTTTTATACTACAGCCCAACTGATCCATTACTCCTAAAGATATTAGATTTCTTTTTAATTCTGGAACATATCTAACTTGCTTTAGATCCCTTTCAATGCCATCAAACATCCTAATGCTAATGGTGCCAATTCCAGCCACTTTACAAGCAAGATTGTTCCCAAGTAAGACTTTCCCACCATCAATGTTTTCAAAAGTCTTAAAGAAATCTATATTTGGACACATATGGAAGGAGCATCCTGAGTCAAGAATCCATTCACCTGAAGATTGCTTTTCTGCAGCAATGAGGACATCAGCATCATCTGACATTCTTTCATCTTCAGAGGCTACAGCAGCCTTTCCATCAGATTCCTTTTTCAATTTCTCAAGCTTCTTCTTCTCAAAACAGTCCTTGATGTAATGACCTTCTTTTTGGCAAAAGTAACATTTTCTCTTCTTTTTCTTCTTGTCTGATTTATCTTTCTGGTTGCTGTTCTTCTTGTCTTTATAGAATTTCTTATCTGGTTTTACTTTTGCAACTAAGCTTTCTGCAGGGTTTTGATCCTTTCCATCTATTCTTCTCTTCAAGTCCTTTGATTCCAGGGCATTCTTTACATCCTTTAATGTAAGTGTTTGTCTTCCATAAAGCAATGTGTCAACAAAATGCTCGTAAGAGTCTGGGAGTGAGCTTAATAGGATTAGGGCTCTATCTTCATCCTCAAGAACTATATTCACATTTTCAAGGTCTAAGATCAGCTTATTAAATTCATCCACATGATCTTTCAAAGCTGTTCCATCCTTCATTGAAAACGTGTATAGCTTTCTCTTCATGTACAACCTTTTGGCTAGGGATTTCTTTAAAAATAATTCTTCTAGTTTCTCCCATAGACCAGAAGCAGTCTTTTCTTTAGACACCTCTCTTAGCACTTCATCCGAGAGATGAAGGATGATAGTGCTATGAGCTTTGTTGTTGATAGTCTTCATGTCTCTGCCAGAGCTGGATGATCCTTCTTCTTTCCCTTTCTTGGTCTTTGAGTCTTCATCATCTTCAAGAGCAGCATCCAATCCTTGTTGAATCAAGATTGCCCTCATTTTGAGACTCCACAAATAGAAGTCATTGTCCCCATTAAACTTCTCCAGATCAAATCTTGTAGATGCCATTGGAGGATTTCAAAGAGCTTGATAGATGACCAAGCTCTGATACCATTTTGTTGTGAAACAGACCAAATTCGTAACCCAGCTGAAACAATTAACCAATTTTGCAAACAAGCAAGAACCCAGAAAACGAACCAGAGGATACAGTCAAGTAATCAAGAACAAGAAAGCAAACTTAAACAAGAGACACAAAACAGAGGTTAACGTGGTTCAGTACTATGAGTACTTACATCCACGATCAGGAACAGTAGAGCCAAAGCTTTATTAGGAGATATCACGATTACAATGGAATCCACTCAGAGCAAGAAACTAAACTCACACAGAGAATCTTTCTCAACTCACAAACTACCTCGCTAACTGATCAGCTCTCTCTCTCTCACTGAAGCTTATAAAGCTAGCAGTTTACAGCTGGTTATAATGACTAACTAAAACCACCTGGGGACCCACCCATGCTGACTCAGCTTTCCAGCTCAGCTAATATATAACCGAATGTAACTAACTTGATTCCACATAAATAGAAATTCAAGTTTTGGATATTCCAATCCTTCAGGCAACTCAGGAATAATACTATCTATTATAGAGATCGCATAGCATTTTTCTAGTGCATCCTCATCATCTGGCCATCCCCACACATTCTCATCTCTCACCACAAATACATTTTGGTCATGACATGCAGTTGAAGTGGCAACATCACGAACAATATCATGCATAGAAAGCTCTTCATTGTTGTCACCAGCAAGCAACAAAGAAGAGTCTCTAAGTTCTTGGACCAATGCATCTAATTTGATTCGTGCATCAGCCATCTTATTGACTCCTTTCAATATACCCCAACCCATGCAGTATTTGAACAAGTCTGAAGTAGCAATACGATTACCCATTAGACTACAGAGCAGAAGAATTTTCCGAAGTTTGTCACCTCTTAAATACTTGATACTCAGGTCAATAGCTGAATAGGCCTCTGCTGATATTCCTTCAAAATTTACCGACGAAGGCGCTCGGAGTTGTTGCAAAGCATTCTTCCATTCACGCATACTTCTGTTTCTCAATGCCCTTGCTATTGTAGTCAAGGCAATCGGTAAACCCCCACATGCCATGGCTACATTTCTTGCTGTAGAATTCAACTCACGATGTTCAACATCATCACCCGCCGTCATCTTGAACAATCTCCAAGCTTCCTCTTCATTTAGAACGCCAATTAAGAAAGGAGATGCCGAACCCATCTTTAACAGTACACCACGATCTCTTGATGTCAACAATATTTTACACCCCTTATGATCATCACCATAAGGAATTCCAACAGTCTCCAAATTAAGGCATTTCCACAAATTATCTAAAACAACAAGGATCTTCTTCTCCTCCTTTAATCGTTCATACAGCCTACTTGCTCTTCTAGATACAGATTCCTCGTGCAGCATCAGGCCTAATTTCTCTGCAATTTCTTTTTGAAAATCTTTTATGTTTGGAGTTTGGGAGACCTCCGAAAAGACCACCTGATCAAAGATCTTCCTTTCCTTCGCTTGCCTAGCGACCGCCTTCACTAGTGTGGTCTTCCCAATGCCGCCCATACCGTACACCCCGATAATGCCGACATTCGCATTCGTCAATGCATTTCGTATATCCCTCAAAGTAGAAAATCTTGATTCGAAGGCCTCGTAGCCTGTGCTAGACTGAAGCGATATGTCCTCCGGAATGGTACGGTAGGAAATTGTATGAAATTGAATGCCTTCTGTTCGGTGATTGACAATAGGCTCCAGCTGCTTCTCTGCAGCCTTGCTAAGTTGATAGCGGGTCTTTAAATTTGGACACAACCCCTTGAAACAACGGTTATTTGCTTTTTCTTCATCGCCTATAATTTTCTCAGCGTCGATAACGATGTTCTTCGCCTTTGTAAGCCACTTCTCAACATTGCCTTCAATCACTTCTCCTTGTCTTTTAGCATCTTCAACCCTGTGTTGCATACTGTCCCTGACACCTTTCAGATTCTCAAGTTCAGTCTTGAGATTCTCAAAGTTGCTCTTGCAGTTACGAAAATAATTGAATTGGCGTTCTGTCGGAGGAGCCAAGCACTTTGCAACATCTATAACAACAGTAACTATGCTTTCCACCATCTTTAACCCTTTTCCTTTTCTTCCACTCGATTTTTCTTTCTTCTAACTTTTTTAGAAGTATGTAAATGCGAAGCGAAACAAATGGAAACAGAGCAGAGACAACAACTGAACTGTTGATTAGTCTTTTTTTGAAAAAAAAATAATGATACAGAACAAAACAGAGACAACGACAGGACACAACAAGATGGGAAGTGAAGAGAAACTAAATAACAAAGTCTGGAGATTACAAGAAAACAGATGCCAAGAGTTGTTGAGATCAGAAGGGGAAAAAAAATAAGAAAAGGATTCCTCGATCCAGTGAAATTCAAAAGAGTTGATGCAAAACGGAGCAAAGCCGAATAGCAGAACAAGAGTAACCACAATAAACCAAAGCTAAAGTGTTTCTTGATTAAGAATGAAAGTGTTTCTTGATTGAGAATGAGTGAAAAGAATAACCTTTTATTAAAAATGATTTCAATAGGGGAGGAGGGCCTGAATCTTAAGAATGATGGTTTGCCGAAAGTCTAAGGATGGCATATATTCCTCAACAAGTGAAGAATGATCACCCATTGCTTCTCTAAGTGCTCCGCTGAAAGTCAAGCAAAGAATAAACAAATAAAGATAAAGAATGTGAATAAATCAGTAGCTGCAATTAATTCTAGATGTCTTTTGAATTTTGATACCAAATTCTTTTTTTTTTTTTTTTGTTATTATTTTAGTTAGAAGTCTCTTGATGATACAACTGCAGGACTCAGCTGAGTTGCAACAGTGAGTCCTTTATGGCCTTGCATCGGGTGAGTCCCTGCAGCTTTTCCTCACTCCTGCAACAGCTAAGTTAGAAGTCTCTTGATGTTACAAACAAAATCTGTAACGTAGCAAACTCCTACTAGTGTAAGTCACCTCCAGTCACTTCCACAAAAACTTTTGCTGACTTTTACGAGCGTTGAGCCCACCTACATCAGTTTGACATGACATATACCCAATGAAATTTTTGCATATGTACAATACTAATTTTAAAGTAACCGGTTATTCCTGATGATTTCACAATATTTCTTATTTGTGTCTTAGTGTTCCAAGTGTCTTCCATTTTGTCACAAGTTTTATAAATAGTGTTCTGTTATCACAACTTTTGCATAACGAAAATGATATTTGTCCTAGGTGTCAAACCCCAAAACTTGGGTAAATCGACGCTGTTTGTCTTTATTTTATTTTTGTTTTACTTCTCCGTAAAGCCCTTAACCTGTTAACTTCCTTCTAGGCGATAGGGTTTGGCTTTAGATCAAACAGCGTTTTATTTGCCAAATATTTCTCTTCTCCTTCATCGACTGAGGCCCAGCCATTCGCGATTCACCACAATCTGTGGCTGAAATTGTCATTCGCCATCCACAACTCACAGCCACCGTCACCCATACCCAACCATTGTCACCGCCACCACAAAGCGACATAGTTAATATATGTGTGTGTTTTAATAAATTACTCAGGATTGCTAAGATATGGCAAGAGCTGTAGATTGAACCTAGGAATTTTATCGATGAAGAAGATGAAATCATTATCAAGCTTCATAGTTTGCTTGGAAACAAGTAATCAATTAAGCTTCTTCTCTCTTTTTTCTCTTTTTTCTTTTTAAAATTTTTATTCGTTTAGGGGTGGGTTAATTTTAATTATTAGATCTTAAAAAAACTCCTTTTTTTGGGGGTGGGGGTGCTTTGAATTTGTGTGACGTGCAAGTGGTCGTTGATAGTTGGAAGATTACCAAGCAGAACAGATAATAAAATAAAAAATTATTGGAATACACACATCAAGCGGAAGCTACTTAACCGTGGCCTTGACCCTCAAACTCACCGCCCCGTAAACCAAATTCATAATCATAATAATTTCAACAAATACACTATTAATAATAATCAAGAAATAATTCAACCCAAGAACTTGATCAAGCCAAAATCAAAATCATCTTTTGACAATGATAACACCACCACCACCACCAACAACAACTACGGCATCAGTGGCACGACCACTGATGAAGAGCCACCACAAAATGTATAGCTACATCAAAAAGAGCAAAAGCAAATGCATAGCAGCACCCATTAACAAGAAAATCTAAACTTAGAGCTATCCATTGGACTTGCTTCTTCTGATTCTGCAAACTCAAAACCTCTGCAACAATGACAACACCTGTGGTAGCAGAAGCAAGTTGTTGATTACAACAAGTTTTTTGAAGTGAGGTAAGCAGTTTGTTTGTGTTGGCAACTAGGGTTTAGGAGAAGTGAACTGTGTAAGAATTGTACTCAAAATTCTAGTGTGTTGAAACGAAAAGGAAGAGAAGCAACTTGGTTCTGTCGTTGCTTTTGCCTTATCTAAGCCAACCGATGTCATTTTACAAAGAATTAAAACAAAAACAAGACGAAATGGCATCGTTTTAGGGCCATTTCGAGGTTTGACCTGGGGCAAACATTAGCATTGTTTGCTTAATGTGTTTGTAATGCTACACTCTAAGTGACATGTAATGTAGCTGGCTGCACCACGTGTGAAGTACTAAATATCAAGCCGGAAGTGACAAAAACACCCAAAAAAAATTAAAGTGAGGAAAACACCCAAAAATTTTTCAACGGAAAGTCAGGCCAACATGATCTTCAACACTCTGCAAATAACAATTTCAATTGTCTCACTGAGCAAATACTGTGAAGCTAGAAGAAACTGGATGGAACAACTCCAATCAAAATATATTTAATGCTATATTCAATGTTGGCATAACAATTGGTCACTGTTAGATTGCATTGGATATAAGATATTCAATAGACGACAGCTGAGGATGTATGAGGGATTCCGCCCTGTGCAATAGTAGATTCTATAGCAACGGTAATATAATTGAAAAATAGTCAATATCATTAAATGAGTTTATTCACTCAAATACTTTATTCCCATTGGTTATATCTTTATGTTTGACATGAAAATTTTCTTTATTGCATTTTTATTTTTATTAGTTTATTAGTTTCATAAATTGTCTTATTTTAATTTAGAATAAACTGCACTGTTAAGGTTGCTGTAAAAAATCTGATAACATCAATCCCTGTGGAGACGATTTGAATACTAATTAGTACATTATTTGTTGTGTATATTTGCACATTAACACCAATAATATTAGAAATTGCACACCAGATTATACTGTGATCCCATTCTGATCCCATTCTAGATTGAGATGGTAAAATCTAAACCAAATTATTAAATTACTATTATAATTTCTTTTCGGTGCAGTGTGCTTGCATGCATGAGGTTGAGACTGTTCGTCTCCCTCACGCATGTAATTCATGCGTGAGATCCATGGTTGCGTGAGGTAAGTGCCAGCCCTTTACGACTAGTTGTTATATAAGTTTCTAGTCTTAAATTTTTCCCAATTAATTTTTTTTAGTTTCTGGAACAATTAAATCATCAGAGAGGAAAGATATGGCAAGGGAGTCACAAAAAACAAAATGATCAACAGAATAATTTAAATACAAATAAGAACACATAAATAACACAAGTTATTAACACAAAAAGGACAAGATAAAACCAGAAATTTGATATACAGCCATAAAATTTCTTTACCTATAAAACGTTGAAGATTTAATGCATTACAAGGAACAAAATGTGTTATTAATAGTTTTTTTTAAGAATTAAAAAAAATTTATAAGTCAGCAGGATGTATTTAACTGTTGATTAACTAATATTTATTAATAGATTTTTTTAGAATTAAAAATATCAAGTACACGACTTCGTACGAAATATATAGTTTAATTACGAAAGTATAATTACAAGACATGCCTACATTAATGCAGGCAAGTACATAGTTGTATGCATGCATGAGGTGGACTTTTGAATTATGGTGGAGCTGTTTATAGTTTTCATGAGAGGAGGGGTTTCATTTGGGAAGTTACGGAATAGTTTAATCCATTTTATTTGTCCACCAATTACTTTCCGCAGTTGCCCAACAGCTAAAAACAATTTGCGATTTATATATACTCAGCTTCCAGACCAATGCATTGTTCATCAATTTCGCTACAAATTCAATAGCTGTTCAAAAGTGAAGGGCTGGCACTTACCTCATGGTTGACTGGCACTTACCTGACGCAACCATCGACACATCATATATACTGTTTGAGTTGTGCAACTTAAATTCAAAGAAGCAATTACCTGGCCAGTGGCAAATTAATGCAATGCTTTCTTTAACTTTTTCATCTACCTGCAGTACAGAAATTTATGAGCTTTACAAAAATGAACTCCATCTGTAAATTTCACCACCAGTCCGCTACGCTTCTTCTCAACAAAAACAAAACATGACAACTTGCACCCAATGATAAAGTAGCCAAAGTCCAAAAAAAAAGAACCTTAATAAAACGCTATTTAAAATCTCCATTTCACCCTCACAAATCACTATTATACATTTGATTTAAAAATAACAATAACAAATCTGGACAGCGGAGCAAAAATGAAATACAGTTCCATTCAACTAAAGCAGGGAAATACCTTAGTTGGTATATATGCTCCTCGGCCCATTTGAATGAGAAGATGGGTATATCCTCTTCTTGTCTTCTTTTTTTTTACCTCCAAATATCCACCACATTCACAAGAGCATAAAACGTTTTTTTCCCACCAATACAAACACAATTCTCTTCAACTTCACACTATCCGCGGTATCTCCCATCTGGAATTTCGTTATCTCTGACTTGGTTTTGTCCAAAATGTGCACTACCACTGAGCTTTACACCCATAAAAAAAACAACAAAAATCGCTCATAAGTAACTTAAATCATTTCACATTTGTAATAAATTAAAATATATACATATATCATATCCAAATGAAGTGACAAGATTTACAGTGCAACAAAATAATCGAGATAAATCAAATAGAATTCCAAACTTTACACTGAAGCGTCCAAGTTTAAATACATGTGATGTGATAATTGTATCTGATTCATTTGGGATTTCTGAAAAAATCTCTTCTTTTTTTTTTTTTTTCAAACCAGTGTGTAATTTTTGTACCGCGTAAAGTGTTACAGTTTGAAATTTGAAACATTCAAAGCCAAAGACAAATCTACGAAGTCATGTAAGAAAAATAATTACCTCAAGTTTTATCAATTTCATCATCATCAAAAGTCCATCATCGATTTCATGAGCAAACCAATAAACAGCACACGTCACGCGCCAGCAGTAACAGAAAGCATCGGTGTCAAGGCCCAAGGGGAGGTCATTATCCATTTAAGCGCCAGTTTGGTACAGCAGTGACGAAGTTGCTGAATAAAAACCTGCTTGGTATTCAATAAATCGAATTGTTACCGCTGTGAGTTTAAAAATAGCATACATGTTATTGGTTAACTTTATTATAAAAGAATTATTTTATTATATAATAATTAAAATACACATAAATTTAAATTCTTTTTATTTTTTAGAATATGTCTAATAATTTTTATACATGTCTTTTTAAAAAAAATTAAAATTATATAATGTGAAAAAAAATCAATTTAATAAAATCTAATGAATTTCATGATCTGTTATATAAAATATGTTAAAAAAATTCATACTAATATATAATCTAAATAAAATTAAAAAATAATGCACATTATATTCACATTAAATAAAATTTATTAAATTCAATGTTTATTAAAATTATATAATGTGACAAAAATCAATTAAATAAAATCTAATGAATTTCATGATCTGTTACATAAAATAAGTTAAAAATTCATACTAATATATAATCTAAATAAAATAAAAAAATAATGTACATTATATTTACATTAAACTTGTTGCTATACACCATGATTATTAAAAATATATAACTAGATTGAATGTTAAAAACCATGGTTATGAAATTGATTTTAAAAGTCGCGGTTGACTTGAATGTGAAATTGTTCATAATTCAAAGAAAATTTATGCAATCATATGCAAGTTTTATTAAATCTTGTAATGAAAAATAAATGTAAAATATAAAAATTATGAACTATTAGATCAAAACTTTAATACTGGATAGAACATATAGTAATTATGTGGTGGTAATATAATATATAATGACTTATAGTTAGGGTGTATAGAAAAATATGACATTATTATCTTTTTATTAAAATATTAAGGTTATAATATGTATCTTAAAAAAGTGTGGTACCTTATTTAATAGGATATTTATTTTTGAAAAACCCTGTTAAAATAAAAAAAATTATAAAATAAGTAAATTTTACAAATTCTATTAATTCAATTTTTATTAAAATCTATGAAATAAATAACTTATTAAGTTTTAACCTCAATCTCAAACCGACCATAAATCCATTTGCTCCGGCAGCTTGTGTTTTGTTTTGTAAATAAGTGTTTTCTTTTGCATTTGCTTACTTTATTTTCATTTTCTTCCTTTTTTTCAATTTAAAAACAATAAAAAAAAAGAATTCAGGTTCGGAATCCGGATACCCGGAAAATCCCTAAACGGGTTCACTTAAGTTCGAACACGGATCCATGCGGATCCTAGATAGGGTATTTTTGTAAATATACTTCGAAAGGGTCAATGGGTCTGTAAAATAGAGGCAGGCCCGAGGTCCATAAAATGTCAAGAAGTCCATATAAAGGTTGCAATGCAGGTATACAACCCAACTATAGAGGCGAAGAAGAATTTTCCGAAACGACTCTACTTTATTTTCTTAGCATCCAAACACAATTTGGGAAAAAAAAAAAATCTATAGAACATAATGAAGATTGCTTTGCGTTCCATCAATCCACATAAACCCATAAAGTTAAAATTTCTTAGTTGAAAGGCTAAAATACATTTTAACTGAAACATCTTCTCAAGCATAAACCAGTACCAATAATGATCAAAGAAGTTATATTCTAGATGTTTAGAGTATAAAACAAAAATAATAAGTTATTTGTTCATTATTCTTTATATTATTCTAGTTTAGCAATTCAACTAAAGTTAATCTCTTGTACATGTCAATGTTTTTTGGTCTTGTTTGGTATTTAAGATACTATGACTTTTATACTGTAATTACTGTTGGGAAAAAAATAGTGTGAAATAAAAACTGATAATTTTTATAAAAATAACTTTTAAATAATAATTTTGACAAAAATAACAAAAATATTATAAATTTTTCACTCCAAACACGGCTTTAGTATAGTTGCTCGGATCCTGCTCATAATCATCAAATGTTCTCTTCATTTTTGCTTTTTCATTGCAAAGCATTTTTTTTTCCTGTACGGTAAGTAAAGAAAATTTTATTCCCACCACATGAATTAATCATTGAAGGCTAGTTAAAGTTCTTTGCTTCGGTATGAAAGAACTTCGCTAACATGAAAACTTTTGCCCCTTGTATCTTAGTCATATACATGCATCAAAAATATCATTCAAAGGCAAGGTAATTAAGGATACTATTTAACATATCTTGGTAAAATACCAACAATAATCACGGTTAATTTTCTTGTCCTCTTCTTTTGCAGAGAATCCATAAAACAGATGATCGTCATTGATGCATTGTCTGATTGAGGAAGCCAAGGAATTCTTTATTTTAACTTTCACCTAGTGAAGCTCGCTCGTTGCCTCAAAGGGGAGAGAATATTTGCTGCACAAGCAAGCATAAAAGTGAAAAAGTAAAAGCTAATAATGTCTAAAGTGAGGGGTTAAAAATTGTTTGTATTATGAGACACAGGAGACAAAAGTAAAATCTCCGGTTATGAACAGTATCTAAAAGTGAAAAAGGAATCTGCTTCTAGATTTTCTTATAATAATTAATCCCAGATTGGGTTTAAATTTGTACTTTTTACAGGGTCAAAATATTGGCCTCATCAGTCTTCATGTCAGCTGCTGCTCTGCTTGAATCATCGCTAGCTAGCATTGGGATTCCCCTTCTTTCCAGAGTAAATAATAATCATTTTGTTCTCTGTTCATTTGCCACTGAACTTGCTCAGAAGAGAGACCATGCTTCTCCATGGATGAGTTACAGGTTGCTTTATATAAAGGTTAATAAGTAGCACTACAGCTCAATAGAATTTAAAAAGTCGGTGACAAAATGACATATTGCATTTTTGAGCCAAGGACTGATTAATAAACCTTGTCAGCGGCAGTGCGAAACCAAAAGCAAAGAAAAAAAATTTGTTATTCTTCTCCGATTGAGAAACTCGGTAGTGGATTAAGTGAACCTGCTGCTTTGATTTCACGGTTAAGCAGATCTCATAATAGAGTTTGATTCATGGCACTGGCATGGTCGTATGGGTAGGCCAAGGGCAGGTTACGCGATAGGACTTGTCAGTTCAGGTCAATAATAACGCTCAAGATTTGATTGTCACGAACCAAACCACAAAGCAGAGATCACTATCTTATCTGATGACTGAAACAATAAATGTGAAAGGGAGGAGCCCGTGTCCGCGAAATAAGGTGGCGGCTTGCTAGCTGTCTTACAGAACATGGGGACTCTGGAAAGGGACCTCAACCTTGTCAAGCTCAATTACGAGACCTTGGCCTTTGCTTTCTGGTGCGAGTGATAGTTCCTCAACCTTAAGACAAACCTGACCCTCAATGGCTTGGCAAGTCCACTTCACCAGTGTCACCACCTCTTCTAAAATGTATCCCTAATTCTTTGTTAACAGTTTTAATATCCCACAAGTGGTTAGCCCAATGAGTCAGTGACTAGACTTATAGTTGGCTCTGATAAAATTCGGGATTCTGAGTCCACATAAATGAGAGTATCTTACGAATACATTTTAGTTGTTTTTAATCAGAACTTATCAGTTAAGCATGCTTAAATGAGAGAGAATTACTAAGAGGATAAATTTCAGCCTACTGTTGTGTTGCCTCTTGCTTGTCTCATAAGAGTGGAAATTTTAACGTTTTTACTCTCGTCAGATGAACTGCCATAAGGCATCAGATGGACTGTCAGTGAAGTAATAAATTCCAGGCCGCAGAATTCATACGAGGCATGCAGAGAGTAATTATGGATAAAATTTATGATTTTTCTTCAATCTTTTTCATTCTTCTTGATGCTCAGAGAAGTCCTTGAACTGCTGGACACTAGTAACCAAAAACTCCTTGTGATTATAAGTATGCCAAGTTACTGAAAAAATATTATAATACAAGGAGTGTTCAAAAGTTAGGTTCAAAATCAACAGTTTTAACTTTTGCATGATGAGATGGTAATGAAGTTTGCTATATATCTTTTATTGTACCAATAAAGTGTTGGCTCCATTGATAATGGAGTCCCCCTTAAGTGGCTTGACTGGGTTTGTTCTCTAGTTCGAATTACAGGGAAGTCATCTTTGTTGGGAGAATATGTGCCTCCTGATTTGAGCGGGAACTTCTAGTCTAAATTATAGTACGGACTTAAAATTACCTCCCACGATTAGGGCCCTTCTCAAGATACTTTGTAGTTAAGACAAAAAAAATATATATATATATCTTCCATTGTTACTCCAGGCAACCAAGTGAGACTCTCCATTGTTGCAAAAGATTACTAATTAAACTCCCATAAAAATTGTATCATGGCTTACCTCAGAAATCCAATTAAACCCACAAAGCTCATCAACGATATGAACAAACATTATAAAATCCAAAGCTGATCAGTCAGAGTTGCTGGTGCACAAAGCCATTCTGTGTGTATGCCAAGTGCCAACCCCACAGGCACAAGCATTAATTAAAAAAGCAATTTGTGAAAGAGATTTTTGTGGGTTTTGTGCCCTTCAGTGGGGGTCTTTTTTGTCACCATTCAAGCATCTTTTAGGGCTAATGGAAATATAAAGAAGATTAAAGGGCTGTATTGTCTAAATGGGTTATTGCGGGTTAGGCTTTTGAGAAGAACAAATAATAATTTGGTTGCCAAAGAAGGGCCCAAATTCTGAGAAAATTATTGTTGAATCTGCTTTTAATCCGTGTATTTTGACTCTAGTGCTTGTATTATATGCACGAGCAAGTTGTGATAGTTTGAATTGCTTTTGGCTCCCTATTCTTTATTGATTTATCAAAGGGACAAAACTGCACAGTTCCACGATAGTCTTTTATTTTTTTGACTCCTTATTTCTTTTTTATTTATAATTTATTTATAAATATTACAATAATTTTATTTTCTTATTCTCTTTTCCTTTCTTCCATGTTCAGATATTCTGCTGCTTTTTTTTACTTAGACAATTAATCAACCATTAGTCAGTAACCCCTTTCAAATAAAAGTATCATTAATCAGCAATTACCTTAATTATTTTTCACATCACAATCAAGGCAAAATGCAATAATTTTAATTGAATATATAGATGGCGACTGTGAGACTACAGTAATTGAATAAATTAAAGCAATAAATCAAATCTATCAACTATAAATGATTGATGTCACATTAGTTTAGATTTATGAATAAAGTTTAAGTTTTGTTGCTTTCGAATAACCAATAACTTTAAATTAAATTGTATGGTATTTATTTTTTATTTAAAGTCCAATCCACACGTATATTAAAGTGAAAAACCAAAGCGTAAGAAAAGATGATAAAATGTGTAGTTTTTATAATTACTTATTTACTATTTTTTTTAGTAATGTCATGCTAGCTTTATTTTTCAAGTTAATTTATTAATTGAATTTTTATGATAAGTCATCACTTATTTCACTCCTCAGATTAAAGAAAATACATGACTAGATGTTGATGTTCATTTTTAAAGTTAAGACAACCCACCCATTTTTTTTTATTGTTTGAATTATTTAGCAGTTTGAAACAATCTGAATTTATGTGTCCAAATTTTGAAACATTTAATTTTTTAGAATTTCAGTATACAGTAAGGAGTACTCTGTTAATTATCAAGTTATAGCATCCTACCATTGAAACTGCTCTGATATTTGATCTATTGGTGAATTTGGTGACAGCACAAGAAGACAAAATAGGGAGTACCCTGTAGCTCGACCCACCCAAAGAAAGCCTCAAGTATGAACTCAATAAATTGTTCTTTTTATAGAATTTTGCTCATTTAATACTAAAGTGAAATCCAGCCACTTTGTTCTTTTTCTTTTCCAAAATGGTTTTTTGTTTTTCTTTTTTGGCTAGGTTTTCCTTTAACAAAGAAATTTTTTTGTCATCAACATTTTTTTGGTTTCATAAAGATTAGCATAACAATTTTAGCTACCAACAATTGTAATGAGAAACTAATACAAGATTCTGAGTACATTTTATTATAATTGCCCACAGATTAGTTTATGCCAAAATTCATTTTGTTATCTTGTATTTCCAACATCACATTTCCCTAGCTATCTATTTGGTCTCCCATTTCAGATGGTCAAACCATCAAATGGGTATATTTTATTTATTTATATGCTCTAAAAGAAAAGAAAATGAATTCAAAAAGAGTTTCCACACCGCTTGACCTAGCAGCATTCTTGTCTAAATATTTGAGCCTTGACTTTATGGGACAAATTGTTTGTTTTCATTTTTCGAAATGCTACAATAATTTTCCTCTGCCAATAATAATAATAATAGTACATCCAAAAAATAAATATATACACATACAATAAGTAGGATATTATCAGGTTTCAAGTTTCCGTGACGAGTTTATTTCATTCTTTAATTATGATATATAATTAAGTGAAGGTAATTTTTTTTCCTTTCAAAATATAAGTAGACTAAACACCTTTCGAATATTAGAGAGGGTAAAATCTAACAGTGCTATATAAAAATTAATATAAACTAGTCTCAGTATTTGTCTAGATACTATTTCAAAATGTGAGTGGACTAAACACCCTTAGAATATTGGAAAGGATAAAATATTGGCAATACTATATAAAAATTAATATAAACTAGTTCTAGTATTTGTCTGATTATAAATATCAGTTGTAATCTCATATAATATGAGTTGTAATATGAGTATTAATCTCATGTAATTCAAAAAAAAAGTAGGACATTATTATGTTACCCCTTAATGAATCAATTCAAAGCATCACATTAAAACTCTATCAAAGTGGTGTATACACGCACACACACGGATTGAAGCAAAAATATTACTATATTTTTTTTTCTAGTTATAGAACACCATTGCACTATATATATATATATATATATATTAAAATAAGAATAAGATCGTTTGCAGAAGTAAATAACTAATATTGAGATAAGTAAAATTATTCATTATATAACTCTCTCTTTCTCTCACTCCAGACATATATATAGTAAGTTTCGGGTCAAAAATTAAAATTCGAAATCGGTTTCCAATTATGTAAAGTGATAAACTGGTTTACAATATTATAAAAATCTATTTGCAATGTTATAAATTAATGTTAAATTTTAATTGTGGATTGGAAAAACTTTCGTATATATAAATATATAAAGATTGAGTGCTGGAAATTTATGTTTTTTTAATCAATTACGGTGAAAATTGCAAATCTTTAACTAAATCTTATGATGAAGAATTCAAACGCGCACGTGAATGATTTTGTTGTCCATGTGCCCTGACAATGATGTTATAATTAAGTAATTAAGACAAGATTAACTTAAGATCGAATCTTGTTTACCAATAATTCAATAATGTACATATGTATATTATACATCGAAGTTGAAATATTCTTGTTTTTTTCTTTCTAATATCATTTTTTAAAAGCATTTTCGAAGCTCACTCGAAGGAGGAAATGGGCACGTCCAAATGAACCCATGTGGTGACCGATGAGATGAACGAAGTTTTTTTTTTTTTTTTGAGAAGGAGATGAACGAAGTTAATATTCAAGCATAGAGCTCAATTAAGATTGTGACTTGGGGACCGGCTGGCGGTTCGTGGATGGACCCTACGATTTGAAATTGACGATGGTAAAGCTCCACACTCATTGAAATTTTTTTTTTTTTTTTTGGTTCAATTGTTTATTCAGAATTTAATCTCAATCAGAATGATGATACTTTATAATCAAAATGATGATACTCTAGGTGTTCCTTGTACACAAACGATACCTTTGATTACTTGTCATAGGCTGTTACCCGCTACAAAAATCAACCAATGTGATGATTATTCCGGGCTTCATCATGATCTCGATAGAAAAAAGTTAATACAAAGGATATCAAGCATCCACGGGTTGAAATCTTTATCGAGTTTTTTTTTTTTTGCCTTATTTTTTAAATTGGTTTTATTTCAAACTTTTCAACGTACAATTGACATTTATTTTTTAAAAAAGAATTTGAGACGTGTAACGAGAATTTGATGATTTTTTTTTTGTGATAAAGAAAATTTGATGATTATATTCTCATACACGGCCACTAAACTATATATATAATCGACCCATTTAATATTATTTGCAGGGGTGGAATTATTAAGAAATGGGATAAGAAATTTTAAAAAGAAAATTAATATATAAATGTATATCTCTAGATTAATTTGTATTCCCAATATCTTTAGTCTCTTGTGTCTTAACTTCAATTGTAAATAATTAAATTATTCACATTATCTCTAAAATCCTACAAATTTATTACAATTTATCTTTTCTCGTAGGCAGCAACAAATCGTAATTCTCTTATCTAGTTCAATATTCAATTCAAAAATGTATTTTTTCAACTCATCTTCTAAATTTGTATGTGTTCCACCCTTGAACAATGTCAACATATTGTCTAGTTTCTTTTCTTTAACTTTTCAACTAATATTTGATTTTTTTTTCTCCTGTTTAATAGTTTGAATGGGATGAGAAATCTCATCCATTGACCCCCACCAATAATTGTTCAAATCATAAATTGATCTCAAGTGATTGCGGGCATAATATGCTTTCAGGATTGCCCAAGTTATACTCGAAAGATAACTAATACTTTATTTTATCATAAGTCAATAATATATAATTTTTATTTTTTTAAAAAAGATATTAAACCAAAGTTTAAGAGATATATTTTTTTATTAGTTTACTTTTTTTTTTTGGGTATATATCTATATCCTATTTGACTAAATACTTTCATATAATACCAGCAAACTTATTGAAAGATAGGTAGAATGACATATTTTCATATTTTAAACGTCAAATTTGTAATATAATTATATACTCAGTCATTTAGGACGCTCAACCAGTGGCGTCGAACAATAAATTTACGACAATAATGATTGATCGCCGTATTACAAGGATGTGATTTTTTTTTGCCCCACCAAATATTCCATTTACAAATTTGCTAATACTACAACGTAAATACTGTAGGGACGAGCTTTAATTCGCGCAAATAATGATGGGCGCCGCATGAAAATCAATTTGAAAAACTACTGTTGGTTGATTTATTATTATTATTTTTTTCGTTTGTTGGTAAACTACCAAATTCTGCCCAACCCTCTTGAAAGAGAATTACAAATCTTTATAAAAAAGAGACTTCAAGTATCTCATTCTCTTGCTTGATTTTCGTTGTAATGTTTGTTTTTTGTCGTTTTAACTTTTGTCTGTAATGAAACTTTTTTCTTCGTGCTTTAAGAGCGCAATATTATGGGGACTCATTTTATGCATAAAAACGTTCAGTCAACTGATATAATCTTGAAATATTTATTGTACCTACTTATCATCATTTCGTAATAATTCAAATAATAACAGATTAAGATTTGGTATTGCACTGGATTTTTCTTCAACTCATCTGAATCCTTATAATCCATTAAAAAATGTAAAATTCAAAATATGAAAAACTCAATTTTTTTTTTCTTCTTCAAATGTGGATTTTGATATCATTCAAAATTTCAGAGTTTTTGACGTTTGCTTGAAAAAAGTGAAGAAGAAGCCAAGTACGGCAGCTAGTACAGTCTGAAAAGTCAAGTGCATATATCTACTGCCTCGTTTCTTACTACCGACAGAAAAATATCTACATCTACTACTTTGTGTTGTGTTTAATAATTTATAGTAATTTTTTATTTATTACCTCCCCATGGTGATTCCTTGCTGCTTGTGCAACCACCGCCTACAAACTATCACACTCACACAGACACAGTCACTCTCTCTCTCTCTCTCTCTCTCTCTGTACTATTATAAAAATTAAAGTTTCATTAGAAACAGCTCACAAGCAAGCAACAGACACAAGTATTTGCCCAATCTTGAATTAAAAAACAGAGCAAACAAAAAGCTCGAGCTTCGGTAGCTTAGCTTATCTTGGCTACCAGCTAGCTACCCAAGAGATAAGTGTAGTTTAAATGCTCACCACCCACCGCCTTTAACTCTCTTTCACAGCACTATATATTCTCTCAGCTCACAACAAAAACCCTCATTTGCTTTTCACTTTCTCTAGTTAACACGCATAGCTACTCTCTTTTTTTCATTTTGGTGCCATTTAGTAGTTAAATCTTAAGCAATGAACAAGCAAGATTTCATGAAATTACAGGTAACTCCCCCCATCTCACCCTCTCTATCTGTCTGTCCATCTACATGCTGTAACATCACCTCTCTTTAGTACCCTTTTCATTTTTTCATCTTCTTTTGAAGTTTTTTTTTTTTTTTTTGGTATAATATGGTCTTGTTTATTTCTGTTCTTGACTTATTCGAGTAGGAGTTGTTTTTTTGTACTTATTTTGAAATTTTCCCTCGCTCTTTGCAACTTTAAGTTTTGAGTTAGTTTTATCCCTAACAAGGTTCATTTTCTTTGAGATTATACCGTTCTCATGTAATTTAGAAGCTATATGTTTGTTCAATTCTTTCTTGAAATTTTTTTTTAAGTTACATCAATTAACACAACTTTTTCTTCTTAATGGTTGCTTTTGTAGCAGTCTTGTGTTCTCAGAGTTAATGTAGACTGCGATGGCTGCAAACAAAAAGTAAAGAAAGTACTGCGGAAAATTGATGGTATGATAATTAATCTCTCTTTGTTGATTAATTTACGTTTTTAGTTTTTTTTTTCTGGGTTTAATTTTTTGATCTATTTTTTTTATATATCTTTGGTGCAGGGGTCTATTCGACAAATGTTGATGTAGAGCAAGGGAAGGTGACAGTAACAGGAAATGTAGATCCAGCCATTCTGATAAAGAAGCTTGAGAAATTAGGAAAGCATGCAGAGTTATGGGGGCCTCAAAAGGGGAGCTCAAATAGCAATTACCAAAACCTTCTCAATAACCAGTTCAAGAACATGATGAATTTTGAGCATGGTGGTAAAGGTGGTGGTGGCAAAGACAACAACAAATCTCAAAAAGGTGGAGGAAACAATAATAACAACCAGAGTCACCAATTTCCAAAAGGCGGCCAACAACAGCAACAGCAGCAGCTACAACAACTACAAGCTCAGCAAATGATGCAGCAGCAATTCAAAGCGGGGTCTAAGGATATGAATATGATGAAGATGGCTCAGCACAATAAGGATCAGAAACATGGTAAGTTCAACACGATTGAGGATGATTTTGATGATGAGGAGTTTGATGACGACTTTGATGAAGATGATTTTGATGATTATGATGATGAGGATGATGAGGAGTTCGGTCATGGGCATCATTTGCCTAACAAGAATAATGGCAAAGGGCCACATGGGCCTCATAGTATGATGATGATGAACGGGCCTATGATGGATTTTAAGAAAGGAGGTGGCGGTAATTCTAAGAAGGGTGGTGCTATTGATATGCCATTTGAAATGATGGGAGGAAAGGAATCAAAAGACGGCAAGAATGGCAAGGATGGAAAGAAAGGAAGCAAGGAGAATAACAAAGGAGGGAAGAAGAAGGATGAAGGTAGCAGGAAGGACAAAAATGGTGGCAAAAGCGGAGGTGGTGGGTTTTTTGGATTTGGTAAAAAGAAAGGGGGTGAAGATAAAAAAAATGGTAAGAGTAGTGGTGGGTTTTTAGGATTTGGTAAAAAGGATAAAGGTAGTGGGGATAGTGGTAACAAGAATGGCAAAAATGGCAGCGGAGCTGGTGGGAAAAATAAAGGCAATGGGCCCAAGAAAGGTGGAGGCAAGAATGAGTATGATGGGGTCCTTGATATGAAGAAAATGAAAGATGATGTATTTGATTTCGATGTGCCTAAGGCCAATCATGGAGGTAAAGGTGGCAAGGCTAATGGTCATGGTGGTGGGGCCAATAATATGGGCCAGATGGGTCCAATAAGCCAGATGGGACCAATGCGGTCGATGGGCCAGATGGGTAACTATCCAATGGGCCAGATGGGAAATTACCCAACAGGGCAGATGGGTGGTTTTCCGGCGGTGCAAGGATTACCGGCGTCGCCAGCAATGAACGGAGCATATTACGGAGCAATGGGCCCAGGCACTAATCCTTACAATCAACAACAATATATGGGTATGATGATGAATCAACAGCAGATGAATGGAGGGAATGAGATGTATCATCCTATGATGTATGCTAGGCAGCCTCCACCGTTCAACTATGGAGCACCGCCGCCGATGCTGGGGCCAGCTGCTGGTGATCATTACACTCACTACTTCAGTGATGAGAATGCTAATAGTTGTAGTATCATGTAAAATGGTTTTTAGATAAGTTAATCCCGTCTTTGTTTATTTTAGTTTTTCCTAGAGCTTGTGCTTTTGTAGTATTTGCTTATACAAACAATGGTGCAAGATATGAAGTATAGAATAGCATTTCCCATAATGGGTAAGTTTTGTTTCAAATTTCTTTTCTCTTTGATCCCTTGAAACTTCTCTTCTTACTTTGGATCTTGATCTTAAGTTGTTTTTAATATAATTAGAGCATTGTGGCTTTATAATATCATTTAGTAAAATATGAATGAATGGTCACATAGTGGGTTTGTAGACAAGAAGCTTTCTTAAAAGAAGAGATGTACCCAAATGCTTTATTATATGTTGGTTTGGTTTCATACATGAAAGCATCTAAGCGTCAATCCCCATTCCTTGCAATAAAAAGCGCCATTTGGCTCCATCTTTTGGACTTTAGATCGTTCGAACTCTTCAATGATGCACTCACCTTAAAAGGAAAGGTTTTCATTTCAATCACGGATTTTTCATGCTTTTTTGGGATTTGAATTTTGAAAGTGATGCTTCCAATTCCCACTTAGGGGGCTGGCTGGCTTTTAATTTAATTGGGCTGTCCACAGCCTCAAAACTGATGAGCCCATTAATGTTTGTTAGGCAGACCCTCGGACCCCAGCTAATTTATGGTCTTGTTTCTTGCTAATGCTGCAAAAAATATCAATTATGCATGGCAACTTGGCCACTAGCCTACTAGAGAAGCCCTTCCTACTGCCATGTGGCTTTCAGAAGCCTACTCATTTTTGCTCTCTTATTTAGATGTTAATCTTTCGCCTGCCTTAGCCAAATTTGCATGTGAACTTTGCTTATCCCACTCAAAAAGCTACAAATCCTATGAGCACACTAAAAATGTCGATATTTGACAACACTAGCCCAAAAATTCTCCATAAATTCTGAAGTGTTAACCCATCCATTTCCCCTAGCAAGCTGTCTTGGTTACAGAATGGCTTCTTTCCTCCACCTCTTTCACATTTTCTTCTTAATCTCTACTTCTTACTTCCTCGTAACACAATCAAAACCCCCTCAACACACAGCTTTCAACCCAAACAAGCTTGTTCTCCCTATACAAAAAGACCAAGCCACACATCTTTTCATCACAAACATTCACAAGAGAACTCCTCTAAAGCAAGTCCCCTTTGTTGTCCACTTGAATGGGCAATTCCTTTGGGTTGCTTGCGAGCAAAGCTACTTATCGTCAACATATCATGCCCCTCTTTGCCACTCAACTCAATGCGCTAGAGCCAACACGCCTTACTGCCACACATGCAATTCAACACCGCGACCCGGCTGCCATAATAACACATGTGGGCTCATGGCAACCAACCCCATGACTCACCAAGCCGCCATGGCTGAGCTTGCTCAAGATGTGCTCTCAATTCAATCCACAAAAGGCTCAAAACCTGGACCTCTAGTTAGAGTCCCTAGATTTCTGTTTGCTTGTGCAACCTCCTTTCTTTTACAAAAAGACTTTCCCAAAAGGCCAGTGCTACGTTACGTTAATCGTAACGTACGCCACACACAGCAACAGTAGCGGGTCCCACCATAGATACTGTTGTTGTGTATGGATGTACGTTACGATTAACGTAACGTAGCGGGATCCTTCCCAAAAATGTTCAAGGCATAGCTGGATTAGGACACGCTCCACTTTCGCTTCCAAATCAACTAGCTTCCCACTTCGGATTCCCCCCAAAATTTGCCTTATGTCTTCATTCTTCTGCAAGCAATTTTCCCAATGGTGCCATTTTCTTCGGCAATGGCCCTTACTTGATGCTTCCAGGCATTGACATTTCAAGCCAATTACCCTTAACAATTAGCCCAGAAGGACAGTACTATATCACCCTAACATCAATAAGAATCAACAACAAGCAAGTCCCCATCAACGCATCCTTGTTAAAATTCAACGTCAATGCAGGCACTGGAGGCACAAAAATCAGCACAATAAAACCTTACGCAGTCCTCGAACACTCAATATACCAATCTTTCACTAGGTTTTTCACCAGCCAGCTCCCTGGAATCCCACAATTAGCAAAACCTGTGGCACCGTTTTCAGTATGTTATGATTCAAGAAAGCTGAAAAGCACAAGAGCAGGCCCTGGAGTTCCGAATATAGACTTTGTGCTGCAGAATTAGAACGTTAAGTGGACAATTATTGGGGCAAATTCGATGGTGCAGGCACGAAGCGGGGTTACTTGTTTAGCGTTTGTTAATGGAGGGGTAAGGCCTAGATCTTCGATCATCATTGGGTCGCATCAATTGCAGGATAATCTTGTGCAGTTTGCTCTTGCTGGTTCAAGGCTTGGTTTTAGCTCTTCGCTGCTGTTTCGCAGGACAAGTTGTAGCAACTTCAATTTTTCTGCGACTCCATGAATGAACGAGTACTTAAGTTTTTTTTTTTTTTTTTGAAAAGAAAGTAAAGCTTTCTAATTGATAAAATTTGAGAGTAACATCATAATCTTGACTGGAAATTCTTCCAGCCATATAACAGAATTCTCAAAATCCAGAGCCACTTTTGCTATAGCATGAGCTATAGCATTACACTTCCTTGGAACATACTGTAATGAAAATGCATTCGAGATCTGCAGCTGTTGTTTTATTTCTTTTACTGCCCAAGAAACTTCAGTCAAGCTACTTTTCCTGCTCCAGACCAGCTCCACCACTTCTGTTGAATCTGATTCAATAATCATGGGCAAATATTCCACTTGTTGGGCAACTTGAATGCCAAAAATGACTGCTTCAGCCTCCATGCTCGCCACTGTTCCCTGAAAGCACACCTTCTTAACAGCTGCAGTAATGATTTTTCCATTGGAATTTCTAACCACTGCCCTCAACCCTGCCTTCAGACCCGCCATTTGAATTGCAGCATCCACATTGACTTTATACTTCCCCTCTGGAGGGGGTGTCCAAATTTGTTGGTTGTTTTGATGATGAATTGATCTAGCTGGACCGTTTTGGGTTTTGATTCTCTTATATGACTCCACAATAGCTGATGCTCTAGCTGCTGTCAGTTTTGGCTCTTCCTGCTTTCCTTCAATTACAAAGCGGTTCCTCACATACCAAATGGCCCAACATATTGCAAGAATCTGCTCAATCTCTTCCTTCATTCTTCTCGATGCTAGTTCTTGGAGCATACTCAGTATGTCATGCTGAGACAACAACTTCATATCTTCGTAAAAATTTGTCAACTTCTAGACTTTCCGAGCAGCCTTACACTCCATTAACACATGAGTGACATTCTCACTTTTACAATGACATCTATGACAGGCTGGATTCCCCACCACATTTTTCCTCCATAGATTATTGGCTGTTGGTAATAGGTTCTGAGCAGCTCTCCACATGAAGATTTTTATTTTTTCCGGAATCTCATTTGACCAAATTACCTTCCATTGAGTTTTAGAACTATCAGAGCACTCCGGATTATCTGGAAACTTCATTCTAACTGCCACCTGGTGTCCACTTCTTACTGAGTAACAGCCATATTTATCAAAGTGCCAAATCATCCGGTCTTCCTGGGGAGTTCTTGGCAGAGGGGTTCTTAGAATCCTTTGTGCCACCTCTTCGGGAAAACATTGCACAACCTTCTCCTTCATCCACTGATTTTTGTCATCAATAAAATCAGCAACAACAACATTTTCTACTAAATTTTGGTGAGCAAAGTAGCTGGAACATTCGAGTTTTTGCATCCAATTCCTGCTGGACACTGAGACTCTGTTTCCATTACCTATTCTCTATCTCAAGCCTTTGTGCAACACTTGTCTCCCCCATAATATACTTCTCCAAACAAAGGAGGGATTTGACCCCAATTTTGCTTCTATAAAGTCAGTATGCTTGAAGTACTTGGCTTTTAAAATTTTTGACATTAAACCATCAGGATTATGTAGAATCCTCCACCCCTGTTTGGCGACAAGGGCTTGATTAAAGCTTGAAAAGTCCCTAAAACCCAGACCACCCCTGATCTTGGCCTGACACAATTTCTCCCACCTTGCCCAATGGATACTTCTATGAGTTTCAGATGATCCCCACCAGAACCTTGCTACAGCCTTTTGTATATCATCACACAGCCCTTGAGGAATTTTAAATACGTTCATAGCATAGGTAGGCACAGCTTGTGCCACAGCTTTGATGAGTATTTCTTTTCCCTCGCTTGAGAAACACTTGTTTTGCCAACTTGATAGCTTGCTTAGCACTCTCAGTTTTATGTCGTTAAAGAAGCAAGTCTTTTTCCTCCCTATCATCGATGGAAGTCCCAGATACTTTTCATGTTTTGAAACGACATTCAAACCGAAAATACTTCTGATTTCCTCCCTTTGACCTGAACTTGTGCTGCTGCTAAAGAACATAAAGGACTTCTTGAAATTAAACACTTGTCCTGAGGCTGCTGCATAGTTGTCAAAGATCTTTCTTAAATTTCTGCAATCGTTAATCGATGCCTTTGTAAAGACCAGACTATCGTCGGCAAAGAGAAGGTGTGTGACTGATAGATCTCTGCTGAATTTCAGACCGTTTATGAGCTTTTGATTTTTTGCATTCACCATTAAGTTTGAGAACACCTCTGCACACATAATAAAGAGATAATGGGAGAGGGGGCAGCCTTGTCTCAATCCTCTTTGAGGATGGATTAGGCCTTTTGCCACTCCATTGATTAACACTGAAAAACTTGTTGTAGTAATACAATTCATGATCAACTTCACCCATTTTTCTGAAAATCCAAGTTTTTGCATTGTGCATTTTACAAATTCCCACTCAACCCTATCGTAGGCTTTACTAATATCAAGCTTATGAGCTACCAGCCCATTTCTTTTGCTCTTGCTTTGTCTAATCTTATTAAGACACTCGTATCCTATAATAAGATTATCAGTAATGAGCCTATTGGGTACAAAAGCGCTTTGGGTCGGGGAGATGATAACATGCAGAATCTTCTTAAGCCTATTAGCTAGCGTTTTAGCAATAATTCTATATATAACATTACACAAGCTAATAGGTATGAAATCAGTCACTTTTCTAGGCTTTTGCACTTTGGGGATCAAAGCTAAGTATGTATGATTCAGGAGTGCAATGTTACCTCCCTCATTTAAACCATGTAGGCATGTGGTGATAACATCTTGCTGCACAGAACCCCAATGTTTCTGGAAGAAAGCTGCTGGAAGTCCGTCTGGTCCTGGCGCTTTTGTGGGGCACATTTGAGCTAAGGCATCTGCTACATCTTCTTTTGTAAACGGCTGGTCCATGAAACTCCCCATCTCCCTTGTAACCTTGGATGGCAGGTTTGATAAGGCTGTGCTTATCTGGCCTGATGATGGGTTTGTTGTAGTGAAGATATTAGTGAAATACTCACATACTATCCGCTCTACATCGTCAACTTCTTCAAGCCATTTGCCATTCTCATCTTCCAGCCCACTTATCCAGTTCTTTTTCCTTCTCGCAGAGGCTTTCGAATGAAAAAATTTTGTGTTCTTATCCCCCTCCCTCAACCAATCCGCCCTCGATCTTTGCCTCCAATAAACTTCCTTGTCAAGAAGGATATTATCAATCTGATTTTCTACTTTTGTAATCTCCTCTCCATTAACAGCATGATTGTAACGAGTACTTAAGTTGAAGAGTGCTTTGTTTATATTATGTAAGGTGTGAATAATGGAATAAAAATTGTACTCTTTGGTTTTAGTTCCTTTTAGAACTAAATGTTCTCCTAAATCAGGTGGAATATCAATAATATGCTACAAAAATTAGTGTGACGGTTACTATTGATTGTGATGTTAAGTAGCAGATTATTAATTGTGATATTAAGTAGTAGATTTTACAATTTCTTCATTAATGTGTAATTTTATAGCACTCACCTATTAGCGTCTTTTGTTATGTTCACATCTTTTTGAGTTCGCCTATTGAGGCAGTACTTTATATTTCAATTTTGTATGTATAACATACTTTATCTATAAATATATAGATAAATATATATTGACCTACGAAAGTATTCATAATAAAAGTTTTAGATGAATGA
The DNA here is from genome assembly GCF_022201045.2 of Citrus sinensis. NCBI lineage: Eukaryota > Viridiplantae > Streptophyta > Magnoliopsida > Sapindales > Rutaceae > Citrus > Citrus sinensis. The sequence continues at coordinate 27,187,380 of NC_068560.1, forward strand.
AAATTAGATAATTTACATGTTACTGCTTAAAAATTTATAGTTAAACTAACTAACATTCACATATGCAACATTTAAAAATGAAAAACACAATTAAAAGAAAAAGACATATGGTGGTAATAAGAAATTGGTTTCTACAGAGGGACACTTTAAGCACTCTATTACTCTACACAAGGGTGGAGACAATATATTGATTGACTGGGGGCTTGGAGACGGGAAGAGTAGTACACAATGTCACAACATTTTTGGCTTTTGCATATGCAAAAATTAAAAAAATAGTTTAGGAATTTTCTATGGGCGTTGGAGTGATGTGGAATTGGTAAATGTAAGATTAATAAAAAATTAATGAGCTTGTGTGTTATTTAAAAAATTAAATTAATGTTATTATTTACAGACTTGATTTTAGTTTGAAAAGTCTGACTCTTTTAATTTGTATTTAAAATTTTTTAGGGTGAGAATTTAAGTGTACATATATATATTGGGAGATTGAGTATAATTTACCGAGAACATTATAACAATTTATTGAAGACTTTTGGAAAAACACAATTAAATATTAAAAGATTTTTTTTTTCATTTAAGTGGGGACCCCCACTTGTCCATCAAGAAACCCGCCTGACTCTGCACATTGACATACCACTTATAAAAAATTAAGTTTTACTCTATACACTCTTTAAAATTTAAAAAATATCCTTACTTAAATTTTATTTACTTAAAGCACTAATAAAACTATTTAACTACTAATTTAAAGAGATTTAACATATACTTACAAGAATATAATTAAATCAAGTTGTAAACAAATATTTTAGTTATCAATTTTTTATTTATTTATGTTCTTTGTTGAATTTTGCACCCAAAAGTAACTAATAATGATAGCATGATAGTATTGCAGAAATAATACTTAAAAAAAAAAAGATAAATAAGGAGAAAAAGAAGATGAAGAAGAGCGACCAAGGCAAATTAAAAAAAAAAATCTTTTATAGTACTTTTGTTTCGTTTTATTTCTTAAAAATAAACATATCAAATATAATTTGTAGTAAAATTTTTATCAAAAATGATTCCCTCCTTTAATTAAAATGTTGGAAATAAAAGTTTTAAAATTTAAAGTATGATAATTATAAATTGAATAATGATTATATTATATGAGTGTTCAAAATAGTTATATAATATTGACTTATAATAAATTGTCTATAATAGTAATTCATGTGTTTTTGTAATAAATATTTTTATTAAAATTAGAGTGTGCCAAATCATTTTTAGAGTACAAATAACCCCACCTTTATAAAATTTATGTGTGATTATGTACAATGCATGAATAATGAAATTAATCTGTAAGACATCTTTCTCTAAACCTATGTATGCATAATCTTCTTATAGCCATTTCTTATTTCATATACTCCTAACGTATTTTTAGTTTAATAATAGATTAAATATTATATACAATGGTATTAAATATTAGAGGAAACTAAATATAGAATTTTATAATCAAATGCACTTACCAACCAAAATTTACGTCATCGATGATTTTGTCTTACATACCATGAAAAATGAAACTAGATTAGAAACCCTAAGCTGAGCCTCATCTCTCTCTACTCTCAATTCTCAACTGCCATCAACCACAACCGCGCCACGCTGCCACCGGTCGTCATTGTCGGCCGTCAATCGCGTCTTGTCAGTGGTCACTTTCTCGCAGCACAGCGGCAGTCGACCTTCACTCTCTTCTTCTTCGGGTTATATTTAAAGGTTTGTCCTTTTTTTTTCTTTCGTTCTTGCTTCTCTTGGCTTTCTTTCTTCTGGGTTTGCTTCTTTTTCTTTTGATTCCTGATTCTTAGTTTGCTGTGGATTATTTTGGGCGTGTAAAATTTGTATCTTTGTTGGTTGAGAATTTTGATGTTGTAGCATTTTGGGCTTAAGATATATTGTTGAGTTGATCTTGCCAGTCAAAAAGAAAAATTTATGCGGTTTTCTTGTTTTGTGCTTATGTAATTCTTGTGATGGTGGTGTTTTTGGCTAATCACTTTTAATTTATTTTTCCTTCTTTTTGAGATTTGGCTTTCTAAATTTTGCATGTTCGTGTTGCTCTCAAATTTGAGCTTGGGATTGAGGATTATGAATAAAACAGGCTTGAAAACCTCATATTATGGACGTATACTTTGCAAGATTATTGGATTGAATATATTTGTATTCATTTTTGTAGTGTGATTAAAGCTGTTCTGGGTGTTATATTCTGTATTTCTGTAGAATGAATACAATTCGACCTCAAATTACAATCTAAACCGTGAATAAAACTGAAAACCCAAACCCGAATCTGAAACCGAACCCGAACTGAATTTTAAACTGAACTGTACCGAACCGTGATAGCTTTTCAAACCGTTTGGGTTGAATTCTCAAACCCGAACGGATTGTAAACCCAACCGAAAACCAAAATGCCCACCCCTAATTATAAGTACGAAGAAATTGTGAATACTTTATCCCTCCTAGTCCTAGTCATCAATCATTCTGTGTAATTCTGGACTTGCTTCCCTTATCCTTAAGCTTGATCCCATGTTCGCCTTTTTTCCTGTTCTATTAAATGTGCGTGCGAGTCAATGCATAGGGTTTTGTTGTGTCAATTAGCAGTAAATGTAAAAGCCTCACTCTTAACAGAATTCTCATCAATGCTCTACTGCTGCTGCCCTTGAGAGTCGGCTTTGCTTAAGTAATAGGTGCAATGCTTATGAAGGCATATGTATCCAGTGAAATTTTTTTTTTGAAGGGCAGTGTTTAAGCTTCAAAAGTTTAAACTTCCAAGGTATTCATGAACATGGATGATCTTGCGCTGCCTTTTTTGAAAATCAATGGTTTCCAAAATCTGCAATCTTGGCTGCAAATTTTCATATATATATATATATATAGATTCCTTTTTGCTTATGGGTATGTCTACGTAGAACAACTATGAACTTTTATGTTACTGTTGTGTTCCGTTGTCATGCATTAGAGAACTGTTTACCATGAAAAGTTGGAGTCAAAGCCTGAAGAGAATTTTGATTTAGTGATTGTAAGTAAAATTACTCTTGTTCTGTTTTGCTTAAGTTCTACCGATGGTTGAATGCCTTGCCTTTACTTTTGGCTGTTGATTTCGTGAATATGATTGAAACATATACCTTTCTTATGCTTGATCATCATGATCTATGAGCATGTACACAACATTAGATGTCTTATGCGTGTCCCTAATCAAAGAGGCAGTAAAGTTACTTAAATATTAGTTGAAAGACAGAACCATGTGATAAAAGACTACGTAATGAAAGTATAGTCAGAATTTGGGCTTATTGTTTGTTGTATTTTTACATAGAAATGAAGAGGAGAAATTATCGTCAGCATACCATGTGAGCATCAAATCGACAATTAGTGCATGTACAAACTTTTAAGAGTTCAACTCCACTGTTAAAAAATAATCCACCTTAAAATGAAAATAACCTCGGTTGCATAGTGTGTTTTGATGGACTGGGCCAGTTTTTATTTTGATGGCTGGCTTGCATGTTGATTTGGTGTTAAATTTTAAATCATTTATTTTTAAATCATGTTGATTTGGTGTACAAACAAAAACAGGAAAAAATAAAAAATGCATTCATTTGGGTACAGAGCCAATGCTCTGCTCACGTTCGCTGTGACAATTCTGGCGCTAATGTGCACCATTGGTTCTCTTTCCGATAACCTCAACACTCCTTCTCCTTCCGCTCAAATTGAGGTCAACTTTCCTTTGACTTTTTCATGATCGCTGTTGTGTTTTGTGTTAGATCTGTTAAAAGGTTCTGAATTTTTGCGTTTTTGATTGATTTGGCTTCTCGGTTTTTGTTTTTGGTGATTGTAGATATTGAATATCAATTGGTTTCAGAAGCAGCCACATGGAAACGACGAGGTAATTGGTTTTTTTGTTTTTATGCTTAGTTTATGAAATTAATCAGGGGGCATGTGATATTTTCAATTTGATGGGAAAGTTGTGTGCTTCAATTTGTTTATTGTTGCATTATTGATTGCAATTACGAAATTATGTGAGTAATTAGTGTAATTGTTGGTAGTTCTGAGGTCAGTTGAGTTTTATGTAGAGGGGCTCACAATCCAATAGTTTGCCTATTTTGATCAGTGGTGGATTAGCAGCTTTGATTTTATTTTTGTAGGATGTAGTGGTAGGCTGGTAACTTTGAGTTTATTACTTTTCTGTACAAAGAAGCAAAAATTGATAAATAAGAATATTAATGATTTTGACTTATGAATATTAGTTGTTATTGATCTATATAATATTATCCTGATGTATTCATGATTTCTTCCTCTATGTGTGCTTTTGTGGTATAAGTTTGCTGGATTCTACAATATTCTTGACTTCATTATAAGGAAGTGCTTTTCATTGTATGTAGGTCAGCCTAACATTGAATATAACAGCTGATTTGCAATCACTATTTACATGGAACACAAAACAGGTTGACTATTCAAGATATTGTTATTGATTTATCTGATTTTGGAAATATGCTACTTTTACGGTGCTTCTGTGTAATCTTAAAGCTGCTTTTTGACATTTATTCATCTCCTTACCGCTCTTGCAGCTTTTCATTTTTGTGGCAGCTGAGTATGAAACCCCAAAGAATGCCTTAAACCAAGTAAGCTCCTGGCATCTGAGTGCATGTATTTTCTGAAGTATCATTGTTTCAGATTTTGTGCTTTCTTTAATATTGTAAAATTCTATCTAGATTATGAACTCTTGAGTTAATTAATGGTTGCTAGAATGAGCAGCCTTTATATGTTTCCTGTTCATGAACATCCACTTTTGACAATATCCTCTGGCATGCTAATTTCTGAAGTATTTTCCATATCACGGGTTATGTATGCTCAAATTATGCCCACCGCTTGATTGATCTTGTATGTTGTGTTGCAGGTGTCTCTTTGGGATGCTATAATACCTGCAAAAGAGTTTGCAAAGTTTTCCATTCATACCTCAAACAAATATCGTTTCATTGATCAGGTATGACATCCTCTTCGATTGATTTTTCTCATTCTGTACAAACATTCATCAGCCAACTTAAGCGATTTTCTTTTTGTATGGAAAATTGAACATTCAGCTTCCTTTATTTTCCTATCCAGGGACACAGTCTTCGAGGTAAAGAATTCAATTTGACTTTGCACTGGCATGTCATGCCAAAGACCGGCAAGATGTTTGCCAACAAAATAGTCATGTCTGGGTATCGCTTGCCTGAGGATTACAGATAGTGAATCTGTCGACTGTGTCTTTGCTGTAACTTTAGCTTTCTTTAAGGGATTGTTGAATGTCAGCTGAACTAGAAATTAGAAATAGAAAAATTTTCTTGTTCCATAAATTGAGAACAGGAATGTTGCTTGGATTTTGAAAACTTACTTTGTTGCAAAATATTGGATTATGATCATTTGGCGGCACATCGCCCTCTTATTTAACAGTATTTACTCAGAAAGTCAGAATCTCCTCTGAGCCTTGACTTATGGTTAGGTTACGAGTATCAGTGAAAAATAGAGATACATATGTGGCTATGTGAGTGATATTCCTTTAATAAGATTCATGCTAGTGATCCAACAAGCAGAAGCAGTGTATGGCTGATACTAACTTATGACTGAGAGCCAAATAGGACCCGAAAATGTTATTTTTAAAATTTAAAAATTTGTTCGATATCATTTTTAAAAATAATTTTGAAAATGAGAAAAAGTAAAATATGTTCGGTAGGAATATTTTAAAGAATTATTATTTGAATAATTTTCATAAACTTAAACCAAGTAATGTATAATCATTTTTATTACTAAATTTGTTTGATTATTTTAATTTGAAGAATAAATTAGGTGATCTTGTTAAATTTTTTATTATAAGTAAATTTATAAACTCTACATATTTGATTTAATTAATATGTAAAAACATAAATATTATAATACATATATAAAGAAAAGATTATTGTGATGGAAATTGATTTTTTAGGTATTATAATAATAATAATAATAATAATAATAATAATAATAATAATAATGTTGTTGTTGTTGATATTACTATTATTTTGAGAAATGGTTGAAGAAAATTGTTCATATTGAAGCTTAATATTGTATTGAGAAACAAGGAAAATAAGAAAAAAATATTTTTTTATTTTCTTTGTTAAAAGTGTAAAATGGATTTTATATTTTTACAAATACTTTCGGAAACGATCTACTGAACATGGATTTAGTGTTTCTTAAATTCAGAAAATAGAATATATTGATAAAAAAAATAAAAAATAGATTTGAAAAACAATACCGAATGCACCTGAAAGACTAAAAGAGTATTATTGAAATCAACACAATTCCTTCAAAAACGGAAAAAACTGCATGTGCATCGATGAAGACCAACAGAGACACCATCGATTGATATTTCTGATTTACTTTTTCTTGACACAATTAATGACTGACTATGAGAAGAAATTAAAACTTAAATCTTAGAAAATATGTTTAAGGCATGTTAAAACATATTTGATGAGAGACTAAATGATTAGTTAAGGGGTCATGCTATGTTATATTATCATCATTTTGGGGTCGGATATAAGTTAGATACCCACACCCGCAATGTCATATTATTATTTGAATATAAACATGTGAAAGAAAGGAAGCTTGTAAACTTAATATTTTTATTATTATTATTATTATTTATCTACATTTATTTATAGTTATGATAAATATCAACACAAATAATTTATATTATTTTTCATGAAATTTTGACTTAATCATAGTCACATGTTTTTAATTTTATAATATAATGTGAGGCTCAAATTGTGTAACATATTTTTTTTGTATTAAATCATTTGGTATTCGAAAACTATATTAGATCTCGACTTATCCAGATTCGAGCTGGGTAGGACCACCAATGCTGCAAAACTCTCTCCCAACAAGTATTTAACGCAGTTGCATTTCCAAGCTTCGAACCGAGGACTTTGGTTAAGATAAAACAACTATATTCCAGTTGATCTACGTACTTATTGGTAAAATTTTGTAATATTTACACACATACAATGCATGAGTAATGAAATTAATCTCTTAAGACATCTTTCTCTAAACCTATGTATGCATAATCTTCTTATAGCCATTTATTATTTCATATACTCCTAAAGTATTTTATTTGAGGAGTTGAAGAAAATGCATCAAATGAGGCTAAATGTATCTAATTAATTAAAAATTGTTACAGATTTTGTTTTTAGCTTAACGTTAGCAAATACTACTTTATATACTAAGGCAATCCATCCAATCTTCGTCTGTAAACTTGTATTTCTCTAAAGAAATGTTACTAAAGACATCTTAATTTAGTTTATAAAATTGGCTTAAGAGAAAAGTTTTTTTTTTTTTTTTTTGCTTGAGATTTGTAATTGATGTGCAGTTCTTATGATGTCAAAAAATTTATAGCCTTGTAAGTAACGCATTACAAGACCATTAGCCACTTAAATTATTTGCTGACCCAACATTTACAAATTATTTGCTTTATGTTCTCAACTCAGTTTAATTTCACAGTAATACTTCTGCGATTTGGTCTCGAGATTGAAACCCCATCACCAATCTTCTCTTACTGGCAAGTTTTCTTCTTCTTTACATTTCTGTTGTTTTGAGTGATCGTAAGTAGAAGTTTAAAAGTTTAGCCGACAGCCGGTCCACTATCTTTTTTAATCTTCTTCATTAGTACATTTTTGAGTTTTTTATTATAATATATATATAATAATTTTTTAGTATGGGATCATAAAGTGCAGAAATATTCGAGAAAATTTTGAAACCGTGCAATTTTAAAGACTTGAAGTGTTTAAACCGTACGATTTATACGTTTTCGTAGACGTTCCAGTATTTTAAAATTTCAGAATGAAACATTTATCATATATATATATATATATAGTTAGTGATTGTACTGCTCACAATCTTGTTCGTACAAGTATCTTTTTCTTCATGGTATTTACAATTTCTTAGGAACATCTAAAATCTAAAAAGTTTAATTTACTAAAAATTAAGTTATCATTTGCTGGCAGTCAACTTAAAGGTTAAAGTTAATTCAAGAGCTCATCAATCGAGCAGGCTTTTCTCAACAGACGTGGTAGTTAATTTCTCTCTTCAATCTAGATTATGAATGATCGTTTCATTTCCTTTTTAAGTGCTTTTTAAGGTTTTATCTTGCTCGTGCCTGATATTTAATTGCTCGAAACAACCTGATGATTTCTTGATATGATTGATCTGCCAAGCTATCCAAGAAACAGGTACAGAAATCCCTTCACTATACATCAGATGACTTTCATTATTTTGGGCAATTTGGTGGTTTTTTCTTTCAAGTTGGTTGTTTGCTTTTAATGGATTCAATCTCGTGTCTATTCATTTTCTATGGATTTTCAGGATGGAAGATATATTTTTTCTCTATACATGTGATTGATATCAAGAGTATGTTTTTGTGTTGTCTCTGTTATTTCTATTTGATCTGGACTTTATACATGAAAGGTTACTAACAAATTATTTTTGGTCATATTCTCTTTTATGAAACTTTTATTACTAAATTCTTGGAATTATATAATTTTTGGTATTTGGCATGTCTGGATGTGTACTCTTGATAACAAAAAAATAAAATAAAATAAAATTCAGAGATGCAGTGCAAATGAAATTCATGGATTTGTGACGGCTACGCCCATCATTTTTTTTTTGTGACCCAGGTTTACTGTTTGTGATGGCTTTTTTGCAGTCACAAAAGACCTCTTTGTCGCGCGTCACATGAACTCTGGGACGCCTGCGCATGTAATCGCTGTTTGCCGTCATATCGAGGTCACAAAAGATATTATGCGACGGCAGACTACCAGTCACATAATCCAATTTTTTTTTTTTTTGGGGTTGGTGTATAACCAAACCCCTAATGCCACATGTCTCTGTGTTTTACAACGATTACTTATAAATATTGCTCCAGTTATGGTGCTACAGTTGTATGGTACCACAGCTGGATCCAGCCTTTAGATTCAATTCTAGTGATAATTATGGGATAGATCTAATAATTGGATCCAGTGGTACCATAACTTTGCCCCTTTTATTAAAGATTGATTGGTGAACAAGTTCTTAAATCATGATAATCAATGAAGAAATTAAGAAAGCTTTGGAAGTATATCTTTGAATTGTCTTGTTCATGTTGAAAGGGAATGAAGCACAGAGTGGTTTAGAATTCTTTAATTATTTTAGTTACATTTTCGACTCATGTAGCATCTATTATTTAAAAATATGATCATTTTTAATAATCATCTATTAAAAAATGAGTGCTGAAATTACATCTAATCACTCTTTTTGCTTTCATTCACTAACCCCATTTCATACTTGTTAATTGCAAATTAACGTGTGTCAATTTTTTTTTTCCTTTAAATGAAAAAAAAAAGTCCATTAAAATATATACGTGTAATTCCCGAACAGGCTTGGCATACATTAAGCTTAGGAACCAAACAGACGCTACAACCGAATCCGACGACGTTTCGTCTTTCGACATTCACCCTCTCAGTCTCATCACCATCATCGTTCTTCTTCTAATCCAGCCCCGAAAACCTAGTCTCTCGCCAGCCCAATTGGGCTAATAGTGAAAATTTCAACTGAATTTGAATTTTTTTTATTTGTAAGAGAAGAAATGGGAAGCCATAACCCTACGACTAGTGACCGGACGAGGGTTAGCTGGACGGCGGCAATGGAACGGTACTTTATTGATCTGATGTTGGACCAGCTGCATAGGGGGAATAGATTGGGCCATACGTTTAACAAGCAAGCTTGGACTGATATGATGACGCTGTTTAATTTGAAATTTGGGACCAAATTTGATAGAGATGCTTTGAAAACTCATTACTCGGTTCTGTGGAAGCAATACAATGACGTGAAGATTCTTCTTGAACAGAATGGATTTTATTGGGACGATTCCCGTAAAATGGTTGTGGCTGAAGGAAACACTTGGGATGCTTATATCAAGGTTTGTTGTTATTTTGTATACCCCCAGGTTACTGTATTTTATTGTCTGATGATAATTCTGATAATTTGCATATGCAGGCTAATCCGGATGCACAGGCCTTTAGAAATAGAGCATTGACGTACTTCGATGACATGTGCCTGATATATGGATATACCCAAGCTGATGGAAGATACAGTCGTTCGAGTCATGATGTAGACTTCGATGATGAAGTTCAAGTGGTGATTACTGGTGTGTTTAGTTTCTGTTTTTATGAACTAAAATAAGGTTGCTTATGTGATTGCATTGAGGCCACAGTTTATGAGTTGAGAAAATGGTGTAACTTTATCCTCTTAACGGATTTTTGTAAATTATGAAGAACATTTGTGTACTGCCTGTGTAACCTTAACAACCTTTATTTTGAGCTAAGCAAGACACTCTTAAACTTATCTTATGCATCCAGATGCATGGGATATTTATATTTTTTATTTTAGAAATTAATTCTTGCAACATAAAGTAGCTACGGATGAAGTGCAGTGAATTTTGTTTACTCTCCGTTAACTAATGGTTGCGAGTTTCAATAGCTGTTTTGATTTTTTTTTTTTCAGGTGTTGAAATAGGCGGCGTTGCTCCCGAAAGTCTCGAGCCTGCAAAATCAGACTGGACGCCGGAAATGGACCAATATTTCATTGAGCTAATGCTGGATCAACTAAGAAAGGGCAATAAGAGAAAAAATACATTCACTAAACGAGCATGGAAAGATATGCTCTTCTTGTTCAATGCTCGATTTTGTATGCAACAACATAAAAGGCTTTTAAAACGTCGATATAAAAAACTGTTCAAGTATTATACTGACATCAAGACTCTACTTGATCAAAGAGGATTTTCATGGGATGAAAAACAACAGATGGTAGTGGCTGATGATGATATTTGGGACAACTATAACAAGGTGTGTTACTATTTCCATTTAAAAAGAAAGTTCATTGTTTATAATACTTTTTCCTTGCTGTTTAGGCACATCCGCTTGCACATTCATTCAGAAAGACGGTGTTGCTGAATTATCGAGATTTAGACTTGATATATGCAAATGAAAGCAATAGAGGACTCTCAGTTGGTATGCGGCAAGGTAAAAGTTACAAAGGATAGTATCTCATAATCCAAAGGTGGCGGAGTTTCATTTCTATCATCTAGTTAGGAATTATGCGTTCCAAAAGTTTGGATATTGGACGCCATTGATAGACCATTTTTATCATAAATCATATATATATGCCAACATTAAGAGTTTCTTTAATTTGTAGGAGAGGAACTCCAAGTCGATGGGAATAGAGATTGTTTAAGGACCAATTGGACGCCATTGATGGACCGCTATTTTATTGACCTTATGTTAGATCAAGTGCATAAAGGGAATAAGACTGGTTACACGTTCAGCAACGAAGCATGGATAGACATGGCTTTGTCCTTTGTTGACAGATTTGGATTACAGTATGACAAAGATCTTTTGAAGATTCAACACAACAGTTTAGGGAAGGTATACAATGATTTGAAAAATCTGCTTGCACAGAGAGGGTTTTCTTGGGATGAACGAAAACAGATGGTGACAGCATATGGTGGTGTTTGGGCAGCTTATATCAAGGTAAACTGGTTATTATTTGAGCCCTACAAGTCTTATCTATTTCAGAGGGATAACATTTCCTGTGATTATAGGAACACCCAGATGCAGAATCATACAAAAACAAACCCACGCCAAATTATAATGACTTATGCTTGATTTATGGAACTGCAACTTCTGATGGAATCCACAACCGATCAATTCAAAATAATTCTTGTAATGGTCTTGGTGAGTTTTCATTGTTTTCTTGTTATTGGAACATTTCATTATTCAAAACACTTTTAGCCTGCTACCTAAATTAGCAATTTGGTTTCAGCCAGTGAAAATTTTGAAAGATGGCTGTACCCAGATTGAATGAGCTTGCAACAATGTTTCATTTTTCTTCAACGGAGAACTTTTTCCAATGTGTACTGTCTTTCAAATTTGTTGAAGGAACCAAACCTAAAAACGACTGCTGTTCAACAACGGATTGGACACCACCAATGGACCGTTTTTTCATTGATCTAATGCTAGAGCAAGTTCGTCAGGGGGGTATGATTGATCAGAAGTTCAGCAAACATGCCTGGGCTGAGATGGTTGCAAAGTTTAGAGCAGAATTTGGGTCTCAACATAATAAAGATGTCTTAAAAAGTCGTTTTATGAACTTGAAGAAGCGATTCAATGACATGAAAAATTTACTTGACCAGAGTGGGTTCATTTGGGATGAAATGAAACAGATGATAACTGCTCATCGTGATCTCTGGGATGCTTGTGTCAAGGTGCCTTTCTTAAATTTTCTGTTGAATAAAAATTTTGAGTCCCAAGGAACTCACTATGGTCTATGCAGGAATACCCTGAAGCACGGCCATATCGCCATAGAACTCTTCCAAATTTCAACGATTTGTTCTTGATATATGGAAGTAAAAGCACTGACACGGGGCCTAACTGTTTGAGTTACTCTATGGACAATGGGGACTATCCCTTTGGAGTAGAATTGGGTATGTTCCTCTCCCTTCTATGCATGGACAAGATTGTTGCCAATAAAAGATGACATAAAAGATTTGTAACTTCAACCCTGAAAATGAACTGATGGAAGTTTTTAACGAGTGAAGATAGAGAGAATAAAATTGAACTTGAACCAATCGGTTAGTTTGCTTTTATTACAAGTGTTTCATTGGTGCAGTTATATAATTGATTTGGTGTGTCTGTTTTGAAAAATATTGTTGCTTGGTCTGGGGGTTAGCAAGCCTGTTCTTGCAACTGAAAGTTCTATACATGTCTATCAAAAATAAGAAACAAATTAGTCTTAAAGTATTGTACTAACGAAATGGAACTAGAATATTCCATATAGCAGAAAAATATGTTTTGTTGAATGTTAGGGAATATAGTTTTCGAATTTTTATTTTGCTTTGCGTCATTTGAACCCAAGATACAATATTGTGTTAATAGTTGTGTTGAATTTGTAGGTGAAGAGGATGACCAATCCCCTAATAATGGTAATTCTGCAAGTTTGCATTGGACATATCCAATGGAAAGATATTTTCTTGACCTTCTGTTAGAGCAGGTGCATATGGGGAATAAGATTGGTCTTAAATTTAATGATCGAGCTTGGTCCTGGATGATTGCATCATTCAATGAAAAATTTGGACTTCAATGTGACAAAGGCGTATTGGAAGAACTGTATTTTAGCTTGATGGAAGAATATAACAACATCACAGACTTTCTCAGTAGGAACGGCTTTGTCTGGGACGACATTCAGCAAACAGTAGTTGCTGATGATGATGTTTGGGAATCGTATATCCAGGTTCATTTCTTTCTCAATCCATGGTAGCTGGCTAATACGGGTCTTTTTTATTCTCTGTTTTAGTGGTATCACTTGCATGCCATGGTGGGCGGCGTTACCATTCACCAAAAGACATTTCAAAAAGAAATAATCCATGATACTGCTTTATGATGAAATAATTCCTGATGGCAAGTACATGAATATATATATCCAGATGCTGAGCAGATCCACAACAAGTGCTCGCTTTCTGTGCTGATAAATGTTCATACTGCAATGTTTTGCAGGAGTATGCTGATGCATTTGCATTTAGGGAGAGCAGTCTTCGTATTTATGATGATTTGCGCGTGATATTTGGTTACAGAAGTTTTAATGGAAGATTAAGTGGGGTGGGTGCGAAAGTTGAGAATGACGATAATATCTTTACTGACTTGCATACTCCAGCTGCAGAGTTTGATTTATCTGATAAAAAGAAAAAGCGAAAATCTGCAACTTCATCAGCATCGGCTTATTTTTCCAGAAAGGTTCGAAGGCCCATCAAAGAAGAGATACTTGAAGCCCTTGATGAGAAGCCATATTTGATGGGGACACGGACAGATGACAAAGAGCAAAGAGACTACAACTCTGTTGAAAGCATTGTCGACGCACTTCAAACTGTACCAGGCATGGACAACGACGAGCTCTTTCTGCAAGCTATTCAACTCCTAGAAGATGATAAAAACGCCAAGATCTTCATTGAAATGGATGTGAATCAGCGGAGGAAGTGGTTGTTAAGAAAGCTTCACCGCCGGTAGCATCAATTTAGCCTTCAAATTATGTAATATAACTTCGATTTACACTTGAGACTTGTGTACATATATAAAACCAGCCGAGATGTTAATACAAAGCAGTTACCTCACTCAATCCTGCAAGATACCAGCCTGGAACATTTGTGGCCCTGTTAATGAAGAGCAGTTTCAGTCCAATTACCAGGATCTTATTTTTCTCCTTAATTACTGAAATGACTAAGATAATGTCTGATGGGCTAAGGCTGAAGGCCCTCGGCCTCCTAAATTTTGAAATGAGTCCATCCATCTCAATGAGCATAACATCCCCTTCTAATTTTTCAAAATTGAAGAAATACAAAAGCAAAACTCTTGGTTATAACTTCTTTTTCACTCTCATCAATTTTATTTCGTTGTGTTTATGCTTTTTTTTTCCTTGTATTTTAGTGAAGTTAAGTACACACTTACTATTTTTTTTTTAATTCTTTGAGTTCACAACTTTTAAAATTAAATTTCTAGTTCCGTCACACAGTATCTCCTAAATTTCTGCATTGGTTTAATAGTACAGCTGAAGTGTTTGGAAGGGTAAACTTTTATTTGAGTTTTTACAACCGTAATCTCTCTCTCTCTACTCATATATGATAGTAAGTGATTTAATAAATTAATAAATTTTTATAAAGTAAGGTTCTTTTTTTTTTTTTAACCAGAAAAGAGTTGGGTGATTACGTGTATTTACTTATGCAAAAAAAAATAATTTAAACAAAATTAAAAAAAAAAACCACCGACTAAACTTGAATTAAATTATTCTGTTGTTTGGCAAAAACGCGTAAGAGATTACAGAAGCTGAAGCCAAGAATCGATCCAATAACAAGAAAGTAGACACTCACCCTCTTACTCTTCAATCAAACAAGAAAAACAAACAAAGATCTGAAATTTTAGCAAACCCAGAAACAGAAAAAGCAAAAAAATCTGAAGAAAAAAAGAAAAAACAAAAATTGTTTCAATGGCATGGCCTTTTCATTCCTCAAATCCACCTCTATAACCCTAACCCTCATCTGCATTCTCCTGTTCTTCATCCTCAAAACTCCTTCTTCTTCACGATCACAACAAATCCCACGTAGATCACTTTTGGACTCAAAAACAAACACCCCAACTTGCTCTTCACTCGAAGCTCAGCCATCTGATGGCGCCCTTTTCAACTACCTTTCTCTCCACTTTTGCCATTTCAATAACCACCCATTCATCTCACTCTCCTTCCTCTCACTCACCTCCCTCCTCTTCTTCTACATTCTCATCAAAACCGCCCAATCCCACTTCTCTTTAGTCACCACTAAGCTCTCCTCCATGTTAAATCTCTCCCCCAGCATGGCCGCCGTCACTCTCCTAGCTCTCGGCAACGGGTCCCCGGACGTCTTCTCATCCGTCCAGGCGCTCCGTTCGGGCCACTACCGAACTGGGTTTGGCGCCATTTTGTCCGCCGGGGCTTTTGTATCTGCTTTCGTTGTTGGCTTTGTGGCTATCTATGCGGCGCCATTTAGTGTTGATGCTGGGTGTTTTGTGAGGGATGTGGGGTTTTACTTGGTGGCTGCTTTGTTGTTGTTTTATGTGTACTTGAGTGGGGAGATTTTTGTTTGGCAAGCTGTTGGGTTTGTTGGGTTTTATTTGTTCTTTGTTGGGATTGTGTTTTGGACTGATTTGGGATTGAGTAGAAATGAGAAGAGAAGTGAGATGGAGATGACCGAAGATTGTGAGATTGGACAAGTCAAAGGTTTGGAGCAATTGGAGAAAAATGATGCCTCTGGATTTGCTCAAGTTTATGGGAAGGTGTGCTTTTGTTTCTACTGTTTTCTTTGAATGTTGTAGTTGATGATGTGGAGGTTGAGTTAGATTTATTTGATGATATGAATGTTACGTTTTCTTTGAGATTGAGATGTTTTTTGGTTGATTTGTATTTATGAAATGCAAGACTAATTTTAGTTAACTCGTGTCAATTGTGAAATAATAAGCATCAAACTGTATGGACAAGCTATGCTTTTATTATTATTATTATTATTATTGGAAAGTTCTCTGCTTCTTGTATCTAAGATTTTATTGGGTGCTGTAGTCAGTGGTATGAAAGTTAAGTTGGATTTAGTTAGATTGGATCAATTGTGAAGTGAATTTGCTGATATAGTTTTGTGGTATGTTTTGTTTGAGATTTTGATGATGTTTTATTAGAGTTCTTTTGCTCTTTGAATGCTGTGGTTCATGATATGAAGGGTCAGTCAAACTTTAGTTGTCGTGCGTCAATCACGAAGTTCTAACTCTGAAACTAAATTTTATTCCTTGGTGGTCAAATTGTATCCTTTTCTGTGTGTTTAAACATTAATTACTTGGTTAGTGTTTAAGAGTCTATAATTGGGTAAGGTGTAGCATTTGGAATGGAATCTAGCCAGGGAAGGTTCTGTGAAATTTGTTATGTCTGGTAATGAGCCTGTCATGTGTTTCTGTTGTTATAGTGCTTAACGCATCTTGACGTAGGCCATGCTACTTTCCTTAGGAACACGATTTTCCATGTTTTCTTGTATTCATCAGAATAGTTCCTGAGGTACGGACATAAGTGAGTTTGGATGTTGATCCTTGCCTAGCAAATGTTAATTGGGTGGTCGTGTGATTTTGTCAAACTGGTTTCCACCTTGTCAAGTTGTCGTTTTAGACAGATATGCTTGTTATTTGATCGTTAGAAGAAATGAGCTTTTCATCTTCACTATTTAATTTCAGCATTGTCAAATGTGGAATGCCATGTTTTACTATTCTCATCGATTTCCTCTTTTTTCAGTGGGCTGTTTTTCTTGAGCTCAGAATTGCCACTGGTTAAATTTGATTTGAGATTTGCTGCTTATTGTTTCAGATTCTTCAATTTGATAAATTTAACTAGGCTTCTGTTTTTTACAAGAAGGTACAACACGTTGCCTTTACATGCCTGTCAAACTAGTTTTCAGATGTGGATCCTAGTAGGTTAATTTTAAACTCAAATGAGACTGTCCAATTGAGTTAGCTATCTTTCAACAGCTTCTCTATGAATGTTTTTGAATTGGTGTCTTCACTGTGCTAAACTTATTTGATCTCTTTTGGATTAAATTGGCTTTCGTTTGGTTACAATTGCTCACTTAAGTTTTTGACTTGTATGGATCAGGTTCTCATGGTCCTTCTTCATGTTGAGGTCATTGTATCTCTGTAGGAACGCAGTCAAAGTAGGTTTGCTCTAGTGATAATAGCTTACTTCTGTTTTTGACATGTATGCAGATATCAAAGGCATGGGAGTTTCCTGTTACTACTATTTTGAAGCTCACAATTCCTGAAACTGATCCTTTGGAATGGAACCGGTTCTACTCATCTGCAAATATCATTTTGTGCCCTTTATTGCTTTTATATGCTTGCAACTCATTCTTGCCTTTTGATCATCCAATAGCTTTCCTCCTTCCAAACACACATTTTCCTCTGTGGTTCATAGTACTCTTGGCTAGCTTTTCTCTTGCACTTCTTCACTTCATAGTGGAAACAGAAGCCCCAAAGACTGAGCAAATGCCCGTGGTGATCATTGCATTTGTGATGAGTGTATTTTGGATATCAACTGTTGCTGGGGAGCTGCTGAATTGTTTAGCTGCAATTGGAACAATTCTTGAATTGCCTTCTGCTATACTGGGGCTCACGGTACTTGCATGGGGCAACTCTGTGGGAGATCTTGTTGCTGATGTCGCAGTGGCCAAAGCAGGTCATCCAGCAATGGCAATGGCTGGGTGCTTTGCTGGGCCAATGTTTAACATGCTTGTTGGGCTCGGATCAGCTTTGGTGATGCAAACAACCAATTCTTATCCAAAAGCTTATGAGCTGCATTTCCACTTTGGTATTATCACTGCCTTTGTGTTCTTGCTCATGAGCTTGATGGGTTCTCTCTTAGTCATAATTTGGTCTAGATTCCGAGTACCAAGGTTCTGGGGATTTTGCCTTGTCGCCCTCTATGCTGTTTTCATAGCAGTCAGCTTAATTATTGCCAAGTTTTCGGGGTGATTGGTGACATGCACAGAAAAACAGAATACATTTAAGACGTGCAGCTATTGCTAAATTTTGTTATGCCCACCAACAGCAGAACTTTGTAGTTACAGCATATTGGCTGTCGGAGCAGTACAAGATGGAGAAAGACTGAGAAAGACTGATGTTAAGCTGCGTCAGCAATAAGCTGTGTCGGCAGAGGTTGAAGGAGCAATGACATATTGCAGGGTTCTTAATCTGTATTTTGTCTCAATTTTCCATTTGCTGCAGCTAATGAGATATCTCATATTCTTTCATGTGTTGGTGGTTGCATGGTCATGATTTTACTTTTGTATTCAATTGTAACATATAAAAAGCAAATTTTTAGCTACACAAATAATGATTTTTAGTGCAATTATTGTTGGTAAGAAAGGAAAGAGTTACACAAGTAAGAAGCATATTTTGAATATGTAAGGCAAAAAACAGTTGACTAAGATCTAAATAAGGTGAAATTTCAAAGAGTGCTTTTGATTCTAGAACGGCACAGTCAGAAAAGCATTTTCAAATCAACTTCAACTGCCGTTGAAGTTTAGACTTTATATTGACACTCTTAAGTCTTAACTTGCATCAGGATGAGTTCGTCAATACGTCTGCAAAAGATCTGTTTGAGTGGGAAAAAAAGCACTTTCAATAAAGGCGGTTGAAAAGCAACGTAGGAGTAGGATAAAACCTTTCTTTATTAAAAAAGAAAGCACTTCCGACTTCCAGACAAAAGGCAGCTGGTTATGAAGGTGATTTCTTGAAGATACTTGACCCAAAATGGTAATTAAACTGAAGGGCAAAACAGTCAAATACCGAACAGAAGAACACCCACCAACAGCAACAATAAAAGGGGAACAGCAACGTCAGAATTCGAAGAAAACACACTCAGCTTTTGTTGTTTCGTGTCCCAAGTTCAGGTTCGTTCCTAAGAAAATTTTAGAAAAGAAAAAAAAATCATTAATCGTTCCGAAAAACAAAAAACTAAAAAGAAAGAGAAAAAAAAAAAAATCCCTTGATTCTCTCAAAACCCTAAAAGGGGAAGGTTATATTTTCCAAAATCGGATCTTTTTATTTCATTCTCTCACTGTACGGTATTAATAATAACCCAGAAAAAGAGAAAAAATAAAAAGCTTTTTATTCATCAGTGCCTATTAGATCTCTTACCAAATAAAAGGAAAAAAAAATCCCTAAAAAGATTTTCTTTTTCTTTCTTTTCAGGGGTTTCAATCTGGGTGAAGGAGGAAAAAGCAAAAGAATCAGAAAAGGTACTAGCTTTTTATCTCTCTGCTGCTTCTTCTTCTTCTTATACGTATGTATGCATATTTTGTGTGTATGCATGTATTCGAACTTATGTAAGTACTTGTTCATATGATTGTTAAATGATTTTGTTTTTCTGGGTCTTATGTATTACAAAAGAAAAATATTTTCGCTCGGTCCGATCATTTTCTGTTTTATCTTTCTGATGTTGTAAGAGGTTAGTGTTAATCATATTTGTTATGAGTTTTGATATTGATTTTGTTTGGTTAAACCATTATAATAAGTATTTTATGTTGGTTTTGTTCTTCGTTTTTCTTTGGGATGGATTCAGGAAGTATGAGTCCTAATTATTTTTAAGTTGGAGGATTTACTGAATTGTAGTAGTGATCTAAGATTTTCAATCAGAGTTTAGGTAAAACGGGCACTTGTAGGAAGCAGAATAGCTACGTTTATGTTACCTTAAATTGTCGGCTAGCTGTTTGCAACTTAATTCTTAAACATGACGTCAATAGATTCATAGATATCTAATTTTGTTGTTCTGTTTCGAGTTTTTTCCGAATTAAAATAGGAACCCTTTATTAGGGTTGTAGGGACTTTGTTGTTATTTATTTGTTGGTAAATTGAGCCATAATTAGAGTCTGTTTTAGTGAAGTTTTTGGCTTGGTGAATTTCAGTCCCACCAAGATTGATTGTAAGAGGTTCAGCTATATCAATGTTTATTCTTGCTTTCCATCTAATGTTCTGAAGCTCGGAGTTATTAAATACTATGATGGAGTGCTTATGGGAATAAAGTTTTTTTTTTTTTTCATTTAATTTGAATAGTTTTTGGTGGCTCCTGCGGCAATGGAGCGGTTGTAACTAACAGGATATTTTATTTGGAATACAACTGATTTTTAGCTTTTCTGTGTTCTCACTTGTAGTTTGATTAACTTTATGCGTGCTGATGTAGTTCCTTCCAGCATTAATTGAACCTATTTCATTTTAATGTTTGTCGTCTTGTTTGCATCTAAAACGGAAAAGCTCGTGTATATTGTTCTAGTTGGATTAGTATGGATCGGCAAGGACACGGTGGACAACCCACATCTATGGGGTTGGTTGGTAGTGGAGCTCAAGTGCCATACGGCACAAACCCGTATCAGCAGAATCAAATGGCTGGCGGTCCCAACCCTGGCCCAGCTGTCACATCAGTCGGGGCAATTCAATCTACTAGTCAGCCAGGAGGTGCTCAGCTTGCACAACACCAACTTGCCTATCAACAAATTCATCACCAGCAGCAACAGCAGCTTCAGCAACAACTCCAGTCTTTTTGGGCCAATCAGTACCAAGAAATTGAAAAGGTTAATGATTTCAAGAATCATAGCCTTCCTTTAGCAAGGATCAAGAAAATCATGAAGGCCGATGAGGATGTGAGAATGATATCAGCTGAGGCACCTGTTATATTTGCAAGGGCATGTGAAATGTTCATCTTGGAATTGACGCTGCGTTCCTGGAACCACACTGAAGAGAACAAGAGGAGGACACTCCAAAAGAATGACATTGCGGCAGCAATCACTAGGACTGATATATTTGATTTCTTGGTTGACATTGTGCCTAGGGAGGACCTGAAAGATGAAGTACTTGCATCAATCCCGAGAGGAACCCTGCCTGTTGGGGGACCTCCTGATATGCCGCCATATTGCTATATGCCAACTCAGCATGCTTCCCAGGTTGGATCCGCTGGGCTGATCATGGGTAAGCCTGTTATGGACCCTGCAATTTACGCCCAACAACCTCATCCCTATATGGGTCAACAGATGTGGCCGCAGGGAGCAGACCAACAGCAGTCTCCTTCAGACCATTAGGTGCTGTAGCATCCAGTTAGCGAAGAAATAGTGAGTTTCGATTTGCTTCATTTCTCAACTGTTTCTGATTGAATGTTGTGAGCTATTGTGGGAGTAGGTAGTCTCTTGTTCTTAGATGGTATTACTCTTTTGCTCATAGCCTCTCCTTTGTCTGATATTCTGATAGGGACAGTCTAGGTATCTAATTTTGTGACAATAGTTAATGTCATTAAACTTGTTTCAGCATTTAATTGGTTTGCATAAGGGTTTCTAATTAAGTCTTTTAAATGTGAACAGAGAGGGAGTAGGGAGGCCCCTAGAAACCAAAAGCCCGCAGTTGAGTTTCAGGCAAAGAGAAGCAGATCTTCTGTAAATAATATATGTTTTCAAAAGAGTAGCTAAACTTTTATTGGACCCTCTCGGGTGATGCTATTTCCGGATTACTAGTCAGTAACCATTACATTAAAAGTTCATGTACAATTTATATATTTTGAAAGAGTAGCTGATCTCGATCGAACCCTTTTTGTATCCTGGTTGCTAACTTTTTCATTTATAGTTTTAGTGATGGTTACTTTAGAAAGATGCATAAATAGAAATTTAAGTTAAAACGAATGTTTCCCAACTCTTATCTTCACATTATCTTTGTTGTGCCGTCATGCTGTTAGAAGAATCACAGAGTTGCAGCCCTATTGGCATTGGCCCAACTTCTTTCTGGAATAATATGAGCAGAACAGCTTGCTGCAGAGGACTATGTGGGGCCCATTTCTCGGGTTTTTTTTTTTAAATATATTATTGACATGTTATTTTTTTTTCAAATAAGGAAATTAAGCATCTCACTTTAACTCTTTTTTTCTTTCTTTTTTAATTTCTAAATTATGTTATGTTAGATAACAAATACTTCTCAAACGTGGTTTCTAAAAGCAATTATTGGTTATGCCAAGTTGCCAACTAATTTGGTTTTTAATTTGTGTGTATGTTGAAATTATCTGAAAATTTTATATCAGAATCAATTATTTTGCTCCCGCGGAATAATTTAGGGTTTGAGCCTCTGGGGCATCACTCTCTTACATAAGAGTATATTTCACTCAATTTTGAGTTCCCTACTATAAAATTAACTTAAGCCAAATTATGACAAGTGTGTAACTACATTAGCTTTTTTATTAGAAAAATTAAAAAACTAAAAAAGTATAGATGTTTGAAATTTTTTATGTGTAACAACTAATTTACTAATTTTTGGGCTTAGTTGACTAGTTGTAGTCTTAAATTTCCATTTAAGACATTAATATTTAAATTGCTTATATCATTTTTATTGTTTTAGATTTGAAATCTCATACTCTTTCAAATTGTCATGTTTCTTGAGAAAAAATAGGAGTAGTAGGAGCAAAAGTGGTAAATAATTTAATTTAAAAATATTAATTTAGTATGTATATCTATTTCATTTATTTATTTATTGATATAGAAGTAGTTTCATTTCGTTTTATTGTAAGATTATGAAGAATGACTAAAATAATTATTATGATAATTTGTATTTTATACAATGACCCTTGTATTAGATTAATGTTAATGTAAGATATATTACCAAATATTAGTTTTATTTAAATTTTTTATTTAAATATGATTAGATTAAAATTAAAAATTAAAAATATATGAGTTATTCAGAATCTCCTCTTATCATTAAAGAAAGAGAAAAGAATTGTCTCCAAGTAATTTTGACAATGATAAAGAAGAAACGAGGACAGATTTAACATATTAGGAATGGATACGAAGATACTGGCCCCCTCCCAATTCCCAGCTCATTCCCATTCCTAAACTCAATTTACCTGAATAAAGAAAATGCAAAATTAAAACCTCAAAACGTAAACGAGAAAAGAAAAGAAGGTAAATGACAAAACTACTCCAGTACTGTCCTCTCTATCCCAAGTCCTTTAACCTTACGAAACGCTTTGAACTCACCGTTTCGACTCGGCCGAAATTCTCCATTAAGGTACAAATCAAGCATACACGTTAATTTTTTCTTCATATCCGACATTGTGTAATTTGTGATTTTGATTATTTTATCTGCTTGTTTTGTTATAACTGTTATAATGTTTCTGATATTGAAATGTTAGTGGGTGATTCCGTGATTGTTCGAAGGAAGCATAAGAATTGTGCTTTTAAAGCATATTATTTATTGCCCTTTAAGAAATATTAGAGCTTTTTTTTTTAATTATTTTAGTTGTGGGTGTGAAAAAGGTTTGATTTTTAGTTTCTTGAAGTTGAAGGCTTGTTGACAAATAAGTTTGGGATCTAGGGTTCTAGTTTAGATATTGATGATTGTTCATAGATGTAATCGAACTTGTACAACTAATTAAATTAGTACCTTCTATTACACACATTAAAGTCTTTAGCATTCAGGCATTTTTCTATTTGGAAAAATCTGTGCATAAGTCGCTCATAAAGACTCTCATGTTCAGGCTATGGGTGTATGAACATTTTCGCACACATTGTCTATGTGTGTGTGAAGTTCACGCAGAAGAGAACAGATCTTAAACATGTTGGCTGTGGTGAAACCATCTGTGTATTCCTTCTAGTTTCGATAACTTTCCTTGTTGAAATCTTATGTGCTGTTGAGCGAGGAATCTACTTTGGATTATGTAACATTAGAACATTAGCTGTTAAATAAGAGTCCCCTTCAATCACACAAGCAATGTTCTAAGCATTTCTAGTTTAGAAACCTATTACATTAGACTCAAAACACACACATGGATATATGTCAATGTTTTCAGCACTTTTAGTTTACAATACTATTTCTTGGACTCATAACATAAGTTGATGTGTGTTCATGCACTTTGCACACCGTGACAGAACTTGTGCTTCACGGATTTGGATTAAATGGATTTTCTTGACCTGCACTTCTAACCCTGGTAAATTTCTTAGCTGAATTATATGTATACTATTGAATAAAGTTATCCTTGAATTGTATAAACAATGTTTTTGGCTACTTCATTATTTCTCTCTATCTTTTTTTACACACTCTGCCACCCAACTACCCACCCGCAGATTTTCATATCCAAATATGCTTCTGCATGCATATATACAAGCTTGAACATCGAATGTGGATTACATGCACATGTTCCATGTGTACTTGCATCGAATGTGGATTACACGCTCGTGCTCCATAAGTACTTCTAGGTTACATTATCAGTTTGGAAACTTATCTGTGCTATTAAATAAAAAAATCTCATTATTATTATACCATTAAAATTTCCAGCACATGTATTCCGGGAAAGTCATTTCAGTCCTGCACTGTAAGTTTATAAACAGAAAACAAATAAGGGATAGGAAAGTAATTTGAGAAAGGAATCCAAGGTGAGGCGGTTACAAAATCTGCTCTTAGTGACGTTTGAGCAGTATATAAGTCGCGTATTAGTACTTGAACAAATCATAATATCAAACCTAACCATATACATGTGATTGGAAACATCTCTCTGCTTGAAATTGCCATCAATGGTGCCTGAAGATGGAGATGAAGATGATGAAACCACTGAGATCTTGCTGAAATTCAGAGATCAGATCAGGAATTTACTGTAAGAACTTACATCCCTCAATTTTAAGTGCAGGATTCTGCAGTTTGACAAGAAATTGTTTTCTTCAGATGGGTTTAATTTTGTTAGTGAGTTCTTATTTTCATTTGGTAATATCATGTGTCTGATTGTTAGTGGGTGTCTGATTGTTAGTGGGTTGCATTAGATTTTTTATTTTTCCTTCTATTTTCCTTTCTAAATCTTTCATGTGTGACCCAGTTAATTCTCAGAATTGTAGGATGAAATTCCCTCATTAATCGTTTAGATGATTGTTAATAAATTCTCATATTGAGAGCGATTGTTGAGGGGAGGAAATTTTCAATCAAAACTTTTGAATGTCTGACTTTTGCTTTGTCAAAATTAAAATTTTTTTATGCTTTTCAAGGGTGGTCGTGATTAAGGAAGAAGTTGGCTCTTAATTCTCTATTCTAATGGATGTATCATTTGCACGTGAATGCAACTTTACTGTATCTTCAAACTATGACCAACTTAAACTCTGCTGACAGGTTCAAGAAAACAAATGAAAGTAATGAGCCAGAGCCTGGCACCTTGATTTGGCTTCTCTTTAATGGCATGCTATGTACTGTTTGACCAACCGTACCTGGCAATATTGGTTCATCACCGTCCTAGCAAGAGACTGAGGGATGTAACACAAGTTGATCATGCAATGCTATTTCTTCCTCAGCTTGGGAGTCCGATGACATCTGCAAGCACTGACAGGTGGTGGAGCTTTGGGGTAGTGGGACATTTTGGATCAATGGACATGGAGGTTTCTGAGGAATATTAAATGAGTCTTCATATTCCTCAACATTGACAAGTCCTACTACTAGTCCCACCTTCCCCATGGCTATGCTTTTGAAACCATACATATAGCGACCGGTTCAAGCTGAGATGTCATGCTTTTACAAGAAGCAACATTGCATTTCAATTAGTAGATGATCATTTCTTAGCAACTTATTATCATTGCTCTTCACCCCTGGAAGAGATACCCGAAATCTTTGTCCACCTGGAGATTTCTCCATCACATTCCAGCTACCAGGCTGTCTAGATGACCAACAGTTTAATGGCGACTTCACTGATGGGATATTCATAGGCGTAGTGAAAAAAAAGGTGACTAGAAGCATTCAGCTCCGACAAATATGCCTTTGTTAGAGAATAGGACCAATTTTGAGTGCTAGATGTGAAATATTTGTCACTTGGTTGATCTCTAGTAATGGCAACTTCGGACTTGTCCTAGTTCTGCAGCATCTGTTTTTTTGCATTTTTTCATCTTTGTTTTGTGTAACCCTTTTCAGTTGTATCATTTGACTTCCTGAAAATAACATACTTTTGACTAGAGTCAAGCGGCCATTATGTAAATGAGGAACCAAATCAAGAACGATGCAAACTGAACACACACTCTAATCAGCAGCCATAATTTTTATGAGGTAAACACAGAAGACTAAATAAGTTCACTGTGAATCCACAAATATCAGCATCACTTGCTGGAAATTTTTTCTCAGAATGGGCCGTTCTTGTGCCATGGCAATTTGAAGCAGAGACAACAAAGTTTTATCACAAACCAAATTATTAATATGAGCCATCATCTTGTCAATTTCAGACAAAAAAGAATTACATTTCTAACTAGAGATGTTTTTGTTTCTTCACAGTTCCTTCCAGTATCCCATCAAAACCAAAATTTGCCGAAAACTGCTGAGGATCAACTGGACCAGGAAGATTTATTGTGATTGAAAATGGTCCCGCGGGGGTTAAGTTCTGGGTCTGCATTTCAAAAACTTGGGAGAACTTGTTCACTGATTTCTCGCCTGTTGTTGTTACTCCCTTGATCAATATCTTGCCAGTAGGATCAACTGTGCAGCTAAATTCATCTGCAGCCAGCAAAACCAATTATTATCAATGACTATGAGAACCTCTCATGCCAACATAGAGATCGACCATTAACTCCCTTTACAACTTTGAATAAATAAATTAGAGAGAATTCTTGAATATAAAGGACCCAACAGGTTCTGAATCATTACAAGCAACTTACCATCATCTCTCTTCACCCCTGGAAGAGATATCCGGAACATGTAGTCGTCTTCGCTTTCGCCCACATCAGCTTTTCCCACATGTGGTCCCACCTGGCCTAATGTTGCTACTCCTGTCAATGCAAATCCACTTTTTGTTGCAGCTCTCAATTTCGCCCACTCTGTTTTGGTCGGGCGTGATGGAATAAATATAGATGCTGGACCAGAAGCATCTATAAATTCAAAGCCATGAACCCTAGGTTCACTAACTGATGGTATACTCTCTGATGGTGGCAGCACGTCATGGACAACATAATCCTCAGATTCCTCTATGTCATGGACCACATAATCTGTAGATTCCTCTATGTCATCTATATGTCTTTTTGCTTGAGAAGTTGGAGATGCCAAAGTAGGAGTTGACTCTCCATGGGATCCACTCGGTACATCATTGGATTCTAACATTGACGACTCTGGGGTAACTATATACTGAGATGGGCTGTCCATTGCAGTTGCAGATACAGTAAATGCAAATCTGTATGACAATGCAACATAAGTTAAGAAAATGAACAGTCAATTTCACATAAATTTATCCCGAAACATGTAATCACATACATCACATCAAAATCGTGGCTTATACACATGTATGAAATAAATGTCTTGACAACATTGGCAATGTCTTGATATTTGCCAGTGAAGTACATTTACTACGCAACCTGACAAATTTATCATTTTTCAGAGTAATAAACCACAGGTTCAAATTTTTACCAACATAATTGGTTATAGCTGACAATTGGAAATAAGAGAGAATATTCAGCATAATTCAAATTTTGGCGCGGGCGCGAAATCAAGAAAATTAGTTTTTTCCCACACGAAACAAACAGCAGTGAGGTATCAACCATATTTTTGCATTTGAAAACAGGAGATACAATTACAATTAACACGAAAGAAGCATACTTTGCATACTAAAGGATCAGATAATCTACCAATACATCCATCTTTATAGCAGTGTAATCTATTCACGAATTTCCATAAGCAGCAGCATTACAGCTTCCTTAGTGTAAAGGTATATTACTATTGCATGAATCAACTAAAAGATCAATCCCACATAGATCAATTTAAGAACAAAGAATTTTCAGATGATATCACGAGAAAATTAGATGGACTGTTGTTACAAGAAATCAAAAACATACATGCAAACCATCAAAACTTAACCCAATTTGAGTTGTTCAGAAAATTAAAAGATCAACAAGATGAACACAAATCACAAAATAAATAAATGAATAAAACCCAAATTCACCTTCAAGCAAAGTGTACAAAGTTGATAACTTTCTGCGAAAACAAAAGCATGCAATCATGTTAGATACAACCCCATTTATGGGGGGAAAAAAAACTCTAAAGCCAACAAAATTAAGAACATATAAATAAGCTGCTGATCAAATTAAACACATGCATGTACATAAAACGTGTACTCAGAAATTAACACGCAAATAAAATACATGCATTAGAGAATCAAGCTAGCTATAAGAAAAGCTAACCAGTCGAATAGAAACAGTAAAAGGGCCAGGCAATGGAGAAAGAAAAAAAACAAAAAACAAATGGGTTTAAGTTCTGTCAGCAAGAGAAGTGAGGGACAAAATGTTAATGGTAACGTATATATAAAAGTTCACAGTGTATGTACAGACTTTCCCGCACTGGGAATGGACACCTCTGTGTGGGACCCACATCACTATTGTAATTTTTAAAAATTATTATTATTATTTGATTTTTTTTTTTTTGACAAAGAATGCGTATTTTTATATTATATCAGACACTTTACAATATTTGTAGACATAGTTAGTTAAATTGGTAAAATTTCTTATTTTGAAAAACAGAAATCAAGTTGTAATTTTGCTCATACGAGTGGGGGAAATTAAATTGTATTTAGGCTAAAAATAATAATATTTTATTTTTTTACTAATTTATGTAATTATCTTTCAAGTATTATGTGACAAGTAGTAATATCAAAACCACAAATTAATATTATTATTACCTCATTTATTCAAAGAATTCTTTCAAATTTTACACTAAGCGAGAATTAAATTCCAAACAGGCAAACCTCTCTTTAAACAGTAAATACCAATTATACCGAATTAAAAATCACAAGTTCTGTTAAATGTTAAAAATTTACGATGATTTAAAAAGTTAGGAATAATAATGTGGTGGTTAATATATTTACAATCATTTTATTGCTTTTTTTTTCCTAATAAAACAATTGGCTTTAAAATCTTTTTTTAAAAGGAAGAATAAAGTTCCTGATAAGGTCAACATATGGCAATAAACTTAAAAAGTAATTATTAGCTGATTTCATCATTAATGAATGAAATCTCACACCCACACTGTACACTTTAATTCTAAACAACCCGTTTAGGGAAATTGGATGTCACTTGAATCAATTTGGACATATCCAACTTAGATCCTATCACTGAATTCTTTTCAAATTGATAATTTTTATCTATCTATGGTAACTATATCTTGACAACTCCATCTGTGGTGACTATATTCTTGTAGTTCATGAGTTGTGCCAAGTGAATGAAAAGTTGTCACAATTAAATAGTGTATGAGACTAGTTCTTTTTATTACTCTATAAGAAATTTTAAAAAAAAAGTGCCAAATTTATGTTTTTTATGGACCAATAATATAAAGTTTTCAATGTCCTTCATACTCTTAACGACTATATTTTCACACCAAGGTCTTGCGATACAAGAGTGTAAGGAAAAATTTATACGCATGATAGAGTAAAAGACTTTAGTTTATGTTTTCACCATTATGTCCTTTTATGGAATTAAAATTTTGGATCCGTCATTGCTTATCCACAAAGAGAGGCTTTGTTGATAGGATGATGGCGGTGGCAAGCTAGTTCCTCTGCTCAGGATGTTAGAAGATTGAAATGAAAAGTTTATTATAATAATAACATTTTTATCAATTTACTCTAGTAAGAGTCCCTAAAAACATAACTTACAAAGGGGTCAAGACCCTAATTGTCAGTAAATATACTCAAACTAGAAACATTTTAATACAACGGTAGCTTTTCTTGCATGGCGATCTGAAATTCAGATAAAAAGAGATTACCATTGAACATTTTCAACTAAACAATCATCTTGTCAATCCTAGGCAAAATAAAGAAAGGGTGGAATTATATTTCCTATTTCCTGTAGTGGAAATTTGATTATTTGAGATCCATTATTAACTATGATTTGAAACTAAACACGTAGAGGAACCAGTTCAAGCCTAGAGAGGTCAGGATTTTGCAGGGAGCAAAATTATATTTCAACTAGTATGTTTTTGTTTCATCACAATTCCCTCAAGAATCCCATCGATGCCAAAATTTCCTGAAAACTGTTCAGGATTGACTGGACCAGGAAGCTGAAATGATATTGAGAAGTGTCCAGGAGGGCAAAGGTTCTGGGTCTGCATTTCAAACACTTGGGAGTACTTATACACTGATTTCTCGCCTGTAGTTGTCACTCCCTTTATCAATACCTTTCCCATGGGATCGACTTCACAACTAAAATCACCTGCAACCAGGAAAAGCATTTGTTTGGAACATCGTATTTAAACAGAGAGATTGGTAGAAAAGCTATAGCTAGCAGTCTCTTGCTTTTAAGTTCAGGTCATCACATCAGTTTGTCCTGAAGTGATACTACTATTAAAATGTAATATGCTTGGCTATCGCCTAGTCGTCATCATAAAATAAATAGATGAAGATGGAAAAATAGTGAGAATTCTTGACCAAACACAAAAAAAAGTTATGGATCCAAAGTCATTAAGCAACTTACCATCATCTCTTTTCACCCCCGGAAGAGCTACCCGAAACATATAAGAGTCTTCACATTCCCCAATATCGACAAGTCCTACGACTGGTCCCACCTTTCCCGTGGCTGCACTCCCAGTCACCGAAAATCCAGTTTTAGTTGCAGCTGTTATTTCAGCCCACACTTGTTTGGTTGGGCGAGAAGGAAGAAATAGCAATGCTGGCTCATGACCCTCTAGATATCTGGTGTAATTACTCACAGGTGCACTCTCGGATGGAATACTATCCAAAGGTGGCAGCCTACTATTTAAAGGCGTCACCTTGTGGAGGTTATGTTCCTCGGATGCCTCAGCGTCATCTAGATGTCTTTTTCTTTGAGAAGTTTGAGATGGCAGAACAAGAAGTGACTCTCCATTGGATTCGGCTTCTTTGACAGGCACATCATGTAAACTACCTTCTTCCAAAATGAGGAACCTAGCAGCTTCACTGGATTCTAACATTGGTGTATCAGGGGCAACCATAAACTTGGATGGGCTATCCATGGCAGTTGCTCACACAACAAATGCGAATCTGTATGAACAAAAAAGTAACTAAGAAAATTAACTATAACGGCATATTCATAGAAACATATTTATTTATGGGTAATTTTTAAAAACCTCCCCTGAGGTTTAGGCTTGTTGCAAGTAGATGGCGAAAATTGATTTATTTGTAAAAAACCCCCTACCGTCAGTTAAGTTTAACATTGACCGTTAGTTGACCGTGCAAAGACAATATTACCCTTAACAATAGTTTGTAAACGAAAATAACTAAAAAAAACCAAAATTATTGGTGCAAAAAGCACAAACCCTATTTTTTGATAATTTTATCCTTGTCAATTCTAAAAATTTACAATATCATAGTTAAAGATTATGACTATTTCATTTTTAAATTTTTAATTTTATCTTTCTTGTAGGAATTTTAAGAAAATATCAATAATTTAAAGATGATTTTTTAATTTTTTTAATTTTAATTTTTTTATAAAAACTTTAAGAAAATATCAATAATTTAAAAAGTGTAAAATAGCTAATAATTTTGGTTTTTTTTTATAGTTATTTTCGTTTATAAACTATTGTTAAGGGTAATATTGTCTTTGCACGGTCAACTAACGGTCAATGTTAAACTTAACTGACGGTAGGGGGTTTTTTACAAATAAATCAATTCTCACCATCTACTTGCAACAAGCCCAAACTTCAGGGGAGATTTTTAAAAATTACCCATTTATTTATCTATATGCAGCGCTGCAGCAGGCAAGTTAAAGTTGCCAGTACTCATAATCATTCACTATGTAAACCGCCTCCCAGCTTCCAATACTGATTAATTTGACATAAGAAATGTTGATTTCAAAGATAAAACTTAGCAGCAGGCACTAAAATTTTGGTCAAGAACATTTCATAAGTTATCAGTTCTCTTCTTAACATTACTCTAAAGATAACCCAAAATGGTAAAATTCCAGAAAAAATTAGTGACCGTTGCTAAAAGGTTAGCCACAATTGCAATAATTTTTGTTTTTTCTTCCGAAACGATTAGAAGTGAGAAATCAACCATCAACTTGCATGTTAAAACCGGTGCTATGATTAAAATTGACGCAGAGGAAGCAAACTTCATATAATGAGAGGATCAATTCAAGCCATCCATAACCATTCATCCATCTATTATTCTGTGTACCTATTTAGCTATTTTATACAAGTAGCAGATGGCAGCTTGCTTTAGAGGTCTAATACTTGAATAATCTAAACATGCAAACCATCATAATGAAACCAAAGTTGAGTTCTTGATCAAAAGATTATAAATTCCAACAAATTTTAAAGACAATCACAAAAGATTCATACCCAGAACTCGCCTTCAAGCAACGTGTACCAAGTTGATATCTTTCTGCAAAATCAAAAGCAAGCAATTAATGGTTAAAAAAAAAAATACTCATGAAGGACATAAAAAAACCCCCATTTATGAGGAAAAAATTTAAAAAAGAATAAAGCTAACAGAAATACATAAAGCACAAGTAAATTAGCTGAAGATAAAATTAAAAATTTGCGTCATGCATGCACATAAAATATGTACATTACAGAAACAAGAGCTAGAAGATCAGAAGGACTTAACCAGATGATGAGAAAAGCAAGGGGAGTTTGGACTGAAGGACTGGAAGTGAGGAAGAAATGTAAATGGCTACACATGAATTCTGAAACTTTTGGTCGTGGGACAGATTCTGAGAAATATTTGCGAAATTTAATGGGGCTAGTGAGTGGTTACTGGCAGCTGGTCACTTCCCAATTGGGTAATTTTTAAAAACCTCCCTTGAGGTTTGGGCATATTACAAGTAGATGATGAGAATTTATTTATTTATAAAAAATCATCTATCATCAGTTAACTTTAACTTTGACTGTTAGTTGACTGTGCAAAGACAATATTACCCTTAACAACAGTTTATAGAAGGAAATAACTAAAAATAAATAAAAATTGTTGGCTATTTTACCCTCTTTAAATTATTGATATTTTCTTAAAGTTTCTACAAGAAAGATAAAATTAAAAATTTTAAAAATCCTTTTTAAATTATTGATATTTTCTTAAAGTTCCTACAAAAAAGATAAAATTAAAAACTTGAAAATGAAATAGTTATAATCTTTACTTATGATATTATAAATCTTTGGAATTGACAAGGATAAAATTGTCAAAAAATAGGATTTGTGCTTTTCGCACCAACAATTTTAATTTATTTTTAGTTATTTCCGTCTACAAACTGTTGTTAAGGGAAATATTGTCTTTGCACAGTCAACTAATGGTTAAAGTTAAAGTTAACTGACGATAGAGGTTTTTTATAAATAAATAAATTCTCGCCATCTACTTGCAACAAACCCAAACCTTAGGGGAGGTTTTTAAAAATTACCCCTTCCCAATTTCCCATTTTTGTCTCTGAGGACAATTTGGACTTTTTACTGCTCTTCATGGGACACACTCGCACACCACCCTTAAATATATATATAAATTCTCCCTCCAATATGGTAATATATTTTCATAACAATCCTTAAAGTATATTATAATATCCATTCTATCCATTAAGTCTTACATTTTGCCCTAATACCCTTACTGTCATCAAAATTTCAGTTAAATTTAATGAATTCTTCTATTTATATTTTT
This sequence comes from Citrus sinensis, assembly GCF_022201045.2. Taxonomy (NCBI): domain Eukaryota; kingdom Viridiplantae; phylum Streptophyta; class Magnoliopsida; order Sapindales; family Rutaceae; genus Citrus; species Citrus sinensis. The sequence goes on from NC_068560.1 coordinate 27,221,115, forward strand.
CCATACTTCTATTTGTATTTTTCTTAATTTTAATTATAGTGAAGTTTATAATAATTATAGAGAGCTTTTCTCTTCATGATAATTTTTGTAAACTTCCCAATACTTAATTTAATTACAAAAATTAAATGAAATTATAATTATAAAAAATTGAAATTATAATTATATTTTGAGATTTATTTGTTTTATTAAATATTTTATAGGTATTCTTATAATTATAATAATTTAATTTTTTAAAATTTTGTAGAGTAAAATAATCTTTTAATACATTTAGGGGTAAAATAGTTATTTGTTAGTGTCAAAGTAGTTGATTGATATAAGTTTAAAAACAAAGGTGTTATAGAAAACATGTCAAAATTTTATGATGGTTAATGCACATATAACAAAATAGAGGTGGTTTTTCCTAAATTGAATTAATTCTTTTACTTACTTCTTTTGGGGAATAAGGTTCCGTTTGGTACAATTTTTCAAGTAGAACTTATTTAAGTAGAGCTTTTGATAGTAGAACTTTTACCTAAAAAAATTTAATTGTTTGATTATCAATAAGAATTTTTATTAAAAATTTATGAAATTACCTTAATATGCAAGATTTTCAAGTTATGTCATGAAAAGAATAAAATAAGATTGTCAAACAAGTAGAAGATATTTTGGATATTTTAACGTTTAAAAAAAAATTCAACTTATACTCCCAAAAGTCCCAAATTTGAGCTTTTTTCTAGTATAGACAAAATATCTTATTTAAGCTCTAAAAATTCTGCTAAAAAAAAACCAAACAACAATAAAAATTATGATAAAAACTTATGAAATAAAATAAACACTTATAACCATTAGATAAGTCATACCAAACATGCACTAAGGTCGGCTCTAGAGTAATAGAGGCTTAAATGATTTTTTTTATGAGACGTCATTACGTTAAATAGCTTTAACACTAAAAAAAAAGAGAATTCAGAATTTAATTAATTTTTAACTATATGAATATCAACGATCAACAGAATAGTAAGAAACTTTAAAAAAGAAAAGTATCAATAAGATATCTTTTGTGCTCTCTTTAGAACTATTATTTCAAGAATATATATATATATATAGAGAGAGAGAGAGAGAGAGCAAGAAATTTCATGAAGTTAAATAATTAAGTTCTCTTTAAATAGATAAGAAATTTAATCATTTTCTTAGAAAACTAATAATAAATTAATAGTTAGACAATATTATTAGTTATAACTCTTTGGCATTAAGATCGTCAAATGTAGAATTTGTATAAAAATTCTTAATTGTAAGACAATTATTAATTGAAGAGAGGGCTAAAAAATAGGCTTTCCTACATAAGTAAATTAAAATATTTATTAATTTGAGTATATCATAGAAATACCAAAAAACAATTAGGATCCTCTTGACGTATATAGGCCCTAGATGACCACAATGGGCTCTCCTAACATATGGGATTCTAAGCAACTGCATAATTCACATATATTTAAAACTATTGATCCTTAAACGAAAAAAAAAAAATCTGCTATTGCAGATTTGCTAAGTAAATATGATAAGTTAGATCAAATACTATTTTTTTATTACTTAAATGTAATTTTTCTTTTTATAATTTTATAAGAAACAATAAAGTGAATTGTCTCTCTTTTTTTTTTAATACCATGGTAGAATTTTATTGATAAATGCAATTAAAACTTTGTCAAGATAAGAATAATGCATTGAAATTGAAGTCTAACTTGAAAATTACTCCGAAAGAAAAAAAAAAAGTATCCTCCCATACACATGAAAAATTCAAATCATCGATCTAAAAAATAAAGTAAGGAAGTATCTACTACTTAATTAAGTAATGATTTATAAGTGTCCACTACTTAATTAGGGAATAATTTGTAAAACAAGACAACAAACATACTTGAGAAAATATAACATGAAAAAATTGAGTTTTCTTTTAAGAATAAAAGGGTAGAATAGCTAATTCATTCTAAAGCTGAAGATAAGGATTTCCATGAAAATATATGTAACTTCGCTTCCTTAATGGAAAAATGTTAAAAATTGAGGGGCCCAATGGACAAACCACAAAATTAAAAAGAAAAATAAGCAAACTCTTCTACTCTCTCTGACCTCGGTCACTCTCGTAGGCTCAGACTTATGAATTCATAGACTCGCCGTTTCAACTCAGCTCAATCTCTCTTTCAACTCGGGCATGACGTCTCCGTTCAGGTACAACGCAGGATCGCATGTAAGTGTTTACTTTACATTAGACATTTTATTCGTGTAATTTGTGATTTTGATTATTCTCTCTATTCGTTGTATTATAACTTATAATGTTTGTGATATTGAAATCTTAGTTGATGATTATTCAATGGAAGCACCGGAATTGTGCTTTTAAAGCATATTTGTTTCTACCATTTCAGAAACATTAAAGCTTTTTTAATATTTTAGTTGCGGGTACGAAAAAGTTTTGATTTTTAGCTACTTGAAAGCTTTCAGACGATGATGTTAGGGTTTAGGGTTTTAGTTTAGATTTTGATGGTTGTTTATAGTTGTAAGCGAACTTGTACAATTAAATGAGTTACTGCCTTGGATTACATGCATCAATGTTTTCAGCATTTGTGTTTTAGAAAAGTCCTATCACATTTGTATACCTTGAGAGTTCACGCACGTACGTGTGTGCATAACTCACACATACATAAACTTATGCTCATGCTATACATGCATGGACAGCAGCACACGTGCATACATGTGCATGAAGTTTGCGTGAATTTCACGCAGAAGCAAACAAACCTTAAAAATCTTGGTTGTGGTGAAACCACGGGCGTGTACCGTGTGCACTTCTAGTTTCGGATACTTTCTCAATTTGAAAACTAAGTTGTGCTATTAAATAAAAAATCTAATAGGATTATAACATTTAAGTTGCCAGCGCATGTATTCCCGGAAAGTCTATTCAATCCTGCACCGTAAGTTTAAAAATGGAAAACAAATAAGGGGTGGGAAAGTAATTTGAGAAAGGAATCCAAAGTGAGGCGGTTACAAAATTTCCTCTTAGTGACCTGTTGAGCACTATTTAAGTCGAGTTTTAGCCCTTGAAGACATCGATATATTAAAGCTAACCATACACAAGTGATTAGAAACATCTCTCTGTTAGAAATGCCTCCGGTTAAAATTAGAATAGTAGAAGAAAATGAAGATGAAATGGATGGGATCACGGTGCAATTCGAAGATCAGATCAGGATCATCCCGTAAGTACTTGGGACCCTCAGTTGTCAATGGAGGGTTCTGAGGTTTGACAAGCTCTTTTCTTCAAATGTGTTGATTTTATGTTATCGAGTTCTTATTTTTAGTTGGCAATATCATGCGTTCAAGTATTAATATTCCATTATATTTTTTCGTTTTTCCCGTTTTCTTTTCTTTACTGCGTCTACAAACTATGACAAACTTAAGGTCTTTTGGCAGGTTTGGGAAAACAACAGAAATTGATGAACCAGAACATGATAATCCTCAGCAACATGTCCTTGATGTGGCTCCTCTCAATAGCATGCCATATATTGGTCCACCTACACCCCCTAGCGATTTTGGTTCAACGTCGAGGAAGCAAGAGACTGAAGCTGCAGAAAATGTTGGTCCAGCAATGGTATTTCTTCCTTCCTACTCAACTCGTGAGGAGTTGGATAACATCATAGCTGTAACCAAAACTGGTGTAGCACTGACTGGTGTTGCCGCTTTGGGGAAGGTGGGGACAGGAATTGGAGCAGTTGACATTGCAGAATCAGATGACTCATATGCATTTCGGGTAGCCCTCCCTGGTGTAGCAAGGGATGAAAGTAAGTTCTATTGCTGTTAGGCATTCAATCAATTTGATTTAAGAGTTCATGATTGCTTACTAAAAAATGTTATCTGTGCAAGAAAAGTTCATTTTTTCTTGCACTGAAGAGGCCATACTCATCTATTTAGTATTTTATAATCTTCAAGAAATGATAATTGAAAAAAAAAAAGGAAAAGAAGAAAGGATTATAATCAATCATGTGGTACTGGGAGTAGCTTGTTACGATAAGCACAAACATCTTCAAATCTTTATGTTCTTTGTGATTAGCTTTTGTTCACTTATTGCTGTAAATTGTCGTTGTTATCTTTTCCCACTTGTCCCTGCTTTATACTGTTGAATTTGCTTTGTTATTTGATTTGATAATTAACTTTTTGGGTGCAGAGGATTTCACTTGTGACATCGATCCTGATGGAAAGGTAACAATTAAGGGAGTAACCACAACTGGTGAAAAGACTGTGTGCAAGCAAAATCAAGTCTTTAAGATGCTAACACAGAATCTTTCCCCACCCGGGCATTTCTCTATCTCATTCAAGCTACCAGGTCCTGTGAACACCGAAGACTTTACCGGTAAATTCGGTACGGATGGAATACTTGAAGGCCTTGTGAAAAAGAGTGTTGCTTAGAAGTATCCAGCTTGGAAAAGTCTGCTTTGTTACAAAGTAGGACTAGTTTGAGTTCGGGATGGTGAAATCTATCCCTAGTAGTTGCAGCTTAAGACTTTGAGTTTAATACCTGTGTTTAGGAATACAGAAGCGTTTTATCTTTGTTCTGCATCGTCTGTTTTCAACTTCTAATCTTTGTGTCTTCCTTTTCAGTTGTTTAATAATATCTGAGTGTTTCTCTTATGAAAATTTTGTGCCTCAATTGTGAGATTGTTCTTCTTATATCCACTTAATTACACTCACGCTCATTGATAAACTTTAATCATGGGAAAATCAACTTGACAGGTACAAAAGTGTATGATCATGATTTTAAAATCCAGTAATCCAAATGTATCCTCATCAAGCAATCACGAATTGCAAGATTTCCCCATCAGCCACTCTCTGTAGGTTTTTTAAATTTTCTTTTCCACATAAAAATGGTGCACTCGCCACATACAAGAAACAGATGGGTTGTGTATGGGTAAGCGCCTTCAAGACTCAGTGGGCTTATTAACAACCGAAAAATTGATCCAATTCAAGCGCCATTGACATTTCAAGATACTAGCATGTAGCAATTAGCTCATATTCAATTGATAATCATTTATCAGAAACTAAAAATTTCAGCAATCATATTCTAGGTTAGCCTCCATATTAAGAATTTGGCATTACAGTTCCTTGCCTAATTGAACACCTAAACGTAAAAGATCAATCCAGAATTGCCAACATAGAATAGCGTATAAAAGAAAACAAAATTTGCTTGTAGCTCTTTAACCAAAAATTTAAAAAATAAGAAATGAAATAACATCATAATAGAAAAGAATTGTTTCATAGTCTCTCTTCTCTCACAATCACAATGATCTTCATCTACCTCTTCTTTTACTCTTTGTAAGAAACTCTCCCATAACCTTTGGAGCACAAACCCTAAATTCATGAATCAATTTCATTGCCTCCTCTCTCCTTAACCTCAAACTCATCAAAGCACCAAAACAACACAACCCAAAGATCCAATTTTGAACATTTTTCTTAAACCCTTTGATCAATATAATCCCAAACAAACCAACAAAAATGTCACTTCTAAATCCTCTCCCAGAATACAAAAACAAAGAACCCAAAATCACCAAAGACACCAGAAACCCTAAATTTCCCTTTCTTCTTCTTTTCCACCAACTAAACCCTCCTCCTCCAAAACCCTTCCAGAACCCTGGTCCCCCACCGTCTCCACCATTAAATTCTTCAATAAAAAGATCAAAAGGTTGTGGTAAAATCTTGAGATTAGAAGCCAAAATTGAGACCAATTGAAGCACCAACCTTGTTGATCTTTGATAACCAGATCGCCTTTTGGTCCTTTTTGCACATACGATTGCTTTTTGGATATGGGTTTTGTGTGACTGCGAAAAAGAACACCGGAAAAATGGCAACTTTGTAGCGAAGCCAGGGTTTTGAACAAAAGTGTATGTTTCAACAACTGGGTTCAAGAAAAGAGAGTGATTTGAGAGAAGAAAATGGGATTTGAATTGAAGGGTTTGAGGCATTTTTTAGTTTCTATTGCTCATGCGAAGAAGAAGAAGAACTAGTGACCGTTACGAATTTGAAAATCTGGGGAGGAGCTTCGTGTTAACGAATTAGTGGCTTGAAACTGTTTATGGTTCATTGGATTTTGAAAAGTTTGCCCCACCTTTAATATGGGCCCTAAATTTGATAAACTGGGAAAAAAATTGGTTTTGCAAGTGAATTTTTTTTTTAACACCCCAAAAAAAAAAAAGAATTGATAAAGTGAAATTAACGAACTTTCTAATTACAATGATAAAAACAGAAAGTAATTGGTAATGATACAAACAAAAAAATTTCCCCCTGAAATCCTTAATAGGGAATGGTTTAATCCTTGAAAGTAATAATATTTTCAAGTTCCATGGTTTGGCTACTAAAAACTGTCTACCAAAAAAAGGCATTAAAGATAAACTACTTTCTTAATAGTTTATTATTATTATTATTTTTTGACTTGTTAGTAGTTAATTAACTGGTCATTAAATGGCTTTAATGTCCAAGTTAGGCATTTTATTGAGCCAAGAATGCAAAAGGAGAGTACTACCAACTTCAAATTTCTAACATGGGGCACAAGCTTCAATTGAACGAATTTTGCATATTTGTGGGTTTCAAACCGGGACCAAAACATTTTTTTTTTTTTTTTTTTTTCTGTTTACCAAGTTTTCCAGACTTTCTTGGGGGTTCATCAATGATAGTATACCCCTTACTATCAACCAATAAAAGAGGAAGACACGTTGTTTTAGTATTTTTGCTAGCTGCATTTATGATGGTAATGGAATGTGGAGACACTGATTGAGAAAGGCAGCTCAATTCCCGTTGTAAGTGGATGAGAATGCAATTCATGGATTATTATTCTATTGGCAACAATTGTGCTTTTAGTGACAGATGATGGCAATAGGTAACAAACCCTCTTAATGGCATAGCTACTATCCACCATGTATTGCACAATCTCAATGAGCAGGCCACATATACACTCATTGATCCTAGCCCAGAAGTAAATGTCAAGACAGATTCTTCCATCTTTCTGCAAAGTTAACTTTCTCTTTGTGTTGTCTCTCAGGATCAACAAAGTTACAAACTAGTTAACTTTTGCAGGAAGAATCATGAAGTACAGTTTTGCCACTTGTGGAAATGATAAGGCTAGCATGGGAAGAAGTTTAGATAAAGAAAATCCCACCCGTTGTTCGGTATCTGGGGGGAAGCCAAACCGGTGTATAATTTTTCCGGCAAATGTTAGTATGGTTGCTGAAGCTCTAGAAAGAAGAAACAAGGACTGGTGAGACTTCTTAATACTTGCATATGTTTGAATTATGTCCTATGGTAAAGTTCGTTATGTAGCAATAACTACTGACTGTCCTTTGCAGGATTGTGCGGGCAAAAGTTGCTAGTGATTTGATTGTGCAAATTGCTGATTCTTGCTTTCACTTACACAAGGTTTGCTGAATAAATTGATGCATCTCTATGTCTGGTACTTTTTTCTTTTTTTTTTTTCTATTGTCTCATCATTGAAGTGATGCATAGGGATCAAATACATTGCTTTGCAACATTGGTAGTATTGATTTTGCAAAATTGAGATGTTTTAACTTGCAATGTCCTGGTGAATCATACGGTCTTTTGAGACAAAGCCTCATGATTTGAGATCTATATTCTCAAAGTCAAAGCTTATAACTCACCAATTTTTGGCATGCAGCTTGCAATGGTCTCGAAAAGTGAATACTTAAACAGAATTGTATTCAAAAGGCGAAGCAATGGAGAGAAAGAAAACAATCCAACGATCTTCATCAGCAATTTTCCAGGTGGAATAGAAATTTTCGAACTAGTAGTGAAATTCTGTTATGGATGGAAAGTTGATGTTACAGCAACCAACATTGCTGCACTGTATTCGGCCGCAAATTTCTTGGAAATGAGCGATGATCTTGACCAAGGAAATCTAATAACCAAAACAGAAGCCTTTTTAAGTTTTTCTATACTTTCATCATGGAAGGATACATTTCAGATCCTGAAAAGCTGCGAATCCATACAGTCATGGGCCAAAGAGTTGCATATCTTGAAACGTTGCTCTGAAGCCATTGCATTGAAGGCCAGCATAAACAAAAAGGGATTTGCTTTTCATGATGGTGATGCACAGGGCGCTCTAGCAAACAATGTAGAAGACTGGGAAAAGGAAGGCAGAGCTGACAGTTGGTGGTTTGAAGATGTTTCATCCCTTCGAATAGATCATTTTATTGAAGTAATCAATTCCATTAAAAGAAAAGGAATCACATCAGAGCTTGTAGGATCATGCATAGCTAAGTGGACTTCAAAATGGCTTTCCCAAATCACTTCTGGTCTCAACAATGTTACCCCCAAGCAGTTGACTCACCAATTACGCCGAGTCACAACTGAAAGTTTGATTAGGATCTTGCCTGAGGAGGAAAATGCAGTTTCTTGCAACTTTCTACTTCACCTTCTCAAGTTGGGGCTGATGATGAAAATTAATGCTGAATTATTGAAAAAGCTAGAAAGAAGAATAGCGTTCATGTTAGAGCACTGCCACGTTTCGGATCTCTTGGTTAGGAATTATGGAGAAAATGATACTGTTTACCATGTAGGCATTGTTGTTAGAGTGGTCGAATGTTATGTTTCTTTTGTTCTAAGAAATCCAGCTCCAAGAATATTTGTAGTTGGAAGGTTGGTAGATGGCTATCTCACACTAATTGCAAGAGACAAGAACCTTGCAGCCAAGAGATTTCAACTACTAGCTGAAGCACTTCCGAAAAGTGCTAGAGTTTGTGATGATAATCTTTACAGAGCCATGGACATCTATCTCAAGGTAAGGTAGTTATTTCAGTCATTTGCCATAGGCCATTTCCACATGCCGCGCTTTTAAGTTCATGTATTTGTTTTTGTAACTTGATTGCAGGCACACCCTGACCTAACAGAAGAGGAAAGGACTAGTGTCAGTAGAGCCATGGAATTTCATAAACTATCTCAAGAAGCTCGCCAGCACATGATGAAAAATGAACGGCTGCCCTTAAAAATGAGAGCACGGTATATCCTTCTTGAACAAGTGAACATAACAAAGGTAATGACAGCTGGAGGATCAAATTTCTGCAGAACAAAGGGACAGGCAATTATCAGAGTGAGTAAAGGTTTGGAGAAAGGACGGATGTCTTCTCATAAGGAGATCAAGGTGATGAAAAAAGAAGTTGAGACGATGAAGATGCAACTGAATCAATTGCAAATGTGCAAAACACAGCTTCAGAATCAAGTCAAGTCATGGCGCTAGTTTGAAGATAGACAATTTCATGTTTGTGTTTAAAACTTGCCGCCTAAGACATGTTTTCTATGAAATCCTCAGTGATGATGCTCTACGAATTTTGAATTCTAGCAGTAATAGTTTCATTAATCCTTGACCTCAACGATGTTCATGACAGGTTATATCCCAAAGCAAATTAGCTATCAAATTAAATTCTGTGAAATGAACCGTTTTGAAAAGAAATATTAGATCGGAGATACCTGCCAAATAAAGTAAATAAATAAAGAAGTTGGAATTCAATACAACTGGGTTCTCTATTTGTTCCGAGTATTGGTTTAGGACAAATGCTAGATGTGGCATATTGCGTCAGTGTTATTACATCTACATGTTTAATTGTTTTCATCAATTGTATCAATGTCATATATCTTTCATCGCTGTCATTACTTCATTTTGCTTACATTTCATCATATTCTGTCTCTGTCTCCCTGCCAAGTAGCAGATGCAGTCAATATCAATTCACATAATGAAAAATAACTGACCTTTTATGTATATATAAGTAACGGATAATCACATATCTGTTTTTATAGAGGTAACACCAAAAATCATTGTTGTACTTCTGCAAGCAATGCCAGTGCTTTGAGTGAAGCATTTAAACGACAAATATGTATAATTACACAAATATATGGTAATCACAACGAATACACGTAACACAAATAGCAAAATATTAATACGACATATCTAGAAAAGGAAATGATGAAGAAATAATACGTGTTGAACTGCAGTTAGCAAAAATGCATTTCGCGGAACCCAAATGGCAGAACTCAATGTTTCTTATATAAAGTGAAATGTTGTGTTGTTCCCTGAACACTGCTCATTCTGTTGGCCTACTTCTAATTCAGTTACATGATGAGCAACACAATGAAAACACAAAGTATTATCATTGCAGAAGCAGAAGGCAGCTGTGGAGAGAATAGGATCAGGCAAAGCAGCAGTGACATCATAGAAACTGATAAGTTATGGCCATTCAGGCTCAAACTTACGACAGATCACATTCGTTGGGACAGCCTAAAGGTTCCACCTTCAGAGGCATTTGAAGAGCACATTTTAGCAAATCTTGATGAAGCTAGCCGTAAACTTTTGGATGCATACATTCCTATTGAGCTACACATTGCTGATGCTGATGCTTGCGAGACTTACAAAGTGAAGTTGGTCAAGAAAGACTCATTTTGGTTTGAGCCACTGCCTGACGTCGGACAGAAAAAGAAAATATCCTGGTGTCACAAGTTATCCCTGGAGGAGGAGACTTCCAATGATACTTTAAAGTCCAGGGAGGAATTTGCTTATTCTGTTGAACCTTTCAGGCACATTATGAAGAAACGAAATCTCAGTTATAATCAAGAGATTGGTTTTCGCTGGTCTGGCAGCAAAGGTGTCATCAAATTTGACTTCTCAGTTTTGTATGCACCCTGGTGGGACTCTTAACAGCTTTCACAATTTGAGAGGTAAATTCATTACAAATACAAAAGCATTGCCGTATATACTCATTCTTCTATAAATATCTGAGCATATTTGGCTTTTGGATGAAGCAATTATCCAATCAACATGTTGTCTAACTTTTTTATTATTGAATGTGCAGGGTGAAGCTTAATTTGCAGACAAATAAGGCCTAGTGTTCTTTACTCCAAATAAAGTTGAGTATTTGGTAGAATAATGTTCTCATTTTTCCAAAGTTGAAACTTTGATTGAAGGGAACTCTTGCAGCATGTCCGAACTTTGATGTAAATAACCGTTTGGACTTTGGTTATGTTGTTTACTTATCAACTGAGTATGCTGGGAACAAAAAGTGATTTTAGAATTTTGAGTTTTGGCTATCTTACAAAAATAAATCACCACTATTACACAGCCATCTTTTGAATTTCATCACCCAATTGGTCTCTCTAATCGATGTTAATCACTTGGATGGAAAAATTAAAAAACAAATAATAATAATAAAGAAAATTAATATGGAACAAGTGACTTCAACACTTCGCTAATTACAAACTAAAATTTGGATTACTACTCGAATTATGTTATACTGTTATGAATTGTGACCAAACCAAGTAAACATCTAAAAATTCATATGGACTAAATTATTTGTGATAAAAATTTAGAACATTTAATCACATAATGTACATAATTGAGTCAAATGACGTTTTGTACACTTTGGGAATTCTAACAGAGGGTCCCTCTATTTTTACTTTTTATTTTCCAAATGAAGCCTTCATTTGTTCGTTCATATAAAATAAGTCCCTGACCAAGTAAAATGAGAAAATACTGGATTAAAGAAATAGTAGAAGGCAATGGAAAATAAAGATCAAAGCGGCGGATCTTCTTCATGTTCCTCGGAGAATCCGAACCCGTGCCCCATCTGCCTCGGACCCGTTGTTGAAGACTCATATCTCGACAAATGTTTCCGTACGTCTCTTTCACTTTCACTTGCTAACCCTTTTGTTTGGTTACCTAGAAAGTAGGAAAAAAATTGGGTTTATTATTGGTTTCTTTCTTTAAAACTGTAAGAAAGAAGATCTTTCTGTTAGATTAATGAATTTTGACCAATGTTGTGGAAGCTCTGATGTTGTGTGTTAATTCACAGATTTAAATTTTAATGATTCTAATTAAAATGAAAAAAATAATGATGTGAACTTAATTGGTTCATGTACTCATTAAATTTATTGTAAATTAGAACTTTGATATACATTTGTAATTATTTGTGAAGCCTCAGGATTTGCATTACTGTGATGCAGATAAGTTTTGTTACAATTGCATTGTACATTGGACTAAAGTGGTTGCTAGCAAGCATTCAAGCCTGCTTTCTTCTGTAAAGTGTCCTTTATGCAAGGTTAGTCTTTGTTCATAATCATCTGTACTTCTGATAATATTGCGTACTAGCAGGCCCGCAAGCATTACATTTTAGATTTTGGTAGATGAATTGTCTGCGTAAAAAGTGTCATTGATGGTTGTAATGTTTGATGGATATGCAGACAGAAAATGTTTCAATCATTCATGGATATGATGGAACTTATTTTCAACGGCATTACATTAGTCAAATTTTTGGAGATAGGTAACTTCAATTGTTTACTTTTCTCTTCAAATTTTCTGTTCATGTTTGTTAGATGTCTTTGTTTACATTACTATGTGTCTCCCCGCAGTTTCTTCTTTTCGAAAGCCCACAGATACAGATTACAGAGCTATTATACAGAACCAGGTCTTAATCAGCTCTTCATTTGATCCTTTGGCTTCTGATCTCTTGTTGTCAGTTGGCTGTGTTATTTTCTAACAAAACCCTGCTATACATACACATGTTTTTCAGTCAATTATGTGTTCAACCAGGTATCTTAAACGATGTATTCAATGTTTCACGGTATTGGAAGTCCCGTAAGTATCTTCAATCAAATCAATGGCTCCAAAGCTGGTTGAGAAGAGAAATTCAAGCTGTAATGCAGGTATATAAATTCATCAGTCTACTCTTCCTTCTTTTTCAATTTCTTCCTCCTTGGTTTAGAGCTTGCTTAACATTCTATTAACTGTTAGATATTTCTGTTGTGTTTCTGAGCATTGTTCATTATGTTTAATACTATGCAATTTGATTATTTTTTTTTCCAGCCAATACATACAATGACGATATATCCTGATTGTAATGCTAATAGAATGGGTTGATTATTAATGACTGAGATCTTTTTTGTGTAGGAGGAAGATGTTGAAATTGTTGTGCATCACATACTTGGTGTGGTTGATTCATTCTTGAAGAGGTAACATGCTCTAGGCTTGCATTGATATTAAATTAGTTGAAATACAAGTTGCCATAGAAACCTTATATGACTCTTAACAGTAGAATCCCGTATTCTTTTCAAGTTTGTCAATGAAGTGTGATTAAAGTTGTTCAATAAGTCTGATAAAAGTTGTATACGAACTTTTAATTATTTTTCGTTCTACCTAAATCTGCCACCAAATAGCAGAAATAAGCAACGGTGCCAGATGGGAACTCCTGAAACGAAAGAAGAAGACTTCAAGGGTCTAGTCTCTGATGCAGCAAGACCTTTTCTCATGGCAAGGACAGATCGATTTGTGAACGAGATGCAACTCTTTCTTGCTTCAGGGTTGAACATTGAAGCCTATGATGCAGTCTACATGCAAAGGCTCGGTTGGAACACGCCTAGAGTGACTATGGAGTCTGGGGAAGGGGAAACTAGTGGACAGACGCCTGTAATTCCATACCTGCATATCTTTGATGAAGATTCTGATGGAACAGACTGAATGTTTTCTTGCCGGATGTGAAAGTTAAGGGTGTACATTCATGAGTTTTGCCATGAGTTAAAGGAGCCAGGTCTCCGTGTATACAATTATTATTTTGCTAAAATATATTTAATTCTACATCTTATATCATATACATGTGAAAATGCATTTATTTTGAACTGGTAGGGTGTGTTGTTCTTTCTTCGTGCTCATTTTCACGAGTCAGACAAATGGTATGGTTAATTCTTTTAAAACCAAATTAATTCTATTTTCACTTGGGAGTTGATGTTCACCACTCATTCAAATTTGATACCTAGTGATTCCATTCCACAGCAATTGTAGCTCCAAAACGACAGCACCTCAGTCAAAGCATACCCTATATTTTTAATCTTTGTTTCTTGTAATTATGAGTGTGTTGCATACTGCTTTCCGTATTACAAAAAGACCAACCACTTCTAGCATTCGACTCCACTCCTCTCAACCAAAAAGAAGGGGGAGGACAAACGAAAAAAGGAAAAGGAAAAGAAAAAGAGAGTTTGCATAGATTAATTGCAGAGGTGGTTTAGGTTCAGTTGTCATCTTCTTCATCATCATCATCATAATCGTCGTCAATTATTTGACTAGCAATGGTTTCACAATAATGGTCGATGCTCATACGGTCATGCTTCCTAGATTCACTTTTGTTTGCTGTCTTTCTACTAATGTATTGCTGAATAACAAGAACCGATGCATGCGAAGAAAAGTTAGACATCGCCAGTACGGATCCAATTACACCCAGTTCTGGAAAATTTGTCGAGTTGTCTAAGGATAAGTCATAGGTGAGGCGCGATTCTGCTCCTTCCCTTCTACCAATTATGTATAGATCACAGTTATCACTCAGATCTTTTATGGCTGCTACAATTTCTTCACCATTATTCACCACATTTTCTATGTAACTTATGGACTCATCATTCATAGTCTTGAACTTGAACTCATATATATCTTCATCATCCGCTTGCTTTTCCGTACATCTTGCTACTTCACTGTTGTGCTTCTGATGAAGAACTGTTCTTGGATCCTTGCCTGGAAGAAATCTTACAACCGTCAGTTTGACATTAGGATGGGCAGCCATTCTCCACGCATAGGCTAAGGCCTCTCTGTCATCTGGCCCTCCTAAGAAGAGCATGAGCAAGTGTTGTATTCCATGATGATCCTTGAGCTGGGACTCTTTATCTTCATCTGAACCCAGTCCACGATCAACAAATATACACACTGAACATGGCGTGTTTTGCAACAGGTTTAGGTTCACAGTTCTGTTGGTGTTGGCATTTCGAATTTTGTCATTAGTTGTTAATGGTCTTATATATGGTATGATAATAAAGGCAACACGCTTGTCCTCCGCAAGACAGCAAATGTCTTCATGCATGCTTTCATGAGACGATACAGATGTGAGTGTGTGAACATTGACTGCATTATTACTCGTCTTCTCATAATTTTCAAAGGCTTTCTTAAATTGCTCTGCCTCTGTAGCTTGCATGGGACAAGAATCGTTAAACCCAGTGGAGTTGCTTCCATCATTCATCAATAACATGGCAGTAGAATGTCCTAAATGCTCCACAAGATGGACTGCGAAGACATGGATCGCAGATTGGTTGGTGGCGTTTGAAACTTGTAGGAGGTTGATCATACCAGCTATGTTGCGCGTTGAATGGATGCATGCCATGATTCGAAATTCTGCTTTTTCCTTTGTTCTTTGTATGGTTCTGCACTTGTAGTTCATGAATTGCTTTGTTGCCTTGTAGGTTGCAGCGAGGATGGGCTCGATCACACATGTCATCACAAAAAGTGCAAAGATTGTTGGAGGAAATGCTTCGTCAACCAAATCCTGAACAACAAATTCAATGTCATAACTTTGCATCCTTAATTTTGTAAGTACGCAGATATTGAATTGAAAATTTAGAAGAGCAAGTAGTTAACCTTTCTATTGCAGGCGGTGTTGAGGACAATCAAAGCTAAAAGACCTTTGGTGTTCATAAGTAGACCAAGGGCCAGCCCTTCCTTAGGTGGGATCTTGTGAAGCAGTGAGACAAGGAAAGTGATCAAAATCTTGCTCATTCCAAACCCAAATAAAACTACCAACACAAACATCCAAGGTTTATGAGAAGAAAATACGACAAGATTTGATCGGAATCCAGTGAGTAAAAAGAAGCCAGGCAACCCAGATGACACAAGAAAGTCATCAAGCTTGTCCTTGAATGTGTTGGTGATCGGTTGCTTCTTTGGCATAATAACTCCAAGAGTGAAAGCACCAATAGCAGAGTGTGCTCCACATCCGTCAGTGATGAATCCACATAACAAAACTCCAGCAAGCACAAACGAGATATGGGTGTCTGAGAGATTATTATCTCCTCTGATTGCGCTGCAAAACACCCACGAGAGAGCTGGACGAACCACAACTACACATATTAGTATGAAGCCAACGGTTGAGAGCACCTCATAGTATTGGCTAGGATTAGATACTAAGATGCAGGCAAGAAGAAGCATCCAGGTGAAAAGGTCACTTAAAAGTGCTGAAGACAGTGCAATCCTTCCAATATCCAAGTGTAGAATCCTGAGGTCTGTGAGGATTTGGGTGAGTTCTTGGAAGTTTGTGGCGGTTAGAGCCACAGCACAAAACATGTAACCCCCCTGGGTGATAAACTCTTGCGATTCACCTATCACCAGGAAAAATGCACCAAGCCCAACAGCCATTGGGACTAAAGTTCCAGCCAAGGCAATGCTGACGACTTTATTAGTCATCCCAGTTGCTGAGATTAGGTTTATATCCATGTCTAATCCAATCAAGAACAGGTAGAACAACAAAGCGATGTAAGCATATGTCTCTAACAACATCACGCTCTTATAAGGAAACATTTCCTGTTGAAAAAATATTGATCTTTGACCCAGTAGTACTCCCGCCTGCATGTATTGAATAAAACTACGACTAAGATCAATGATATGTGAATGGAGATAAATGGTATGTTGGGCGGGTGTACCACCTCAAAACTCATCATTTTTGCACGTTTGATGGATCCTTTAAAGTGGATGGTCCCCCAATATTACCCACCAGACTCCTAAAATGACAGGTTCTAATGCATTAGCTTAGCACGCTGAGGTGGTACGCCAACACCACAAAAATATTTATCGTATAATGAAGTACTTACGAGGATTTGGCCGACTATTGGAGGTTGCCGTAAAGGTTTGAGGATGGCGACAAGAAGGTGATTGATAAAAAGAACATATGCAAGTTGAATAAGGAACAGAGGAGCATATGAGGGGAAATTGAATTGATCATGATTCCGCCATATCCTGATTGTGCCGCTTGAATTTGCATAATAACAAGCCTCAAGACCATCCGTTGTATTTATTGTTTGATAGTCTCCGGAGGAACCCATGATTGCTTTTGAGATAATTAATAGGTTGTGATGTGAAATGAGAAAAAAAATAGAAAATCAAGATAGGAAGCTGCAATTTACGAAGCTGCTCTTTTGTTGGTGTTTGTTGGAATCATGTATATATTGGCTAAAATGAATTTCACAATTTATTTAATTGAGAGAGATACTAATTACAGCTAAACATGACAAAGGTGTCAAAGGGTACATCTGTGTTAAGCTAAAAAGTCTCAGCTGAAATACCACCTTTGACCCTTCAGAGACCGCCAAATGAGAAATAGAATAACTGTCTTTTACTGATAGCGGATACAAAACGACGCTGTTTTACTTTGTGACCAGGAGAAGTCTTTGCCTTGGCCTTTTGCCAACTATAAACGTTGAGAGCATGGTACACACTTTTGACAGTAGCAAAAATGGCATCGAGAGACTCGGATTATGGAGCTTTCATGGAGAAATTTGTTCTTCAACCAAGCTCTTCGGCTCATCAACTTCCTTTAAGTGGCCTCACTTTTGCAATTAAAGACATGTAAGTCTTCCGATAACTTGAATACATAACATAAATGAATTTATTTTGATTCTTTCTTATTAAATCACTCTTTTTCATGATAATATTTTGTAGAACCATTCTTGTTCTCACGTGCCTTTAATTTCATGCAATTTTGTTATCGTTTCACCTTCTGGGTATGCTAAAATTGTTTGCAAGCTTTTAAATTCTGTTTAATTTCTTGTAGAATTGTGTCTTTGGTAATATACTTACCAATCAACTCTTGGAGAAGTGTCTATGCTAACTATTGCATCGATTGCAGTGTATTTATATTATCTTAATGCTTTTTGTGTGTGTTTTTGCGAGCTCATAGACTCTGTGCGGTTGGATGTTGATATTTTAACTTGAATTTTTGGAAGCAGATTTGATGTGGATGGACATGTCACTGGATTTGGAAATCCTGATTGGGCAAGGACTCATTCTGCTGCCACATCAACTGCGCCTGCTGTTTTGGCTGTGTTAAGTGGAGGTGCCACATCTATTGGTAAAACTATCATGGATGAAATGGCATACAGGTTAGAGTTCAAACCAATTCATTGTTTCAATTCAATTTAACTATGTTTTCTAGCGATTTTAGTGAAGTATTGTTTGCTTTCTCTTCTGAGTTGACTCTAGTGAAGACATCATGCTTGATGAAAAAAATACTGAATTAGTTTATTCTATACTCTTGGTTACATAGATGATGTCAATTCTGGGGCTCTTTTATGCACAATTCATTTGTTGCGTTTCAAAAACTCTGGATGATCATATCATTTCAGTATAAATGGAGAAAATAAGCATTATGGAACACCCACAAATCCATGGGCACCAGACCGAGTACCTGGAGGATCTTCTAGTGGATCTGCTGTCGCAGTTGGTGCTAAGCTTGTAGACTTTTCCCTGGGTCAGTATCTCTTTCTTTAACAGGTCCTATGTGTTGTGATTTTTGCTTTGGTAGCCAGAGTATAAGGAAAATGTTCTGTCCATCTCAGGAACTGATACTGGTGGAAGTGTAAGGGTCCCTGCCTCGTATTGTGGGATTTTCGGGTTTCGGCCTTCCCACGGTTCCGTTTCTACTGCTGGAGTCATTCCAATGGCCCAGAGTTTCGACACTGTAGGTAAGGAACTGATACTATTTTATTCACGCACAATTCAGTCATGCATATTATTCCCTGGCTATTTTATATACAGAACTTTATAATTTGCAGCATTTCTTCAATATGATCTCATTGTTTTACACTGAATTCTCATCTAGGATGGTTTGCTTGGGATCCTAAAATTTTGAATCGAGTTGGACGTGTTCTACTGCAGTTGCCTGATGATGCAAGTCTGGTCAGACCTAGTCGGGTGATCTTTGCCGAAGATTGCTTGCAACTTTCAAGCATTCCAAGTGATCAAATAACTCAAGGTCTAGTTAAATCAGTGGAGAAATTATTTGGTGGTGGGTAGATATTCCAGCTAATAATTCTAATACCAGTCAAGTTCCATAGAAAATTTGGAATTTATTCGCCACATCAGACACAGAATAGTAGTAATATTTAAGTTATTTTGCGTAGGTCATATTGTAGAGAATGTGATTCTTGGAGACTATGTGAAGGACAAAGTTCCTAGTTTGCAGCATTTCATAGGTGAAGGGAACAAAGAACCGGAGTATAGTATACCATCCTTGGCAGCCCTTTCAAGTGCCAGGGGCTTGCTACTAAGGTGATTATGTGAAGAGAACTCAACTTCTTAACTTATTCACGTGACTCAAAAACTTGTTTTAGTATTCATTGAATGCTGAATTTTGTGACAATTTGGAGCATAGGTATGAATTCAAGAATAACCATGGCGATTGGGTGACTACAGTCAAACCTGATTTAGGCCCAGGAATATCAGAAGCCGTGTGGGAAGCTGTTAGAACATCTGCGGAAAACATTGATGTATGTCAATCTGTAAAGACTGAACTACGTGCTGCTCTCAGTGCACTTCTTGGGGTACCCTTTCTTTCTCTCCGTCTCAATTTTTAGAAGCAAAAAATCTGTTCTTCAAAGCTTATAACTTCCTTTGCAAGAAATCTCTTAATAACTTTATTGGATGTGCTATTACTAGCTAAAAGAAATGTTGTAATCCTATTTACAAAAGAAAGGCATCGCTCATTTACAAATTATATTCTTCCAGGACTACGGCATCCTTGTTATCCCTACAGTTCCTGGTCCTCCACCAAAGCTACAGATGGATCCATCAGCATTGGAAGTTTTTCATGCCCAGGCTTTTAGCTTGCTGTCCATTGCTGTAGTATCAGGATTCTGCCAGGTCTCTTTCTTCTTTGGTTTCTATAATAAAATTCTTCTAATATTTTTTCCCCTCGCAAATCATGTCTAATTTCTACATATACAGGTAAGCATACCACTAGGACTGCATGATAATCTACCTGTGGCAATTTCCTTGTTGGCTAAGCATGGTTCAGATGGGTTCTTGCTCAACCTTGTTGAGACTCTTCATGACACCCTTAAAGAAGAGCTTCAAGAATGAGTGAAAGAGTTACTAAACTGGGATTTCCAACAATCTCTGTAAGTTTTATGCCATTCTCCAGCCTAACCAAAAAAAAAAAAGAAAAGAAAAAAAAAACTGAGCATAAAAGCCTATTGCGTATGCACTTCATGCCCCCTAATGCTTGCTTCTCAAATCTCTTTCTTCTTCAGGTGCCATTGTTGGAAATTCAGATGATAAACTATGGGGGTGTGTGTATAGGAATAAATGTAGTTACTTCTTCTATGAGAAAAATAGTTGAAAAATGCAACATATGAGCAGTATGTGCTCCTGGTCCTGTTGATGATGTAGAATTGAAAAGCAATTCTAATATATGATATATACTAGGAAAGATTATGGGAGTTACAATTGATTGAGACGTCTGATTATTGTTAATGTTTAATTCTTCAGAATGAATACTCTTTGTAATGAATTCCATCTATTATTTATTAATTGTTAGTGGGTGTTAGTTGATTAACTTTATGAATGAGACAAGAAAATTATTTAAAATATGATGATTATATATTTACAATTTAATAAGTGACGAAAAATGATAAAATGGGAGTTGGGACATTATAAATTAATCACTTTAATGAGGAAAGGTGAAGGCCAAGAGAGAGTGCAATTGGGGTGGGGTGGTTGAGAGTTAAGACATGAAAGAACAATAAAAACATTGGGGAGCCTCTATGTTACATTGAATGTACCATACACAACCAACAAGAACCACACAAATTGTGGGACCCACATAATTGTGTGGTTCTTCTTAATTGTGTATGGTACATTCAATGTAACATAGCAAAATCCAAAACATTGTGGTAAAAGGAAACTATTCATAAAGCGACCTTTAGACTGCACGCGCTTCTTGAACGCTTGTTGAACACGCACTATTGAAATGCAAACTAAGTTGCAATCCAAGTTCCCAAGCCCTATCACACAATTGGTCGCAGGAGTAATTAGTAATGATTTATTTTTTGAAATTGGAATTTAATTGATTGGAAAAACTACATATTTTTATCCTTAGATACATAAGTGGAAATCTCACTTGGAGGTTCCTCTATCCATACTTGCTCTATAGGATGATAGAGAGCTAGTTTCGCAAGATGATGCGCCAGCGCCGCCTCATTACAAGTTCGTGGAGCAAAGAGCACTTGTACAGTGCCATGCGAGAAAGTCAGAGCTTCTTGTATTTCGGAGATTACCCACCCCACTTCGCACCTGCTTGCAATTTTGTTTCCAATGAGATTGACTTCATTGAGAGAATCAGATTCGATTATGGCCGGAGTCAACCCAATGTCGCTCGTTAGCCTAAGTCTTTTATACACAGCAAGGGCTTCCACAAATTCTACATCTCCCAAAAAAGGTACTTGGGAAATGGAGGCTACCATAACGTCACCTGCTGAATTGCGAACTAGGACTCCAATTCCGGCATGGTCAGCCTTGGAACTGACTGCTGCATCAATGTTCACTTTATACCATGGCTGGGGCGGACTTTGCCAAGTCTGACTTGGGTTATTTGTCTTAGAGCTCGTATCGACTTGACCTTGCGTTATACTTGCTCTAAGTGAAGCCACTACATTCTCAGCTCGAGTGATAACGTCTTGTGGCTCACGAACAACATTACCATGGGTTAGATAATTTCTCGCTAACTAAATCGACCAGCAAAAAACCACATATTCCTCAAATTCATCTTTTGTTAAAAGTGATCCAATATGATGGAAAGGTTAGAAAACTCCATTGGCTTTGTACTATTGAGGCTAGAATAGAACCTCGTCAACTTCCAAACTTTTTTCACTTGTTTACACCCCCACCAAGGCATAATATGTATCGTCATAATCAAAACCACAACAAGGGCATGTAAGAGCAATTGGAAGCTTCATGTTATGTAAATTTAAATTGGTGGCAGAATGTTGGAAAAAGCTCGCCAATAAAAAATTTTGATCTTTGTTGGGAGAGATAATTTCCAAAAATACTTCTACTACCCTGTCTGATTACTAGAAGCAGATGACATATCTGTAACTTTCATATGAAATGCCACATAATAACCACTGTTGACTTTATACTGACCCCGCTTGTCGTGTGTCCACACCAGCTGGTCTTTCAATGGTCTTCTAGGCAACGGGATTGTGAGAATTTGGTTTGCGTCTTCATCAAGAAAATGATTCCTTATCATTTGTTCTTTCCAGCAACCTACGTCCTTAATTAAAGTTGATACTGAAGATTGTGAAGGCAGACGTTGTAGGGATAGGGATGGCAATGGGGTGGGGTGGGGTGGGGGTGGGGAGGCTTACCCCATTCCTCAATAAATTTAGTGGGTTGGGGATGGGGAATCCCCACATGGGGAATGATTTCCCCATCCCCACCCCATTCCCCATTTACCTATTTTATAATAAATATAAATATATGATTTCAGTAAATTAAACATTAGAAACTTAAAATAAAATCATCACCATATTATGAAGTATTTAATTTTTTTAAATCTCTAAAAGTTTGAAACAATATCTTAAAATGATATTAAAAGTGAAAAATATTTAACGAGAGCAACACCTTAAAAGAGAAGAAAACATAATAATGTTTTAGAATTGAAAAATATTGTAGGGTTTTCTTTTATTCATATCTTGTTTATATTACATAAAAATTAAAAAAAATTATTAATTGACATTATAGTTGATAAAATAAAAATGACTAAATAAGAATTAAAAACATATTTATATATAATGGGGATTGGGGTGGGGAGTGCAATACCAAACCCCACCCTGTTAACAATTTGGGGATTATTTTTCCCCCACTCCCCACCCCATTCCCCAAAAATTATTAAAAAAATTTTTTATTTGGGGTGGGGCTCCATAGGGCCCCAAACCCGTGGAGGATTTTGCCATCCGTATGTAGGGATAATGGGTTAAATGTAGTCGGACATGGAAGCCACCTGTGATGATAAATAGATACATGTTTTCCATCTCCAATTCTCCATCGCGATCGAACTTCAATAACTTCGCGTCCCCACAACATGCTTTCTCCATATATAAGATGGGTTACTGCCCAGGTTACTCTCCATGAACCTACATTTTGAATGATATTGTGCTTTAAAAAATTTTAGAGACTAGAGAATTGGGAAAGGAAATTAATCGCCAGCATTGTTTGGCTATGAAGGCTCGATTGAAAGAGCTCAGCTCTCGAAAGCCAAGGCTCCCATTTGTTTTTTAAAGGCAAAGTTTCAACCATGGCAACCAATGGAGACTCCTTGAGGATGAATTATGACTCCACCAGAATCGTGTAATTATTTTTTGTAGTTCCTCACAGAAACTAAGAGGGAGCTTGAAGACACTCATTGCATAGGTGGGGATAGCCTAAGCAACAACTTTAATTAGTACTTCCTTACCTCCACTGGAGAAGAATTTGGCTTTCCAATCAGTAATCTTGTGCAGAATCCTAGCCTTCAAAGTATTAAAAGAACTCTTTTTACTTCGACCCAACATTGACAGAAGGCCTAGATACTTTTCATAATGAGAGACAACCTCGAGGTTGAGTATTCCGTTAATTGCCTCCCTAATATTCTCTGGAGTGTTTGGAATGAAACATACAGATGATTTTTCATAATTGATTACCTGTCCTGAGGCTTTACTGTACGTGTCAAACAACTCTTTAAGATGATAACATGCTGCAACTGAAGCTTTGGAAAACACCAAGCTATCATCTGTAAAAAATAAGTGGGAAATAGTAGAGCCTTTAGGATAGAACTTAATGCCCTGAATTAACTTGGTATTTTCAGCTTTAATTAATAAAGAAGATTAAGATTATGCACAAAGGATAAAATAAGTAAGGGGAAAGCGGACATCCCTGTCTTAGTCCTCTCTGAGGTTGGACGAAGCCTCTAACTTCACTATTAATCAAGGAAGAGAATGTAGTGGACGTGATGCATTTCATCATGAGACAAACCTATCTTGTTGAGAGCCCGAGCTTGAACATGATGCCTTCCAAAAAACACCATTCTATTCTGTCATATGCTTTACTTATATATAATTTAAGAGCAACCAATCCTTCTTTGCCTTGTCTCTCGCATCTGATTTTGTGGAGACACTCGTAGCCAATTATAACATTGTCAGTGATGTGTCGTTGTGGAATGAAGGCTGATTGGAAAGGGGAAATCAAGTGTTCTAAGAAAACTTTTAGCCGATTTGCAATGCATTTAGATATGATTTTATAAATGATATTACACAAACTTATTGGCATGTATTCATGGACTCTCTTTGGCTCTTTCACTTTCGAAATCAAGACCACATATGTATGGTTTATTATAGATAAATCTTCATCTCCATTCAAAATCTCCAAGCAAGCTGTAGTTACAAAATGGCACATTACATTCCAATGGCGCTGAAAGAATGCTGCTGATAGTCCATCCAGGCCTGGAGCCTTTGACGGGTACATTTGAAATAGGGCTGATTTGATTTCCTCTGGTGAAAACTCCTTATCTAACTCGGAATTCATCTCAGCAGTAACTTTAGGCTCAAGAGATTGAAGAGCCAGTTCCACGTTCAACTGGGAAGGAGTAGATGATGTAAACAATGTCGTAAAATAATTGGAGAACTCATTTTCTATGTCTAATATGTCTTCCCGCCACTGATTATTAATGTCCAAGAGGCTATCGATAGTATTTTTTCGCTTCTTGCTAGAAGCTTTGGCATGAAAATATCTAGTGTTGCGATCCCATTCCTTAAGCCAAACGGCTTTAGAGCGTTGCCTCCAGTATATTTTCTCATCCCTTAGGAAATCATCAAGTTGCGTTTCCACTGCTCGAATTCCATGATAATTTTAGTAGGGATAAGATTTTAAGCAAGTGAGCTTTGTGGTCAAAACTTGCAATATACACTTTTTATCCTCGAATTTCTTTCGACTCCACTCTTGTAGTTTGGCTCACACAACATTGGCATTATGTAGAAACATAGAGATTGAATTACAATGGCCTTTACTGTGGCTAGAAAGCCATTCACGCTCAACTATTTTGCGACATTCATCATAATTGTTCCAATAGTCTTCGAAAATAAACATTCTTCCACAATGACGTCTTTTTGTAGAAAGAGAGGTGTTGTGCTTCCAAAACTCTACTAGAATTGGAGAGTGATCAGAGCCCCAATGGTCAATGTTCAACATTGATACTGCTCTGTAAGTGTCCCGCCAAGAAGATGAACCCACAAATCTATCAAGTCGTTGTTGTACCAACCTGTTTTCTCTTATATTATCCCATGTAGCCCAAATCTGAGAGATCACACGCCCTAAGAGTTTCTTTGAACTCCAACATTGTGTCAGTGTACTGAATTGGACCACCTTATTTTTCGTTCATATGCAAGATTTGATTAAAAACCCCGCCACATATCCAGGGAGCTGAGGAGAGCTGGGCTAATCGACGCAACAAGGTCCATGTATGTTGCTTTTCTACATGCTCAGGATGGCCATATATGCCTGTGAACCGTAATAATTCATCCCCATTAGTAATAACAGTATCTATATGGTGCTTGGAATATGAGAGGATCTTCATATCAATATCTTCATTCTATAAAAGAGCCAGACTACCTCCGAACCCATTTTACTAAGAAAATGTGAGAGAAGTGAAACTTATATTTTAGGACGTCCGATTGCTTCACTATCAGCTTAGTCTCGCTTAAAAATACTACATGAAGCTCATATTTGCGGAGTACTTCCTTGAGTGCTCGGACCGTTCGAGGGTTCCCTAGTCCCCGAACGTTCCAACATATGATCTTCATTGTTCTTGGCGGGGCTGGACGGCTGGAGGCCAGCACCCGCCGTTTCCTGCTTAATTGAAGAGGGCTTAAATAACGAGTGTGATGAATGGACAATAAGAGTGTTACTAGGCTCCTGCTCAATGCCGGTAGAAACGTGATCTGTGATTAATCGCTTCAGATCGAGTTCCAAATCCACTGATTTGTCACTGACCCTTTGCCGTTTAAATTTGGAATTTGGACCGAATGAGGAGGTTGCCGTGAACCCAGAATTTCGGGCCATACACTTCCACTTTCTTGCTGGGCTTGTCTCTTTAGATGGCTTCGTACTAGGCTCTTTGGTAAGGTGTGATCGGCTGGATTGAGAAGCCTGTGAGGCTTGTTTGGTGAGGGCTCCATTGTTGGGTGTGTGGCTAAGAATTCGTGAGATGCATCCCGAGAATGTTCAGAGAGTGATGATGTTGCAATTAATGCAGCTGGATCCGCGGCTTGATTTTTCTGCCGCGTGTCCATATCTCTAGAGCATTCTGCTAGCAGTACATATGTTTTTTTTTTTTATCTTCACGACTAGTTATTGCTGACGTCATCCCTTCTACATTATTCGGTGAGGCGGTCGCCGTTGTGCTTGTGTTCTACACTATAGTAGATGGCTTCTCTTTGCTCCGGGCATCTCTTGGCTTCACTGATGAATTACGTAACTTAAGCAAATGGTTATACTTGAGATCTTGATCAGCTGGTGATCTACTAGTAGGAGGGATAGGACATTCTCGATAGAGATGTCCTATATATGTAGCCACACCTGAAGCAAAAATTAGGCAAACGTACATAGAATATTGCAAATTGCATATCTTCATTACATCCTCCCAATTTAGCTCTAATTCCTCGTTTCAGCAGTTTCGTTACATCCATCAATATTCTAACTCGTGTACAATTACCAAGGCATGTCCCAGTCGACCCTGGGTCCACTTCTAAAACTTTCCCAATCCTCTTACCCAAAATTTCTCCAGTCTCTACAGTCATACAAAATATTGGAATGTTGTGAATTTGCACCCAAAAGGGGGCTCTGCTAAAATTCAGCTTTGAGAGCTCTCCTGTCCCTTGAGGTTCTGTTAAGATTAAGAGAGCTCTGTCAAAAAGCCACGGCCCACTAGTTAAGACTCGTTTCCTTTCTGCTGCTGATTGAAACTGAAAAATAAAAGTATTGTTGCCAAGCCTTTTCGTTTTCACCCCGTGAATGGTACGCCAAAATTGTTGAATGGCTGATTTGAAACCTTCACAACAAATGGACTCGTTGGTTAAAACTTTCCCTACCAAGCACTGTGCTAGTTTCTGTACTCCCGCATCATTTGCACGCCCTCAATAGTAATCACCTCACCGTCCTCATTAGAGAGTTAGTGCTTCACAGAACCGAGTTAATTCGTCAGAATCCATGTGAATGAAGTGAGTAATTAGAGAGCACTAAGTTGGAGAGACGAGGTTGAAAAGTGTGGATGGAGAAAAAGAAGAATGAAAAGCACTCCTGTTGAGTGATTGAAACACACCCGTAGTGTGAAGAAGCTCTTCGAATAAGAGAATTCTATATAAGAAACCGTTTTGAAGGCACTAAAGTGTAAAATGACTTTACTTTTTGAGTAAGTAGTAATAATTGGTAACAATGAACATCTCAATTTTTTTTTTTATCTCAAATGAATAATAATGTGTTATTAATTAAATAGTTAATAATTTTCTACGAGATCTAACTGAATTAAATTTAGTATCTTACTAATTAATTAATGAGTACTACATTATTTGAGATAATTTTTTCGGATAAAAAAAAATTGTAACCCTATTATTTAAATCACTCGTTATAGTGGAAGTATTACTTAAGCATTAAAGCAAGTCAATGTTTATATATAAAATTTTATTTTTAAAATATTCAATATTTTAAGTAATTAAAAAAATAGTAATACTATATACAACATACCAATTTAGAATTTTTAAATCAATGTGCTTTATTGAGATTCTGTCTAGCAATCAAATTTGTTATAACATAACTTTTATAATGTAATTAATTTTTGTATGGAATGATTTTCAAGCAATATTTTTTAGTTGGTCATTTGAGTTTGAACGTTGATGAAATAGAAATTAAAGTTAATTTAAGTTTTAATAACCCCTTCACAACCTAGAGAAAGAAAAAAAAATTAACTATTATAGATGGTAGACATATTGATTTTAGGGAATTTTAATAATAGTAATAATTCGACAAGAAAGGGAAATCAAGAGGATGTGATGTGAAATGAGAAAAAGAAAAAAAAAAAAAGAGAAAATCAAGATAGAAACAAATGCAGACACATTATGAAGCTGCAATTTACGAAGCTGTTCTTTTGCTGGTGTTTGTTGGAATCATGTATATATTGGCTAAAATGAATTTCACAAATTATTTAATTGAAAGAGATACTAATTACAGCTAAACATGGCAAAGGCGTCAAAGGGTACATTTGTAATAAAAAGTCTCAGCTGAAATACCACCTTTGACCCTTCAGAGACCGCCAAAAAGGCAAATAGAATAACTGTTTCTTACTGCTCGCGGATACGAAACGACGCTGTTTTACCTTGTAACTAGGAGATGTCTCTGCCTTAGCCATATGCCAACCATGAACGTTGAGAGCCTGGTAGACACTTTTGACAGTGGCTAAAAATGGCTTCAAGAGACTCGGATTATGGAGCTTTCATGGAGAAATTTGTTCTTCAACCAAGCTCTTCGGCTCATCAACTTCCTTTAAGTGGCCTCACTTTTGCAATTAAAGACATGTAAGTCTTCAGATAACTTGAACACATAACATAAATGAATTTATTTTGATTCTTTCTCATTAAATCACTCTTTTCATGATGGGTACATAATATTTTGTAGAACCATTCTTGTTCTCATGTGCATTTAATTTCATACAATATTGTAATCGTTTCACCTTCTGGGTATGCTAAAATTGTTTACAAGCTCTTAAATTCCTTTTAATTTCTTGTAGGATTGTGTCTTTGGTAATGTACTTACCAATTTCAACTCTTGGAGAAGTGTCTATGCTAACTATTGCATCAATTGCAGTGTATTTATATTATCTTAATGCTCAATGTGTGTGTTTTTGCAAGCTCATATACTCTGTGCAGTTGGCTGTTGATATTTTATCTTGAATTTTTGGAAGCAGATTTGATGTGGATGGACATGTTACTGGATTTGGAAATCCTGATTGGGCAAGGACTCATTCTGCTGCCACATCAACTGCGCCTGCTGTTTTGGCTGTGTTAAGTGGAGGTGCCACATCTATTGGTAAAACTATCATGGATGAAATGGCATACAGGTTAGAGTTCAAACCAATTCATTGTTTCAGCTGTATAGGAATTCAATTTAACTATGTTTTCTAGTGATTTTAGTGAAATATTGTTCGCTTGCTCTTCTGAGTTGACTCTGGTGAAGACATTATGCTTGATGAAAAAAATACTGGATTAGTTTATTCTATATTCTTGGTTACATAGATGATGTCAATTCTGCGGCTCTTTTATGCATAATTCATTTGTTACGTTACATAAACTCTGGATGATCATATTATTTCAGTATAAATGGAGAAAATAAGCATTATGGAACACCCACAAATCCATGTGCACCAGACCGGGTACCTGGAGGATCTTCTAGTGGATCTGCTGTCGCAGTTGGTGCTAAGCTTGTGGACTTTTCCTTGGGTCAGTATCTCTTTCTTTAACAATTCCTATGTGTTGTGATTTTTGCTTCGGTAGCTAGACTACAAGGAAAATGTTCTGTCCATCTCAGGAACTGATACTGGTGGAAGTGTAAGGGTCCCTGCCTCGTATTGTGGGATTTTCGGGTTTCGGCCTTCACACAGTGCTGTTTCTACTGCTGGAGTTATTCCTATGGCACAGAGTTTCGACACTGTAGGTAAGGAACTGATGCTATTTTATTGATGCGCACTTCAGTCACACATATTATTCCCTGGTTATTTTATATATGAAACTTCATAATTTGCAGCATGTCTTCAGTATGGTTTCCTTGTTTTACACTGAATTCTCATCTAGGATGGTTTGCTTGGGATCCTAAAATTTTGAATCGGGTTGGACGTGTTCTACTCCAGCTCGCTGATGATGTAAATCTGGTCAGACCAAGTCAGGTGATCTTTGCCGAAGATTGCTTGCAACTTTCAAGCATTCCAAGTGATCGAGTAACTCAAGGTCTAGTTAAATCAGTGGAGAAATTATTTGGTGGTGGGTAGATTTTCCAGCTAATACCAGTCAAGTCCTGTAGAAAATTTGGAATTCATTCACCACGTCAGACACAGAATGGTAGTAATATTTGATTTGTTGTGTGCAGGTCACATTATAGAGAATGTGATTCTTGGAGACTATGTGAAGGACAAAGTTCCCAGTTTGCAGCATTTCTTAAGCGAAGGAAACAAAGAGCAGGAGTATAGCATACCATCCTTGGCAGCCCTTTCAAGTGCCATGAGGTTGCTACAAAGGTGCTTGTGTGAACAGAACTTAAACTTCTTAACATATTCTGCTAACTCAAAATCTTGTTTTATTGTTCATTGAATGTTGAATTTTGTTATAATTTGGAGCATAGGTATGAATTCAAGAATAACCATGGCGATTGGGTGACTACAGTCAAACCTGATTTAGGCCCAGGAATATCAGAAAGAGTGTGGGAAGCTGTTAGAACTTCTGCGCAAAAGATTGATGTATGTCAATCTGTAAAGACTGAACTACGTGCTGCTCTCAGTGCACTTCTTGGGGTACCCTCTCTTTCTCTTCCTGTCTCAATTTTTCGAAGCAAAAAATCTGTTCTTCAAAGCTTATAACTTCCTTTGCAAGAAATCTCTTAATAACTTCATTGGATGTGCTATTACTAGCTAAAAGAAATGTTGTAATCCTATTTACAAAAGAAAGGCATCGCTCATTTACAAATTATATTCTTCCAGGACCACGGTATCCTTGTTATCCCTACAGTTCCTGGTCCTCCACCAAAGCTACAGATGGATCCATCGGCATTGGAAGTTTTTCGTGCCCGGGCTTTTAGCTTGCTGTCCATTGCTGGAGTATCAGGATTCTGCCAGGCCTCTTTCTTCTTTGGTTTCTATAATAAAATTCTTCTAATATTTTTTTTTCCCTTGCGAATCATGTTCTAATTTCTACATATATATACAGGTAAGCATACCACTAGGACTGCATGATAATCTACCTGTGGCAATTTCCTTGTTGGCTAAGCATGGTTCAGATGGGTTCTTGCTCAACCTTGTCGAGACTCTTCACAACACCCTTAAAGAAGAGCTTCAAAGAATGAGTTAAGGAGTTACTAAACTGGGATTTCCAACAATCTCTCTGTAAGTTCTATGTCATTCTCCAACCTAACCAAAAAAATAAGTAAATAAAGTAAAATATTAGAGAGAAAAACTGAGCATAAAAGCCTATTGTGTATGCACTTCATGCCCCTAACACTTGCTTCTTCTTCTTCAGGTGCCATTGTTGGAAATTCTGATGATGAAATATGGGGGGGGGGGTGTGTATGATTAAATATATTTACTTCTTCTATGAGAAAAATAGTTGAAAAATGCAACATATGAGCAGTATGTGCTCCTGTTGATGATGTAGAATTGAAAAACTAGTTTGCAATTCTAATATATGATATATACTAGAAAAGATTATGGGATTATTGGTAATAGTTGATTCTTCAGAATGAACTATACTCTTTGTAATGAACTCCATATATTATTGTTATTAATTATTAGTGGGTGTTATTGATTGACTTCATGAATGAGACGAGAAAATTATTTAAAATATGATGATCATATATAAATTAATCACTTTAATAGTTGAAGGCCAAGAGGGAGAACAAATGTAGTGGGGTGGTTGAGCGTTAAGACATTAAATAACAAATAAAAACATTATGGTAAAAGGAAAGTATTCATAAAGCGACTTTCAGACTGCACGCGCTTCTTGAACGCTTGTTGAACACGCTCTAATCAAATGCAACATAAGTTCCCAAGCCCTATCACACAATTGAAGACATCTTAAATTTTTTTATTTATTTAATGATGCGCCATTCATTAAATAGGTAATAATTTTCTACGAGATCTAATTGAATTAAATATATTATTTTATTAATTAATTGATAAATATTATATTATTTAAGATAATTTTTTTAAAAAAATTTAGAATGTATAAAATTATTATTTAATTCACTTATTACCGTAAAAATACTACTTAAACATTAAAGCAAGTCAATATTTTTATATAAAATTTTATTTTTTAATAACAAACCAATTTAGAAATTTTGAATCGACATACTTTATTGAGATTTTGTCTAGCAATTAAGTTTATTATAACATAATTTTTAGTATATAATTGATCTTTGTATTTAATAATTTACAAGCAATATTCTTTGGTTGGTCATTTGAGTTTGAATGCTGATGAAATAGAAATTAAAGTTAATTTAAGTTTTAATATCCCCTTTACAACCTATAGAAAGAAAAAAAAACTATTATAGGTAGTAGATAAATTTATTTTTAATTTTAAAAAATATGAAATATATATAAATATTAAAAGCCAGAGGTTTAAATTCGAAATTCGCTCATGTTGATGACGGAAAATTCAACTTTGGCCAACAATATTTTTTGTACTTAAAAATTGTAGTCTAAACTTTACAAGCAGTACATTAACACCCCCTCGCCACGCGCCACCAACAACAAACAAAATAAAAAATCTTTGTTGTTTGTTTATCTCCGCCAACTTTCCGTTGGACGGACTGATACTGATCGTTAAGTAGTTCAGGCTTCAGAAACAGTGAGTGACAAACCGCGATTTTCTTTACAATTTCTTTTTTTTTTTTGCAAAATTAAACTCTATTTTTTTTAGAAACAAATGGAGGTTAAAGCCAGAGCTCCCGGGAAGATTATACTCGCCGGAGAACACGCCGTGGTTCATGGATCAACGGCGGTGGCAGCCTGCATTGATCTTTACACTTATGTCTCTCTACGTTTTCCCTCTGATTCTGGTACATGAGTATAAGCACATTATTTATTTATTTAGTTATGTATCTGGGTGATTTTTTTTTTTTTAATGATTTTTCTTAGCTGAATGCTTAGATGTGAGGTTTATGAGCATTGGGTTGATTTGGGATTCATTGAAGTGCAGATTGGGAGATACCCTTTTGTTATTTTGTGACTATGTGGTATGTTTTGTGATTTATTGCTTTAACTGTTTTGTTTTTGTAATTTTGTGTTGGCTTACATTGGAGCTGGAATCAGTGGGAAGAATGAACTTTATGAGATTGGATTGTTTTGGAACTGCTTTATATGTTGATCCAAAGAAACTTTGGGAGATATTATGCTAATTTTTTCTTTGTACTGGTTCATGCAGTTTTTCTACATTTTCCTTATTGGAAACAAAATTTTCATAGAGAGAGATATTTACTTTGGATTTTGATGGTTTTTCCTGAACTGGTCATATGACGAAGGATAGAAAAGTTTTGGACTTTTGATGAGTGGTTAGAGGGGAATATTGAGACACTGAGCTTGTTTTCCTTTTTTATCATTGATTGCATCATTGTATCGGCAAAGATTTCTCTGTTAGCTTTTTTCTATTTTACTTTCTTCCGATTTCTATATTTGGAGTCAATTTGTAGCTTGTTCTTGTGGTTCTTTTTTCCCTTTGTGGTATTGATGTAAATTCCTTTTGAGATCTAAACTGGAAATGAAATCAGTTAGAACAAGTGAAATTTGCCCAAAAGTAAGTTTCATCTTCAATAACTTGGAGATCTGGTATACATGAAATGGATTTGAATGGTGTTAATCTACATTGAAAATTTTCCCTGGAGTATTATGCATGCGCTTTCGAATTTAGAGTTCGATTTCAATTTTGGGAAAAATCTTGAAAGAATCATCTTCGTACTTTCAAATCTACTGATTTAACTGCAAGTCTATGCTTTAGAAGATGAGATACTAATTAGAATTATTCTGTCCTTCTTCGGCTTGATTTATGGATTTGCAGTTTGTAAAAAGACAAAATGCCTTTACTAATAGCCTGATTAGGTTCATGGATACCAAAATTTGAATTAGATGATCAGTTCTATCTCAAATGCAGAAATATCAACTGATTCCATGACATTTGTGTTAGATCCATTTCTTCTCTTAGCTGGTTATAATGGTTTTTTTTTTTTCCTTACCTTTTAACTGTACGTAGATGATGACGATACATTGAAACTCGTCCTCAAGGATATGGAGCTAAATTTTTCCTGGTCAGTTACAAGAATAAAAGCAACACTATCTCACTTGGGTAGTCCATTTCCCTCAACACCCACCACATGCTCAATGGAAGTCATCAAATCTATTGCAGTTCTCGTTGACGAGCAAAATATTCCAGAGGCAAAAATTGGACTTTCTTCCGGAGCGACAGCTTTTCTCTGGTTATACACCTCTATCATTGGGTATGCCTCCATAATCATTCTTTATTATCGATTATATTCTCTTCATAATTTGGTCTCCAATAGTACTTCTCTTCTCTTTCAGGTTTAAGCCTGCCACAGTCGTTGTTACTTCTGACCTTCCACTAGGTGCAGGCCTTGGTTCATCTGCTGCATTTTGTGTCTCACTCACAGCTGCTCTGCTTGGTTCCTTAAATTCTGTACATTTGGATAAGAACCACCAAGGATGGTTAACATATGGGGAGAGCGATCTTGATTTGTTGAATAAATGGGCTTTCGAAGGTGAGAAGATAATTCATGGAAAGCCATCTGGACTTGACAACACAGTTAGCACATATGGTATGTAATCTTTGTGATTCTTCTCTGAATAAGTTTGTGGTTATGTTGACCTCTAGGTTTTGGCACTCAGCTTTTGCATATTCGTTGTTTAAATTTTGACGTTTAGGTCTTGGAACCAACTAATAATTGATAATTTATTAGATTTTGTAGAATGGTACCAACCAATAGTTGATAATTTATTAGATTTTGTAGAATAGTATGAAAGAATTCCGAAGGTAATGGTAAAGGCTCCTACTCTGCAAGCCTTATGTGAGACTTGATAAGTTATTCTGGTACCCATTATTTATTCTATTATTTCTTCTTGATATTTATGATGCCATGTCAATGGGCAAGCCTTAGAAATAAATTTAAGTGGCTACCTGTGGAATAGTAGTTGGAAAAAAACAAGAGTACGTATGCATGGATTTCCTGTTTTTAGTGAATGACTAAGTCTGCAAGTCTAATTTATTTGGAATTTGTTGGTGGTTATCTGAATGGATTTGAAAACAATTTAGATATACACATACAATTCTTGTGAAAAGTGGATTTCTTCAAAAGTAGAATAATTTCATCAATTTTTACCACAAAGTACATGCAGGTTCATGCATTTAACAGAATAAGATTAGAAAATATCAGCATTTAACATTACATGAAGATGTATTTTGAATTCAATGATGTATAGACTTTCGTATCTTGCTATTACAAGAGATTGGTGTTTGGACATGTTTGTAATACTTGATTTACACGACAGGTAACATTATCAAGTTCAGGTCAGGTAATATGACGTGTATCAAGTCAAATATGCCACTGAAAATGCTCATTACTAATACGAAAGTCGGGAGAAACACAAGGGCTTTGGTTGCTGGAGTTTCAGAGAGGAGCATGAGGCATCCTGATGCCATGAGTTCTGTGTTTAATGCTGTTGATTCTATAAGCAAGGAATTATCTACCATTATTGAGTCACCTACTCCAGATGACCTCTCCATTACTGAAAAAGAAGAGAGATTAGAAGAGTTGATGGAAATGAATCAAGGTCTGCTTCAATGTATGGGGGTCAGCCACTCCTCTATAGAAACTGTTCTTCGCACAACATTGAAGTTCAAACTAGCTTCCAAGTTGACAGGAGCTGGGGGCGGTGGATGTGCACTCACGTTATTGCCAACATGTATCCTTCTGTTCTATTTACTTGCAATGGTCTTGCATTTATTCTCTCTTTTTCTATGATCTCTTGTTGCTTGCTTTTACCATGCCTGCCATTATAATACAGCTTGGATGCATTTTAAGAAAATGTTGATGTGCTTGCGACAAGCTTTCTTCATCTGCATTTAGATAAGTTGTCCAACACTAGAAAGGAAAATAATGTCTCATCATATAACTTGCTACAAATGCAGGTCACATCTGCATGATGTTTGATTGTTGTAGTGTTATTGTCAAGGGAATGGAGAGAACAGAGGAGACAATTTAGCAAGATCTAGCTTTTTCTCTTTTGTTTGTTGTGCTGCCCAAGGCTAATGGTGTGTGGACTTGGCCAAAGTGGGGGCTCCAATGTGTAGCCTGGAAAACACATTTACCTTGTTGAAGATTCCAGAAACAGGTTACCTGTGCTTCAATTCTACAAAACTATTAGAACTCAGAATATTAAAAAAAAAAAAAGAATTATGTATTATAGGTTAATACATTTTCAGTTTGCATTTGAATTACCAGCAAGAAGACATAAGCCAAGAATTAGCACTGGAATTCACTTTGTTTACATTACCTCTGCTCCCCACTGCTGTGTTCATTTTGTTACCTTGACCATGCTGATCAGTGCTGTCCGCAACAGTAGTTGAAAAAGTAACTACAGAGTTGGAGACGTGTGGATTCCAGTGTTTGATTGCAGGAATTGGTGGGACAGGTGTTGAGGTTTGCTTTGGAGGATTATCATGATTTTCCAAGAACGACGGATTGTAGAGACATCTAATCATCATTGTCAGACAAATAACATAAGTACGATCTCATGTTATTGATTTCTCTATCTATCCTTGTTGTATATTAATTTTCTTACTTTCTTATTTTTTTCCAACGTGGGTTTCATCGCATTCCATTTCCTGGGTAGTATTTAGTTTCTGCTTTGCGGGCATGGTTCAATAACGAAGCTTTATCTGATCCATTGTTTCCTTATGTGTTATAAGATACGCTTTCTATTTATCATTTTCTCTTGGCTATAACTCACACGAGTAATTACTCTGGCAAGCACGTAACGTAAGAGCTGTGTCTATTGATTCGTGTGTACTCATTTACATTATATTCAGAAATGGTAGTTTTTGCATAGTAAGTGACTTCTGATATACAGACATCGGATATTAACTACGGACGAAGAATTTCAGAAGTCTTATGTTCAGTACCAATTTCCTTCATAGGTAGAACAGATTTCTTCCACCTATATGGATTGTGACCGAAGATTGAGAAAACGATGTCACAACTCTTGGAATACTTCGGCTCCCTTTGAGCAGAGTGTACTTAATCAGGTTCCTGTAAATTTCGTTAAACCTGTCGAGTGCTTGGACTTTCAAATTACTATCGTGATCATTACTACCAAGAATTGCTCCTTAACTGGTGTTTATTGGTGTATTCGCTATTCCTACGGAACAATACGAGGCAATGCCCAACTCTTTTCAGCTCACATAAACCGAGATGTTATTTCTTGCAAGTACATGACATGGCATAACATTTTTAACACCAAGCATTCAGTTAGCTTAGCGGCTACTTATACATACAAAAAGGCTAAACAGATGCCCCAATAAATACGAAAGGGAAGAGGGGGTTGAAAAAAAAAAAGAAAACACCGGCTGCCTTCAAAAAAACCCATTAACCATTCACAATAGTGCCACCTGCAAGCGTTCAAAAAATCATCAGAATCAATCCTCCAAAAGTACAATATTTGTTGAACAGGATAAAATTGCGATTAATTAAATTACCATTAGGGTGGAGGACTTGGCCGGTTATGTAAGAAGAGCAATGGTTACAAGCGAGGAACACAAAGCAAGGAGCAACCTCAATAGGCTGGCCGGCTCTCTTCATAGGCACTTGGTTTCCAAACTGAGCAGTCTCTTCTTCAGTGAACGATGCAGGGATCAATGGAGTCCAAATGGGTCCTGGCGCCACGCCATTGACTCGTATCCCTCTTTCAACTTGTTGCAGAGCAAGCCCTCTCGTGAATGCCACAATGGCTCCTTTTGTTGATGTGTAATCAAGCAGCTTCGCGTTCCCCTTGTATGCATTCACTGATGTTGTGTTGATTATTGAACTCCCTGCCTTCATATGCTTCAGCGCATGCCTAATCAAACCATTACAATCATAATAATCATTACAAACAAGAAACAATATCTTAAATCAACTTTGATGACACAGAATTTTCAATTCATTTTCTTTTTTCTTTTGGTTCACCTAGCCATGAAGAAGTAAGAGAAGATATTAGTCCTAAACACTCTCTAGAGTCTTGATTCATCAATATCCTCAACCGACCCACATTCATACTGCTCTGCTGCATTGTTGACAAGAATATCAATCCTGTCGTAAGCATTCACAACTTCATCGACAACCCTCTTGCAATTCTCATCAAATCCTAAATCTGCTGATATTGCCATGGGGTCTTTGGCATCCGGGGTCTTAGCCTCCCTCAACATCTCAAGCGTCTCCTTTGCATCTTTGTCCTCTTGAGGTTTCACATAGGTGAAAGCCACGGTCGCCCCTTCTTGCGCAAAGCAGTGACACACTGCTCTCCCGATCCCGGAGTCGCCTCCGGTCACCAGTGCCACCATCCCCTGCAAAATTTCACGCATACATTAGTTCACTGTAACTCGGGAATGATACTAATTAAAGAATGTGGATTAACCAGAGCTGCCATACACGAAGTTTATTAGAAGGGGTGTAATCAGGGCTGGTGAATTGAGGAATGGGATTCATAACATGCTCTTTGCCAGGCTGAGTGTCCTGCTTCTGAGGAGGCTGGTTATTAGAAGCCATGTTCGTCACACAACACTCTTCCACTGGGTCTCGGACTCACTGGAAAATGGCTTGTTTGACAAGTTCTGAGGTGGGGTTTGTTCTGATACCAAGAAACACTCGGTGGTGTTAATGCCGTTGAGGAAAATACGAAGCAAGCGAACATCTATATACGTATTGCGTTGTATGAAATTCAAAAGTACTGATTTAATGAGTTTGCATGCGGACACGTAGGAGTGCGTGGCGGGAAGATGGATGTCCACGCGTCGTGTTGGCCGCATGCAGCGGGGACGTCAGTAGAAACGCTCGTTTCTGATCTCTGCTGCTGATTATTCAAAACGTGAACTATTTATATATTATGTGATGTTAAGTTATAGTTATTAGTTAAGTTATAGTTAACTTAAAATTAAAAAAAAAAATTATTTCTTAAAAAGAGATCATAAATAAAAATATGCTAATAGCAGCTTCTTCTACTGTTTATGTGAACAATAGAAATAGAATATTGCATGTAATGTGAATATTATTTGTTCCGAGCGAATAACACGAATAAAATTGACATCGACTATTCAACGTTTGTTTTGAGTAAATAATGAGCTTATATATTATATACAAGGGAAAGCAAAGAGTTGCTACCAATTTCGCTACCGAGTACCCAATTTAGTGAATATCAATCAAAGTGATGTTTACTCCTAATAGGTTTTTAGAATAGAGTAATTCATACACATACGTAATAAAGTGAATATAATGTTATTGAAAAGGAAAATGAGAATTACCTTTTGTTGTTTAAAGAAACTAAGGTTGTGTTGTAATTTGAATTTCATTTTTATTTCTTTTGTTTGGTTTGACATAATATATAAGATTTTAATTTCTATTATAATTTAATATTTATTATAACGTAGAATTTGAATTCCACACCGATGAGTGAATAATTCAAATTCCATTATTGTTGGAAACCAAAACTTCTAAAAATACCCATTCAACATTTTAACATGTTTAATCTAATCAAATAATTATTATTTATAATTTTATTTTATCCATTTAACACTATAGATAATTTTATATTAATTAAATTTAAGTAATGGTTTAAAGAGCTTAATAAAATAAATTTAGTTAATTAACTATTCTAGAAATATAAGAATATTAACTTAATAGTCACTGGACCGTCAGACGACCGTTGTCGCCGCTATTGTCAATGGCGCGTGCTATCTCACTGCCACTACCATTCGACTCGCCGGCCAAAGCAACATTAGTACGTCGTTGTTGAGATCAAAGAATAATAGATGAAGTTTGTTCAAATCTCAATCAAAAAGTTTAAGAACTTTTTAACTTATAGAGATAAAAAATAATTTTTTTTGACTAAATGAGTTAATCCATTATATAGATCGTCAATCTTTGATCATTTTCATATCATGCACGGACGAGCTTTTATGAAATGGCGCAATGGCAACCAACAGCGACTTTGCCATGGCGGCCGTTGGCTCTTTGTTTCTAACTGCAACTTTAAAATTATAATATACTAATTCATGTAGATATATTAAACAAATTTACTATTTAATTTTTTAAATTATATTTATAATAAATATTGTAAGTTAACACTTAAGACTAAAATTATCTAGATTAAAAATTAAAAATTCCCTTTCTTTATGTAATTTTATAACAACCCAAATATTAGAATAATATTTCACTCTCCTCTCCTTTTCTTTTCTCTCCTTTTCTCCATTTTCCTCTCTTCTCATCTTCTCATTTTCTAATTTTCCTGAAACCAAACATAATCTGAGAAAAATTTTCTTTATGTTTTAAAATAGATTCAAATTCTTTTACAGTTACTGAATGTATTTATTATTTTACCAGTAGCTTATATTAGTAAATTTTTTAAAAATATTTAAGATATTTTTAAAACAGAATAATTCTCAATAATTAAATTAATTTAGAGAAATCTTAGGATATGCAAAAAGTAGAAGATTAAATGAATATAAGAAATTGGATCTATTATATTCTACTTTTTTTTTTAATTCAACACTCAATCTTTTATTTTTTTAGAATTTTATTGTTCACCGCTGTTTGCTTATGTTCTTATACTAACTAAAATTTTTAATTAATCATCTCTCAATATCGAATAGTAGTAAATATATGTAATTTATTATTTTAACAATAATTACTTCATCCCTTTTATATAGGATTTTTCCCTCTTTAATTTATTATGTTACTCATTTATATAGGGACTAGAAAATAAAACCGCGCTTCACGCGGCTTTGAAAAAAGAATTTAATATTATCATTTTTTCTTACTTTACACTTGATGAAACTGATAAAAAATATGAATTGATTTTTTTTAAAGATGAGACAGTCTTATAAAAAATAAAAAAAACTATTAGCTAGCAATACAAATAAAAAAGCAACACAAGATAAAGAATAAAATGAGAGAATTTATTATAGAGTGATTTTATTCATTCTAATTGTGTGTGTACAAAACAAAAAGATGAGCACTCCTTTTATAGTTACATAATTACTCCATGAAAATAATGAAAAATTATGGATCATAATTCTTTTTGAGATAGTGGGAGTTATAGGAAAGCTACATGTTGCTAATGAGAGATAGTGGGGAGACTAAGAGATGTATGTTATGAACATCTACATTTATTTTAATAAATTCATAACACTCCCCCTTTGATGTTCATTACAAAGAACATGTCTCATTAAAACCTTTACATAATTGTTATTGTATAATAACAATCAAATTAATTATGAGAAGATGAAAAACTAAATCTAAAAGAAAATTTCTCTATTTATTAGATAATAGAGAATATACAAATATAAGAAATAGTGATGCCACATCACTTCCTCAAGTCTCAACTTTATATATAGATAGATAGATTCCAATTGTGTGTGTACAAAACAAAAAGATGAACTCTCCTTTTATAGTTACATAATCACTCCATGAAAATAATGAAAAATTATGGATCATAATTCTTTTTGAGATAGTGGGAGTTATAGGAAAGCTACATGTTGCTAATGAGAGATAGTGGGGAGACTAAGAGATGTATGTTATGAACATCTACATTTATTTTAATAAATTCATAACACTCCCCCTTTGATGTTCATTACAAAGAACATGTCTCATTAAAACCTTTACATAATTGTTATTGTATAATAACAATCAAATTAATTATGAGAAGATGAAAAACTAAATCTAAAAGAAAATTTCTCTATTTATTAGATAATAGAGAATATACAAATATAAGAAATAGTGATGCCACATCACTTCCTCAAGTCTCAACTTTATATATAGATAGATAGATTCCAATTGTGTGTGTACAAAACAAAAAGATGAACTCTCCTTTTATAGTTACATAATCACTCCATGAAAATAATGAAAAATTATGGATCATAATTCTTTTTGAGATAGTGGGAGTTATAGGAAAGCTAAATGTTGCTAATGAGAGATAGTGGGGAGACTAAGATATGTATGTTATGAACATCTACATTTATTTTAATAAATTCATAACACTCCCCCTTTGATGTTCATTACAAAGAACATGTCTCATTAAAACCTTTACATAATTGTTATTGTATAATAACAATCAAATTAATTATGAGAAGATGAAAAACTAAATCTAAAAGAAAATTTCTCTATTTATTAGATAATAGAGAATATACAAATATAAGAAATAGTGATGCCACATCACTTCCTCAAGTCTCAACTTTATATATAGATAGATAGATTCCAATTGTGTGTGTACAAAACAAAAAGATGAACTCTCCTTTTATAGTTACATAATCACTCCATGAAAATAATGAAAAATTATGGATCATAATTCTTTTTGAGATAGTGGGAGTTATAGGAAAGCTAAATGTTGCTAATGAGAGATAGTGGGGAGACTAAGAGATGTATGTTATGAACATCTACATTTATTTTAATAAATTCATAACACTCCCCCTTTGATGTTCATTACAAAGAACATGTCTCATTAAAACCTTTACATAATTGTTATTGTATAATAACAATCAAATTAATTATGAGAAGATGAAAAACTAAATCTAAAAGAAAATTTCTCTATTTATTAGATAATAGAGAATATACAAATATAAGAAATAGTGATGCCACATCACTTCCTCAAGTCTCAACTTTATATATAGATAGATAGATTCCAATTGTGTGTGTACAAAACAAAAAGATGAACTCTCCTTTTATAGTTACATAATCACTCCATGAAAATAATGAAAAATTATGGATCATAATTCTTTTTGAGATAGTGGGAGTTATAGGAAAGCTAAATGTTGCTAATGAGAGATAGTGGGGAGACTAAGAGATGTATGTTATGAACATCTACATTTATTTTAATAAATTCATAACACTCCCCCTTTGATGTTCATTACAAAGAACATGTCTCATTAAAACCTTTACATAATTGTTATTGTATAATAACAATCAAATTAATTATGAAAAGATGAAAAACTAAATCTAAAAGAAAATTTCTCTATTTATTAGATAATAGAGAATATACAAATATAAGAAATAGTGATGCCACATCACTTTCACAAGTCTCAACTTTATATATAGATAGATTTCATACACGCACATTTTAATAGATTAAACTGGTTTATTGACATATTTATACATTTCTCCGATTTGTAAATTTAGTTAAAAATTATTCTCAAACATTTCTATATTTCTACTACTTAAATTTAGTTAAAGATATTCTCAAAATATTTAAGCCTAATGACTAGCATCAAGATGACATCGTAAAATACTATATAAAATTAACACCTTTATAACTATAAAAATAACAAAAAATTAGACTTATCTACAAAATATGAGAGCTAATTATTACAAAAAAACATTATAATTATAAAAGAGAATTTTTAAGAAATCAGAAAAAATTTTAATTAATTTCTCTAAATAAGAGGAGTAATCCTCATTTTTCCGTTTAACTGAAAAAAAAGGGGGGTTATTGAAGCCATTTTACAGTTTGATATCAAATTAATTACCCACTTGTTTATTTTTGAACCATGCACAAATGACAAGATGATTCTGCCAATCACAACAACAATAATCCATAACTCGCCTCCACTAGCAGTACGAATGAGATATTAATCTATAGCACCCATAACTATTTGTTGTTTTGTCAAGCTTATACTTGGATTGGGAATAAAAAAAAAAGCATAAAACATAAATAAATATAATTCTGCCCAACTTATTCTTTCTATTAATCTATATATATATATATATATATATATATATATATATATATATATATATATATATATATATATATATATATATATATATATTACCATAGTTCATATTACATCAGTACATTAACACCCCAAGCATGTCGTACGCGTTTGCTTGGCTACATATTTAAACATACACACAGACAGGGGAACATTTGATAGCTTCACTTACAACAAAAGATCTCTCTTACACACATAAGGGTTCATATGCCACATTCACATGGACGGTAATTAAACTCAAGAAGACACCACAGCTTTAATCAAAACCCATCAACCACCAGTGGTCGAGAAGAATTCACAATAACACCACCTGCAAAACCAAAAATATATATCGAAGCAAGAAATTGATCATCAAAATCAAATTTAAGAGCAAAAATTAATGCACATGCACAGATAATTAATTAAAAAACAAAAACTTACCGTTAGGATGAAGCACTTGGCCAGTTATATAAGAAGAGCAATGGTTACAGGCAAGAAACACATAGCAAGGAGCTACTTCAATGGGCTGGCCAGCTCTCTTCATGGGCACTTCTGATCCGAACTGAGCAGACTCTTCTTCGCTGAATGACGACGGAATCAACGGAGTCCAAATGGGTCCTGGGGCCACGCCGTTAACGCGTATTCCTCTTTCAACAAGTTGCAATGCAAGCCCTCTGGTGAATGCCACAATGGCTCCTTTTGTTGCCGCGTAGTCAAGCAGCTTAGGGTTTCCCTTGTATGCAACCACTGATGTTGTGTTGATTATGGCGCTCCCTTCCTTCATATGCCTCAATGAATGCCTGTGAATCACTATAAACATTCGTGACAAATTTACAAGTTAAGACGACATAATTTGCAACCTCTCAATTTATTTATTTTTTTTCTTCTTACCTTGTCATGAAGAAATGCGAGAAAATGTTGGTTCTAAAAACCCTCTCGAGCCTTTCTTCATCAATCTCCTCAACCGAGCCCGCCTTGTATTGCA
The DNA here is from genome assembly GCF_022201045.2 of Citrus sinensis. Classification (NCBI taxonomy): domain Eukaryota; kingdom Viridiplantae; phylum Streptophyta; class Magnoliopsida; order Sapindales; family Rutaceae; genus Citrus; species Citrus sinensis. The sequence continues at coordinate 27,265,744 of NC_068560.1, forward strand.
CAGCCGCATTGTTCACCAAAATATCGATCTTGCCATACGCATTCACCACTTCATCAACAACCCTTTTGCAGTTCTCATCGAACCCTAAATCAGCTGATATCGCCATGGGGTCCTTGGCATCCGAGGTCTTGGCCTCCCTCAAGATCTCAAGAGTCTCCTGTGCATCTTTCTCCTCTTGAGACTTCACGTAGGTGAAGGCCACGGTTGCTCCCTCTAGAGCGTAGCAGTGGGCCACCGCTCGCCCGATCCCGGAGTCACCACCGGTCACTAGTGCCACCTTTCCCTGCAAATTAAGATAAAAATTGTTCATTAATCGGACAGAATCACATGATTGTAGCACGGACTATTAGTATTGTGCTAAGAAGAATGATCGTACACATAAAAACTGATCAAAGTATAAATTAGAAATTATAAAATTTTGGGTACGTGAAATTATTCTACTCCATCGTATAAAATCCAGACATCAGGAATTAAACAGAAATGTGCACAGTAAACCGTACTCGAAGCTTGTTTGAGGGCTTGTAATCGTGGCTAGTGAACTGAGGGGTGGGTTCCATGACATGCTCTTTTCCAGGCTGAGCCTCCTGCTTCTGCGGAGGAAACTGCTGGTTACCAGAAGCCATATTTCTCATAATCACTCTGGTCGGTCTCCGACTCTCCGCTAATGTCGCCGGAATTCGAAATATCCGGTGATATCTCTGGTGGGTTTCGTCTATATACCAAGAGCTAGCTCTACTCGCTAATACTTTTGTGGAAGAACACAAGCGAGAAAACATCTATATATACAGTGTAGGCTTTCGATGTTTAGCATAAAGATTGTATCAAATCGGTGAGCAATTTATATGAATTTTGATGTCGACACGTGGAAGGACGTGGCACGAGAACTAGGGGCAGATGTGTCGTGCCGGTGGCATGCAGCTGACGCATCTGTGGAGGTGGCCGGATTTTATGAGATAGGGACGCATGTGAGATATGGGGGAGTTCAAAATCATTGGTTTCCAGCAAGTTCTGCCTCTGATATTTGCTCGAAAGTGTACAGTCTATCTCTAAAAATTTCCAGAAGTTAATGTTATTATGTAATAAAAAAATAATGTACGATTTCTCATAAGAGTAGTGCTTAACGGAATACTAACCTCTCCTAATTCCACCTTTGAAAGATTTTCTATTATATATTTTTTAGTAGTAATAAATAGATAAAATTTATTTATTTTTATTATTTTATTAACAATCATTGTTATATATCTCAAATTTTTTATTTTGAAGAATTTTTTAATAACACGATATTTATCAATTGATCCATAAAATAATGTAATTAATTTACTTAAATTTTATTAAAAATTATCAATCATTTGGAGTAAACTTTAAAATAAAAAAATTTGAGATATTTATCAGTATTCTATCTTAAAAATTTAATAGATTTAAATAATTTTTAATATTAATTCCTCAATTAAAAAAAAGGTAAATCAATCTATCAGCACTTTAATTTTTTTTCTCACAAATATCACATAAAATAATTCAAAGTCTTAAAAAGATTATCTAAATTTACATAATATTTAATTTTTTTTATTAACTCCACATCCTCATTAAACTCGAAAATAACATTTTTCACTTTATACTTCAAATTTGCTTAATACTTGTTAGAGTTAAGAGTTAAATAAAAGAGATAATTAGGACTTTAGGAGAGACTCAGAGTTAAATGAATATGCTTTGCATGTCAGCCACGTGCAAGTTTTATCGACTTACACCTGTCGGTATGCAATCTGCTTCGCCATTTGCAAGGAATCCACAAAGCGGCACCTGTAACATTTTCAAATGATATTTCAAATCAAAATAAGCTCTTTCTCTGTTTTAGTTTAAATAATCAGCTGCAAAAACTAATTTAAAGCATATTCATTCTAGTGCATATATTCTTGATCTTTCTAACAATGGCAGCTCTCAAACTTTGCTTCGTTTTCCTCTCCGTTTTCTTTCATGCAGCTTTTTTGCTTCCCCATTTGGTGAACTGTAAAAATGGTATGTTCTTCCCTCCATCTCCCTCTGATTCACAAAGAGTTAATGGGGCTGAATTTTTTAAGCCTGCGTGAGAATTAATAATATTTACTGTAATATGTGTATATAGTTGAAATTGGGATCTATTGTTTCTTCATAATTGTTTTTACTTTTTGTTAGGGTTCATTCAAAGTAATAGCCTTCAATTAAGATTATTAGAAGTTTGTAATTAAAGTAACATGGAGTCAAGTTTATATTTTTGAGTGTTTTGTACTTCTAAAAGTTGCTAGAAAGTAGGAAAACAGAAATGCTTGCAAATGGAGTGGAATTTTTCTGTCTAGCTTATAGCATTTCATAAAATTAAATTCCAAAAAGGAAAAAAAATAAAATGTTATTGGAAAAGCTTTCGATAATTAATTTCAACAGCCTCCAACAGTGGCGGACCCAAAAACTAAAATGAGGGGGCTTAGTTCAAAAAAATTGATTTAACTTAGATTTTTTTAATGTTCACTTGAATACATATTAAGTCTTATAAACTTAAATTTTATTACTTTTTAAATTTTAAATAATAATAGTAATAAATTATTATTTTAAAATGCGTGAAAATATCATTTTTCGAAGTAGTTTCTACAAAATATTTAAAAAAAATAATATAATATGGTTAATGGAATTTGAACCAAAGTTTTGAAACCATTAAATAACACTCTTACCATTGAACTACAAGTCTTTTAATATATGAAAAATGTATCTAAAATTTTTTATCTAACTTTTTCAGAAGGGGCTTGAGATACATTTAAAAGAAAACTTAATGGAGCCCCCCTCTGGGCATTAATTGGGTCCACCATGGCCTCCAACACACAATTTCATGTTTTTGTTAGAGGTTTAGTTTCTTTTTTTGTCTCTGGTTTGAGCTAAATGACTCGTTAATTGTAGAGCTGGCAAAATGGGTCATCGGGTTGTGTTCGTGTCGTGTCAGCTTCGTGTCGTGTCAAATTTAGGTCGACTCAAACCCGACCCATTTAATAATCGTGTCAAAATATTGAGACCCAAACCCGACACGGAAAAATAATTGGGTTACCCAATAACCCGTTTAATATCTATATATTGAACAAAAGTTACATAAAATATTTACACACTATCATACATACGTATGTATATAAATACATACATAATTTATCGATATTATTAAATATATATATCTATCAATATATTACACATTTACACTATTGAGGTTTTAATTACACATTTATACTATTGAGGTTTTAATTACACATTTACACTATTGAGGTTTTAATTATATATATATATATATATAAAATTATATATCAATATTATAAAATATACATGTCTATTACACATTTACACTATTGAAGCTCTAAATGTATGTAAAATTTTATAAATAAAACACTATGTTTATATTCACCCTTTTAAAGAATAAAAAAAAAGAAAATCATCTCTAATATTTGAGTTTTAATTATAAGAATATGTAAATTATTTTAAAATAGAAAATATAATCGGGTCATTGCTCGGGTAAATGGGTCAAGAATTTTAACCCAAACCCGACACGGAAAAAAATCGTGTTGACCCGGACCCGATCCATTTAATAATCGTGTTAAATTTGACGACCCATACCTATTTATTTATGTCGTGTTCGTGTCGGGTAATCGGGTTGTGTTAAATTTTGCCAGCTCTAGTTAATTGGTCCTCAAAGTAGGGGAGAATAGAGCAAAGACTAAAAGGGAAATAATTTAGCCTCCTTGTGAGAGACAAGAGATAAGGAATTAAAATCTGAGAAAAATATTTAGCAGTAACTTAATTTATTATTTTTTAAATTTTATTTAAGCTTCGTGTATGTAAGATATTTTTGGGATATCATTATATTGTATTAACTAATTGAAAGCACGCCAACCCCAAGATTCATTAAACACAATATTGGTTAACTTTCCAACTTATTTACCTTGTTTACTTTTTGGATTGAGTTCTTCGAAATATTCTCATGCTCACAGATGATGAGGACAATCTTCTTCAGGGCATAAACAGCTTCAGAACATCCCTGGGCATTCCAGTCCTCACAAAGCACAAAAAGGCAGCGTGCCTCGCCGACGAAGTCGCCGAGGACCTAGAGGACCAGCCGTGCACCAGCATCAACATCGGCGTCAAGTCCCCGCCGCTTTCCAACTACAACAGGCTCGTCAAGAAATGCGACATTGACATCAACACCAACAGAGACGGCGTCGTCTTGCCCGTCTGCGTGCACGATTTGGTGCCCACCCTCGTGCTGACCAACTACACGCACTCTTCGTACGCACAGTACTTGAACAACTCGAAGTTCGCCGGAGCCGGCGTCGGGTCGGAGGATGATTGGATGGTCGTGGTGCTGACTACGAACACGGCTGCTGGGATATTTGCGAGCGGAGCTCATCATTCTGTGGTTTCCGAGATAGGGTGGAAACGTTATGCGGTGTGCTTGTTGTTAGGATCTCTTGTTTATTTGGTGTAAATTGGAGTGCTTCGATCACTTCTTGTTGCATGGCGCTGTTCTTTAGCAAGTGTTATCGATTTCTTGTGTGCATGTGTGGGGAGATTTGGGCTGGCCTTTAGTCGATGATTAGTAGAGTATAATAATTAATGGACCAAATGGGGGATGCCTTCATTCACTTTGTACTAGTGAAAATCCACTTTTACTTCATTTTATTTCATCATGTGTGTGGTAGAATGAGATTATTTTTATTATATATCACTTACATTGGGTATCCCCAATCCTAATCTGTGTGTTAATTCAAAATTGAAGATGCTGAAAGCTTCCCAAATGTATTTTGGTAGGTACATATAATTTCGAAATTAATTAACTATAATACAGAGAAATAATTTGAATACATCACGTCTTATACAAAGTCTTTATATAATTAAAATCAAGGGTAGCTTGTTATAATAGGGGTTCATGATAATCTGGAATATGGCCTATCCCATGTAAGTTTTTTCATAGGGGAGCTTGTTTATCAAAATAAGTTCATATAAATGGTTAAAACTAAGAGACTAAAGTTTGTTAAAGGAACGGTTAGTTTCACCATCAAGTTTAACAGAGAAATGAAACATAAGAATCTGCATAAAGATTCAAGAGTCAAATTCAAAGAACGGATCTATTAAAGGAAAAAAAAAAAAAAGAATATCAGAGAAGGGATTTTGTTAACACCTAAGGTCATTTTGTTTAAAAATTGTTTTTATTATTATAGTGAATAATAAATAAATGAATTATTTTTAATTTATAGAGTGTCATAGAGAAAAAAATTTATATGAGAAACGATTAATTTATCATTTAACATTGATTTTTATTTCTGTTATTGCTTTATCACAAAAAAAATAAAATGGAAATACTAACAATCTTTAAAAGATTTTAAATAATGTAAATAATTTTTATAAGAGGTTGAGCCGTTGAATCATGAGAGATTCCCTTCAATTCTTTACCTTAAACCGATACTACGTCGTATTATTGCTTTGAACACAGAGCTCTACATGCTAAAATGAATAGGGTGTACACAAAATTAACCTGCGCACCAACCATCAAAAGGCGAAAATTAGTTCGCTCGTCATTGCCAGCTCTTCGAGCTCGAACAGCGCTGAGCTATGATGGCAACAACAGAAGAGGACGACGAGGAAAGTTTCGGCGACTTTACGTTCGCGCCATCCGTTGTAAATTCAATTCCCAAAGCCAACGGCTCAGATCTCTCCTTCACCAACAGCAACGGCAAAAACGACGATGATTGGGGCGATTTCGTCAAATCCGCTGCGCTCTCCCGCAGCGAATCGCTTCCCACCATATCGTTCGCCAGTGATAAGCCAGCAGATCCGTTCGGTTTCTTCGCCGATCAACAGAATCAGACATCACAAAATAACAATTCGGTTCCCGCCACGGAGCCTGACTCGGCGCCTAGTCGGATTCGGAGTCAATTCGTGAAACCGAAGGGCGCGTTGCCGTTATCGTTATTTGGAGTGGTGGAAAATGAAGATGACAAGGAGGAGGGAGCCAGTGCTGCGGGCTTATTGTTTAATGGTGCAACTGAGTTGAAAACAAATGATAAGAAAATAGGATCGCATTTGAATGTCAGTGATTTGATTTCGAATTTATATAACCAGAGCGATCAGAGCAAGGGGTCTAATAGTCCAAAGCTGGATTCAAAAGAATTTGATTTAAATTTTGGTAATTCGAGTCCACATGGATTGAATTCGGAATCAAATGGATTTGATTTGAAGAGAAGCGTGTCGAATTTGAATCCAAATGGATTAGATTTGAATGGCGGTGTATTGAATTTGGATTCAAATGGGTTAGATTTTAAGAGGACTGTATCGAATTTGGATGCAAAACGATTGAATTGGGGATTAGATGAGGATGATGAATGGGACTTCAAGGAGGCAGAGCCGAAACTACCAGCTGGAGATTTGACTATTAAGGTAATTAGATAGATTCCTGATAAAATTGAGGTTTTTTTTTTTTTTCCTTTTAGCAGCAGTTGATTGTAGCATGTTAAATTAATTTAGTTGGTTGCTGAGAAAATTGAGAGAAATTAATGATCTTCATGATATTCTTTAATTTGGATTTGTCTTCTGAATCATAAAAAAAAAATTAAATATTTGTATTATGAGCAGTTGAGTGTAGCTATTTTTTAATATATTTCTTTCCTTCTTTCTTTCATGACGCAGTTTAATGATACTATGGTTGCAAACCTGTTCAAGCAGAGTGAAAATGGACCACCAATATTGAAAGCTGAAAATGGAGCAATATCAGATCTTAATGGGTTTAATTCAAGTTGGAATTTGTTCAATTCCGATTTAAATGGCTTGAGTTCAAACTCAAATGGAAATCTAGATGCAAATAAGTTGAGCTTTTTAGTTGATGAAACTGATGATTTTGAGGAGGATGATGGGTGGGAGTTCAAGGTTGCTGAATCAGGAAGCAATAGTAAGGTAACGCAATAATTCTTTTGATCTAACAGTGATTTTAAAAAATCTTTGTTACTGCAAGTCAAATTTGTTATGAAATTGTGAAATATAAGAAATTTAAGTTTCAAATCATTAGTGCTTTGATGTTGGACTTTTTGGTTGAGTGCTCAAGGGAAATATGTGTAGTCCTCTTGTTTCTCAGTCATGCAAGTAGAATTTTTAAGTTACCCTGCCTATACTTGCTCCCATCAAAAAAATAAAATTAGTTTACATTAATGTGGCATTATTTTGCATTTTATCTTTTGCTCACCAGTTACCATGCTGGTGAAATAAAATGTCTAAGAACAAAGGCATTGTGAATTAAATAGACTTGAAGAATTTTATCTCAGTTGTTGGGTAAAACTTTGACATTACTTCACTCTTCTCTGCACTTGAAGAGGACTTCATTTGCATTGTTAAATTTTTGCTTACATAATTTTCCATTGAATTTATACTCTCAGTTTGATAAACACCATTAAACATGCGTGTGCCAGTGTGGAAGATAATTTCATCTGGTTTATGAAAGACTGACCTCCTTTAATTTTAAGGTTGATAGCAAGGGGCCGCATAGTCCTGAGGGAGTCAAAAACACATTTGGGTTTGGCAATGATGTAGTTCTTCCCACTGATCTATTTGCTGCATCAGATGGGATCTCTGAGAAGTCTGATGAATTGAATTTTGGAGATTTCAGCAAAAGTTCCGCGACTCCAAATGGTATTAATTTCAATTCATTCTCAGACAGCAAGCAGAAGGATGATAATAAAAATGGTTTGACTTCTATGCTGGTTAATGGGAATGTTGATAATGGAGCAAATCTCTGGGAATTCAAGGATACGTTTTCAGAAACTGGATCTAAGGATAAGATGGTAAATTGAATTAAAAATCCCACTTTTTGTATTTAACTATTAGTTTTTCTGCATTTTGTGAATCCAAAATTTTTTGCGTTGAAGAGCTAATGTATAGGGAATTATAGTATTACGGAGATACATAACTTATCTTAAATTTGGTTTATACTTACATATTGGTTAGGCTCTTATCTTTTGGCTCGGTTTTGAATTCTTTCATGAATGGAGGTTACCTTCGTTCATTCTTTTCTGGCAAGATTTTTCTTCTAGTCATGTTATGTTTCATTGCTAACGCAGGGAAAGGAGGTGAAGCTGGAAAACCACAAGGGAGCCCTGCCATTGTCCCTTTTTGGTGATGGGGAACATGAAACTGACAATTCCTTGATTTCTCAAGATGCTTTAACTGCCAATCCTGCTCCTACTGCTAGTGATAGTGCTAAGAAGAGTCCTCGTTCAAATATTTCTATCAACGATCTCATATCAAGTTTGTACAGTCAAGCTGAGCAGAATACTTTTGTTAACCCCATCCAAAGTCCAAATGAGGATCATTTGGGTTCCACACAAAAAGCTGTGCTAGTAGATGATGATGGTGATTTTGATGATGATTCATGGGAATTTAAAGGTTCCTTTTCTAGATCTATAGGTGAAAGTCAGACCTCAACTCCTGCTGATGGAGATTCACATATAAAATATTCTACTGATATGGAGCAAAAAGAATATGCAGATTTTTATTCCAGACTGAAGGATGAGTTGTATGTTGTTGCACGATGCCATCTTGACAATCTAAAGGTTGGTAGATTTGTTAAGATATTTATTTTTCCCCCTCAATTTGTCAAGTTGTTTAAGGGGTTGAACTTTTAAATATGCGTTGTGCTAGAAAGCTCGAGGTGAAGCTTCTCTTTGCGGCGAAGACGTCAATGCTAAAGCTCTTGATAAGGAAATTCAGGTTGGTGGCTTTATTTGGTCTGGTTCTTGGGTCAATAAATAGCTTTTTGTGATAGCCTTCATATGTTACATACATTTTATCAAAATCTTTTCAAAAAAATATGAAATGTATTTCTTCTTTCAATTCTCTGCTTTCTCAATATCCTGAGTAGATCAGGGTGGAACTTCCCATGCGGGAATGTGGCTGTTGCTAGTTTCTGTGCATAATACATTTTTCTAGGTGCTATTAATCAGAAATCTTTTTAGTTCTTATTTTATTGGAGCATCTAGCTTCTTTTGCATTGTTATGGGTTATTGTTGTCCTGTTTGTATTTGGTCTTGTTGTCTACTTCTCATGTTAATCTACCTAAGTAACAATGCCTTTTATTGCTATTGAATAGAAAACTACAGCTTACTAATCGTGTTGTTCTTCACGTTGTAGGATTTGTCCAATGAATTCCACAAAGATTGTATTATTGCCAAAGAACCTCAATCAGAGAATCATCTGACTAGTAATATTTCCCTCAATGAATTCGTTGAAGTTCTGCAGGAACCAAAGTTTCATGCACTTGAGTCAGAATATCACTTATCAAAGAGATTGTCATTAGTAAGTGCCTTGGTTTTTCTTGTTAGATAGAAGCTATATTTCAAAATAAATTCTAAAATTTCTGGTGATAAAAAGTGTCATTTCTACTTCTTGTCTTAAATAGGCAGAGAAGGATTGGAGGTCAGCTGTTGAACTCCTAAAACATGCGGCATCAACATCAAAGATTCTAACATTGGGATCAAAGGAGGAACAGTGTAATTATGTTTCCACATGGTTTAAAGTGTTGTCCGCTTGTGCTCAGGAGCTGAGACATGGTGCCTCAATTTGGAAGCAGTCATTAGAAAAGAACGTCCACAGTCAAACAATATCTGACCCTCGAGGTACTGCATTAAGCGTTCTATATAAATCTTAGTATCTTTTTACTGTTTGTATCCTAAAGGCTGTACTTTGTCAAAAACAGGCAAGCTGTATGTCCTTGCCCTTGGAGAAATTTACAGATCAGTTGAAGTCCTTGGATCCTCAGCCAAATTTTACAAGCCATGGCTGTTAAGTTATGCAGACCCCACAGGAATATTCTCTCTTCTAAGGGAGTGTTCTAACTTATGGTCAAGTTCAGGGCTCGAAGAAGCATTCCTGAGTATATCTGATCCAATAGGTTTTGAATATAATGCAACTCCCAAGGAGTTACTAGAATCTGTGAAGTATATTCACGATATTGATGTATTGGCACTTCATAACCAAGTTTTCTCTGGGCAAGAGCCTACTTGTCGGCTGACACTCCTACCTGCAGGAACGGTGCAAGGTATAACATATTACCAAGCACCCCACACACCCCCCCCAAAAACACACACACACATATGTATTATCAAATGTGTTTTAGAATCTGCTGCCATAGCCTACAAGTTCCTTGTCTCATGTTTCTGTTGGTCTGCATGTATCAGGTATGAAAATGGTGGTCTGGAATGGAGAGCACTATTTTCTTACACTTGCAAACTTGTGGGGGAATTTGATAAGCATCAACCCTCCAAATTTACCGCACGTTCATGTTGGGTCATGAGGATATGAGAAGTTTGAACGTTTTGTTAGAATCTCCATGGCTGAAACTGCTGGAGCTGGGAAGGTGTTGCTTCTTGGGCATTACCCACAGGGCCTTTGCTCCAGGGACTGTGCTGGAAAAAGTAAAAAACGTCTGGATTCCAAGAATCTGTTGAGCACACAAGAGTACTTGGTTTGATGAGGATAAGTATCAAATTCCATATTTATTTTTCACTCAATCAGTGGATTGATTGCCATTCTTTTTGTGGAAAATGTAGCAAATGTAGAAAAAGAAAAGCTGTATTATTGTGTTATTTAGTTGTGAATGGGTGCTTTCAATAAACACGCACCCATATACAAAGAAATATAATGTATCTTCCTTTTCGATACTGTATTGCTGAGTTGAGAGACTCATGATAAGTGAACAAATGAAATTTTGGTATTTTTATTAGGGATGGCAATGGGGAGGGGATCAATCTCTCCGTACCCATCCCTGATATTTTGTGTATGTCCCCGTCCTTTCTATGTCCTTGTCATAATTGCTTAAGGTAGCGTTTACTTTTTGGATTGGATTGGGAATCCTGAGGAGTGGGAATCTTAGGATTGGGAGTGTGGAGTGGGAGTGGGAGTAAATAGTTTTAAATTATAATTTTATCCTTATTTAAAGAATTATAGTTTTTAATTACAAAACTAATAAAAATATATTTAATGAATAATATTTATTTTATTATATTTGTAAATTTATTATAATTATTAATATTCTTAATTATGAACAATAAATTATTAATTTTAATATAAAATGAAACCTTATTTTATTTAATATAATTATATTAAATTTATTATTATATAAAATAATAATATAATATTATTTCGTACAAAATTAATATTTTCTTAGAATAAACTATTTATTATTATTAATATTAAATAAATATAGTACTATTATTTTTAAAATAAATATAATAATATTATATTTATTAATTCTCTATTAATATAATAATATTATTTTAAAATAATTTTAACTTATAATCAATGCAAATTATTATTTAGTTAAATATAATATTATTATTCAAATAAATATAATAATATTATTCAAATAAACATAATATTATTTATTTTATTTTATTAATTATAAAATATTAAATTAAAAAAATAAAAAGGTAAAAAAGGGAGAGGTGGGAGTGGATTCCCACTCCCACCTCCTCCAATCGAAGTCCCACTCCCACTCCCCACTCCAAAAATGGGTGGGGCCCACGGAGTGGGATTCCCACTCCCTTCCCATTTTAAGGAAGTAAACGCTGGAGTGAAAGGAATCCACACTCCTCATTCCTACTCCAACAAGTAAACACAACATAAGAGAATTCTTATTTCCTCCCTGAATAATAATAGGGGATCCCTGGATAATTTTTTTTTTCGATTTTGAGTTAATTATATTAAAATAAAAAATTTAAATAAAAGTAAAATTTGAAATATATCTTACATTAATTCATTACAAAAGTCACATGCAAAATATAAATTATCAAAATAATTATCTTTGTCAATCTTTATAATTCCACAATAAAAAAAATAATTTACTTTTATATCGACAATAAATAAATGTAGATACTTAATTAATATTTTTAATAAAACAAAATTTTTAGGCTAATAGAATCTATCTGGCCTTTTTAATGTTCTAAATAAAAATTTAAGACTTTAATTAGTTAATTAGACCTAAAAATTTAATAATATAAATATTTTGATATTTATTATTTTTATCAATGTTTATAATTTTATAATATAATTCAAAATTTATTATTTATTTACCAATAATTTTAAAAATAAAAAATTAAAATGGGGCAAATGGGGAGGGGATCGGGATTTCACCTCATCCGCGTCTCTTCCTCGAATAAGAAATTGTGTGAAAAATTTTTCATGTCCCTTCCCTGAATAATAAATTAGATATAAAATTATCCTTATACCCTTCCTGAATAGGAAAAATCCCCAAAAATACTTGTTCCCGTAGAGATTTTTATCATCCCTAATTTTTATGCTAGTCAAAGGATCCATTCCTAAACATGTAATTTGATTCCTCTATATTTTCAAGTTTCAATTAGTCATGACTTGTGCATGAAGGCAGTCAAGCCGTCTTTTCTTCCTCTCCAAGAAAATTGAAAGAAACATATAATTTTTTTTGTTTTAGCTGATTCTTAGGTCAATAGTTTTTTAAAACAACTCCAATACCGGTAAATGGGCATTGCTTTTCTCAAAGTTAAAAGGAAAATGGTTTAAATGACGCAGGCAAATTTTTCTAAATCCAAAATATTTTTTATTTTACCACCAAATGACCAAACAAACCCTTTCATATGCAAGTCCCCCATCCAGGAAAGTTCAAACCCCGTGACCAAACAAGCATATAACTCTTATTTTTACTTCACCGCGGATTTCAAAAGCTAAGTAGGGTTATGGCATAATTGCGACTGTGCGAGCAATTCCAATAATATATCTTTAGATTCTTTCTTTCTTTCTTTCATTCGCATTCGATTGGTGAGAGAAAGAAAGAAAATATAAAAGAATGTTGGACATTAATCTGTTCAGAGAAGAGAAGGGAGGAATCCCGGAGAAAATACGCGAGTCGCAACGGCGCCGTTTCGCCAGCGTCGATCTCGTCGACGAAATCATCAGCCTCGACAAGAAGTGGCGCCAGCGTAATTAGCGGCAACTTCATTCCTGTTTGTTTAATTAAAATTGTTTCTTTTGAAAGTTTTGTTAGTTTTATTGATCTGCTGCATTTTGTGTGTGCAGTTCAATTTGATGTTGAAAATTACCGCAAAGAGTTGAACAAAATCAATAAGCAAATCGCTCAGCTCAAACTTGTGAGTTCTTTAAATATTTTATTTTTATTTTTATTTTTTGTCTTATTAAATCCATTGTATTTTTGCTTTTGATATGCTGACTGTTAGACAGTCAGGGGACATTACTGAGGCTTTTAAATCAGTAGGATTTGATTAATTGACCTGGAAAACTAATGGTTTATTTAACTTTTAATTAAACAAGGACTGGAATGATAATTATCCTTTTGTCTATTTATGTGTGAATGAACTTGTCTTGTTTGGTCATTGTTGGTTGTGAACTGATTTGTGTGTACTGGGGTGGGAGTAGTCGGGTAAGGATTTCTCTGAGATGGTTACAAAGACGAATGAGATCAAGCAACAATCGGCAGATAAAGAAGTTGAGGTCCGTGAGGCTTGGGCTGCAGTAAAAGCAAAGCTGGAAGTAGTTGGAAACCTTGTGCATGATTCAGTACCAGTCAGCAATGATGAAGTATGTAATTTGGCACTGTAAGTTTATTTCTGTGATGTTTCCTGATGACAAGGATGAGTTATAATGTGGGTGATTTATGTAGGCAAATAATGCTATAGTTAGAACATGGGGGGAGAAAAGGACGGAGCCAAAACTGAAGAATCATGTTGAGCTTGTTGAGCTTCTTGGCATTGCGGATCTGAAGAAAGGTACTGCAGTGTTTTAACTACAGCTGACTAGTTTTTGTAGGCAATTGCTCATGCATAAACTTTAGTCTTTTTTTTTTTTTTTGTGGCTGCTGATCTTCACTTCCCTACTGACCTTAATTTGCTTTCAATTAGGTGCTGATATAGCAGGAGGAAGAGGTTTCTATCTGAAAGGAGATGGTGTACGGCTTAATCAAGCTTTGATTAATTTTGGTCTTGATTTTTTGGAGAAAAAGAGTTATACATTGTTACATACTCCATTCTTCATGAGAAAAGAAGTTATGGCCAAGTGTGCTCAATTAGCTCAATTTGATGAAGAACTGTACAAGGTAACATTTTTGAATTTCTATGTTAAAGCATTGTATTATACTTTTGTAGATAATTTCTTACTACTTTGTCTTTTAGATTTAGTTTTTAAGTGAGTAATTAAGTCCTTCCTATAAAGCTGGTTTCCTTAAGCGTTACTAATTTGTAGAAAGTTACATATTAATGCTTAGCAAGGATGCCTTTACCTTTAATGTGGGTATGGCTAATTGGCTGTTCTAATAGGTCACTGGTGAGGGAGATGACAAGTATCTTATTGCTACAGCTGAACAGCCACTTTGTGCATATCATATAGATGATTGGATCCATCCGTCTGAGCTACCCATTAGGTAATTATCTTGTTGATCTGTCATGGCTGCTATAAAAAGAGTTCCTGTTGGTGTTTTTCATAGACATTGCATTTTTTTTTTTTTTTTTTTTATAAACCAGATATGCTGGGTATTCGTCATGCTTCCGTAAGGAAGCTGGCTCACATGGTCGAGATACTCTTGGAATATTCCGCGTCCATCAGTTTGAGAAAGTGGAGCAATTTTGCATCACCAGCCCGAATGGCAATGACTCATGGTACATGCATGAAGAAATGATAAAAAACTCTGAAGAATTTTATCAGATGGTATGCATGTTCTTTCACTTTCTCCCTTTTAGCAATTATAAAGTAATTGAGAACCATGTTTAAGGTTTTAGTTCTCATTGAATTTTCTCAAATGCAGCTAAAAATTCCCTATCAAGTCGTGGCTATTGTCTCTGGTGCTTTAAATGATGCAGCTGCGAAGAAGTTAGATTTGGAAGCCTGGTTTCCTGCATCGCAAACCTACAGAGAGCTGGTGTCATGTTCAAACTGTACGGATTACCAGTCAAGAAGATTAGAGATTCGATATGGGCAGAAAAAGGTAGGTTCTCTTTATTTCTTCCTATGCAATACAAGCAAAGTGATTGCCAATGAGTTTCGATGGCCCATCAGTTGTGAAATAAAGGGTTAATGTATGAAACAAAATAAACTATCTATAACACAATGTATGAAACAAAAATAAACTATCTATAACACATATAATTTTAATGAAACAGCATTCTTCAAATGATGTGAATTAGAATGTTGTATGTTATAGAAGATGGAAACTTAACTCTGCTGGTATGAAATAGATTTGTTATGTTATCAAATTCATGATTTGTCTCCTGTATTTTGCACTGTTGCAGAGCAATGAGCAGACAAAACAATATGTTCACTTGTTGAACTCAACCCTCACAGCAACCGAGAGGACCATTTGCTGTATCCTTGAGAACTACCAGAAGGAAGATGGTGTCGAAGTACCAGAAGTTCTACAACCTTTCATGGGTGGAAAGACTTTCCTGCCTTTCAAGGCCAAGCCAGCTCCTGAAGCCAAAGGGAAGAAATCCAAGGCTTAGTTTAGTTCATCTATTAAATCCCCAGAAACCAGTTGCAGAACTAGTGGGATCTAGCTTTTAGATTTGTGAAATCAAAGATTTAGTGGAAACAAATACGAAACCGATCCTCAAATTATTGTGTAATGCATTTTCAAGAAATTTGACAGCCTGATTTTGTTGTCCACGTCTTGAACTTTTCAAGTTATGACGTGTCAGGATTTGTTGCTTAACCATACAATTATGAAATTTTGCTACTCAATCTTGTTTTGTTGTACTTCTTTGCTTTCAGTTTTCTTGATCAGAACAAACAGCATAAATAAATGATGCTATATTAAAAAAAAAAATTAAAAATTTCACTCGCCCTTCATTTGTTATCAACAATATGATATTGCCTGGGATCTTTCGGCTTGATCTTCCAGTGCCCATTAGCCAGATTTGCATTCTCAGCAATTCTTCTCCATTTCTTAATCCTTTTATCTATATGCTTTGTTAATGCACAGTACTGTTGCAATTTCTTAGGCATTGCGTCATAAACTTGCCACCATTTCTTATGAGCTGAATCACTGGCAAATATATGGCGACTCACCATGTCCCAATTGCAATCATAGTCCTTGTAACACATCCATGGCTTTAACCCCAGATAATGAATTGCATAAAGACCATCGCCCAGTTGATGTTCCTTATCGTCTTGCTTTGAAAACACCTTCAAATGGTTTATTCTCTTAGGCAGCCTATGCCACCATGTGAACACTTCATTAAGAAACCCCTGGTCACCCCCATTGTACGACGAAACCTTAAAGGATTTCAACATCAAATCTTCAAACTTGCACAATGATGGCTCAATCACCATCACCCCAGAGTTGAACAACACTTTGTCATTACCTGCTGCTGATAATTCAGGGTAAAAGAAGAACTCATCGATGTTTTTGAGTACTAAAAGATCAGAATCAATGAAGATAATTTTATCATATTCAATGAGTTGCCATACTCTAAGCTTGCTATAATTCCACTCATTGTATGAATCTTTCTTGGCAAAGGGGCTACGTATGCGCGAAATCCACTTGGTTTTCCATCCGGCAGCTCTCAGGCCGCGGAGAGACTTGCCACTTATTGATTTATCATGAAGGAGAACGAGATCTCTAGTCGAGTTTTTTTGGATTATGCTTTGCGCTAAAGCTATTGCACCACATACATAAGCTTCTGATGAATGTAGGACGGTTACATAAGCTTCTCTTTGATGGTACGTTGTGTAGTTCAGTTTTGCTAGTCTTGCTTGTGACATAAAATATCTCCGTATTTCTTTGCCTGTAAATCAAAATAAAAGCACTCAAATATTAATTTTAGGTTAATTTTGCAAAATTAAGAAAAATGAATTACATATGAAGGTTTTGAAGAAGTCGTGGCGTCCGGATTAGGTAATTCTTTCACGGAAATTGAAAGCGCAATTCTCTAATGCCACATAAGTCTTAATTAGGAAATTGATTTATATTGGCTGAGTTACCAAATTTTGATGCCTTGCCAAATTTTCACACAATCAGAATCATGACTGCTGTATACATTCTGTGTCTGTAGATTATTACAACTCTTTAAGGATATCAAAATTGAAGAATAGGTCAAATTTAAACCAATTACACCTGTGCACGAGTTGTGCATATTTAATTTGGATTTGTCTCATTTATTAATGCTGAACGAATAATTTACTAAAATTTGAAACTAAAGAAAGCAGTAAATTAATGACCCGCCATGACCAGATAAATCACTCACTAACCTTTTTTTTTTCCTCAGAACACCTCAAATTTCCGAAGAGAAATTAAATAAAATCTCCTGCATCCATTTCTTGTGAACATTTTATATTTTTTTTATATGCAACAAGCTTTCATTAAAATTTAAGACTCTATCCTCTAGAATAAACTCCAAAACATATCGATTAAAATCATAATATTTTCATTCTCACTATAGATTCGCCTATATAAGCGACCATTAAAGTAGGAAAAAAAAAATAACAATAAGAGCTTAAATACTACTTCGTAAATAATCAAGAAATATGACAAGCAACAAGAACAACAACTACAAATTCATAAAGATTTTTACGAAATTTTAAGTCACATTTTAATGCATATAACATTGTAAAATTCTTGGAACTGAGTACAAACAGTAAGTTAGCATTTGGTTAGAAAATTGTACAGGGGATTTTCTTCTTCAAGTGATGACCAAATTTTCTTCAGTTTCCAAACTACTCGCTATCTAAAACACAAACAAAATGTTTTCGAGAAACCAGGGAAAAAAAAAAAGAAGAAGCAAAACTCACCAGTTTGAGCAAAAGAAGGAGCAATTTGGCATGACCCAACAGGCATCAATACTTTATGTTTCAATCTCCTCAAGTCAGGCTTATAAACCCAATAATCCCCTGCATGCTCCACAAGATCATCACACCTGAACATCTCCACCATGGCCCCACAAGAACCCACAAAGACAACGTACACCGCCCGATCAACATCAGGTTTCACCCAACCACTCTCCACCGCTAGATTCGCCACCACGAGATTCACTTGCAACCTAAACACATCCCTCATCCCACCACCTGCATCTCCATCTCCTCGGCAAGGAACCCTAGCCACTATCACGTCGAGGTACCGGTAATCCTGCGCCGGCATGGGTATCTCCGGGCACGCCGGTGGGGCCCACTTGTGATCTTCATCAATCCACTCCGGGAAAAAGTCTTCCCATTTTTTATCCTCACCCACATGGTCGAAACGTACGTGAACAGTTTCAACATGCATGTCACCACGTACGCTATTATAATCATCATCGTCGTCGTCGTTTATATTTACTAAACCAACTTTAATTTTGTGACCGTTGATATGTTTTTGGACAATATCGAGCCATTTGGGTCTGTGTATTAAGTGGTTAGTATTATATTTATTGTTTGGCTCGTAAGCCAAATGGGGTTGTTGTTTAGGTTTGAACGACAAAACGATAAGGAAAAGCGAGAAGGAGAGGAGAAGAAGAGAGATTATGAAGAGCTTTTGACTGAAATTTGCGGGTTTGTTAGAAGAAGATGATGATGAAGCTGCAGCCATTTGATTGAATTTTGCTTCACGTCTTTGTTGAAAGTTGAAAGATTTGTTTTGAGTCGACATTTTGTTTTAAGTTATATCCAACGCATCGAATTGGAATGAAAAGATTGCATTGCAGCACGTTGAGCGTTGTCAAATTGTCTTCTTATGTGTAGGTATTTTATTTTCACACGCATTTGATGCGCGTGGGTAGGTTTACTAAATGTATTTCCTTTTTATTATTATTAAGATTAAAATGTACTTCTAATTTTATTATTTTTATCTTATATTTCCGCAGCCATTAGATTTTTATCAAACAATTGCTATTTACTTATATTTGTTACCTTATTTTGCAAGGTAACAAAACCTGTCAAATTATGAATAAAATCTTTTACGCTACACAAAAAAATTATTTAGTGCACGTAAGAGAAAAGTTATTTGTATAAGATTAGATATACATAACTTGATCGAAATGAAATAATATAATTGTAAAAATTAACAAAGTAAAATAAATTATAAGCAACTATCTAAGACTTATAAATTCTTAAAAATTCTTACTCTTTGTATATGGTAAGGTAAGAAATTTGAGATCCATCTTCAGTTCGAAAAAAAATTATGTCCAAACTCAAAGTCTTTCCTTAGTGAAGCAAAGAAATTCGTACCAACAATATGATCATATAAGCAAATTATTCGTGACCAACAATAAGAAAATTATGTATCATACATAAGTCAATAATGAGATTTTTTTTTAAAAGTTAATTATAGTATAATTGAATGGTAACTTAATTTTCTCCTACCCATGTGAGCTAAGTGGTACATAAGAATGAGGTTGTCTGAATAATAACAAAAAGTGCAATAAAATATACTTATCTAAACTAAATGCTACATAAAAAGTTCCTTTTATATACTACTCTCTCTCTCTCTCTCCCCCCTACAATCTAGGTATTTTTTTTAAGTTCATTTTTTAAAAGATTGGAGAGTATATTAAATCTAAATCGATTTTTTTTTAGCCTTTACTTCCCTTAAAATTCAAAATCTATTAGCTAGTTAAATAAAAGTACTTGAAAATTATTTGACTAAATCATTGAGGGCATAATTTAGACACTGATAAATAGTTAAAAATTTTCAATTAAATATGATCATCTAATGGCGTTCTTAAAGTTCTGTAATCACAGCCAGTACAATGGTTCTATCAAATGAAATATTTCTATCCAAAATCAATTTCTTTTTTATCATATGGAATTAATCGATTTGGAATTGTGGATTTTTAATAGATATAATAAATACCCCAAGTATTTTGATAATATTCTAAAATTATCGTTGAGTTAGTGTGTGGCTTCGGGAGTCACTGTCATGAACTTGGTCAGTCTAACAAATATAACGTAACCCATGGTATCATCAAAATATGTGCAACCTTGCTCAGTAGAAACCAAATCAGATTAGGGAAATTATCTCTGTTGTCTTGGTCAATCTTTTGTGACTTCATCAATAGACATAACATGTAGCCACGCCACAATTTTTAATTTTAATTGGAATGCTTAGAAGTCTATTAAAAATTATAATGTAACCTAACTAAGAATAATATCAATTATTCTATTTTAATATAATATTTAATTAAACTATTGCCATTATTGTACTTAGTCATGGCTCATATGTGGATCCACTAATTGTTTCGCACCGTTGATTGATTGAGGGACGGTCAAGATTTGATTAAATATTGGAATTGGTATGCGATCTCATTAAAGTTGACTTCTAAAATTGCATTCTCAATTATTCAGATTTAAAAAACAAGAATGATAATATGATAGTTACGTTTTAATATTCTACGTTTGAAATATTATGTTTCTTCTCAAAGCTGCAAATCTCATTTACATTACCTGGTCAAAGACTTCTTGAAATAAATTATTTATGCTATTAATTCAGTTAGTTAAGGATATACTTTAAATGACATGACATTTAATCAACCAACGATACAACATATATCGATTTAATATTAAGATATCTAAACATAATGAGACGACAAGATCAATACTCAACATATAATTTATTTTTAATACAATTTCTTTCATAAATATTGATACAATATTATTGTATCAATGTCATGTCACTTGCTTGACTTTATTTACTTATTACTTTAACTCTTTTAGTACCCATACGTCACTCATTAAACTCGTATATATTTTATATGCATCGAATTATTGAGAATAGAATTCATAGAGTTCAACTCTTGCGCATGAACTTAGGATTTCTCTATTAAGTTTTACTTGGATATGATTATATTGTTGTTCTAGTTTATGACCTCTTTTAATTTTTTTTCCATACATATGATTTTCATTAAATCACAACTCTAGTTGGCATTTCACATCACCCGCAATTGATTAGTTGCTTTCTAATCCAACAAAATCAATATGGAAAGAAATAAATGGCAACCGATAAATATTCCAACATTATGTATTACGCTGAAGATTAAGCCAATCCCACTACTACAAAACTGAATTTCTTTGATAGAATGCTTTTTCACATGATCATGTATGTGTCAAAGTTTTGTGACAGATATATTATTTTGCTGATGTCGCAAACACAATCGTTTCAAAATCTTTAGAGGCCTTGAAATTTTGATTATTCTATAAGAGAATAGTTACAAAATTCTGTCACTAATAGTAAGTTAAGTGATTCTTGATAGAATACTATCAAAACATTTATATAAAATCTCACATTTTAATATTTTACAAAAATGTGTTTTAAAGATTTTAATTTTTTTGACATAATTCTATCGGTGAACTTTTTTATTTTAATTTTTAATTCCACTTAGGCATTGAAAATGACATAGTTTTAAAAGATTTCAATGACTTAACTGATGTGAATATATCTTTAATAAGTCAACGAAAAAATTCTATCAAATAAAATTTACTATTTTATTTATTTTATGTTGCCACATCAATAAATTAAAATGATGACATTTCATACGCTCAAAAAAGAAAAACTTATGTAGGCTAAATTCATCACCTTATCAGATAAACAAAGGCCTGCTCAACCAATAAGAATTTGCCATCTAAAAAGTTTAATGGGTCTTTCAAAAAGCCTGACTTGCGTCTGAGCTTGAGTATTTCAGGTCTAATCTAATAAGCAAGTTTATAAATTATAAATTTATGAAATACAATGAAAAAGGTTTTAAAAAAAAGAAAAAGGTTTAAAAAAATTAAAGTATAAATATGAGGTTTTACAATTAAAATACTAAATAGTGGCAAAATGAGCGCCCAAAAAGTGCGGCAAATTAAAATTATTCAAAATTCATCTCTTCAATCCCTTTTTTTTATTTTAGAGGGAAAAATTTTTTATGTACCACTGAAATAAAATTAACCCAAAAACATTCTGTAATTGAAAGCTTGGAACGAATTTCACGCCTCTCGCCTTCTCTTTCACGCATTTCGCATTCCTTTTTCGCATTAACACATAAAAGGAGAAACAAATGGAATAATTAGAGAGAGGGATGAGATTCCATTTATTGTTTGGTTATAAGTACTGGAAATGAAACACGAGAAAATAATTGAGTGTTTTTTTTTTGTTAACTTAAAAATACGTATTTTCTGTATTTGATATTTAATAGAAAATTCAAAGTAAAATCAAATCCATTTGTAATATAAGTTCACTTCATTCATAAAATTAAACATATAGAATAAAATTTATAAATGTTACTTATACAAATACATATTACTATTCAAAATAATAAAAATTTTGCATTGGAAACAATTTTGAAAAAAAAAATAAAAGTTTTTAATGGAGAAAGGAATTGTGGAGGGAAAGTTTGATAGAAGATGCACACTAGATAGTTTTGGAATTATGTATACCGTCAGTCATTTTATTAAAAAAATGAAAATAATTTGATCAGCCACTAGAGTTTTACTTCAGTGATTTTCTCAATACGACGTACGGTCCTCAGAACCTTATCATGATGCATGTATATTCTAAGCTTCACGACATCATATTAAAAACGTTTAGCTATGACTATAATTTGAAATTTGTTTTATTCAATGAATGTTACATTTACTGGTATGTTAACAGCTAATAACTGAATTTGACTCATTTTTATGTAAATTTTAAGCTAATAACTGAATTTGACTCATTTTTATGTAAATTTTATAGACCCACCGATTCACCATTTTTTAATGTTATGATCATTGTAGGCATGTTATTTTTTAAATTATGACTCCATGCGAAATCAAAATTAAAATTTCACCGTCTTTTTATTGGATTTGGTTATGATAATCAAATAACACAATAATCAAACATAAGGCAAAAAAATTTACGTGATTCGACATATTAATTAATA
Source organism: Citrus sinensis (assembly GCF_022201045.2). Lineage (NCBI taxonomy): Eukaryota > Viridiplantae > Streptophyta > Magnoliopsida > Sapindales > Rutaceae > Citrus > Citrus sinensis. The sequence goes on from NC_068560.1 coordinate 27,288,636, forward strand.
TGCCTACATCCACGGGTGGTGATACTAATAAGCCACTATATAATGAAAAAGTGTACAAATAATAATAAGCTCTCAGATGAGCCAAAAAAGAAAAAAAAGAACACCAAGATCAACACTCAAAAATCAAAATCAATCAATCCCCAGCGGTTTGGCCTCACAAGAGCTCTCTCTGTGTTGTGCTTTCTCTCATTCATTCTCTTTACAAATACAAGGCTCGCAAAAAAAAAAAAAAAACGAAATTACTGAAAACATACATAACAGATTAAAAAAGCACGCGCCGCGCCCGTCCCCCAATTCCTGCTTTGCGACGCCATTTCGTAATTCCTTTTTGGCTGAAAAATTAATATCGCTTTCCCCAAAAAAAAAAAAACAAATGAATCAGTTAGACAAATATATCTAATTACAATGGACATTGTTAAATTAATGAAGAAGAGTAGAGAGAGAGCAAACGAGAAGGAAAGCGTATACAAATTATAATTACTAACCAGAGTTATTAGCACCATTACATATATATATCCCTGCTGAATCCCCTCCTCTGTTCACCATTCGTTTCTAAAATGGATTAAAAAATAACTACTAATTAATTTTAATTAAAATAGAGTGAGCATGCAATGCATGCAGGAGATCTAGAAAGCAATTACCCGTGGCGGTGGCCGTGGGTGATTGTAATTGACTAATTGCAGCCGCGCGCTTTCAGTAAATGGAGATTTTGGGAATGTGGCGTATCAGAGGCCAGTCCTCTCCTGTCTCCTTTCTGCAACGTTCTTCTAAAATAGGGCATTCCCTAATCTTCAATGCCTGCAGTGTTGTCTTCTGAAGAAGGTGATCGGGCAGTGCTTTTAATTTGGGGCACCAACCAATTTCCAAGGAAGAAAGACGTGGCATGATTATGATTTCTCCCTTTATTGCAGTCCCGCAATCCCACTCTTCCAGTTCTAGCATATTAAGAAATCTGAGCTGTTTCAATTTGGGAAAGGCAATAACTGAGGAGCCATCCGTATCACTTTCTACTCCCAAAAATTCATTACCCCCTCTTTTCACGCTTTTCATTCCTAAAATATGAAGAGATTCAAGGGATGGCAATTTTCCCAAAGGAGGCAAATGCTCGCAATTTCTGCACTCGAAGAGAAATAAAACCGTTAAATTGGTTAACGACATGAACCAATTTATGGGGACAACATTCCTCCTCCCTCTGTATTCGTCTATCCGTAATTTCTTTAAATTAGGAGGTGGTCCCAAGGCTTCAAGAAGCCGTTCATCTTCATCCTCCTCATTCTCCCTCCTCCCAGCTTAATCAAATTGAAGTTCCAACTCAACGAGATATTTCTTTTTCTCAAGTTCAGCCCTTCTAGCCTCCCCCGCATCTGACACACCACCCAGCCCACGTATACCACATTGTTGAAGGAAGTTAAGCTTTTTAAGAGACCCAAGGCTACATGTTCTGTCATACCCTCCACCCACAACAAAGTTTCCCACTATCCGAAGCCTGATTAATTCCCCAATTCCTGCCGACAAGTATCTTAAAGAATCAGTCCGCACATTGTGAAAATACATCAGCTTTCTTAACTTCCCAATCCCTCGAGGTAATTCTCTAAGTTTTACACAACAACTAACATCTAAACGTTCTAAATTATACAACTCACACAACGTCTCGGGTAATTTTTTTATCTCCTTTTGACCGCACAAACTAAGGTATTTCAAATGTAACAATTTTTCTATATTTGTTGGAATTTCCTCGATGTCATTCACACATGACCACTTATCACTCGCATTTAATTTTAATGCCCTTAAACAAGTTAATTTATCGAAGAATTGAGGTAGGACTTCACTAGACCATGAATATTCATCACTTTTAACTAAGAGGCTACGCAATCCTCGCAATCCTTTAACATTACCCCAAATGGAGATCGGAACCGAAGCCCCCCTAGGTAGAGTTAACAGTAAATGACGGATTTTTTTCTCCCCGAAAGAGCTAATAGCTAACTCTTCACCCCTATGAATTTCTACTGTTAAACATTCATTACTACATAAATATTGGGCAAAGTCGTGCACGATATCGTGCATTTTGCAATTAGAGATTTCACCATCATCGTCTTTTTTAAAATCCTGAAAGAATGAACGGCTAGCTAAGATGTTGAAATACTCTTCACCAATGTCCTCCATCTCTTTGGGTCCTTTCTCGCTAAGGTAACCTTGTGCCATCCATAGGTTAATTAACTCTTCTTTCCAAATTTCATGGTCTTTCGGAAAGATGGCACAGTAAGTGAAACATTGTTTTACCTTAGAGGGCAATTCATTGTAACTCAACAATAGAGGGGCCAAAAGGCCTTTCTCAATTGCTTCTAGTTCCCATATCTCACTCTCTAAGATATTTTGCCATTCTTTTTCAGTGTTTTTAGACCGCAAGAGACTAGCAATTGTCTTTGCAGCTAAAGGTAAGCCCTTGCACTTTTTTACAATTTCTCTACCAATTTTTTCTAAATTTTCACGTTTTCCTATGGTCTTACCAGAAATTGCCAACGACTGAAACACCGACCAGCATTCCATTTCAGACAATACATTGACAGAGATAACATGAGTTGATCCCATAATACGGGCAACTGTCTCTTTACGTGTGGTAATTAAAATTTTACTTCCATGGAAACCACTCTTTAAACAGTAGTAGAATGGTTCCCATTTAGAGTAATCTTCATTCCACACGTCGTCTAAGATAAGAAGAAATTTCTTCCCGGCAACATGTTTTTCAACATATTGCATGAGAGATTGAAACTCACCAACATTAGGGGCAGAATCTGTTAGAGCTTCAATGATTGCTCTAGCGATTCTAAACTCATCAAAAGGATCTGACACACAGACCCATATTCTTTTTTCAAAATGTTTTTTAACATCACCGTTGTTGTAGGCAAATTGAGCAAGAGTAGTTTTGCCTATTCCCCCCATCCCAACAAGTGAGATGATAGAGGGGCCTTTCTGTTCTTTACTACTCTCACATAACAACCTATCAACGAGTTCGTTCTTCTCATCTTTTCTACCAAATATCTCGGACTCATCAATTGAGGAGACACTTGGTATTCGCTCATCTGCTCTCTCATTAGTAACATTCACAGCAAAACCAAACATCTCTTTCTGTCTGGCAATATCATCAAGAGTTTCATTGATGTCTTTCATCTTGAGAGCAATGCGACGACGTAAAAAAATAGGTTTGCAGCCAAAGCAAGAGGCAGCAGGAAAGAAGGAACATACCTTCTTCTTAGGAACGAGAGCATCATTTTCATGATCATCCACTCCATCGATCTGCAGTTTGAGCCTTGCAGTGTTCCACTCACCCAACACATCTTCCATGTCGTAACATGCGCATCTGAGTCGATCGAGCCAGAGTCTGACAGTTTCCTCCTTTACTTGCCTTTTCTCTGCATCATGGAGCACAGCTCGAATGGCTTGGAGATTGCTGGTCAGCTTCTTCGCTTCCTTTCCGACACCCGTTACAAGCCTCACTTGTTCCTTCGCCTCTTCAACAGCCATTGAGGTCAGCAGCTCCAAGAGAGGGGAAATGATCGCATCAACCATGGTGAAAAAGAAAAATGAGAGAGAGAAGAAATTGATGGTGAGTTGTAGCAAAAGTAAGTAGCTAATGCTGAAAGAAATGAAGGAGCTGATAATGTGGTGAAAATGTTGCCGTATTCTTTCAATTCTTATAGTACTGCAAGCAAAATTCTAATTTAGAAATATTTATTTCATTTCAGCCCCTTGTGAAAGAAGCAACTGTTATTAGTATTACTTTTTTTTTTAATACCAGCAAAGAGTGAAAATGACGTACAGTTGTGGACAGGAAATAATAAATTGTTAGGTCCTACATCGGCGATTCACGCGGTATATGAAACTGACAAAGTTTTCTATGATCTCTTTTTAAATAATTGAACAAGTTGTTAGATAATATATATGATCGTGTCGTCATATTGAGATTTGGAAGCATTTGCTTTACAATCACCCATGAACTTGATATTTTTTAGATTGGTTGATCTGAATTACACGTATGTTATTAGCTTAGAAATACCTTGACCATCTCTTTCTTATTTTCTTCTTTTTTTTTTTTAAATTTGACTCGTTTGCATAATTAGTTGAAAGGAAAGAATGAACATACTAATAAACTATGAAAACACTGCCACATAATATTTTAAGATTCATATTGAACCACTTTATTTAGATTTTGTCTTTTTAGCAGATGTCTGATAGTGGGAGTTTAGAGTTTAATCTCTAACTTTGCTTGTGAAGTGTGAAAAATCAAATAATCTTTTCAACTCGTTTTTCAACAAAAATAGATAACAATTCATCATCAGTTATTTCTCATTATGTATAAAATGATCAATCTAGAGTTGGATATTCACATATTTTTCTATTTCTAATCATTTCAAAATATAATATGAACTTTAAAAAAAAATCAAATTGTAATAAAGTGACATAAATATTAAAAAATGAAAATAAAAAGTCAAAAATGTAATGCGGAAAAAAGACAACATTTTTGTTTGTTCTATTCATGGCATCATCTAAATATGAGAAATGATGGGTTGATGGGTCATTGTGAACAACCATATAATTGCAACACGTGAATACCATCAAAGTTATAATAATTCATGGACCCATGCATCCTCTGTTTTTCTAATTATTCCGCGTAGAAGGCTAAAATTTAACGTGTGATGTAAGGAGCACAATAACAACTTGAAGATTCCTGGAAATTGCCTACAGCACAAATATTTTTCATTTGAACAAAAACCATCAATAATTTTCAAACTTAGAAGATATTTTTTTTTTCCAATAACCCACCAAAAACATTTTCATTTAGTGTAACTTTGTAATTTTTTAGATGATACTTAAAACTGCTAATATCTTCTAATTATTGTTTTAAAAATCTAAATAATTGCATGCCCAATTAACGGATCAGTAGTCTCAGTTCGACATATTTATTTGAAAAAAAAAAGAAATACACGGTTTGTTTGATGACTCTGGAATAGAACATCAGGAAATGAAGAGAAAAAGTAACATACTTTATGACGACCATTGCGGATGACACAACAGATGTAAGTATTTATTGCCAATTAATTGGCATTCTTATTATCAAGTAGTTGTTTTAGACTCGAATTCAAAAGCTCTGCTCTGCTCTGCCCTTCGGTAATTCCCCTGTTCAAAAAATAATATTGTTTTAAAAATCTCAATAACAACATGCCCAACAAATCAGTTTGACATGACATATTTAAAAAAAAAAAGGATCGAGCAACACCGTAACTTTTGTTATAACGACTTTGTTGAAATTGAAACATTATTGGGAAATTAATGAAGAGTAGAGAGCAATGAGAAAGCTTAATTAAGCTAAACAATTTGATTATTAATTAATTAAGCTAAACAATTTGATTATTAACTCTCTAGTCTCTCTTGCACCACTCCAGTTATCCTCTGATCGATCATACAATCCAATGCATAATCTATTCTTTAGCATGCGGCTTTAGACACAGCTGTTATAAACTTGGTCAGCTTAACAATTATAACGTAACATATGATATTATTAAAATATTCAATTATTCTCTTGGAAAGAAGTAAATTCACTCAAATTTAAAAAAGGTTGATAAAGATAAAAATATTTTATATTTTATTACCTAATAATATTAGAATCTTAAGATGCAATTGGCATTGTCTTTGTTTTGGTGTTCTTTGTTTTTTTAACGATGAAGCAATCTAAAATTTGTTTGGATTTTAGAAAAGTGGAGAATAGAAAAATGATGTTTTTTTAATTTTTATTCTCTAAATGAATCCCACATAATTTTTTTTTTTTTATGTTATGATCATTGTAGGCATGTTATATTTTAAATTATGACTCCATGTGAAATCAAAATTTAAATTTCATCATCTTTTATAGGATTTGATTATGATAATCAAATAACACAATAAACAAACACAAGGCAAAAAAATTTACGTGGTTCGACATATTAATTAATATGCCTACATCCACCGGTGGTGACACCAATAAGTCACTATATAATGAAAAAGTGTACAAATAATAATAAGCTCTCAGATGAGCTAAAAAAGAAAAAAATCAAAATCAATCAATCCCCAGCGGTTTGGCCTCACAAGAGCTCTCTCTGTGTTGTGCTTTCTCTCATTTATTCTCTTTACAAATACAAGGCTCGCAAAAAAACAAAACGAATTACTGAAAACATACATAACAGATTAAAAAAGCACGCGCCGCGCCCGTCCCCCAATTCCTGCTTTGCGACGCCATTTCGTAATTCCTTTTTGGCTGAAAAATATCGCTTTCCCCAACAAAACAAATGAATCAGTTAGACACATATATCTAATTTTAATGGACATTGTTAAATTAATGAAGAAGAGTAGAGAGAGAGCAAACGAGAAGGAAAGCGTATATAAATTATAATTACTAACCAGAGTTATTAGCACCATTACATATATATCCCTTCATTAATCTTGATGATTACATAGTCTTTTTGGGGCATGTTGTTACTAAAGATGGCATTTTTGTTGATCCAGCCAAGATTGAGGCTGTGGTGAATTGGTCAAGACCAACTAATGTTACTGAGATCAGGAGCTTCCTAGGTTTAGCTGGTTATTACAGAAGATTTGTGGATGGGTTCTCTAGACTCGCAGCCCCATTAACAAGATTGACCAGAAAGAATGCGAAGTTTGAATGGAGTGATGAATGTGAGAAAAGCTTTCAGGAGTTGAAGAAAATGTTGGTTTCTGCTCCTGTCTTGACAGTTCCTTCTAGCGGTAGTAGAGAGAGAGCAAACGAGAAGGAAAGCGTATACAAATTATAATTACTAACCAGAGTTATTAGCACCATTACATATATATATATATATCCCTGCTGAATCCCCTCCTCTGTTCACCATTCGTTTCTAAAATGGATTAAAAAATAACTACTAATTAATTTTAATTAAAATAGAGTGAGACACGCAATGCATGCAGGAGATCTAGAAAGCAATTACCCGTGGCGGTGGCCGTGGGTGATTGTAATTGACTAATTGCAGCCGCGCACTTCACTCAATCTCGATGTCGGGAATGTGGCGTATCTTAGGCCAGTCCTCTCCTGTCTCCTCTCTGTAACATTCTTCTAAAATATGACATCCCCCCCAAATCTTCAATGCCTGCAGTGCTGTCTTCTGAAGAAGGTGATCGGGCAGTGCTTTTAATTTACGGCAACTCCAAATTTCCAAGGAGGAAAGACGTGGCATGATTATGATTTCTCCCTTTATTGCAGTCTCGAAATCCAACTCTTCCAGTTCTTTCATAAGACTAAATGCGAGCTGTTTCAATTTGGGAAAGGCAATAACTGAGGAGCCATCCGTATCACTTTCTACTCCCAGAAATTCATTACCCACTCTTTTCACACTTTTCATTCCTTCAATATGAAGAGATTCAAGGGATGGCAATTTTCCCAAAGGAGGCAAATGCTCACAATTTCTCCACCAGCTGAGATATAAGACCCTTAAATTGGTTAATGACGTGATCCAATTTTTGGGGACAACATTCCTCCTGCCTCTGTATTCATCTATCACTAATTTCTTTAAATTAGGAGGCGGTCCCAAGGCTTCAAGAAGCCGTTCATCTTCATCCTCCTCATTCTCCCTCCTCCCAGCTTGATCTTCATCCCCATCTCTTAAATGATCAAAATGAAGTCCCAACTCAACGAGATATTTCTTTTTCTCAAGTTCAGCCCTCGCAGCCTCACCCGCATCTGACACACCACCCAGCCCACGTATACCACATTGTTGAAGGAAGTTAAGCTTTTGAAGAGACCCAAGGCTACATGCTCTGTCATACCCGCCGCCCACAACAAACTCTCTCACCCTCCGAAGCCTGATTAATTCCCCAATCCCTGCCGGCAAGTATCTTAAACAACCAGTGTCTTCATTGTGTAAATACATCAGCTTTCTTAACTTCCCAATCCCTCGAGGTAATTCTCTAAGATTTTGACAATCATCAACGTTTAAACGTTCTAAATTATATAACTCACACAACGTCTCGGGTAATTTTTCTATCTTCTTTTGACCTTTCAAATTAAGGTATTTCAAATGTAACAATTTTTCTATATTTGTTGGAATTTCCTTGATTAAATTGTTACGCGGCCACGATTCACGCACCTGTAATTCTAATGCCCTTAAACAAGTTAATTTTTCAAATAATTGAGGTAGAACTTCACTAGACCATGAATATTCATCACTTTTAACTAAGAGGCTCCGCAATCCTCGCAATCCTGTAACATTACCCCAAATGGAAATCGGAACCGAAGCCCCCCTACGTAGAGTTAACAGTAAATGAAGGATTTTTTTCTCCACGAAAGAGCTAATAGCTAACTCTTCACCACTATGAATTTCTACTGCTAAACATTCATTACTACATAAATATTGGGCAAAGTCGTGCACTATATCATGCATTTTGCACTTATAGATTTCACCATCATCATATTTGTTAAAATCCTGAAAGAATGAACGGCTAGCTAAGATGTTGAAATACTCTTCACCAATATCCTCCATCTCTTTGGCTCCTTTCTCACTAAGATAACCTTGTGCCATCCATAGTTCAATTAACTTATGCTTCCGTATTCCATAGTCTTTCGGAAAGACGGCACAATATGAGAAACAACGCTTTACCTTGGAGGGTAATTCATTGTAACTCAACAATAGAGGGGCTAAAAGGCCTTTCTCAATTGCTTCTAGTTCCCATATCTCATTCTCTAAGATATTTTGCCATTCTTTTTCAGTGTTTTTAGATCGCAAGAGACTAGCAATTGTCTTTGCAGCTAAAGGTAAGCCCTTGCACTTTTTTACAATTTCTCTACCAATTTTTTCTAAATTTTCACGTTTTCCTATGGTCTTACCAGAAATTGCCAACGACTGAAACACCGACCAGCATTCCATTTCAGACAATACATTGACAGAGATAACATGAGTTGATCCCATAATACGGGCAACTGTTTCTTTACGTGTGGTAATTAAAATTTTACTTTCATGGAGACTATTCTTTAAACATTTGTAGAATGGTTCCCACTTATAGTAATCTTCATTCCACACGTCGTCTAAGACAAGAAGAAATTTCTTCCCGGCAACACATTCTTCAATATGTTGCATGAGAGATTGAAACTCTACAAGGTCTTTGGCAGAACCCGGCGTTAGAGACTCAATGATTGCTCTGGCAATCCTGAACTCATCAAATGGCTCTGACACACAGACCCATGTTCTTTTCTCAAAATTTCTTTCAACATCACCGTTGTTGTAGGCAAATTGAGCAAGAGTAGTTTTGCCTATTCCCCCCATCCCAACAAGTGAGATGATACAGGGGCCTTTCTGTTCTTTACTACCCTCACATAACAACCTATCAACGAGTTCGTTCTTCTCTTTTTCTCTACCAAATATCTCGGACTCATCAATTGAGGAGATACTTGGCACTCGTTGATCCGCTCTCTCATTAGTAACATTCACAACAAAACCAAACATGTCTTTCTGTTTGGCAATATCATCAAGAGTTTCGTTGATTTCTTTTATCTTCAGAGCAATGTCACGACGTAAGACAAGTGGTTTGCAGGCAAAGCAAGATGCAGTAGGAAAGAAGGAACATACCTTCTTCTTAGGAACGAGAGCATCATTCTCGTGATCATCCACTCCGTCGATTTGCAGTTTGAGCCTTGCAGTGTTCCACTCACCCAACACGTCTTCCATGTCGTAACATGCGTCTCTGAGTTGATCGAGCCAGAGTCTGACAGTTTCCTCCTTCACTTGCCTTTTCTCTGCATCATGGAGCACAGCTTCAATGACGCGGAGACTGCTGGTCAGCTTCTTCACTTCCTTTCCGACACCCGTTACTAGCCTCACTTGTTCCTTCGCCTCTTCAACAGCCATTGAAGTCAGCTGCTCCAAGATAGGGGAAAGGATCGCATCAACCATGGTGAAAAAGAAAAAAGAGAGAGAGAAGAAATTGATGGTGAATTGTTGCAAAAGTAAGTAGCTAATGCTGAAAGAAATGAGGAGCTGATAATGTGGTGAAAATGTTGCCGTATTCTTTCAATTCTTTTAGGCTGTGTTTACTTGCTGGAGTGGGAGTGAGGAGTGTGGATTCCTTCCACTCCAGCGTTTACTTCCTTAAAATGGGAAGGGAGTGGGAATCCCACTCCGTGGGCTCCACTTATTTTTGGAGTAGGGAGTGGGAGTGGGACTCCCATTGGGGGAGGTGGGAGTGGGAATCCACTCCCACCTCTCCCTTTTTTACCCTTTTATTTTTTTTTAATTTAATTTAATTTAATATTTTATAATTAATAAAATAAAATAAATAATATTATATTTATTTAAATAATATTATTATATTTATTTAAATAATAATATTATATTTAACTAAATAATAATTTGCATTGATTCTAAGTTAAAATTATTTTAAAATAATATTATTATATTAATAGAGAATTAATAAATATAATATTATTATATTTATTTTAAAAATAATAGTACTATATTTATTTAATATTAATAATAATAAATAGTTTATTCTAAGAAAATATTATTTTTGTACTAAATAATATTATTTTATTATTTTATATAATAATAAATTTAATATAATTATATTAAATAAAATAAGGTTTCATTTTATATTAAAATTAATAATTTATTGTTCATAATTAAGAATATTAATAATTATAATAAATTTACAAATATAATAAAATAAATATTATTCATTAAATATATTTTTTATTAGTTTTGTAATTAAAAATTATAATTCTTTAAATAAGGATAAAATTGTAATTTAAAATTATTTACTCCCAATCCAAGACAAAGTAAACACATAAATTGGATTCTGATCTCTATTCTATACTTCCATTCCAGTGTAAGTAAACAACCTACTCCCACTCCCACTCCCACTCCACACTCACAATCCTAAGATTCCCAATCCAATCCAAAAAGTAAACACTACCTTAGTACTGCAAGCAAAATTCTAATTTAGAAATATTTATTTCATTTCAGCCCCTTGTGAAAGAAGCTACTGTTATTATTATTACTTTTTTTTTTTTTAATATCAGCAAAGAGTGAAAATGACGTACAGTTGTGGACAGGAAATAATATATTGTTGGGTCCTACATCGGCGATTCACGCGGTATATGAAGAAACTGACAAAATTTTCTATGATCTCTTTTTAAATAATTGAACAAGTTGTTAGATAATATTTTTGATCGTGTCGTCATATTGAGATTTGGAAGCATTTGCTTTACAATCACCCATGAACTTGATATTTTTTAGATTGGTTGATCTGAATTACACGTATGTTATTAGCTTAGAAATACCTTGACCATCTCTTTCTTATTTTCTTCTTTTTTTTTTTTAAATTTGACTCGTTTGCATAATTAGTTGAAAGGAAAGAATGAACATACTAATAAACTATGAAAACACTGCCACATAATATTTTAAGATTCATATTGAACCACTTTATTTAGATTTTGTCTTTTTAGCAGATGTCTGATAGTGGGAGTTTAGAGTTTAATCTCTAACTTTGCTTGTGAAGTGTGAAAAATCAAATAATCTTTTCAACTCGTTTTTCAACAAAAATAGATAACAATTCATCATCAGTTATTTCTCATTATGTATAAAATGATCAATCTAGAGTTGGATATTCACATATTTTTCTATTTCTAATCATTTCAAAATATAATATGAACTTTAAAAAAAAATCAAATTGTAATAAAGTGACATAAATATTAAAAAATGAAAATAAAAAGTCAAAAATGTAATGCGGAAAAAAGACAAAACCTTTTGTTTGTTCTATTCATGGCATCATCTAAATATGAGAAATAATGGGTTGATTGTCATTGTGAACAAGCATATTAATTGCAACACGTGAATACCATCAAAGTTATAATATGCATCCTCTGTATTTCTAATTATTCCGCGTAGAAGGCTAAAGTTTAACGTGTGATTCTCAAATTCATTGTCAAGTGATTTGAACGTTTTAAAGAACATTGCTTACTTTTCTTTTTGAAGGAGCACAATAACAACTTGAAGATTCCTGGAAATTGCCTACAGCACAAATATTTTTCATTTGAACAAAAACCATCAACAATTTTCAAACTTAGAAGATATTTATTTTTGTGGGTAATTTTTAAAAACCTCCCCTGAGGTTTGGGCTTGTTGCAAGTAGATGGCGAGAATTGGTTTATTTGTAAAAAACCCCCTACCGTCAGTTAGTTTTAACATTGACCGTTAGTTGACCGTGCAAAGATAATATTACCCTTAACAATAGTTTGTAAATGAAAATAACTAAAAAAAACCAAAATTGTTGGCGCGAAAAGAACAAACCCTATTTTTTGACAATTTTATCCTTGTCAATTCCAAAGATTTACAATATCATAGGTAAAGATTATGACTATTTCATTTTCAAGTTTTTAATTTTATCTTTCTTGTAGGAACTTTAAGGAAATATCAATAATTTAAAGAGGATTTTTCAAGTTTTTAGTTTTATCTTTTTTATAGGAACTTTAAGAAAATATCAATAATTTAAAGAGGGTAAAATAGCCAATAATTTTGATTTTTTTTTTAGTTATTTTCGTTTACAAACTATTATTAAGGGTAATATTGTCTTTGCACGGTCAACTAACGGTCAATGTTAAAATTAACTGACGGTAGGAGGTTTTTTACAAATAAACCAATTCTCGCCATCTACTTGCAACAAGCCCAAACCTCAGGGGAGGGTTTTAAAAATTACCCATATCTCTTATGAAATTCCACTTGTTTTGTATTTACAAATTTATCCTTTATGTTTTAAACTTTATTAAAAATAAAACTTATCTAATTAAGCTAACCTACGTTGTTTTCTTAGTCTTTTTCTCCACTCTAACACACTTTAAAATCTACAAAAATTGAGAAAACAATGAATTCTCTTAAAAATAAGAATTTGATCTAAATATAAACTAAGTTTTTGTAGGAAATAATATTCAGTGAAATTTATTTATCTAGACCGAGCTTTTCTTTTAGATATACATATATAAAATAAAATTATTTATTATTTAATTTTTTTACTTTTCTATTCTCTCAAAATTCTAACATAAATGATCAATTAAAGAAATAAGTAAGTAATTTACAACCCTTCAAAGTTACGTGAACAGAAATAATAAGTGGTGGGATCTACATGAATTTTGGTGGAACTGTAAATTACTTAACAAAATCCTATTTTAAAATGATTGTGCCATGTCTTTATCATTGCCAACCCGGGCCTTATCCGAGTTGAAGCTTTATCATTGCCATGTATTTTCACTATTCATATATGTAGTGGCAGACATCGGTGGCCAATTAAGGAATGAGCACAACTACTCCACCAAGTAAATCGTGACGCGTGTGCTTTTATTTCCAATTAGTCTACTGTCTTTTTCTACTTACTTTTTCGCAGAAGTAATTAATTCTGAAAGAAATGAAGGAGCTAATAATGTCGTGCAAATGCTGCTACATTCTTCCAATTCTTATGCTGCAAGCAAAATTCCAATTTACAAATATTTCATCTCAAAAAAGAAGTTATTGTTATTATTATCTTTCTTTTTTTTCTTTTTAATTTTTTGACCAGTGTGGACTGGAAAATATTGTCAGGTCCTACATCCGCAATTCACGCGGTGCATGAACTTGACAAAGTTGTTGTATAATATATGTTGTCTCTTTTCAATAATTGAACGAGTTGTTGTATAATATACGGGTCTTACTATGGTTAGTATGTAACGGCCCATGACGTGACAAATAATTTACTAAGAATACACCATGTGTAAAAATTTAATGATTTGATAACTGCCTCCTCGTATCCAAATCGGTAACAGAACCCATTATTATTAATCGGTTGCAGATGATTTACTGAAATTACAGTTACGTTTTGACTGTAAAGTTTCAAAAATCAAATAATCTTTATTATTAGTTTTGCAATAATAATAAACAACAAATCATTGTTAATTATTTCTTATTTATTATGTATAAATTGATCTATCCAGAGTTGGATATTTATATATTCTTCTATATCCTAATCATTTTGAAATTTAATAGATTTTTTTTTTTAAAAAAAAAGCAATTTGTAATAACGTGTCATAGATATTAAAAAATGAAAATGGAAAGTCAAAATTGTAATGCTCGAAAAAGACAAAACCTTTTTTTTTTCTTTTTCACGGCATACAAATATGTCACAGGTAATGGAATTTATACCCCACAAAGAGAATTTTCTTCCACAAATGATATGAGAATGTCGGGTGAAACGTGTGAACATTTTATTGCGAAACTGCCTTTACAATTGTGATAACTTACAGTTACTGCAATATTGCATGAAGATTCCCGGAAGTAGCCTGCAATTCAAATACTTTTCTTTTGGACAAAACCCACCGACCAAAAACTTTTTTTCATTTAGTGCAACTTTAATTTGTAGTTTTCTTAGAACCGCCAATATCTTCTAATTATTGTTATAAAAATCCCAGTTGCGGGCCCAATTAACAAATCAGTAACCTCAGTTAGACATACTTAAAAAAAAAACCACACTGTAGTTTGATGACTTTGTAATTGATATACATCAGGAAATGAAGAGAAAAAGGAACACCCTTATGACCATCATTGCAGAAAATATAACATATGAGCTGTTAAGGGGTTTGGAAGCTGTAGGCACAGAGCTGTCAAAATTTGACACAACTCAATTACCCGATAAGAACACAACACGAATAAATGAGTATGGGTCGTCGAATTTAACACAATTATTAAATAGGTTGGGTCCGGGTCGACATAATTTTTTTCCTTGTCGGGTTAGGGTTAAAGTTTTTGATCCATTTAACCGATCAATGACCCGATTATATTTTTTATTTTAAAATAATTTGTAGGTTCTTATTATCAAACTCAAATATTAAATACGATTCTCTTTTTTTTTTTTTTTTTAAAAAGATGAATAAAAACACAATATTTTATTTATAAAATTTTATGTACATTTAGAGCTTCAATAATGTAAATGTGTAAAATATTAGTGCACAAGTATATTTTATAATATTGATATATGATATTATTTACATATATAATTAAAATTTCAATAGTGTAAATGTGTAATATTTTGGTAGATATGTACATTTTATAATATCGATAAATTTTGTATGTATTTATATATGTATGACAGTGTGTAAATGTTTGATATAAATTTTGATTAATATATAGATCTTAAGTGGGTTGTTGGGTAACCCAATTATTTTTTCGTGTCGGGTTTGGGTTGACCTAAATTTAACACGACACGAACACGATCCGATAACCTGTTTTGCCAGCTCTAGCTGTAGCCTTTAGTTGGCTTAGGGAGATATAGTTTGTAATTATGGTTTAAAAGTTACTAAGGAGATTTTAATTTATTCCATGTACAATAGTTTAATGAAAAATTTATCACAATTTTATTATTTTTGTTAAAATTATTACTTAAAAGTAATGTCCATCGAGTGTTATCAATTCTTATTTTAATAATTATATCTATTTAATTTCACAACTTTGTAGCTTAAAAATACCAGCAATAAAATTCAAAACGAAGGCTAAATCTAGAAGGTGCAAATGCTGCCGAAATTCTCAAACGTTGGATGGTAGCTTAATTTGGTTGTGATTATTTGATTATCTTATGCTGATCTAATATAATGAGTTATTATATAAATATAAGACAGCATTTGGCAGGAATCGAACAGCTGCTACTTACTACATTGTAATGGGATTCAATTAATTATGGATGCATGAGATTAAGGGTCTATTTTGTAGTCAGATATTGTTTTTAGTTATAACTGTTGAATGATAAAAACAGTAACTACTAAAAAAAAAGGAATAATGGGAATTGGGTAAACTTTCATTTGTAAGTATTATGAGTAATTAATAATTTTTATTTTCAAAAGTAGAAGTATACATTTTTTGACATGCCTTGAAAATCTGTATGTAACATTATATCTAAATAACTGATCAAGTATCTATCAAGTAATCCAAAAATGGGCTGGGACTGATGGTAATTGCAGACGTTTTGAGAATGAGTGATACTCTGGGCACCCCTCTAGAAACCTCTTAAAACTCCTTTTCTTTATTTATTCCACTAAAATACTAAAATAATATAAATTATTACCTCCATTAATAACATAAATAGCCTTAAATAAAATAACTTATGGGACCGTAGTATTTCAGTTCTTTCTTATTGTTCAAACACAATAATTCAATTCAGTGTCCCACTGTTCAAATCCATTATTGAAAGACTATTTTCTTGGGATTGTGGAATTTATTCAATTCTAGCAATTGAGTCCGATCTTCTCCCGTCATTGAATTCAATTGTCAAAGTGCAGCAAATCTGATTATAAAGGAAGAAGACAGCAGAAAGGAAATAGGATGGATCATTAACGAGATGGGGATTTTTTTTTCCCCATTCTCACTAACATGCTTTGGTTAAAAAGCCTTTTAGTTTTTCAATTTATGATTTTTATTCCTAATTATTTTCAGCAGATAAACAGGTCATTCAAATTATTTGTCTGGTAGGCTTGTAAGGGTAGCAGTTCGAATCCTCCCATAAAAGTATTGTGGAGATCAATTTCTTTCTTAATTATATAAAATAATTGAGTGAATATAATTTTTTCTTTTTCAAGATGTGACTGAAGTAGACATCTCTCTTTCAAATATATGTAATTCGATAGATGTTCCTCTCTTAAATATTTGAAAGGGTAAAATTTGGGCAGCAATAATCTCATGTAGTTCCCAAAAAAAAAAAAATTGTTTGCCTAGTATGCCCTTGGTTATTCTTAGCATAATTCCGTTGATGACTGAACATAGGCCATAGACTTTGTTCCATATTTGATCTGGAAAAGGAATCATAATTTTTTCGTTTCTTTTTGGGTTAAAAAGAAAAAAATAAATATGTTTAAATTCAAAGAGAAAAAAAAAGGAAAGAAAAAAGAAGTTTTATTTATTTTTTTACTTTTTTAATTAGTAGAAGTGTTAGAAACATATAAGTTGTTAAACAACATATAACACATATGACGTGTGGGTGTCAGTAGTTTTTCAAAAATATTGCTTTAAAAATCTCAGTAGTTGAACATGCCCAATTGATCAGTCTCAAAGTTTGACGTATTACAAAAACGATCAACCGTACAATAGTTCGATGATTATGCATAATTGAACATTTGCAAACGAAGAGCAGAGCACAATGAGAAAGCATAACTAACCATTTAATTTTGTTCCTTTTTGGCACCATTCCTGAGTCCTTGTCCCCTCATCGGTTTCATCTCAGGACTAATGCTTGAAGTAATGAGATATCTAATCTGTAAATTCCAAGCTCCTGATAGTTACATAATACTAGTTCTACTTCTTAGTGACATTCTAGTTCTCATTCTGAGATTACCAATAATACAAGAGCAGGCAAAACAGACAGACGTCAGGTGAAGATCAAACCTTTTCAATACTTGCAATTGGTTTTTTACTTGCGGAAGAAGCCAAATTAAGCTGAAGAACCGATATTGAAAGAATAAAATGTAAAAATTTAAAGAAAACTTTTTACTTTGTCGCGTGGAAAATTAATTACTATCTTGTTCTGAATCAGGTACTATCTGTGAATGATGTCACTCTGCATTTCTAACTGTCTAATACTAATTCTTTGATCCAACATTTGAGATGTTGAAGTGAACCCAAGAACTTCGAGCATTAGAAGCAACTATGTCTAATTAAACTGCGAATAAAATCAATCAAACAATACGGAACGGATCAGCAACACTAAAAACACACACAATTCCTGCTCTGCCCTGACCCCTCACCAACGTAGTTCCTCTGCTAAAAAAATATTGCTTTGAAAATCTCACTAGCATATGCATGCCCTGCAAACCAGTGGTTTGATGACTTTGTAATTGAACATTAGAATATGAAGTATAGAGAACAATGGGAAAACGTAATTAACTAACCAATCTGATTCCTCTGATCGCTTTCATCCAAGGACTGTCATCTGTCTTCCCATCTTTCATTTTGCAAGTCACTTCACTGAGCAAAAGAATATGTTTTTCTTGAAAAGTTTGCTGAAAATGGAAAGTTTCTTGCAGGGCAGAAATCAGAGAAAGCAACACATATGTGCCCATCACAGCAGAGGGTGTCCTAGACAAGTATTTTGCAGCAAACTTATCATACTTATCAAGCATCCAGTAATTTCTAATTTAAAAAGTGAATAAATTAGATATCTAGCTAATCCATAAATGCAAGATATTAAAACTCTTGACAATGACATAAAACTTTTTGTACTTCTTAAGTAGATTCCAGTTCTTCTTGTTCTGAGATTACCAAAAGCATTATAACCAAGCCAGCCCAGTTTCCAGTATGGAGCCACCGTTTAGTGCTTCGCTTCCCAATCAGTAAAGGCAACAGCCCTATGCTATGCTAGCCTTTCTGTCTGAGTTGGCCCATTTACACCCTTATGAACACAATGCCTTTTTGGTCATCCATAAGACAAGGTTGAAAAAGGAACTAAAACTGAACAGTAGAACAGACTACCTGGAGGTGATGGTATATGCAGCCGTTTGAGGCCTCCTAAAAGACTTCTCCTGATCCCTTGAAAGTTATGAATTAAGACGTTAGGTCTGCTCTTGCTCCCTTTCAGTAAATTTTCATTTAAAATTGGTCAATTTCAGTAAGTGAGCCTTGAAAAGTCATCAAACAGCTTAAAAGCCAAATGAGTTTGGACTTGTGATTGGTATAATGGTTAAAAGAATATAGTGAGCAATCCCCACTCAAAGCCAAAGTAAGTAAAAGAATATGCTAATTAACCTCAATCGACATCAACTTAATTTTGATCGGCGACCAAAGCCTTAGTGGTCTCCTCAATA
Source organism: Citrus sinensis (assembly GCF_022201045.2). Taxonomy (NCBI): domain Eukaryota; kingdom Viridiplantae; phylum Streptophyta; class Magnoliopsida; order Sapindales; family Rutaceae; genus Citrus; species Citrus sinensis. The sequence continues at coordinate 27,307,498 of NC_068560.1, forward strand.
CCACCCCTGGTAAATAGAATGGGATCTGCACCAGCTGCTACCACCTGAATGAGTACCAAATAAGCAACACAAACCTAGCATAATTGTTAATATTAATCCAAGGCATCTATATTTATACACATTTTAGTAACATGATGTTACCAATATTCACACCTTTAGCATTCAGAACTCGCTCTAGAACAATTACTGTGGCCGGTCGTCCTATTGCAGACGATAAATTTGATCTTTGAAGCGGCCTTCCTTTTACCAACCTAGCTCCGAATAAATTTTTCGACTTGCCTTGAAAATCTGTAATATTTTATCCAAATAATGATAAAGTATATATCAAGTATTCAAAAATGGGCCGGGTGTAAAAAAATTATGTGACGTTAAATTCAATGGGTCCGTACAAATTTAGTACCCACTAACACTTATCTTGTTCTTATTACTCCACAGAATGATCAAGGCTAACATTCAATGACACAATCACATAAACTTGTGCTTGTGGCTGCAAAATGTTTATATGGTTAAACTAAAATTTTGTATTACATGCCCAAAAAATATGTTTCAGTTTAACATATCAAAAAAGAGAAAAAAAAATCACGGAGTGCTGTGCTGACATTGTAATTTAATATCAAGAAATGAAGAGAAAATGTAACACACTTATGACCATCAAAGCAGATGATGTAGTAGATGAGTATTTTGCAGCAAGCTTAACATACTTATCAAGTGATTAGTAAATTGTATTTTAAATAGTAACTTTTGAGGTCATTAGATATCTTATCTGTAAATTCAAACTACTGAGTCCTAATAATTACATAACACTTGTTCCACTTCTTAGTGAGATTCTAGTTCTTCTTCTCAGATTACCAATAATAAAAGAGCAGACGAAAGAGACATGTGAGGAGAAGGTTTCATTCACAACCTTGTCATTACTTGGTTTTTAACTTGCAGAAGAAGCCAAAGCCGAAGAACTGAAATAAAAATAAATAAAAAGTAAAAATTTAAAGTAAAATGATTAATGAGCTAGAATTAGTGTTGGCCGAAATCCATCTCTATGTTTTCACACAGTGGGAATTGTCGGGTTGAAGATTAATTGCTTTCGTGTTCTTAATCAGATACTATCTGTGAATGATATAACTCAATACCTCACTTCATGCAAGCTTTGATATATTATTCCTTCCTGCTATATATCCACTGCTAATTGTTTTATCAAAAAGTTGGTGTGCTGAAGTGAACCCAATAACTTCTAGCTAGAAGCAACAATGTCCAATTAAACCGCTGATACAATCAATCAAACAATAAGGAAAGGATCAACAACACAAAAAGCACACGCAAGGCACAAAGATTCACATGATATGTCCACAGGTGGTGATGCTGGTATCCACGATACGCGTGATGAAAACAAGTGCGTATATATAAAGAACACCACCTGTCTCCTCACAATAACCCTCGAGAATACAAGCACAAATAAAAATTATGCAATTCCTGCTCTGCTCTGCCCTCATGTACGTAATTCCTCTGCTAAGAAATATTGCCTTAAAATATCGGTAGCATATGCATGCATGACCAGCAAATCAGTTAGACATATGAAATTATCAACCACACAGGAAATCAACAAATCAGTGTGTTTGGTAACGGAAAAAGGAGAAAGAAATGGAGAGTGGAGGCGTGACTTTGACCTCATCCTTAACTTATGAGAGTGGGGAGAGAATAAAAGGGGAAAGAGGGGAGTGGGGAGTGACCTAAGGGAGATTATTTATTTATTTTTTCTCTCTTCTCCTGGGGATTTTTTTCTCTCTTCCTCTCATGGAAAATTCTTTCTTTTACACTCTACTTTACTTTTTGTAAATTACTCGAAAAGCTTTGGGTTTTAAGGCAATGTTTATTAAGCCACATGAGTGGTGGCACAAATTTTTCCGAAAGGCCTAGAAACTAACTTGAGCGTCGGAGGGTTCACGCCGGAAAAACTTCCGGCGCCTCTGACCGTCTTCTGTGATTTTAGGTATTTGCAGGTTAATTGCCAGTGGTCACAGGACATCTTGATGATTACCCAACCGATTCTCCACCAAATAAATTTAATGCTGATGCGGGAGTCTGGTATCAAGTCGCTAACCGACTCAATCGGATTTCGGCATCAACATTTTGGCGCCGTCTGTGGGGAAACGGTACGAAAAGCCAAACTTTTATCTCTATCATAGCGAAGGCAGGATATTATCATGCATGAATCAGAGCAAGTTCTATTTTAGTTTCGAATCCACCAAAGAAAATCCAATTAATCGGTAATAAGTAACACAATTTTGATGTTTGCAAGCTTCAAATCGGTAATTGCCTTCAATTTACTTATCTATATGCGTGATTTATTGTATTGAATGATCAATTTCGTATCTTACAATCTTGGTATTGCTTAAATTTATTTCTCCATGAGTCTAATGATGATTAATTTTATTTTAATTCTCGGATTCAATTGTGCCATTCCAAGAGCTGTTTGTTTAAATCGTAAATTTGGTCAATTTAAGCATGTTGACCGATTAAACAAGCATGCATGCATTTAGTCAATGAAAGCCATGCAATCGCCTTGGTTTTCTTGATAGGTGGGACTGAATTACAGTTGATCTATTCCACAGTAGAAAATCAAGTGGAACAATTAGCTTGAGTTTGCTTAATTTATATGCATGAATATAGTAAAATCTGTGGATTAACATGATACTAATTGGAGAAGTTCGGTGTGCTTCTCACCGTTCCAATTTATGATTTCATTTACGTGAGCATGAGAAATTGATTACAGAGCACAAGTTTAAAATAAACATTTATTGAATATATGAAATCATATCACAAACTAGTGCCCACATGCTTATTGCTGTATAGGCAACTTTTGGTCATGTGCTTGCCATTAAAGTTTTGCATAAGTTCCAAGTTTAGATGCTAAGATCTCATCCACTTTTACAATCGGATTATGCCATGGTTTCAGCATAATTGTGATGGATTAAAACATTTGGAATGAGGATTTAATTACTGATTGGATGCAGAGATGTGGAGTTTCTAAGTTTTTGAAACAGGTTATTAGAGAGGATTTTTAAAAGTAGTGATGCAAAATAACACACAGAAGACGTTCGACAAAATGACCGCAAGATATGAAACAAATCCGTTGCCTTAAATTGTTGTCAGTGCCATGTCCAGGGGCACCTCGGGATTCAGAAAGAGCTCAGGAGTCTACCGGAAAATACTCGGAATTAGATCGGTAAACTCACTTAGCTCTTAATCAAGCTTCAATTTGGTCGTCAAGTCATACATTTATCTAGAATTTCTGATTCTTTTGCATGATTATTCATGAAATCTCACATGCAACAGTATGAGGTCCATATTCTTGTTATTAGTATTATACAATAAGTCATTTACTTGCTTTGACAAGAGTGTACATTTATTGACTGTTAAGCATGATAACGGTATCATATATGGACATAAATCCAGATCCCTGATTAATTCTCTGATTGGGCATGCTTCCTCGAAAAATCAGTCTATGAATCGATAACATACACATCACAGTTCGAGTTTTGCTTCAATCGTTTTTGATTGAATTGGATTATATATGACTTTAAATAAAATAGATGCAATTGAAAAAAAAAATTCATTCATTCTTTTTCTTTTCTTGTTTAAAATTGTTTAAATTAGTAAAAGATTAAAAGCCTTAAAATATGTTCAAGGTAAGACATAAAACCTTAAATTGACAATAGTTGTTTAAAGTTGCTTAAGTCGATCGGTACAAGGTTAGAAGCCTTAAAACCTATTCTAGGTAAGGCATAAGACCTGAAGCAAGTGCAAGGTTAGAAGCCTTAAAGCCTATTCTAGGTAAGGCATAAGACTTTAAGCAAGTGCAAGGTTAGAAGCCTTAAAGCCTATTCTAGGTAAGGCATAAGATCTTAAACAGATAAGAGTAGCTTAAAATTGCTTAAGTCAGTTAAAGGTTAAAAGCCTTGAAACATGCTCTAGATAAGTCATAAAACCTTAAATTGATGATACCTGCTCACCCATGGCGTGGTCGGCAGAGGAAGGAAAATAAGTTGCTTAAGGCTTTAAGTTTGTAAAAAATTATAAACTCTGTAGTTTCCAGTCTTGATTCATTTCACTCTCAATACTAGAAACTGGGGGACTGATGTTTGATAACGGAAAAAGGAAAAAGAAATGGAGAGTGGAGGCGTGACTTTGACCTCATCCTTAACTTATGAGAGTGGGGAGAGAATAAAGGGGGAAAGAGGGGAGTGGGGAGTGACCTAAGGGAGATTATTTATTTATTTTTTCTCTCTTCTCCTGGGGATTTTTTTCTCTCTTCCTCTCATGGAAAATTCTTTCTTTTACACTCTACTTTACTTTTTGTAAATTACTCGAAAAGCTTTGGGTTTTAAGGCAATGTTTATTAAGCCACATGAGTGGTGGCACAAATTTTTCCAAAAGGCCTAGAAACTAACTTGAGTGTCAGAGGGTTCACGCCGGAAAAACTTCCAGCGCCTCTGACTGTCTTCTGTGATTTTAGGTATTTGCAGGTTAATCGCCAGTGGTCACAGGACATCTTGACGATTACCCAACCGATTCTCCACCAAATAAATTTAATGCTGATGCCGGAGTCTGGTATCAAGTCGCTAACCGACTCAATCGGATTTCGGCATCAACACAGTGGTTTCATGAATTTGTAATTGAACATCAGAACATGAAGAGTACAGAGCAATGGGAAAAAATAATTAACTAACCAAAGAATTTTAAATCCAAATAATATAATTAACGTGTGAAAGCAAGGTTGAAGCCCACCTTAGAAGTTTGTGTCTATAAAGGCCAATAAATCTCCTGCTATCTGCTTGCTTAGATCTTCATGTATTTCCATACACCTTTTACTCTACTCAGTTGTTCAACCTTCCTTGGTTTTATGTATCTATTTTATGTGTATTGAGAAGGCTAGTTACCAGGTGTCAACTCTTCTCTTTAAAAGATAAAGTTTGGAAAAATGGAAAGAAAGACACCCACGGCCAACTACCAAATCCAAGGCAAAATTGGTCTTCCCGATTGAGTAAGTGAGCCCTGAAAATTCATCACCCAGCTTAAAAGCCAATTGAATGTAGTCTTCTGATTGGTGTAATTGGTTTTAAAAGCATGAATCGCCACTCAAAGCCAGTAAATAGAGTCGAAGAAGATGCTAATGTACCACAGCTAACATAAACATAATTTGATCAGCCGAATGACTACCAAATGAAAAATCAACATAAACTTAACATAACCGTTAGGGTTTAATCCAAGCCATACATATCGGTAGACATGTTAGCAACATGATGTTACCAATCTTTAACACCTTTAGCATTCAAACCTTGCTCAAGGACAACTGCTGTGGTCCGGTGCTGCAGGCCAAAAATTTGATCTTTGAAGCAACCTCACTCACCTACCTAGCTCCAAAAATTTTTTTTGAAATGCCTTGAAAACCTGTAACATTATATCCGAATAATTATCACATAACTTGTGCTTGTAACGTAATGCGATTGCAGTGCATTCGTTCAGTGTACACTTATCTGGCCATTTCGTCGGAACAAATTCTTTTGCTTCTCTCAAAATGTGCATAATAAATAGTAATATGAACAAATACCTATTCATGAGTGTTAAGATATTTTTGCATATCTTTTTTTTTTCAAGGACTAGAAGTGATTATTCATTTTGTTGATGCCCATTTACAATATATATATATATATATATATATATATGTATGTATTTATGTATGTATGTATGTATGTATATATGTATCTTGCTACCATGACCGTTGAGGTATGATCATGAATAACATCTACCGATGGTGTTTGGTTCAGAAAACAGATTATTATTAAAGCATAACTATAAGACTTTTCAAATGAGACTTTACTTCTCATATAAAAAGCTACATAAGTATGGCAGAACTTTGGGGGCTGTATCAAAGAATAGAGAAATAGAAGGAGAAACAAATGGAATAATTAAGGAGAGGAATGAGATTCCGTTGTTTGGTTACAACTGGAAATCAAACATGAAAAAGGAACTGATTTCTTTCTTCTTCTTTTTTTGATGACAAAATACACTTTGGCTTGAAAAAAAAATCAATTTGATATTTAACGGAAAATTCAAAGTAAAATCAATTTCATTTGTAATACAAGTTCATTTTATTCATAAAATTTCACATATAGAATAAAATTTATAGATGTTTCAAATACAAATACATATTACTATTCAAAATAATAAAAATTTTTACTGCAAAAGAAAATTTGGAAAAAAAAAAACTGTTAAATGGAGAATGGAATTGAGCAGGGAAAGTTTGGTAGAAGATGCACACACTAGTTGTGGAATTATACCGTTAGTCATTTTATTAAAAAAATAAAATAAAAATAAAAACCTCGTTGAATGATTATTTGCTAGGATTAGAAAAATTTATGTGATAAGCAAAACGAGATGAAACCACAATCTCAACCCTCAAAATCAATCAACCCCCAACAGTTTAGTCTCACAAGAGCTCTCTCAAACTTGTGCTTTCCCCCATTCATTCTCTTTACAAATACAAGACTCGCAAAAAATAATAATAATGATAATAAAAACGACCCATACCTAATCACAAGATAATGAAAATATAGATAACAGATTAAAAAAGCTTGTGCCTATCCTAATTCCTGCTCTGCTAAGCCATTTACGTAATTCCTTTTTGGCTGAAAACATTGCTTTCCCAACAAATTAATCAGTTAGACAAATATATCTAATTATTATAATGGTTTGATGACATAATTATATGTATGTATGTGTCAAACTCATGATTTGTCTTCTGTATTTTGCACTGCTGCAGGGCAATGAGCAGACAAAATAATACGTTCACTTGTTGAACTCGACCCTCACAGCGACGGAGAGGACCATTAGCTATATCCTCGAAGACTACCAGAAGGAAGATGGTGTCGAAGTGCGAGAGGAAAAGATTTCCTGGGAGAACTCTTAGGGGAGGACAATCTTTCATGGGTGGAAAGACTTTCAGGCCTTTCAAGGCCAAGCCAGCTCCTGAAGCCAAAGGGAAGAAATCCAAGGCTTAGGTCGCGATTCTTTTTTTTTTTTTTTAATCTGAGATCTGAATATATCTAAATTTAGCTAAAGTCTAAATAGGTCTGAATAAAAATTTCTAAATGACATGTTTGTTTTTTTTCTTTCAACATCTGAAGAAAAAAACTTAAAAGCTAGTAGTGTGACATAAAAATTCTTTTAAGTAGTGCATATATTTGTTCTTCACAATTTATAATTTTTACAGGTTGATTAGTTTGGTAGCATTAAAAAAAATACTATAATTGTTGATCTTAATTTAATTTTTTATTAAAAGATGTAATTATAATATCAAACTTTACTACAAAGTCAACATTGTTATTTTATTTCTGATTCATCACAATGAACATAATTTGATTTGTTCAAGATTTCAGTTTAGCTAATGTTATCATGTGAATAAAAATTTAAAGCAATTAAAAAAATAACTTCAAAAATAATACAAAAATATTAGGTTTATACATAAAATTGGAAATACATGAATTGTTAAGGGTATTTTTGAGATTTGAAATTAAAATTTTTCATTTAAACTTCATACTTCAGATAAAAGTGAACTTTTTCTACTTTTTAAATTCAGATAAAATTGTTTGAAAATAAGTGATAAGTTAAAAAAAAACCTAAAATAAACAATTGTCTGAAAAAAAGTTAAATTCAGACTTCAGATAAAAAAACAAACAGTACCTTAGTTTAGTTCATCTATTAAATCCCGAGAAACCAATTGCAGAACTAGTGGGAAATCAAATATTTGTTAGTGGAAACAAATACGAAACTGGTCCTCAAATTAATGTGTAATGCATTTTGCAAGAAATTTGATAGCCTGATTTTGTTGTCCGTGTCCTGAACTTTTCAAGTTACCAAACCAGACAATTATGAAATTTTGCTACTCAATCTTGTATTGTTGTATTTCTTTGCTTCCAGTTTTCTTGATCAGAATTCAGAACAAACAGCATAAATAAATGCTGCTATATTAAAAAAATTTAAAAATTTCGATCGCCCTTCATTTGTTATCAACAATATGATATTGCCTAGGATCTTTTGGCTTAATCTTCCAGTGCCCATTAGCCAGACTTGCATTCTCAGCAATTCTTCTCCATTTCTTAACCCTTTTATCCATATGCTTTGTTAATGCACAGTACTGTTGCAATTTCTTAGGCATTGCGTCATAAACTTGCCACCATTTCTTATGAGCTCAATCACTGGCAAATATATGGCGACTCACCATGTCCCAATTGCAATCATAGTCCTTGTAACACATCCATGGCTTTAACCCCAGATAATGAATTGCATAAAGACCATCACCCACTTGATGTTCCTTATCGTCTTGCTTTGAAAACACCTTCAAATGGTTTATTCTCTTAGGCAACCTATGCCACCATGTGAACACTTCATTAAGAAACCCCTGGTCGCCCCCATTGTACGACGAAACCTTAAAAGGATTTCAACATCAAATCTTCAAACTTGCACAATGATGGCTCAATCACCATCACCCCAGAGTTGAACAACACTTTGTCATTACCTGCTGGTGATAATTCAGGGTAAAAGAAGAACTCATCGATGTTTTTGAGTACTAAAAGATCAGAATCAATGAAGATAATTTTATCATATTCAATGAGTTGCCATACTCTAAGCTTGCTATAATTCCACTCATTGTATGAATCTTTCTTGGCAAAGGGGCTACGTATGCGCGAAATCCACTTGGTTTTCCATCCGGCAGCTCTCAGGCCGCGGAGAGACTTGCCACTTATTGATTTATCATGAAGGAGAACGAGATCTCTAGTCGAGTTTTTTTGGATTATGCTTTGCGCTAAAGCTATTGCACCGCATACATAAGCTTCTGATGAATGTAGAACTGTTACATAAGCTTCTCTTTGATGGTACGTTGTGTAGTTCAGTTTTGCTAGTCTCGTTTGTGACATAAAATATCTCCATATTTCTTTGGCTGTAAATCAAAATAAAAACACTCAAATATTAATTTCAGGTTAATTTTGGAAAATTAAGAAAAATGAATTACATATGAAGGTTTTGAAGAAGTCGTGGCGTCCGAATTACGTAATACTTTCTCGGAAATTGAAAGTGCAATTCTCTGAGTTACCAAATTCACACAATCAGAATCATGACTGCTGGCTGTATACATTCTGTATCTGTAGATTATTACAACTCTTTAAGGATATCAAAATTGAAGAATCGGTCAAATTTAAACCAATCACACCTAAGCACGAGTTATGCATATTTAATTTGGATTCGTCTCATTTATTAATGCTGAACGAATAATTTACTAAAATTTGAAACTAAAGAAAGCAGTAAATTAATGACCCACCATGACCAGATAAATCAGCCACTAACCTTTTTTTTTTTTTTTTCCCTCAGAACACCTCAAATTTCCGAAGAAAAATAAAATAAAATCTCCTGCATCCATTTCTTGTGAACATTTTATATTTTTTTTATATGCAACAAGCTTTGATTAAAATTTAAGACTCTATCCTCTAGAATAAACTCCAAAACATATCGATTAAAATCATAATATTTTCGTTCTCACTATAGATTCGCCTATATAAGCGACCGTTAAAGTAGGAAAAAAAAAAAGAGCTTAAATACTACTTCGTAATGCATATAACATTGTAAAATTCTTGGAACTGAGTACAAACAGTAAGTTAGCATTTGGTTAGAAAATTGTACAGGGGATTTTCTTCTTCAAGTGATGACCAAATTTTCTTCAGTTTCCAAACTACTCGCCATCTAAAACACAAACAAAATGTTTTCGAGAAACCAGGGAAAAAAAAAAAAAGAAGCAAAACTCACCAGTTTGAGCATAAGCAGGAGCAATTTGGCATGACCCAACAGGCATCAACACTTTATGTTTCAATCTCCTCAAGTCAGGCTTATAAACCCAGTAATCCCCTGCATGCTCCACAAGATCATCACACCTGAACATCTCCACCATGGCCCCACAAGAACCCACAAAGACAACGTACACCGCCTGATCAACATCAGGTTTCACCCACCCACTCTCCACCGCTAGATTCGCCACCACGAGATTCACTTGCAACCTAAACACATCCCTCATCCCACCACCTGCATCTCCATCTCCTCGGCAGGGAACCCTAGCCACTATCACGTCGAGGTACCGGTAATCCTGCGCCGGCATGGGTATATCCGGGCACGCCGGTGGGACCCACTTGTGATCTTCATCAATCCACTCCGGGAAAAAGTCTTCCCACTTTTTATCCTCACCCACATGGTCGAAACGTACGTGAACAGTTTCAACATGCATGTCACCACGTACGCCATCATCATCGTCGTCGTTTATATTTACTAAACCAACTTTAATTTTGTGACCGTTGATGTGTTTTTCGACAATATCGAGCCATTTGGGTGTCTGTGTATTAAGTGGTTAGTATTATATTTATTATTTGGCTCGTAAGCCAAATGGGGTTGTTGTTTAGGTTTGATCGACAAAACGACAAGGAAAAGCGAGAAGGAGAGGAGAAGAAGAGAGATTATGAAGAGCTTTTGACTGAAATTTGTGGGTTTGTTAGAAGAAGATGATGATGAAGCTGCAGCCATTTGATTGAATTTTGCTTCACGTCTTTGTTGAAAGTTGAAAGATTTGTTTTGAGTCGACATTTTGTTTTAAGTTATATCCAACGCATCGAATTGGAATGAAAAGATTGCATTGCAGCATGTTGAGCTTTGTCAAATTGTCTTCTTATGTGTAGGTATTTTATTTTCACACGCATTTGATGCGCGTGGGTAGGTTTACTAAATGTATTTCCTTTTTTATTATTATTAAGATTAAAATGTACGTCTAAGTTGTCAAATTAGGCAACAAACATAATACACTTGTTACCCATTTCCAACTCTCCACAAATTTTATTATTTTTATCTTATATTTCCGCAGCCATTAGATTTTTATCAAACAATTGTTATTTACTTATATTTGTTACCTTATTTTGCAAGGTAACAAAATCCATCAAATTATGAATAAAATCTTTTACGCTACACAAAAAAATTATTTAGTGTACATAAGAGAAAAGTTATTTGTATAAGATTAGATATACATAACTTGATTGAAATGAAATAATATAATTGTAAAAATTAACAAAGTAAAATAAATTATACGCAACTATCTAAAACTTATAAATTCTTAAAAATTCTTACTCTTTGTATATGGTAAGGTAAGAAATTTGAGATCCATCTTCAGTACGAAAAAAAATTATGTCCAAACTCAAAGTCTTTCCTTAGTGAAGCAAAGAAATTCGTACCAACAATATGATCATATAAGCAAATTATTCGTGACCAACAATAAGAAAATTAAACGACGACGATGATGATGGCTAAGTGGTACATAAGAATGAGGTTTTTTGAATAATAACAAAAAGTGTAATAAAATATACTTATCTAAACTAAAGGATACATAAAAAGTTCCTTTTATATACTACTCTCTCTCTCTCCTCCCTACAATGTAGGTATTTTTTTAAAGTTCATTTTTTAAAAGATTGGAGAGTGGATTAAATCTAAATCGATTTTTTTTAGCCTTTACCTCCCTTAAAATTCAAAATCTATTAGCTAGTTAAATAAAAGTACTTGAAAATTATTTGACTAAATCATTGAGGGCATAATTTAGACACTGATAAATAGTTAAAATTTTTCAATTAAATATGATAATCTAATGGCGTTTGTTAGAGTGCAATTTATGCACTAGTTTTGCATTGTTTACTTCCCTTAATATCGATGTTTTGCACTTAATAATAGTGATTTACTTGTGTTTTACTTTTGTAGGTGCAATTCTATTGATTGGTGATAAAATTGAGCTACAAGAGGTTGTTTAAAGATGATTGTTCTCTTGAAGAAATTATGAGCGTCAGAAGAACTTTGTTGATAAGCCGTGGGCGCGTGCTGTCAACTACGGACCTGCAGTTTTTAGTTTAACGTGTTTTGTAGTTTTGGTTATTTTTGTAATTACGAATTTAATATTTCAGATATTAGTATTTTATTTTAAATAGAATTCTAGAGGAGAAGAGAGAGAGAGTATTTAAGGGAGGAATCTATTGTGAAAAAGGGAGATTTTTGAAAAGAAAGAAACCCTAAATCTAAACTTTTCTCTTCTCCCTATGAAGAACTAAACCTATTATTCTGGTTGAAGGTTAATGAAGCTTTGATTCATCACTACTGTGAGATCTTTCTTATGCTTTAATTGTTTTATTACTTTTTGGGTATTTGTTTATTCTCTGAATAATTATCAACTTAATCTATTGTCAATTAAAGGATTCATCGTATGAAGATTTTAATGTTTGTGACAAATAACATAGCAGAGAGCTGTGTTGTGAGAATAAACAATCTAATTTAAATGAACCATCATATGTGTTTGTTGATTAGGATTTGGGTCTCTCTGGTTTTTCAGGCTATCAATTGATTAAATCCTATGATCGTATCTAGGGTTGTCTATTGATTAGGGAAATAACCAACGGTCGTACCTTGTTTATCGACTAGTTAAGGAGAGATTGGCTATTAGAGGGTCTCAGTAGCTATAACCGGTCTATTCGTAAGTAGTAATAATTTATATTTGAATCAATGATCAGTAGTCAAATCAAGCTGAGTTAATTCCTTCAACCAGAGCTTTCTCCAATTTGAATTACAACTTTAATTTGCATTCTTGTTATTTTAATTTGATTTTTATTATTGTCAACAATTCCCCCATTTTACGTTTTACATTTTAAAAGGATTTAAATAATTACCGATCTCTGTGGACACGACCCTACTCAATCACTATACACAATTTATTTAGAGTATGTATTTATTTTTGCTGGTTTCGACAACCATCAACATTCTTAAAGTTCCGTAATCACAGCCAGTACAATGGTTCTATCAAATGAAATATTTCTATCCAAAATCAATTTCTTTTTTATCATATGGAATTAATCGATTTGGAATTGTGGATTTTTAATAGATATAATAAATACCCCAAGTATTTTGATAATATTCTAAAATTATCGTTGAGTTAGTGTGTGGCTTCGGGAGTCACTGTCATGAACTTGGTCAGTCTAACAAATATAACGTAACCCATGGTATCATCAAAATATGTGCAACCTTGCTCAGTAGAAACCAAATCAGATTAGGGAAATTATCTCTGTTGTCTTGGTCAATCTTTTGTGACTTCATCAATAGACATAACATGTAGCCACGCCACAATTTTTAATTTTAATTGGAATGCTTAGAAGTCTATTAAAAATTATAATGTAACCTAACTAAGAATAATATCAATTATTCTATTTTAATATAATATTTAATTAAACTATTGCCATTATTGTACTTAGTCATGGCTCATATGTGGATCCACTAATTGTTTCGCACCGTTGATTGATTGAGGGACGGTCAAGATTTGATTAAATATTGGAATTGGTATGCGATCTCATTAAAGTTGACTTCTAAAATTGCATTCTCAATTATTCAGATTTAAAAAACAAGAATGATAATATGATAGTTACGTTTTAATATTCTACGTTTGAAATATTATGTTTCTTCTCAAAGCTGCAAATCTCATTTACATTACCTGGTCAAAGACTTCTTGAAATAAATTATTTATGCTATTAATTCAGTTAGTTAAGGATATACTTTAAATGACATGACATTTAATCAACCAACGATACAACATATATCGATTTAATATTAAGATATCTAAACATAATGAGACGACAAGATCAATACTCAACATATAATTTATTTTTAATACAATTTCTTTCATAAATATTGATACAATATTATTGTATCAATGTCATGTCACTTGCTTGACTTTATTTACTTATTACTTTAACTCTTTTAGTACCCATACGTCACTCATTAAACTCGTATATATTTTGTATGCATCGAATTATTGAGAATAGAATTCATAGAGTTCAACTCTTGTGCATGAACTTAGGATTTCTCTATTAAGTTTACTTGGATATGATTATATTTTTGTTCTAGTTTATGACCTCTTTTAATTTTTTTTCGATACATATGATTTTCATTAAATCACAACTGTAGTTGGCATTTCACATCACCCGCAATTGATTAGTTGCTTTCTAATCCAACAAAATTAATATGGAAAGAAATAAATGGCAACCGATAAATATTCCAACATTATGTATTACGCTGAAGATTAAGCCAATCCCACTGCTACAAAACTGAATTTCTTTGACAGAATGCTTTTTCGCATGATCATGTATGTGTTAAAGTTTTGTGACATATATATTATTTTATTGATGTGGCAAACACAATCCTTTCAAAATCTTAGAGACCTTGAAATTTTGATTATTCTTTAATAAGTCAACGACAAAATTCTATCAAACAAAATTTACTATTTTAATTATTTTATGTCGCCACATCAATAAATTAAAATGATGACATTTCATTCGCTCAAAAAAAAAAAAAACTTATGTAGGCCGAGTTCGCCACCTCATCACATTCAAAAGGCGTTTTCAACCAATAAAAATTTGTCATCTAAAAAGTTTAATGGATCTTTCGAAAAGCCTGACTCGAGTCTGAGCCTGAGTGTTTCAAGTCGGGCTCAGCCTAAGCTCGAGCAAAAAATCCAATAAATGCTCAAAAAATAAAAAATAATATATTTTATTTTTAATTGAAATACACTTTTTAATATTTGTTTAACCTATCCAGAACATATATTTTTTTAAAAAAAAAATTCCAGAACATATATTTAAAGTTTTAATTAACTTTCAATACCTAATCTAATAAGAAAGTTTATAAATTATAAATTTATTAAATACAATGAAAAAGGTTTAGAAAAATTAAAGTATAAATCAGAGGTTTTAAAGTTAAAATATCAAATAGTGGCAAAATGGGCGCCCAAAAAGTGCCTCAAATCAAAATCATTCAAAATTCCTCTCTTCGATCCCCTTCTTATTTTAGAGGGAAAAAAGTTTTCATGTACCGCTGAAATAAAGTTAACACAAAAACATTCTGAAATTGAAAACTCGGAACGAATCTCGCGCCTCTCGCCTTCTCTTTCTCTCTCTCTCACATAAATGTTAATCTCGCCAGTAAAACTGACATAAAAATTTTATTTTTCTTGATCTAGTCCTCGCAAATAAGCCGTTTGCTTTCGTCACTTGCTGAGCAATCCTCTCCAAAAATGAAACAACTGAAATTCAAATGGGTAATTTAATAGTTTTGGCTTCGGGCTTTTAATTCTTCTCTCCAGATTTTTTTTTTAATCTGAAATAATGTTAAAACAATAATTTTTTTTTTGGTATAATTTCAGCAAAGGTCCAGAGCTAATTTCATCTTTTCCTCTTGATTGCCTTTCATCATTGGTTTCTCATGTGAACATTACTTTACTTTACTTTAATTCTTTGCTTATTATAAATTTAATTGGTCTCGATTGAAATTTTTACAAGATTTAATGAATGTTAAAATTTAAGTAACAATTAAAATTTGTACACCAAGTGTTTGTTATAATGCCATGGCATCAAGAAAATTTGTACACCAAGTGTTGATGCAATATTCTGTCATGCCTGCGGATTCAACTTGCTAAGATTTTGGTTATGCCTTCAGGTTCAAGCGTTGTTGCTGATTATGTGAGCTGTTGAGATTTTAGTATTGAGCATGGCTGCTTAGATTCAATTTGAGCAAATGTAATTGTTTCCGTTTCTGTCACTATATTCTTACAAGGACTTTTTTGATAGAATAAAATTATGTCAGTAACATGGTCTGTGACAAAAATTATTCTGTCAAAAAAGCCCAATTTTGTAGTGATTCCAAATACCGGTTTAGTTTCTTTCCTCCTCGTTTTGTCAATAATTGATTCTATTCCTGGTTAAAACAAGTTCTTTACTTCTCTAAAAATGTGCATAATTTCCCCAATTATAGAAGTGTCAAGATATTTTTGCCTTTCTTTTTTTTAAGGACTAATAATAATTTATTGTTTGGTTATAAGTACTAGAAATCAAACATGAGAAAATAATTGAGTGCTTTTTTTTTTGGTTAACTAAAAAAATACGTATTTTTTGTATTTGATATTAAATAGAAAGTTGAAAGTAAAATAAAATCCAGTTGTAATATAAGTTCACTTCATTCATAAAATTAAACGTATAGAATAAAATTTATAAATGTTACTTATACAAATACATATTACTATTCAAAATAATAAAAATTTCGCATTGGAAACAATTTTGAAAAAAATAAATAAAAGTTTTTAATGGAGAAAGGAATTGCGGAGGGAAAGTTTGATAGAAGATGCACGCTAACTAGTTTTGGAATTATGTATACCGTCAGTCATTTTATTAAAAAAAATAAATAATAATTTGATCAGCCACCAGAGCTTTAGTTCAGTGATTTTCTCAATACGACGTACGGTCCTCAGAACCTTATCATGATACTTGTATATTCTAAGCTTCATGACATTATATTAAACAGGGCCGGCTTTAACCAATTGGGGGCCTTAGCCGAAATTTTATTTTAGGCATTCTAATGTTAAAATATCAACTATCACAAGAATATTAAATAGTTCAAAAAACTCTCACAACAACATCAAGTAGCTCAAAATTCAATAATATTCAACAATATCTTGAATTACAACAATTATTAACAAGATCTAAAAAAATAAAAAATAATAGTTGGAAAGATATCTATTTATTTCCACATGAATATTAACTAACTTTGTCTTCCACAAAATCCAGCTCCTTAAGATGCTCTAAAACTTCATCAGCCATAACCGTAATCATCCCGCGAACTTTATATCATTGCTCCTACCTAATATGATCCTAATGCATATTTTCTAGTTGACATGTTTTTCAAATTAAAAATAAATAAACAAACAATTTTTTTTCTAGATTATTCAAGCCAAAATCAATACAAAAAATAAAAAATAAATTAAATTTAAAAAGGATAAGAACAGTAATAAAAAAAATGAAAAAAATAGAATGATAGCACCTGTAATTGAGTCAATTGACTAGTTGAGATGAGGATGATGATGGCAATGAATTTTGTAGAGAAAGAGAAGAGAGCACAAAAACTTTTTGTTGAAAGTAGCTTTGATTCAATGTGTATCGGTTTATAGATAATGAGTTTTTAAATATATTTTAATAAAATACTAAAAGTTAGCTCTAAAAATCTAATGTTACTAATTTTAATAAGAGTTCTTTTTGGAAATGGAAAGCATTCATTTTTTTTTTTTGGGAAAATAGTAAAAGAAAATAAAGAAGTAACGTTCAAAATAATTATTATACCATACAAATATATTTTATATTTAAGGTAAAGATTATCAAATAGGAGAGATAATTATGAATGAGAGTAATGATAAGGTAAAGGCTAAAAATTAGGTTTTTTTTTATTGTACAAAAACAAATATATACGTAACTTAATTTTTTTAATCTTAAAAAAATTAATTATATTGATTAATAAATAGATACCCAAAAATTAGGGTCTTCCTAAATACGAGGCCCTAGGCAACTACCTAGTTCGCCTAGTACTAAAGGCGCCACTGATATTAAAAATGTATTGCTAAGGTAATTAGAAATTTGTTTTATCCAATGAATGTTACATTTACTGGCATGTTTAATATTTTGTTTTGGTTAAAAATTTTGCTATCTAATAGCTAATAACTGAATTTGACTAATTTTTATGTAAATTTTATAGACCCACCGATTCACCATTTTTTATGTTATGATCATTGTAGGCATGTTATTTTTTAAATTATGACTCCATGTGAAATCAAAATTTAAATTTCACCATCTTTTATAGGATTTGATTAACCTAAATAATTCCTTATTGTTTTTTATGATAACAAACATGATTAAACTTGATTAATCTTTTAAGAGCTCAACATAATTTTCATCTATTTTTGACAAGCTTCATAAAGTATGTCTATAAAGATTTGGAGTCAAAACAGTCATCTTGCAAAATAGTTCACTGCAGCAGTTTTTGTGGAAAACAGCTATCCGACATGTGTAATAAACGGCTCGCTGATATCAACAAGAACTGAAGTGTAGCCTCTGGACCTAAACGACGATCCGACAAGTTTGATAAACGGCTCGCCGATATCAACCAGAACTGAAGTGTAGCCTCTGGACCTAAACGGCGATCCGACAAGTTTGATAAACGGCTCGCCGATATCAACCAGAATTGAAGTGTAGCCTCTGGACCTAAACGGCGATCCGACAAGTTTGATAAACAGCTCGCCGATATCAACCAGAACTAAACGGTAGCCTCTAGACCTAAACGGCAATCCGACATCTAGTTAACGGCGATCCGACAATTTGAAAAATCAGCCCAACGGTCATATTGACCAGTCAAACGGCGATCCGACATCTAGCTAACGGCGATCCGACATCTAACTAACGGCAATCCGACAGTGTGCAGAAAGTCAATAACGGCTAGTTTTCAGCTGCAGCTATAAATAAGCTCATTCAAATTCAAACAAAGTTGGATCACAACACGACTACTAAGCTTATACTTGATAATACAATCTTCATTGAGCTTTATATACATTCTTGCTTCATCTATTCACATATTGGGTATCATTTTGTAATCTTAAATATTGTGAGAGGCAAAACAAGTTTATAATCTTTTATCTTTGAGGGATTATAGTGTTGGGATACACTTGGGTTAAGAGATTGGGATAATCTCTTGTTGTAAAGGTTATTGACACCTTGAAAGTAAAGTGTAATCAATTGAAGCCTTGGAGGCTTGCTTAGTGGAATCCTCAAGCCCGGAAAGCTTGGAGGCGTGGACGTAGGCGAGGTTGGCTGAACCACGTAAAAATCTTCGAGTTTGAATCTCTCTTCCCTTATCCTTTTTATATTGTGATCAACTTATTTGTTGTTACTTTGAATTTGGATTATATTTGCATTAAGTTTTTTCTTAATAAATTGAATAATTTTTTTTGAATCCCAATTCATCCCCCCCCTCTTGTGTTGCATACTTGTATTTCAGGCATGTTATTTTTTAAATTATGACTCCATGTGAAATCAAAATTTAAATTTCACCATCTTTTATAGGATTTGATTATAATAATCAAATAACACAATAAACAAACACAAGGCAAAACAATTTACGTGGTTCGACATATTAATTAATATGCCTACATCCACGGGTGGTGATACTAATAAGCCACTATATAATGAAAAAGTGTACAAATAACAATAAGCTCTCAGATGAGCACAAAAAAAAAAAAGGAAACACCAATCTCAACACTCAAAATCAATCAATCCCCAGCAGTTTGGCCTCACAAGAGCTCTCTGTGTGTTGTGCTTTCCCTCATTCATTCTCTTTACAAATACAAAGGCTCGCAAAAAAACAGAACGAATTACTGAAAACATACATAACAGATTAAAAAAGCACGCGCCGCGCCCGTCCCCCAATTCCTGCTCTGCGACGCTGAAAAATATCGCTTTCCCCAAAAAAAAAAAACAAATGAATCAGTTACACAAATATATCTAATTTTAAATTAACGAAGAAGAGTAGAGAGAGAGCAAACGAGAAGGAAAGCGTAAACAAATTATAATTACTAACCAGAGTTATTAGCACCATTACATATATATCCCTGCTGAATCCCCTCCTCTGTTCACCATTCGTTTCTAAAATGGATTAAAAAATAACTACTAATTAATTTTAATTAAAATAGAGTGAGACACGCAATGCATGCAGGAGATCTAGAAAGCAATTACCCGTGGCGGTGGCACTTCACTCAATCTCGATGTTGGGAATGTGGCGTATCTTAGGCCAGTCCTCTCCTGTCTCCTCTCTGTAACGTTCTTCTAAAATATAACACCGCCTAATATACAATTCCTGGAGCGTTGTCTTCTGAAGAAGGTGATCGGGCAGTGCTTTTAATTCAGGGCAACTCGAAATAGTCAAGGAAGAAAGACGTGGCATGATTATGATTTCTTCCTTTATTGCAGTCCCGAGATCCCACTCTTCCAGTTCTTCCATATAACGAAATCTGAGCAGTTTCAATTTGGGAAAGGCAATAACTGAGGAGCCATCCGTATCACCTTCTACTCCCAGAAATTCATTACCCACTCTTTTCACACTTTCCATTCCTAAAATATGAAGAGATTCAAGGGATGGTAATTTTCCCAAAGGAGGCAAATGCTCGCAATTTCTCCACCCGAAGAGAAATAAAACCGTTAAATTGGTTAACGACATGAACCAATTTATGGGGACAACATTCCCCCTCCCTCTGTATTCGTCTATCCGTAATTTCTTTAAATTAGGAGGTGGTCCCAAGGCTTCAAGAAGCCGTTCATCTTCATCCTCCTCATTCTCCCTCCTCCCAGCTTGTTCTTCATCTCCATCTCTTGAATCACCAAAATGAAGTCCCAATTTTAAGAGATTTTTCTTTTTCTCAAGCTCAGCCCTTCTAGCCTCCCCCGCATCTGACACATCACCCAGCCCACGTATCCTGCAGTCTCGAAGGAGGTTAAGCTTTTTAAGAGACCCAAGGCTACATGCTCTGTCATACCCTCCACCCACAACAAAATCTCTCACCCTCCGAAGCCTGATTAATTCCCCAATCCCTGCCGGCAAGTATCTTAAAGAATCAGTCCCCTCATTGTGTAAATACATCAGCTTTCTTAACCTTCCAATCCCTCGAGGTAATTCTCTAAGTTTTACACAACAACTAACATCTAAACGTTCTAAATTATATAACTCACACAACGTCTCGGGTAATTTTTCTATCTTCTTTATACCTTTCAAATTAAGGTATTTCAAATGTAACAATTTTTCTATATTTGTTGGAATTTCCTTGATGTAATTCACACATGACCACCTATCACCATTTAATTTTAATGCCCTTAAACAAGTTAATTTATCAAATAATTGAGGTAGGACTTCGCTAGACCATGAATATTCATCACTTTCAACTAAGAGGCTACGCAATCCTCGCAATCCTTTAACGTTACCCCAAATGGAGATCGGAACCGAAGCCCCTCTATATAAAGCTAACATTAAATGAAGGATTTTTTTCTCCCCAAAAGAGCTCATAGCTGACTCTTCACCACCATGAATTTCTATTGTTGAACACTCATTACTACATAAGTATTGGGCAAAGTCATGCACTATATCGTGCATTTTGCAAGTAGAGATTTCACCATCATCATCTTTTTTAAAATCCTGAAAGAATGAACGGCTAGCTAAGATGTTGAAATACTCTTCACCAATATCCTCCTTCTCTTTGGCCCCTTTCTCACTAAGATAACCTTGTGCCATCCATAGGTTAATTAACTCTTTTTTTTGTATGCCGTAGTCTTTTGGAAAGACGGCACAATAAGTGAAACATTGTTTGACCTTAGAGGGCAATTCATTGTAACTCAACAATAGAGGGGTCAAAAGGCCTCTCTCAACCCCTTCTAGTTCCCATATCTCACTCTCTAAGATATTTTGCCATTCTTTTTCAGTGTTTCTAGATTGCAGGAGACTAGCAATCGTCTTTGCAGCTAAAGGTAAGCCCTTGCACTTTCTTACAATTTGTCGGCCAATATTTTCTAATTTTTCACATTCCTCCTTGGACCTGTCGAATAATGCTAACTGCTCAAACACTGACCAGCATTCTATTTCAGACAATACATTGACAGAGGTAATATTGGTTGATCTCATACAACGGGCAACTCTATCCTTACGCGTGGTAATCAAAATTTTACTTCCATGGAGACCATTCTTTAAACATTTGTAGAATGGTTCCCACTTATAGTAATCTTCATTCCACACGTCGTCTAAGACAAGAAGAAATTTCTTCCCTTCAACCCATTCTTGAATGTGTTGCATGAGAGATTGAAACTCTACAAGGTCTTTGGCGGAACCTGGCTTCAGAGCCTCAATGACTGCTCTAGCGATTCTGAACTCATCAAAAGGATCTGACACACAGACCCATATTCTTTCATCAAAATGTTTTTTAACATCACCGTTGTTGTAGGCAAATTGAGCAAGAGTTGTTTTGCCTATGCCCCCCATCCCAACAAGTGAGATGATACAAGGGCCTTTCTGTTCTTTACTACTCTCACATAACAACCTATTAACGAGTTCGTTCTTCTCTTTTTGTCTACCAAATATCTCGGACTCATCAATTGAGGAGATACTTGGCACTCGTTGATCCGCTCTCTCATTACTCTTGGTAACATTCACAGAAAAACCAAACTGGTCTTTCTGTTTGGCAATATTATCAAGAGTTTTATTGATTTCTTTGATCTTGAGAGCAATGTCACGACGTAAGACAATTGGTTTGCAGCCAAACCAAGAGGCAGCAGGAAAGAAGGAACATACCTTCTTCTTAGGAACGAGAGCATCATTCTCATGATCATCCACTCCATCGATCTGCAGTTTGAGCCTTGCAGTGTTCCACTCACCCAACACATCTTCCATGTCGTAACATGCGCATCTGAGTCGATCGAGCCAGAGTCTGACAGTTTCCTCCTTTACTTGCCTTTTCTCTGCATCATGGAGCACAGCTCGAATGGCTTGGAGATTGCTGGTCAGCTTCTTCGCTTCCTTTCCGACACCCGTTGCAAGCCTCACTTGTTCCTTCGCCTCTTCAACAGCCATTGAGGTCAGCAGCTCCAAGAGAGGGGAAATGATCGCATCAACCATGGTGAAAACAGAAAAAAGAGAGAGAGAAGAAATTGATGGTGAATTGTTGCAAAAGTAAGTAGCTAATGCTGAAAGAAATGAAGGAGCTGATAATGTGGTGAAAATGTTGCCGTATTCTTTCAATTCTTATAGTACTGCAAGCAAAATTCTAATTTAGAAATATTTCATTTCAGCCCCTTGTGAAAGAAGCTACTGTTATTATTATTACTTTTTTTTCTTAATACCAGCAAAGAGTGAAAATGACGTACAGTTGTGGACAGGAAATAATATATTGTTAGGTCCTACATCGGCGATTCACGCGGTATATGAAACTGACAAAGTTTTCTATGATCTCTTTTTAAATAATTGAACAAGTTGTTAGATAAATATATATGATCGTGTCGTCATATTGAGATTTGGAAGCATTTCCTTTACAATCACCCATGGACTTGATAATTTTTAGATTGTTTGATCTGAATTATATGTGTATTATTAGCTTAGAAATACCTTGACCATCTCTTTCTTATTTTCTTCTTCTTCTTTTTTTGTTTTTAAAAAAAATTTGACTTGTTTTGCATAATTAGTTGAAAGGAAAGAATGAACATACTAATAAACTAAGAAAACGCTGCCACATAATATTTTAAGATTCATATCAAACCATTTTATTTAGATTTTGTCATTTTAGCAGATGTCTGATAGTGGGAGTTTAGAGTTTAATCTCTAACTTTACTTGTGAAGTGTGAAAAATCAAATAATCTTTTCAACTCGTTTTTCAACAAAAATAGATAACAATTCATCATCAGTTATTTCTCATTATGTATAAAATGATCAATTTAGAGCTGGATATTCACATATTTTTCTATTTCTAATCATTTCAAAATATAATTTGAACTTTTAAAAAAAAATTAAATTGTAATAAAGTGACATAAATATTAAAAAATGAAAATAAAAAGTCAAAAATGTAATGCGGAAAAAAGACAAAACCTTTTTGTTTGTTCTATTCATGGCATCATCTAAATATGAGAAATGACAGGTTGATTGTGATTGTGAACGTGAACAACCATATTAATTGCAACACAGGAATACCATCAAAGTTTTAATAATTCATGACTCATGCATCCTCTGTTTTTCTAATTATTCCGCATAGAAGGCTAAAGTTTAATGTGTGATTCTCAAATTCATTGTCAAGTGATTTGAATGTTTTAACGAACAGCGCTTAATTTTCTTTTTGAAGGAGCACAATAACAACTTGAAGATTCCTGGAAATTGCCTACAGCACAAATATTTTTCATTTGAACAAAAACCATCAATAATTTTCAAACTTAGAAGATATTTATTTTTTTTCCCATAACCCACCAAAAACCTTTTCATTTAGTGTAACTTTGTAATTTTCTTAGATGATACTTAAAACTGCTAATATCTTCTAATTATTGTTTTAAAAATCTAAATAATTGCATGCCCAATTAACGGATCAGTAGTCTCAGTTCGACATATTTATTTATTTTTAAAAAAAAGAAATACACGGTTATTTGATGACTCTGGAATAGAACATCAGGAAATGAAGAGAAAAAGTAACATACTTTATGACGATCATTGCGGATGACATAACAGATGTAAGCATTTATTGCCAATTAATTGACATTCTTATCAAGTAATTGTTTTAATTAGACTCGAATTCAAAAGCTCTGCTCTGCTCTGCCCTTCGGTAATTCCCCTGTTCAAAAAATAATATTGTTTTAAAAATCTCAATAACAACATGCCCAACAAATCAGTTTGACATGACATATTTAAAAAAAAAACGATCGAGCAACACCGTAACTTTGGTTATAACGACTTTGTTGTAATTGAAACATTATTGGGAAATTAATGAAGAGTAGAGAGCAATTAGAAAGCTTAATTAAGCTAAACAATTTGATTATTAACTCTCTAGTCTCTTCTGCACCATTCCAGTTATCCTCTGATCGATCATACAATCCAATGCATAATCTATTCTTTAGCATGCGGCTTTAGACACAGCTGTTATAAACTTGGTCAGCTTAACAAATATAACGTAACATATGATATTATTAAAATATTCAATTATTCTCTTGGAAAGAAGTAAATTCACTCAAATTTAAAAAAGGTTGGTAAAGATAAAAATATTTATATTTTATTACCTAATAATATCAGAATCTTAAGATGCAATTGGCATTGTTTTTGTTTTGGTGTTCTTTGGTTTTTTTAACGATGAAGCAATCTAAAATTTGTTTGGATAACTTGTTTTTAAATTGTATTTAATTCTAATAGAGAATGATTTGTTCTAATTTTCCAACAGACGAAAAGTGGAGAATAGAAAAATGATGTTTTTTTAATTTTTATTCTCTAAATGAATCCCACAATCCTACTTGCACAATAAGAAAATAAAAACCTATTTACTTTACAATACAATTTTTCTTATTTGTTTAGTCGTTTGAATTTTTTTCTATGATGGTAATGTATTATTTTAGTATTTTTTAAAGAACTTTGATATTCTCTAAAAATATATATTTTACCTCATGTTTATAAAATAAAAGATTCACAATAACAAAAAAATACAAAATGGTTAAAAAAATATAGTTTGTTAAAATTTTTCCATTATGATACTTTTTTCACCCTCATTCAATGTCTTCACTTTTTCAAACAAAAAATCAAAAATCAACAATATTTTATTTTTTCATATTTAAACACTATTAGAAACAATCAACTAAACATATTGTTATTTTCACTTAAAAATTAATTACTTCTAATTTATAAAATAAAAATAAAAATATCATGTGAAAAACAATACCGAGCACACTCTTAATATTTAAGCTTTAACCTAAATTATAATATTACGTGTCACTCATTTGTTAAATAATAATTTTAAATTATTTATTATTTTATTTTATTATTTAATTTTTTACTTTTCTATTCTATCAAAATTCTAACATAAATAATCAATTAAAGAAATATCTTTTAGAGGGAGCCAGTAAGTTACCGCTATTGTAATTTATAACTTTAACATTATGTAAACAGTATTAATAGGTGGTGGGGTAATTTTAAAGGAACTATAAGTTACTTAAAACTCATATTTTAAAATGATCGTGCGAGACAGCACATGCCAACTCCGGCCTTATCCGAGTTTTTTTTTTTTAAGTCCGTCATACACAAATGTTATTGACATTACATCAGATATTATAATTAATATTTATAATCATACTATATAACTAAGGCTACCGCTATATATTAATATACTGAAATACTTACTCAGATATTTTAAATCATCTCTTCACTCACATTTTATAAAAAATATATTATCTCTATGTAATTATGCTAATAAGTAAGAAAGTACTAAAATTAACCTTTATAAAATTCTTATGAAAATTTGAATTCTTAGACTCAATTAAGACTTTTTTCATTGTACCAAAGTTCAATGGGCCTTATCCGAGTTCAAGCTTTATCATTGCCATGTCTTTTCACTATTCATATATGTAGTGGCAGACATCGGTGGCCAATTACGGGATGAACACGACCACTCCACCAATTAAATCTTGACGCGTGTGCTTTTATTTCCAGTTACTCTACTGTCTTTTTCTACTTACTTTTTCGCAGAAGTAATTAATTCCGAAAGAAATGAAGGAGCTAATAATGTCGTGCAAATGCTGTCACATTCTTCCAATCCTTGTGCTGCAAGCAAAATTCCAATTTAAATATTTCATCTCAAAAAAGAAGTTATTGTTATTATCTTTCTTTTTTTCTTTTTAATTTTTTGACCAGTGTGGACTGGAAAATATTGTCAAGTCCTACATCCGCGATTCACGCAGCATATGAACTTGACAAAGTTGTTATATACGATCTCTTTTCAATAATTGAACTACTGAACAAGTGGTTGTATAATATACGGGCCTTATTATGTTACAGTTTTATGTGTGTAATAGCCCATGACCTGATAAATAATTTATTAAGAGAACACCATGCGTAAAAATTTAATGATTGTATAAATAATTCGGTAACAGAATTCTTTTCACCCGTTATTAATCGCTTGCAGATGACTTACTGAAATTACAAATACGTAAACAGTATTTGACTGTGAAGTTGTGAAAAATCAAATAATCTTTACTATTAGTGTTAGAGTGTAATTTATACACTAGTTTTATATTGTTTACTTCCCTTAATATCGATGTTTTGCACTTAATAATAGTGATTTACTTTTGTAGGTGCAATTCTATTGATTGGTGATAAAATTAAGCTACAAGATGATGTTTAAGGATGATTGTTCTCTTGGAGAAATTATGAGCGTTAGAAGAACTTTGTTGATAAGGCGTGGGCGCGTGCTGTCAACTACGGACCTGCAGTTTTTAGTTTAACGTGTTTTGTATTTTTGGTTATTTTTGTAATTACGAATTTAATATTTCATATATTAGTATTTTATTTTAAATAGAACTCTAGAGGAGAAGAGAGAGAGGGTATTTAAGGGAGGAATCTATTGTGAAAAAGGAGGATTGTGATTGGACAAAAAGAAAGAAACTCTAGATCTAAACTTTTCTCTTCTCTCTATGAGGAACTAAACCTATTTTTCTGGCTGAAGGTTAATGAAGTTTTGATTCATCACTACTGTGAGATCTTTCTTATGCTTTAATTGTTTTATTGCTTTTTGGGTATTTGTTTATTCTCTGAATTATTTTCATGATTATGTTTGTTAGTTAGATAATTGGCCACTATTTAATTATCAACTTAATCTATTGTCAATTAAAGAATTCATCGTATGAAGATTTTAATGTTTGTAACAAATAACGTAGCAGTGAGTTGTGTTGTGAGAATAAACAATCTAATTTAAATGAACCATCGTATGTGTTTGTTGATTAGGATTTGGGTCTCTCTGGTTTTTCAAGCTGTCAATTGATTAAATCATATGATCGTATCTAGGGTTGTCTATTGATTAGGGAAATAACCAACGGTCGTACCTTGGTTATCGACTAGTTA
Organism: Citrus sinensis; assembly: GCF_022201045.2. Lineage (NCBI taxonomy): Eukaryota > Viridiplantae > Streptophyta > Magnoliopsida > Sapindales > Rutaceae > Citrus > Citrus sinensis. Next base: position 27,335,095 of record NC_068560.1, read on the forward strand.
AGGAGAGATTGGCTATTAGAGGGTCTCAATAGCTATAACCGGTCTATTCATAAGTAGTAATAATTTATAATTGAATCAATGATCAGTAGTCGAATCAAGCTAAGTTAATTCCTTCAACCAGAGCTTTCTCCAATTTGAATTACAACTTTAATTTGCATTCTAGTTATTTTAATTTGATTTATATTATTGTCAACAATTCCCCCATTTTATGTTTTACATTTTAAAAGGATTTAAATAATTACCGATCTCTGTGGACACGACCCTGCTCAATCACTATACATAATTTATTTAGAGTAGGTATTTATTTTTGCTGACTTCGACAACCATCAAATTTTGGCGCAGTTGCAGGGGATTGGTGTCATTTATTTAATCCTTTTTACGTTTGACTTGGTATATGGTTCGTTCTTCTCGTACAGGTAAGCTGTCGTTTGATCCTGAAATTGAGAAGACAGCTCGCTAACTGAGACAACAGACGAAGCGAGCTAAGCAACGATCATCATCGCCTTTGCTTTCTGAAACAAATACGGTACCTGATTTAGTTGAATCATCTAGCGATTCAGAAGAACAATTGATGGATAGACCTGCACCTGTAGAAAGAACTCTTAGAGAGTTAGTTGAACCAGACTTGAATCAACAACCACTCTGTATTCAATATATAGACTTGGAGATAAATTTTGAATTAAAGTCTGGTCTTATTCATTTATTACCCAAGTTTCATGGTTTTGCAGGTGAAGATCCTCATAAACATTTGAAGGAGTTTCATGTTGTGTGTTTAAGTATGAGACCACAAGGCGTGACTAAAGAGCATATTAAGCTGCGTGCTTTTTCGTTCTCTTTAGATGGACTATCTAAAGACTGGTTGTACTACTTGTCTCCTAGATCAATTACAACGTGGAATGGTTTGAAGAAGTAGTTCCTTGAGAAGTACTTTCCTGCTTCAAGAGCTGCCAACATCAGAAAATACATTTTTGGGATCAGACAACTTCCTGGGGAGACTTTGTATGAGTATTATGAGCGATTCAAACAATTGTGTGCCAGCTGTCCTCAGCATCAGATTTCTGATAAACTTCTTATTCAATATTTTTACGAAGGACTGTCATTGATGGATAGGAGTATGATAGATGCTGCTAGTGGAGGCGTGTTGGTGAACAAGACTCCTACTCAAGCAAGGGAGTTGATCTCAAATATGGCTGCCAATGCACAACAATTTGGCAGCAGGCAAGATCCCAATTCAAGGAAGGTGAATGAGGTAAATATTTCTTTTGTTGAACAACGTTTAGATAAACTTACTTCTCTTGTGGAAAAGTTTGTTGTAGGTAATGTGCAACAGGTGAAGACTTGTGGCATTTGTTACAATATGGGTCATTCAACTAATATGTGTCCAACACTTCAAGAAGAACCCGTTGAACAAGCCAATGCAGTTAGAGGATTTCCAAGCATGCCTCAGAGGAGGTATGATCCTTATGCACAATTATACAATCTCGGATGGAAGAATCATCACAACTTCAGCTATGGAGTTAGGCCGTCAGGATTCCCACAACAATACCCACCAAGACAACCAGCCCCTCCACAGTCAAACCCCAAGTCAGGTATATCTCTTGAAGAAATTGTTAAATCACTTGCGACTAACACTCAACAATTTCAGCAAGCAACTACAACAAGCATTCAGAATTTGGAGAACCAAATGAGTCAATTGGCGACTACAGTGAGCCGTCTGGAGTCTCAAGTATCAGGGAGATTGCCTTCACAATCAGAGGTGAATCCAAAGCAAAACGTTAGTGCTATCATCCTTAGAAGTGGGAAGGAGTTGCAAGAGCCTAGCAAGAAAGTGACAAAGCATGTAAAAGATAAGCTTGAGAAGAATGAATTGATGCCTAAATCTCAATATGCGTAACCCACTAGAGCGAAACCCCTACCTATTATGATACCTCCTCCTTTTCCAAGCCAATTTTTAAAATCCAAGAAGGAGGAACAAGAGAATGATATCCTCGAGACATTTCGCAAGGTTGAGGTAAATATTCCTTTATTAGATGTTATAAAACAAATACCTCGATATGCTAAAGTCCTTAAGGAACTGTGCACCTCCAAGAGAAAATTAAGAGGAGATGAAAAAGTTCACATGGGGGAGAATGTTTCAGCAGTTCTCCAAAAGAAACTACCTCATAAGTTCAAGGATCCAGGTATGTTTACTATCCTTTGTAAAATTGGTAGTGTTAGAGTTGAAAAGGCTATGTTAGATTTAGGAGCTTCTATTAATGTCATGCCTCGTTCCATTTATTCATCTTTGAATGTTGGTCCATTAAAATAAACTGGCGTGATAATTCAACTAGCTGATAGGTCTAATGCATATCCTGATGGGGCATTAGAAGATGTCTTAGTACAAGTTAATGAGTTGGTTTTTCCTTTTGATTTTTATGTACTTGATATGGAAGATGATAACTCCTCTAATTATGTCCCAATTTTTCTAGGAAGACCTTTTCTTAAGACTGCTAGGACTAAAATGGAGGTACATGAAGGGACTCTCACTATGGAGTTTGATGGAGAGGTTATAGAATTCAATATGAATGATGCCATGAAATATCCTAGTGAGGAACATTCGGTATTTTCTGTGGATGTTATTAACCCTATAGCGGATGAAGTTTTTTATAAGGAAAAGACGAAGACATTTCATGATAGAATGATTTTGAGAAAGGAGTTCTCTGTTGGTCAAAAAGTTCTTCTTTTTCATTCTAAGCTTAAGCTTTTTCCAGGTAAATTACGTTCTTGCTGGGTTGGACCTTTTATTGTTGCTAATGTTTTTCCTCATGGTGCAGTTGAGATTCGGAGTCCGACCTCTGACAAAGTTTTTAAGGTTAATGGTCATCGCTTAAAATTTTTTTATGAAGGTTTTTCGATGAATAATGTGGAGGATGTGGCTCTCAAGAGTTCCAATTATGGAGATTAATGCATGAATGTGTCTAGCCAAAGACATAAAACAAAGGCGTTTTTTGGGAGGCAACCCAAATGATTTATTTATTTTGTTTTTTTTTGTTATATCTTCTTTTAATTTTGATTCAGATTTTAAAAAAAAAATAATGTTTTTGCTTATTTTGGCCAGAAGAAAATTTTTGACAAGGCGTGCCCACGTCTTACCTAATAAGTACTTTTGTGATTTTTAACGTAAAATGATTTTAAGGCGTGCCCACGTGCTTATTAAAAAAGTACTTCTGAAATTTTTAGTGTCTCAAAGTGATTCATCACGAAAAAAAAAATTATTTATTTATTTGAAAATAAAAAAACAAAAAAAAAGGTTTTTTTTTCTTTCTTTTATATATATATTATTTATTTATATAAAAAAAACAAAAAAAAAATTATTGTTCACAAAATCCCTAATTCACAGAATTTGTTTTCTTCTCCAGCCGCTCCAGCCTTCACCGAGCAGCCACACAACACCAGCAATCCACCATCGCGCACCAGCCCACGCAGCAGCAGCAGCAGCCGTGCGCGCAACCAGCTCCATCCTGCGCGCGCGCAGGTCCAGCCTTCACCGAGCAACCACGCAGCACCAACATCCCGCGTCTCGCAGCACCACCATCCCATGACCATCAAGCAAGCATCTCCCGTCAGTGCGCATCTCAGCGTCCCTCGGACAACCAGCCCAAGCATCTCACCATCCGCGCGCAACCTGAGCAGCATCATCCCCAGCCCGCGCGCAACACAACCAGCACCAACTTGCACGCAACTGAACCAGCAGTCGTGTACCCGCAAGCTCCAGGCGAGCAGCAATCATCTGCAACCAGCCTACGCCCTGCATTCCAGCTGCGTGAATCGAAACCCGTGAGTGAAATTACTGTAACAATGCCGAAGAGGAAAGCATCAACTTCCAAGTCATCAACGTCTAAAAAGAAACTCGTCGCAAAGAAATCCAAGATTGCCGCTCCCACTACGGTTCCATGGAACACAGTTTCAGATTCACGCCAAGCCGTGAGACAAAAATTGAAACATGGAAAAGGCATGAGTGTTTTGCCACTTGCGGAATCCAATCTCGGAGGGTGCCTCGCATTCACGACTCAACAAGAGAAATAAAGGTACAAAGATATTTCCAAGCGAAAAATACTTTCAGCTAAGTATATTCATTACCCGACTCTTGAAAAATTGAATGTTAAGGATAATTTTGATTCTTTGATAGATAAAATTGGTTTGCGTAAGTTTGTTGATGTTGATTGTTTGGGTTATGTTGAGTTGATTAGGGAGTTCTATGCTACTTTTCAATTTAATATATCGAATGATTTTACTTTGCATACTCCGGATGTTATAAAGTTTAGGTTAATGGGACGAATTTTTTCACAATCTATCACGGATTTTAACCTAGCTTTAGGATTCATTGATGATGATTATTCTTCTAGTGATGCATATTTAGGAACAACTTGTGACTTTAGCGAAAATTTTGAGCCTTATGGTCTTTGACGTAATTTATCTGTTGATCACAATGCCTATGACCCGAGTAAATCCAAGAGTTCTTTCTTACGTGATCCTGTTTTGAAATGTGTGCATCGATTCTTAGCATATAATTTTTTAGGAAAGAAAGATCACTCAAGAGTTTTCTCTAAAACTGAATTTTATTTTATCTGGTGCATATTAAATGATGTGAGGCCTAATTTAGGTTTTTGGTTAGCATATCAATTTTAAAGTGTGCTTAAAGGGTATAGGACTTTATTTCTTGGTCCATACATTACTCTGTTAGCTATAAACCTATGTGTGCTTGATCTTGACAATAATGATTTGCATCCTGCTTACAAAAATGAATTTTTTGATATGTCTGTGTTTGAAAGAACAGGTGTGGTCGAATTCAAGGAGAGGAGATTTCAGTTTACTGAACCAGGACCCACTCAACCTCCAAAGAAGCTCTATGCTAGGAGTGGTGCTACTTCTGATGACGAGTTTGACGACGACACTGTTGCCCCGCCAACTATTCCTTCTACATCCGCACCACCTTTGAGCATTCAGTTAGAGAAAATGGAGCACAAGCTGAACAAGATGGAGCAGAATTTGGCCGCATACTTCGAGAGTGTGGGATTTATCCCGCCATTTCCGCCAAGCCCATAGACGTTATGAGGATCAAAGCTCACAATTCAAGGAAGTTTTTGCCTTTAATCTTTTATCCTTACACTTTAATTTTTATGTGAGCTTTGATTATCTTACATTGGGGACAATGTAAGTTCTTGGTGTGGGGGAGGGATTTTTGCATTATTGACGTCTGGAAGTATTATTTTCACTCTACTCATCTATTTTCACTCTACTCATCCTTAAATGCTTTTGGAGTTAGTATGCTTCATATATTATTATTTTTCTTTTCTTTTCTTTCTCACTACTTTTTTCCCATCTATCTCAAATTATTCATATCTATTTTTATTTTACCATATTCTTTCATCACTCACATTTTATCTTTCATTTTTTTTTATTTCTACATACATCTTTCTCGCTTATTATCATTTTTACCTTTCCTTTTATATATCACTCTTACCTTCTTCTCATTCCAAACCACCATTGATGGTTGATTCATTTGAAGAGTGTGCATGATTTGATGGCAATTTTACCAACTTTGTGAGGATTTGAGCATATGAGCAACCACTTTGCTCTAATATTTTTGTTATGTGAATATCAATCTTAGTTTGTTTATTCTAGAACTTTCTTTGTTATGCATGTTGAAGCCGCATTACGGGATTTTATGCATTAAAATGATAAGGGCAAACCATTTTCCATTTTTCTATTCTCGCATTTTTTTTTTCTCTACCTGAAGACCTTTATTTGCTATCTTTGTTTGAGCCTTAACCATTACCCATCTAATTCTCTCTGTCTATTTAACTATTTTTCTTCTTTTTGAGCCTCAATTTAAGGAGATTTTTGGACTCATTGTGTGAATATATTTTGTTGCTTTTTCTACATTGTATTAAAGTTTCTCAATTAGATCAACAAGCATTATGCTTGAATTAAATTGTGCAAGGTTCGTTTCTTTTGTTTGATACAAAAAAAAAACAAAACAAAAAAAAGGAAAAAGAAAAAAAAGAAAAGAAAAATCAGAAAAAAATGTTTACATTCTTGGTGACTTGAGTAGAAATTGTGCAAGGTTCGTTTCTTTTGTTTCGATATCATAAGGTTCATTCAATGAGTTCATTCTTCTCATTTTGATCTTTTTTTTTTTCTTTCATAGACTTTTCTTTTTCATTTAACCCCGTTACAACCTTTTTAAGACCCTTAGATTTTTGCATTTAATTCATGTTTTGTGGATTAAAATGTGATATATAAGCAAGCTTATGGTAATAGCATTTTTTGATTTGATTTGAGTGCATAAATGACACCCTAAACACTTTGAGTGCATGGAGTGAAGTCAATAAGAGGGCTATTAAATCTTGTTGCACTTGAATTTTGAATGGATCTTCTTGGTGGTTGAATGTTTTTATTCTAGCTTATGAGATTCTATGCTTTAAAATACTTATCTCTCGAATGTTGATCGACTTAAATTCTTGAGGTATGCTTGCTTAAAATTATTTTTGGATGAGTTGAGATGAGAATTGAGTGGAGATTTGGGATTAGTCTTGAGTTATATGCTTGAGGACAAGCATCATCTTGGTGTGGGGGAATTTGTTAGAATGCAATTTATGCACTAGTTTTGCATTGTTTACTTCCCTTAATATCGATGTTTTGCACTTAATAATAGTGGTTTACTTGTGTTTTACTTTTGTAGGTGCAATTCTATTGATTGGTGATAAAATTGAGCTACAAGATGATGTTTAAGGATGATTGTTCTCTTGGAGAAATTATGAGCGTCAGAAGAACTTTGTTGATAAGGCGTGGGCGCGTGCTGTCAACTACGGACCTGTAGTTTTTAGTTCAACGTGTTTTGTATTTTTGGTTATTTTGTAATTACGAATTTAATATTTCAGATATTACTATTTTATTTTAAATAGAACTCTAGAGGAGAAGAGAGAGAGGGTATTTAAGGGAGGAATCTATTGTGGAAAAGGAGGATTGGGATTGGACAAAAAGAAAGAAACCTAGATCTAAACTTTTCTCTTCTCTCTATAAAGAACTAAACTTATTTTTCTAGTTGAAGGTTAATGAAGCTTTGATTCATCACTACTGTGAGATCTTTCTTATGCTTTAATTGTTTTATTGCTTTTTGGGTATTTGTTTGTTCTCTGAATTATTTTCATGATTATGTTTGTTAGTTAGATAATCGGCCACTATTTAATTATCAACTTAATCTATTGTCAATTAAAGAATTCATCGTATGAAGATTTTAATATTTGTGACAACTTAATCTAATTTAAATGAACCATCGTATGTGTTTGTTGATTAGGATTTGGGTCTCTCTGGTTTTTCAGGCTGTCAATTGATTAAATCCTATGATCGTATCTAGGATTGTCTATTGATTAGGGAAATAACCAACGGTCGTACCTTGGTTATCGACTAGTTAAGGAGAGATTGGCTATTAGAGGGTCTCAGTAGCTATAACCAGTCTATTCATAAGTAGTAATAATTTATATTTGAATCAATGATCAGTAGTCGAATCAAGCTGAGTTAATTCCTTCAACCAGAGCTTTCTCCAATTTGAATTACAACTTTAATTTGCATTCTAGTTATTTTAATTTGATTTATATTATTGTCAACAATTCCCCCATTTTACGATTTTCTTTTTAAAAGAATTTAAATAATTACCGATCTATGTGGACACTACACTGTTCAATCACTATACATAATTTATTTAGAGTATGTATTTATTTTTACTGACTTCGACAACCATCAATTAGTTTTGCAATAATAATAAACAACAAATCATCGTTACTTATTTCTTATTTATTATGTATAAATTGATCTATTCATAGCTGGATATTTACATATTCTTCTATTTTTAATCATTTTGAAATTTAATAGAATTTTTTTAAAAAAATCAATTTGTAATAACGTGTCATAGATATTAAAAAATGAAAATGGAAAGTCAAAATTGTAATGCTCGAAAAAGACAAAACCTTTTTTTCTTTTTTATTTTTCACGGCATACAAATATGTCACAGGTAATGGAATTTATACCCCACAAAGAGAATTTTCTTCCACAAATGATATGAGAATGTCGGGTGAAACATGTGAACATTTTATTGCGAAACTGCCTTACGATTGCAGCATGTGAACACTTTAATTTCTTTTTAACAAAGCATAATGACAAAACCCACCCACCAAAAACTTTTTTTCATTTAGTGAAACTTTAATTTGTAGTTTTTTTAGAACCGCCAATATCTTCTAATTATTGTTATAAAAATCCCAGTTGCGGGCCCAATTAACAAATCAGTAACCTCAGTTAGACATATTAAAAAAAAAAATAACACAGTTGTTTGATGACTTTGTAATTGATATACATCAGGAAATGAAGAGAAAAAGGAACACCCTTATGACCATCATTGCAGAAAATATAACATACGAGGGGTTTGGAAGCTGTAGGCACAAAGCTGATAAAATTTGACACGACTCAATTATCCGATAAGAACACAACACGAATAAATAAGTATGGGTCATCGAATTTAATACGATTATTAAATAGGTTGGGTCCGGGTCGACACGATTTTTTTCTGTGTCAGGTTAGGATTAAAGTTTTTGACTCATTTAACCGATCAATGACCCAATTATATTTTCTATTTTAAAATAATTTGTAGGTTTTTATTATCAAAACTCAAATATTAAAGATGATTCTCTTTTTTATTTTTATTTTTTGAAAAGATGAATAAAAACACAATATTTTATTTATAAAATTTTATGTACATTTAGAGCTTCAATAATGTAAATGTGTAAAATATTAGTCCACAAGTATATTTTATAATATCGATATATGATATTATTTACATATATAGTTAAAATTTCAATAGTGTAAATGTATAATATTTTGGTAGATATGTACATTTTATAATATCGATAAATTTTGTATGTATTTATGTATGTATGACAATGTGTAAATATTTGATATAGATTTTGATTAATATATAGATCTTAAGTGGGTTATTGGGTAACCCGATTATTTTTTCGTGTCGGGTTTGGGTTGACCTAAATTTAACACGACACGAACACGACCCGATAACCTATTTTGCCAACTCTAGCTGTAGCCTTTAGTTGGCTTAGGGAGATATAGTTCGTAATTATGGTTTAAAAGTTACTAAGGAGATTTTAATTTATTCCATGTACAATAGTTTAATGAAAAATTTATCACAATTTTATTATTTTTGTTAAAATTATTACTTAAAAGTAATGTCCATCAAATTTTATCACTTCTTATTTTAATAATTATATCTATTTAATTTCACAACTTTGTAGCTTAAAAATACCAGCAATAAAATTAAAAACGAAGCCTAAATCTAGAAGGTGCAAATGCTGCCGAAATTCTCAAACTTTGGATGGTAGCTTAATTTGGTTGTGATTATTTGATTATCTTATGCTGATCTAATATAATGAGCTATTATATAAATATAAGACAGATTTGGCAGGAATCGAACAGGTGCTACTTAGAACATTGTAATGGGATTCAATTAATTATGGATGCAAGAGATTAAGGGTCTATTTTGTAGTCAGGTATGATTTTTAAGTTATAACTGTTGTATGATAAAAACAGTAACTACTAAAAAAAAAAAGAATAATGGGAATTGGGTAAACTTTCATTTGTAAGTATTATGAGTAATTAATAATTTGTATTTTCAAAAGTAGAAGTATACATTTTTTGACATGCCTTGAAAATCTGTATGTAACATTATATCTAAATAACTGATCAAGTATACATCAAGTAGTCCAAAAATGGGCTGGGACTGATGGTAATTGGAGACGTTTTGAGAATGAGTGATACTCTGGGCACCCCTCTAGAAACCTCTTAAAACTCATTTTCTTTATTTATTCCACTAAAATACTAAAATAATATAAATTATTACCTCCATTAATAACATAAATAGCCTTAAATAAAATAACTTATGGGACCGTAGTATTTCAGTTCTTTCTTATTGTTCAAACACAATAATTCAATTCAGTGTCCCACTGTTCAAATCCATTATTGAAAGATATTTTCTTGGGATTGTGGAATTTATTAAATTCTAGCAATTGAGTCCGATCTTCTCCCGTCATTGAATTCAATTGTCAAAGTGCGCAAATCTGATTATAAAGGAAGAAGACAGCATAAAGGAAGTAGGATGGATCATTAACGAGATCGGGATTTTTTTTTTCCCATTCTCACTAACATGCTTTGGTTAAAAAGCCTTTTAGTTTTTCAATTTATGATTTTTATTCCTAATTATTTTCAGCAGATAAACAGGTTATTCAAATTGTTTGTCCGGTAGGGTTGTAAGAGTAGCAATTTGAACCCTCCCATGAAAGTAATATGGGGATCAATTTCTTTCTCAATTATATAAAATAATTGAGTGAAGATAATTTTTTCTTTTTCAAAATGTGACTGAAGTAGACATCCCTCTTTCAAATATATGTAATTCGATAGATGTTCCTCTCTTAAATATTTGAAAGGGTAAAATTTGGGCAGCAATAGTCCCATGTAGTTCCAAAAAAAACCCTTGGTTATTCTTAGCATAATTCTGTTGATGACTGAACATAGGCCATAGACTTTGTTCCATATTTGATCTGGAAAAGGAATCATAAATTTTTCGTTTCTTTTTGAGTTAAAAAGGAAAAAATACATATGTTTAAATTTAAAAGAGAAAAAAAAGGAAAGAAAAAAAGAGGTTTTATTTATTTTTTACTTTTTTTAATTAGTAGAAGTGTTAGAAACATATAAGTTGTTAAACAACATATAACACATATGACGTGTGGGTGTCAATAGTTTTTCAAAAATATTGCTTTAAAAATCTCAGTAGTTCAACACGCCCAATTGATCAGTCTCAGTAGTTCGATGATTATGCATAATTGAACATTTGCAAACGATTCCTGAGTCCTTGTCCCCTCATCGGTTTCATCTCAGGACTAATGCTTGAAGTAATGAGATATCTAATCTGTAAATTCCAAGCTCCTGATAGTTACATAACACTAGTTCTACTGCTTAGTGAGATTCTAGTTCTCTTTCTGAGATTACCAATAATACAAGAGCAGGCAAAACAGACAGACGTCAGGTGAAGATCAAACCTTTTCAATACTTGCAATTGGTTTTTTACTTGCGGAAGAGGCCAAATTAAGCTGAAGAACCGATATTGAAAGAATAAAATGTAAAAAATTAAAGAAAACTTTTTACTTTGTCGCGTGGAAAATTAATTACTATCTTGTTCTGAATCAGGTACTATCTGTGAATGATATCACTCCGCATTTCTAACTGTCTAATACTAATTCTTTGATCCAACATTTGAGATGTTGAAGTGAACCCCAGAACTTCAAGCATTAGAAGCAACTATGTCTAATTAAACTGCGAATAAAATCAATCAAACAATACGGAACGGATCAGAAACACTAAAAACACACACAATTCCTGCTCTGCCCTGACCCCTCACTAGCATATGCATGCCCTGCAAACCAGCGGTTTGATGACTTTGTAATTGAACAGTAGAATATGAAGTATAGAGAACAATGGGAAAACGTAATTAACTAACCAATCTGATTCCTCTGATCGCTTTCATCCAAGGACTGTCATCTGTCTTCCCATCTTTCATTTTGCAAGACACTTCACTGAGCAAAAGAATATGTTTTTCTTGAAAAGTTTGCTGAAAATGGAAAGTTTCTTCCAGGGCAGAAATCAGAGAAAGCAACACATATGTGCCCATCACAGCAGAGGGTGTCCTAGACAAGTATTTTGCAGCAAACTTATCATACTTATCAAGCATCCAGTAATTTCTAATTTAAAAAGTGAATAAATTAGCTATCTAGCTAATCCATAAATGCAAGATATTAAAACTCTTGACAATGACATAAAACTTTTTGTACTTCTTAAGTAGATTCCAGTTCTTCTTGTTCTGAGATTACCAAAAGCATTATAGCAGACGAAACCAAGCCAGCCCAGTTTCCAGTATGGAGCCACCGTTTAGTGCTTCGCTTCCCAATCAGTAAAGGCAACAGCCCTATGCTATGCTAGCCTTTCTGTCTGAGTTGGGCCATTTACACCCTTTGAACACAATGCCTTTTTGGTCATCCATCAGACAAGGTTGAAAAAGGAACTAAAACTGAACAGTAGAACAGATTACCTGGAGGTGATGGTATATGCAGCCGTTTGAGGCCTCCTAAAAGACCTCTCGTGATCCCTTGAAAGTTATGAATTAAGACGTTAGGTCTGCTCTTGCTCCCTTTCTGTAAACTTTCATTTAAAATTGGTCAATTTCAGTAAGTGAGCCTTGAAAAGTCATCAAACAGCTTAAAAGCCAAATGAGTTTGGACTTGTGATTGGTATAATGGTTAAAAGAATATAGTAAGCAATCCCCACTCAAAGCCAAAGTAAGTAAAAGAATATGCTAATTAACCTCAATCGACATCAACTTAATTTTGATCGGCGACCAAAGCCTTAGTGGTCTCCTCAATACCACCCCTGGTAAATAGAATGGGATCTGCACCAGCTGCTACCACCTGAATGAGTACCAAATAAGCAACACAAACCTAGCATAATTGTTAATATTAATCCAAGGCATCTATATTTATACACATTTTAGTAACATGATGTTACCAATATTCACACCTTTAGCATTCAGAACTCGCTCTAGAACAATTACTGTGGCCGGTCGTCCTATTGCAGACGATAAATTTGATCTTTGAAGCGGCCTTCCTTTTACCAACCTAGCTCCGAATAAATTTTTCGACTTGCCTTGAAAATCTGTAATATTTTATCCAAATAATGATCAAGTATATATCAAGTATTCAAAAATGGGCCGGGTGTAAAAAAATTATGTGACGTTAAATTCAATGGGTCCGTACTAATTTGGTATCCACTAACACTTATCTTGTTCTTCTTACTCCACAGAATGATCAAGGCTAACATTCAATGACACAATCACATAAACTTGTGCTTGTGGCTGCAAAATTTTTATATGGTTAAACTAACATAAATTTTGTATTACATGCCCAAAAATATGTTTCAGTTTAACATATCAAAAAAGAGAAAAAAAAAATCACGGAGTGCTGTGCTGACATTGTAATTTAATATCAAGAAATGAAGAGAAAATGTAACACACTTATGACCATCAAAGCAGATGATGTAGTAGATGAGTATTTTGCAGCAAGCTTAACATACTTATCAAGTGATTACTGAATTGTATTTTAAAAAGTAATTTTTGAAGTCATTAGATATCTTATCTGTAAATTCAAACTACTGAGTCCTAATAATTACATAACACTTGTTCCACTTCTTAGTGAGATTCTAGTTCTTCTTCTCAGATTACCAATAATAAAAGAGCAGACAAAAGAGACATGTGAGGAGAAGGTTTCATTCACAACCTTGTCATTACTTGGTTTTTAACTTGCAGAAGAAGCCAAAGCCGAAGAACTGAAATTAAAAAAAAAATAAAAAGTAAAAATTTAAAGTAAAATGATTAATGAGCTAGAATTAGTGTTGGCCGAAATCCATCTTTATGTTTTCACACAGTGGGAATTGTCGGGTTGAAGATTAATTGCTTTCGTGTTCTTAATCAGATACTATCTGTGAATAATATAACCCAATACCTCACTTCATGCAAGCTTTGATATATTATTCCTTCCTGCTAAATATCCACTGCTAATTGTTTTATCAAAAAGTTGGTGTGCTGAAGTGAACCCAATAACTTCTAGCTAGAAGCAACAATGTCCAATTAAACCGCTAATCCAATCAATCAAACAATAAGGAAATGATCAACAACACAAAAAGCACCGCAAGGCACAAAGATTTACATGATATGTCCACAGGTGGTGATGCTGGTATCCACGATACGCGTGATGAAAACAAGTGCGTATATATAAAGAACACCACCTGTCTCCTCACAATAACCCTCGAGAATACAAGCACAAATAAAAATGAGGCAATTCCTGCTCTGCTCTGTCCTCATGTACGTAATTCCTCTGCTAAGAAATATTGCCTTAAAATATCGGTAGCATATGCATGCATGACCAGCAAATCAGTTAGACATATGAAATTATCAACCACACAGGAAATCAGCAAATCAGTGGTTTCATGAATTTGTAATTGAACATCAGAACATGAAGAGTACAGAGCAATGGGAAAAAATAATTAACTAACCAAAGAATTTTAAATCCAAATAATATAATTAACGTGTGAAAGCAAGGTTGAAGCCCACCTTAGAAGTTTCTGTCTATAAAGGCCAATAAATCTCCTGCTATCTGCTTGCTTAGATCTTCATGTATTTCCATACACCTTTTACTCTACTCAGTTGTTCAACCTTCCTTGGTTTTATGTATCTATTTTATGTGTATTGAGAAGGCTAGTTACCAGGTGTCAACTCTTCTCTTTAAAAGATAAAGTTTGGAAAAATGGAAAGAAAGACACCCACGGCCAACTACCAAATCCAAGGCAAAATTGGTCTTCCCGATTGAGTAAGTGAGCCCTGAAAATTCATCACCCAGCTTAAAAGCCAAATGAATGTAGTCTTGTGATTGGTGTAATTGGTTTTAAAGAAACTAGCATGAATCGCCACTCAAAGCCAGTAAATAGAGTCGAAGGAGATGCTAATGTACCACAGCTAACATAAACATAATTTGATCAGCCGAATGACTACCAAATGAAAAATCAACATAAACTTAACATAACCGTTAGGATTTAATCCAAGCCCTACATATCGGTAGACATGTTAGCAACATGATGTTACCAATCTTTAACACCTTTAGCATTCAAACCTTGCTCAAGGACAACTGCTGTGGTCCGGTGCTGCAGGCCAAAAATTTGATCTTTGAAGCAACCTCACTCACCTACCTAGCTGCAAAAAAATTTTTTGAAATGCCTTGAAAACCTGTAACATTATATCCGAATAATTATCACATAACTTGTGCTTGTAACGTAATGCGATTGCAGTGCAGTCGTTAAGTGTACACTTATCTGGCCATTTCGTCGGAACAAATTCTTTTGCTTCTCTCAAAATGTGCATAATAAATAGTAATATGAACAAATACCTATTCATGAGTGTTAAGATATTTTTGCATATCTTTTTTTTTTAGGACTAAAAGTGATAAATGGAGAATGGAATTGAGCAGGGAAAGTTTGGTAGAAGATGCACACACTAGTTGTGGAATTATACCGTTAGTCATTTTATTAAAAAAAATAAAATAAAAATAAAAACCTCGTTGAATGATTATTTGCTAGGATTAGAAAAATTTATGTGATAAGCAAAACGAGATGAAACCACAATCTCGTTTATAAATATTAATGTACCTCAATTTTTTAAACCAACTTTAATTTTGTGATCCTTGATGTGTTTTTCGATAATATCGAGCCATTTGGGTCTGTGTAATAAGTGGTTAGTATTATATTTATTATGTGGCTCGTAAGCCAACTGGGGTTGTTGTTTAGGTTTGAATGACAAAACGACAAGGAAAAGCGAGAAGGAGAGGAGAAGAAGAGAGAACATGAACAGCTTTTGACTGAAATTTGTGGGTTTGTTGGACGCAGATGGTGAAGATGACGATGAAGCTGCAGCCATTTGATTGAATTTTGCTTCACGTCTTTGTTGAAAGTTGAAAGATTTGTTTTGAGTCGACATTTTGTTTTAAGATTGCATGGCAGCACGTTGAGCGTTGTCAAATTGTTTTCTCATGTGTAGGTATTTTATTTTCACGCGCATTTGATGCGCGTGGGTAGATTTATTAAATGCACTTCATTTTTTTTAATTAAGATTAAAATGTACTTCTAAGTTGTCAAATTATGCTCTTGTTATCTTATATAACAAGGTACACTTGTCACCCATTTCCAACTCTCTCACAAATTTTCACGGCCATTAGATTTTTATTAAACAATTGTTATTTACTTTATATTTGTTATCTTATTATACAAGATAATAAAACCCGTCAAATTATAAATAAAATATTTTACACTACACAAAAATTTACACTACATAGGAATAAGGTTTTTGAAATAATAACAAAAAGTACAAGTAAATAAAATATACTTATTTAAGCTAAACACTACATAAAAAGTTTCTTTTATATTCTAGTCTCTCTCTCTCTCTCTCTCTCTCTATATATATATATATATATATATGTGTGTGTGTGTGTGTGTGTGTGTGTGCAATCTAGGTATTTCTTTAAGTTCTTTTTTTAAAAGATTGGAGAGTGCATTAAATTTAAATCGATTTTTTTTTTAGCTCATACCTCCGCTAAAATTCAAAATCTATTAGCTAACTAAATAAAAGTAACTAAGTCATTGAGAGTATAATTTAGACACTAATAGATAGTTGAAAATTAATATAGAAAATTAATATAGATTAGTTGATTGGTTGCTTTCTAATCCAACAAAATTAATATAGAAAGAAATAAATGACGACCGATAAATATTCCAACATTATGTATTGCGCCGAAGATTAATCTCCCTACTACAAAACTGAATTTCTTTGATAGAATGCTTTTTCACGTGGTCATGTATGTGTCAAAGTTTTGTGACAAATATATTATTTTGCTGATGTGGCAAACACAATCGTTTCAAAACCTTAGAGGCCTTTCTATAAGAGAATAGTTGCAAAATTCTGTCACAAATAGTAAGTTAAGTGATTTTTGACAGAATACTATCAAAAGGTTTAAGTAAAATCTCACTTTTTAATATTTTACAAAAATGTGTTTTAAATATTTTAATTTTGTTTGACATAATTTTATCAATGAACTTTCTTTTTAAATTTGTAATTCCACGTAGGCATTGAAAAATGACATAATTTTAAAAGATTTCAATGACTTAACTGATGTGAATATGTCTTTAAAAAGTCAATGATAAAATTCTATCAAACAAAATTTACTATTTTAATTATCTTAGATTGCCAAGTTTGCCACCTCATCATATTAAGAAGGCATGCTCAACCAATAAGAATTTGCCATCTAAAATGTTCGGTGGGTCTTTCGAAAATCTTGGCTCGAGTTTGAGATTGAGTGTTTCAGGTTGGACTCAGCCTAAGCTCAGTGAAAAAAACCCAATAAGTGCTAAAAAAAAAAAGAGAATATATATTTTATTTTAAATTGAAATACACATTTAATATTTGTTTAACCTATCCAGAACATATATTTAAAGTTTTAAATTTTAATTAACTTTCAATACGTAATCTAATAAGAAAGCTTATAAATTATAAATTTATAAAATATAATGAAAAAGGTTTAAAAAAATTAAAGTATAAACCTGAGGTTTTACAATTAAAATATCAAATAGTGGCAGAATGGGCGCCCAAAAAGTGCGCCAAATCAAAATAATTCAAAATTCTTCTCTTCAATCCCCTTTTTATTTTATGTGCCGCTGAAATAAAATTAACACAAAAACATTCTGAAATTGAAAGCTTGGAACGAATCTCACGCCTCTCGCCTTCTCTTTCTCGCATTTCGCCTTCCTCTTTGGCTCTTCGGCTCTCTCTCTCTCTCTCTCTCTCTCAAAGTGACGTAAAAAAATTATTTTTCTTGATCTAGTCCTCACAAATAAGCCGTTTACTTTACTTTGTTCTTTGTTTATTATAAATTTAATCACGCTTTCTACATTATAATTTACGGTCTCTGTTTACTTTTATTAAAAATTATGATATATGAATAATAATATTCGCTTGTTTGCAAAATTGTCTTCGATATCGACTGTATTTACAAGATTATTTTTTTTGGTTGCAATCTTTCTTATTGAGATTGTTTAATTAGTCGCGATTGCAATTTTTACAAGATTTAATGAATGTTACAATTTAAATAACAATTTAAAATTTGTACACCAGGTGTTTGTTATAATGCCATGTGTTATTTTCAATAGATTTTTTTTTAACATGTAGTATAGGCTTGACAATGTTTTATAACATTCATTAAATCTAATTCTCATGATGAAATTAGAATAGGTTAATTGGCCTAAACCTAAATACTATGTAATATTTACTTTTAAAAGACGTATGGCATTAGATTCAACTTGCTAAGATATTGGAGAAGTGTTGATGCAATTTTCTGTCATGCCTGCGGATTCAACTTGCTAAGATTTTGGTTATGCCTTCAGGTTCAAGCATTGTTGCTGATTATGTGAGCTGTTGAGATTTTAGTATTGAGCATGTCTTTAGATTCAATTTGAGCAAATGTAATTGTTCCTTTTAAAGCGATGTAATTGGCGTCGGGAGAGGATTGTAATCTCCAATGATTTATGGTTCTGGCAAAAAGAAATTTTCTTTACGTTAACTTGCGACAAAATGTATGTAATTTTTTATGATATCAGCAAATATTTAATAACAGAATAGTTGAAATATTTTTAAATTGCATTGTGGTTTTTAAAAATATTTAATGGATAAAAATGATTTTATAATCGTAAGGGAACTACAAAAATAAGGGTTGTTGGTAATTGAAAAGAACAAATTAATTATTTTAAGATTAATAATAATAATAATAATATTACCTAAATTTTTGACATAAATTAAGCTCAAAAAAATGACTCAGCATAAAATGTCATGTAAGCATAAAACTTATTTGCCATCTCAAATGCCATGTTTACAAATTGAGATGCCATGTCATTTGCCACGTCAGATTCCATGTAAATAAAGAATTGTAACACAATTCCTTGACAGAAATATTTTGTCATTAATCTATATTCTTACAAGGACTTTTTGGACGGAATAAAATTATGTCAATAACATGATCTGTGACAAATTTATTCTGTCAAAAAACCCAATTTTGTAGCGGTTCCAAATAACAATTTAGTTTCATTCCTTCTAGTTTTGTCAATAATTGATTCTGTTCATGGTTAAAATAAATTATTTACTTCTCTAAAAATGTGCATAATTTCCCCACTTATAAAGTGTCAAGATAATTTTGCCTTTTTTTTTTTTTTGAGGACTGAAAATCATTAATTATTTTCTTGATGCCCATTTCACTACTAGAAAAATGAGTTTTACTGACACTTTGCAAAAAGTGTCAGTACTTATGTACATATGCACCATTTTCTGCTTTTGACAAATAGGAATCAGGGATTAATGATACTAGGGTGTCAGTAAACTAAACATCAAAAATCACTAACACTAAAGTATCAATGATAAAAAAATTCATAAAAATTTTGTTTTAGCTCCAACTCGAACCTGGGAGCTCTAAGATTTAAAGCTTTAATGTTTGGAGCACAGACCATCAAATCTCGATGAGTCAAAGTCATAATAATATTTAAATTATTAAAAAATGAAAATATAAATAACAATAACATAAAACACACTTGTTCTCCCCATCTAGACTATATCGATTGTCTCTATCTTGCTTTCATCGTTCACTTTCGCTTTCGTTTTTCTCTTCTCGATCTCTTCTGTTTTGCACTATCCATTTACAAATTAAATTCAATTAATTTAGATAGATAATGAAAACCTAAAACTCTGATTCGTTTTTCCATTTTCCCCAAATTGAAACACAAACCAAAACCCTAATCGCTTGTTATCGAAGGGGTTTTTCTCCAACTTAACCATCCAGTGGCTATACTAGGCAAGCAAGTAAAAGCCATCGACAAGGGGTGAAGTGGCACCATCGGTTCGGTATTCAGGTAATCTCATTCTCCCTGACAAGTTAAGTCCAGAGAAAGAACTGTAGAGGAGGTTATCAGCTGGTAATGGCGGAATGTTTTATTTTTTTGTGCAATTTAATTATTGGGTTTGTTTTAATTTGGCTTATGAATAATATTTTTGAATTTTTATTTTTGGGTTGTTTCAGATATTCAGAAATTGAACAGTCGTGCAACCCTGGTGGGTTTTGTTTTCCAAATATTTTTTTTTATTTATTTATTCGTAACTTGAAATTTTTGTTCTTATTTTTCTATATCTTCACTCACATGCAGTCCAAAAATACAGGCATTTTAAGTGGTGCATTACTTAAACTCAAAACACTTGCTGCTGCGACTCAGTTTTTTCTGCCACATTTGAGGTCAGTTTCAAACTTTTGTGCATGTGATTTACTGTCATTGTTATTTAAAACTAAGAATGTGCATTTTTTTTAGTTTCTGAAATAAACTGTTAGCTCCGTTTCTTAACTTTGAGCAATAAGTTAGTTGATTTTGAATGTACTAAAATATGAAATTTGATTTTAGCTTTTGCCTTTGTGATTAGGAGATGATTGTTTGGGTGTTATATTAGCTGAATGACTGTGTATTTAGTGGTTACAAACTATTTACATCTCTGTTTCATGTAAAGAGAGGCAAATTTTGTTATATAATCCTACTTGTTTATTTATTCTGTTTTGGTTGGACGATTTGTAATAGAGACAATGACTATGATATGAATTAATTAAGTTCGTGGTTGTGAGTATTTTGAGATTGTATAAAGTTGATGATTTGTGTTTGATTCAATAAAGAAATGCTTGTTTTAAAGTAGTTCTGCATGTTGTATTTGAAGTTAAAAAATGATTTATAGAATCTTAAAAAATGGCTTGCAAAGTGGTATGAAGACATTATTTATTTGAACTCTTAACTTTTGTTAGTTACTTGACTTATGAATTAGTTCGACTACTTAAAAAGCCATTAGCACCCATCTTACCTATTAATCTCCTATTTAAGTTTCAAAACTTATTTTGTTTCAATTTCAGGATTTTGTCTAAATTATTATTATAATTAATGATTTATAGGGCTATTAATGATTTTCCAGAATTATAAGTTTATTATTACAACTATAATCATAATAACATTGAACTTTAAATTAATCATGCAATTTAATTAAACTTAAACTAACATTACATATGTGAACAGGTAAAATATTTGAAATGGACAGAAGTTGGATAACTTGTGATAGATTGTCTGTAGAGTATCGTTCTGGAGTTGCTGATTTCTTAGATTTTGCCATTTTGAATGCTGAAAATCGAATGTCAATTAGATGTCCTTGCACCTTTTGTTGTAATATGGAGTTTCATACTCCTCAACAAGTGAAGGATCATTTATTTGAAAAAGGTTTTCTCCCAAGATATATTGTTTGGACTTGGCATGGTGAGACTGACTCTAAATCTACATTTACAAACTGTGAAGACCATTCACATAGTCAAAGATTTAGATGTCATGATTACAGTAATATAATTGACATGGTCGAAGATGCTTACGAGCATTGTGATAGAGATCCTAGTTCTTTTAAGGATATGCTTGAAGATGCTGAAAAGCCTTTGTACCCGGGTGCAAAACATTCAAAGTTATCTAGTTTAATGAGACTTTACAATGTGAAAGGGAACTATGGGTGGTCCGATAAAGGGTTTTCTGCTTTGTTAGAAGTCCTTGCTGATATTTTGCCAAATAATAATACTCTACCTATGTCAATGTACGAGGTTAAGAAAACAATGAAAGTGCTAGGCTTAGAGTATGAAAAAATACATGCATGTCCAAATGACTGCATTTTGTATAGGAATGAATTTGCTGATCTTGCTGAATGCCCAAATTGTGGAGCATCTAGGTATCAAAAAAAAAAGATAGCTCAACAAAATTTAGGAAAGGGGTTCCTAAAAAGGTATTATGGTATTTTCCACCTATTCCTAGGTTGAAAAGATTGTTTCAATCACCACAAACAGCTCAAAATTTAACATGGCATGCTAATAAAAGAATTAGAGATGGCAAACTTCGCCACCCAGCAGACTCACCAGCCTGGCAACTAATTGACAATAAGTGGCCAAAATTTGCACAAGAACCTAGAAATCTCCGTTTAGCTCTCTCAACTGATGGGGTTAACCCACATAGTACACTTAGCACTACTTATAGTTGTTGGCCTGTTATATTAATAACATATAATCTTCCTCCATGGTTGTGTATGAAGAGAAAGTTTTTGATGTTGTCACTTTTGATATCTGGCCCTAAACAACCTGGAAATGATCTAGATGTATACCTAGCACCTTTGATTGAGGACTTAAAAACTCTATGGGATGTAGGTATTGATGTTTATGATTCTTATAGAAAAGAAACCTTTAATTTACGGGCTGTCTTGATGTGGACAATTAGTGACTTTCCAGCATACGGAAACCTCTCTGGTTGTACTGTTAAGGGCTATTATGCTTGCCCAATTTGTGGGATAGACACTTGTGCATGTTGGCTGCCACATAGTAGGAAAATGTCATATATGGGCCATCGCCGCTTTCTACCACTCGGTCACCTATTTCGGAAACTGAAAAAGATTTTTAATGGGAAGCAAGAGTGGAATGAGCCTCCTAAAACTTTGTCTGGTGAGGAAATCTTTAATATGGTGGAAGATATAGATATTAAGTTCGGGAAAAAGAAGGCCAAAAAGCGGAAACATGATGGCGGTGGTGGTGGTGGTGGTGGTGGTGATGAGAACATAACTGAAAAATTGTACAAAAAAAAGTCAATCTTTTTTGAATTAGATTATTGGAAGCATTTATTAGTTCGCCATCAATTAGATGTGATGCACATTGAAAAAAATGTGTGCGAAAACATATATGGCACATTACTTCATCAACCAGGCAAAACAAAAGATGGGATTAATGCTAGAAAAGATCTGGAGTCTTTGAAGATCAGGGGAAAACTAGTTCCTGATGAAACAAACAAAAAAAACAAAGTCCTACCTCCAGCTCCTTATACTTTGAGTAAAAAAGAAAAAAAACAGTTTTGTGAAACCTTGCTGAGTGTGAAAGTCCCTGATGGGTATTCTTCCAATGTCCAAAACCTTGTTTCAATAGATGATTGTCGGCTTTAAGGCCTTAAGTCCCATGACTGTCATACTTTGATGCAACAATTTCTACCATTAGCCATTCGAAATTGTTTGCCTATAAATGTGAGAACGGCCATAATCAGGATGTGCTTCTTTTTTAATACATTGTGCTGTAAAGTGGTAGATCCTAATACTCTTGACCAATTGCAAGAGGAACTTGTAATCACTTTATGCTTACTGCAGCAGTACTTCCCACCTAGCTTTTTTGACATAATGATCCATTTAACAGTCCACTTAGTTGAACAAGTTAGGTTATGTGGGCCTGTTTATCTTCGATGGATGTATCCTTTTGAGAGACAAATGAAAACTCTCAAGGATTATGTTCGTAATCGCTACCGCCCTGAGGGTTGTATTGTAGAAAGTTATATTGCAGAAGAAGCACTTGCATTTTGTGCTGAGTACCTCTCAAATTGTGATGTTATTGGGCTGCCTACTGGTTGTCCAACTGATTTATCTATCGAAAAGCCTTTGGGAGGTGCAAACATAAAGGTGGTTGATGATCCTTTGTTGGCACAAGCACACCGGTGTGTTCTAATGAACACCCCTGAAATCCAAATATATATCGAGTAAGTTGTTAATTTTTCAAAAAAATATTACTATTGTATTATTAGATTAATATACTAGTTTTTAAATCTTAATATGTTTCACTGTAGGGAGCATATGCATTATTTGGCATCAAGAAACCCCTATAAGGCAAAAACAAATCTGTGGTTGCAAAATGAACACATACGAACATTTTCTGGTTGGTTACAAGCAAAGGTTAGAATTACTTAACTAAATACAATATAGGATATAAACTTAACAAGATTTTTCTACATGTTACTAATTACTGTACTTGTTAAATTAATTTATAGGTGGCACATGATAAAGCAAATAATGTGCCGATTGACGAAATAGTGTGCTGGTTAGCAAACAAACCACGCTCAAGCGTGGTGACCTTCTCTGGCTACGAGATAAATGGCTTCAATTTTACAACGAGGGACCGGGACTGTAATCGTGTGACCCAAAATAGTGGTGTTAGGGTTGTTGCTAACACTCTACAGATTTCAAGCTCAAAAGATAAAAGTCCTCATTTTGGAGACATGACGTTTTATGGAGTCATTGATGAGATTTGGCAGCTTGATTATCTAATGGTTAAAAAAACACTTTTCAAGTGTGATTGGGTAGATGATAGAGGGGTTTGCACTGACAATTTAGGTTTCACTGTAGTTGATTTAAATCGGATTGGCTATAAATCTGATTGCTTTATTCTGGCTTGTCATGCAAAGCAAGTATTTTATGTAAAGGACCAGCTAGAGAATAATAAATCAATAGTTTGTTCAGTGACCGACAAAGCTTATAAGTTAAATGGGGAAAGATGTGAAGACGTGGATGTATTTTCTCCATTATCTAACAAACTTCCAGTATGTGAGTTGGATGAGAAAGATGATGAAGGAATTTATGACAGAAAAGATTGTGATGCTATTCCAATAGATATTGATTTAGAAAATCAGTGAATGCATTATTGTAGTTAGTTTCCAGCACCAATTTTCAAAGTTTTCCAGTAAGTGATTTATTTATTTCATTATATGCTATTGCTCTTGTATTAACTTATTAATCTAAATGATATACTTATTTATTTTAATCATTTTCAGGATTGTAGGAGATGGCTGACGATGTTGAGTTCACTCTTCCGGAGCTCGACGGAAGACCAAGGAGAAGAAAACAAACAAAAAAAAAAGGTTTGCAAAAACAAGAAGTTAGTCATGAAGCTGCAATTGAGTACAATTCTTATGGTGTTCCGATTGGTAAGGGAAGAAATGATCTTAGGAGTTACATTGGAGTCATTGTACGTGAAACAATTTCAATTTTACTTGATGATTGGAGGCGTGTGCCACTGGAGATGAAGGAAACTTTGTGGGTTCATTTTCAGGTTTTGTTTTCTTGTTTCATAGTATGTTTAAAGATTTTATATAACTTCCAGATTTTTTTAAAGTTGTTGCTAATCCATGTTATTGGTTGACAGAAAAAATTCAAATTGAGCTTGAAATGCAAAAGCCAAGTATTAAAGTGGATGGGGGTTGCATCAAGAAACTTTCGTTGTGAACTGGCAACTGAATTCGTTCTACCTAACAAGGACGATCGAAAGTCACTAAGGTTGCCTCCTATTGAATATCCAAGCATTAAAAAAGAAGATTGGAAACTTTTTGTTGACAAAGTTTTGTCTGAACAATTTCAGGTGTGTTGTTTGTTAATATTACCTGATTTAATTGTTGGTAGTTACTAATAATCAGTGGTAACTTTTTGTTCTTCATATAAACTGTTTGTGCAGGAAAAAAGTAAGAAGGCAAAAGACAAAAGAGCAAAGAATGTCTACAACCATCGCTTGGGTAGCACAGGATATGGTGGCATGTTGTATAGAAAAGTAAGTGTGGTAATATGGAGTAATTACAGTAACATAAGTAATCTAATGCGTATAATATAATAGAATCAATTATTTATGTTTTATGTCACCTTGTAACAGAAAAAGGAGAGTGGAGTTTCTGAGCGGGAGATTGATCGCAGTGAAGCTTGGTTAATGGCACGAGCAGACCGAGATGGCAAATATGCTTCTGATGTGACGCCAATTGCTGAGAAAATAGTAAGTCACTTGTATACTTAATTCTTATGAATTTTCTTTATAATATGTGTGTGTGGGGGTAGATATTAACGTACATATATACTGCTTTTTGTAATAATTGTATGGCAACATTTACAATTGACAGAAACTCAGTAAGATTTCATCAGAACTGATTTCTTCGCATATTAAAAGGTTAAAACTTGTTTGAGGTGTTGTCTTGTAATATTTTCTGTAGTTTCAATTTGAACTGTATATGGATTTGCTTTTTGTTAAAGATTCAAGAAGGATATTAGTTTAGTTTAGCTGATGTCTTGTACTCGTAATTGCGGATTTACAATATTTTTTTTTGTAGAATGAGCTGAAGAGTCATGTTGAACAAGGAACATTCCAATCACAAGGGTCACATGACATTCTAGGTGAAGCTCTTCAGAAGCAGCCAAATGGAAGTAGGGTGCAAGGAGTGGGGCAATTCGTCACCGCATCTATGTACTTTCATGTCCCTGATGCCACTGAGTTAGCAAGAGAAAGAAAGATGTATCAAGAGAGTTTCCAATTCATGTCTGCTCAATTAGAACGCATGAATGCAAGGTTAAACGCGTACAGCAATACTGAAGTTGGAAGTTCTAACTTTCTTAAGCCCAAAACTTCCACTGGTGTTCAGATTGACAATGATCAACAATCCCCTGAAACTCTTGGAAAAAGAAAGGTATATGGCCTGTTACATGTCATTATTTTATTTCCATTTGTATATGCATGTATTACTAGTAATGGTATGTATTTTGATTATTGCAAAGGCTGATTTCCCATCGGGTAAGTCGACTCCAAAATCTGTGAAGAGTAAAATCAAGGATAGTCCCACCACAATTTCCCAAGCAACTCCTCAACAAACCCCCGAAAAAGTAGACTGTGAAATTACTTCAAAGCCCACACCGAGAAGATCTCCTCGACTAACTCCTAAAGTACTAGATAGGCAGTTCTCCTGTCATGACAAAGTACCCAACAAAGAACCACCAGTCATCAGACCAGCAGAAGTACCCAACAAAGAACCACCAGTCATCAGACCAGCAGAAGTAGCCAAAAAAGAACCCAGAGTCATCATACCAGCAGAAGTAGCCAAAAAAGAACCCAGAGTCATCAGACCAGCAGAAATAGCCAAAAAAGAACCCCGAGTCATCAGACCAGCAGCAAAAGACCTCAATGTACGTGTGAAGAATACACGGGCAGCAGTACGATCAAGAAAGAATGACAGGAGTGAATATATGAACATGTTTACCATGTTCATCGAGAATTCTTTACCTCGGTTGATCAGGATTCGGCATGACACACTTGGACAAAATGATTTGTGCTGAAATCATCGAGTTTAAAGAGGTCTCCAACTGCATCATTAACATATGGATCAAGTACGGTAAATCATAACTTATGTTTTAGTAAACTTGGCCCTATTATTTTGTTTCCTATATTCAAACTTACTTCGTTATATATATTTGTTTCCTCTTAGACATCTGTATGAGGAGATGGAGAGCAATGGAAGTACTAAACCAGTTCAGTTTGGGCTTTTTGAGAAGCTATATCCAAGGGTCAGTTTCAAAGACAGGACTCAATACATTTCAAAACTGTTAGGCTTGGCAGAATTGGGACAAGTCATCGTATTCCCGTATAACCCTGGGTATAACCTTTTTCATTTGCTAGTAATATTCTTTAATTTGTAGATTAATCACTTTTACTTGTAATTCATGTGTGAGAACAATTTTTACTTTGTTTAGTGCCCACTGGGTGTTATTGGCAATTGATATGGTGAGACGTACAACCTATTACCTTGATCCTTTGGAAGGTAGTCCTGATGAAGAGCTAATGCAGATTGTCAATCAGTTAAGTTTGTTATTTGTATCTTTGATCATGCTATTTTATTTTTATGTCTTATGCTAATTATTTGCTAACGTTAGCTATGTCTCTTAATTGTAGGGGGATTCGAATACATCAGAGTTTAAATTCTGATACAAAGGCCAATGTTCAATGGATACCTGTCAAGGTAAAAATCAGACAAACCTAACTAATTATTGTTAACGTACAGTAAAAAATTAATGTAATTTTGATCTTGTAGTGTCCGAGGCAGCCGAGCAGCTTTGAATGTGGTTACTATGTGATGAAATACATGCAAGATATCATCACAAATGTGAACGTTCTGAAAAATAATGTAAGTATTGAAAATGATTTTTACAATACTGTATCATATTGTTTTAATTTATTGTGAAATGAATCAGCTCAAACACCTGTGTGCTTCTTTACAGTTATCTTTTTATTGCGTATTGTATGCATTTTATAAACTGTGAGGGTACTTATAATGGTGACTATGTTGCATACTGTTGAATAGATTATATGAATATCCATATAGACATGAATTAGGATTTGGGATATACACAATGTACTGCATATCCCAACACAAAACAATTGTTTGGGTTGCAAAGTAGTTGTTAGTGGGGATGTGCTATGGTGTCGTTGCTTGTACTTTACTTTGATGAGGATAAGTTGTCATCCTAATTAAGGTTTTGTATCTACATCCATATTTGTATTAAATCGCGTACTGTTGGGGTTCACAAGTTGCTTCGGCTATCAAATATTGTTGCTGTTGGGGTTCACAAGTTGTTTTTTTTTTTTGAATTACCATGATCAGGATGTTCAGTATTTACCTATATAATTTTGGATAAAACAGTAACATTGTTGGAGTTTATTTGTTGGCTTTAATTGTTAACACACAAATGTATTTAAATGAATGATAATTAAGTAGTTTAGTCAAGGATTTTCGGTGAATAACTTGTTTTAAAATTAAAGTTCAAGGGAGTTGAGGAATACACTGTCAAGGACCTCTCGCGACTTCGTGATCAGTGGGCTACATACGTTGCCAAGTTAATTACAGCCTACAATCGCGAGGTAACATACAAGTAATTTATGATTATTTTTCCTTAAAACAAATCTGTGATTTATTTTTTGTGGTGTGCTAATTGATTTTATATACTTGTAGGTGGAAAAAAAATGAAGGCATATGCGGACTCCAAAATCAGTGACTCCAAAATCAGTGACATTGTTATCTGTTTTTTCTTCTTGGCTAAATTTTCCGAAATTAATTTAGTACTTTATCGTGAATACTACTTGTTCAAAGCTTAATTTTGTACTTGAACTTGTTTTTTACCCCCAAACAATGATGTATTTGAACTATTTTAATTTAACTGATGTATTTGAAATGTGTATTATGTGAATTGCATTACAAGATTTGGTATGTTTAATATATTTTGGGTTTATTTTAATTGTAAAATAAACATGAATAATGTCATTAAAAAAAATAAAACACAACCGGTATAGCACCGTTAATACTGACACTAATTATTTAAATGACGATAAGAATTTTTGATGTTATTGAGTCAGTGGATTCCTGATACTGTAGTCACATAAATCAGTGACATGTAAATAGTATCATTAAATGCTAACGCGATTGAGTCACTATCCTTGTGACTCTCTAGTGACACAAAATACTGACATAAAAATAGTATCAACTGATACTAACATCATAGTATCACTATGGTGGTGATACTATAGTGACACAAAATACTGACGCAAAAATCACTGACACCAAAGATTAGTGTCAGTGTGTTCTGGCTTGAGCATTACTGACACAATTAACAAGTGTCAGCAAAAGTAATTACTGACACTAAATTGGTGTCAGTAAAGCCCATTTTTCTAGTAGTGAATTGATATTATTCTTAATTAGGTGACATTATAATCTTTAACAGACTTCTAAGCATTCCAATTAAAATAAAAAAAATTGTGGCGTGGCTACATGTTATATCTATTGATGAAGTCACAAAAGATTTGACCAAGACAATTGAGATCATTTGCCCTAATCTGATCTGGTTTCTACTAAGCGAGGTTGCACATATTTTGATGATACCATGAGTTACATTATATTTGTTAGACTGACCAAGTTCATGACAGTGACGCCCGAAGCCATGCGCTAAGTCAACATTAATTTTAGAATACTATCAAAATACTTGGGGTATTCTATTATATCTATTAAAAATCCGCAATTCCAAATCGATTAATTCCATATAGTAAAAAAGAAATTGATTTTGGGTAGAAACATTTCATTTGATAGAGACATTGTACTGTTTGTGGTTACAAAACTGTAAAGACACCATTAGATGATCATATTTTATTGGAACTTTTTAACTATCTATCAGTGTTTAAATTATGGCCTCAATGACTTAGTCAAACAATTTTCAAGTATTTTATTTAGCTAGTTAATACATTTTGAATTTTAGGGGAGGTAAAGGCTAAAAAAATCGATTTAAATTTGATCCACTCTCCAATCTTTTAAAAAATGAACTTAAAATAATACTTAGATTGTACGATAAAATACTCCTAAGAGAGAGAGAGAGAGAGAGAGAGAGAGACTAGTATGAGAGAGAAAGAGAGAGGGGAAGAGAGACAGAGACTAGTATATAAAAGGAACTTCTCATGTAGCATTTAGCTTAAATAAATATATTTTATTTACTTGTACTTTTTGTTATTATTCAAAAAATCTCATTCTTATGTAGCGCTTAGCTCACATGGGTAGGAGAAAATTAGGTTGTCATTCAATTATATTGTAATTAACTTTTAAAAAATCTAGTTATTGACTTATGTATGATACATAATTTACTTACCTAGTGGTTAACTGGTTATATGATCACATTATTGGTCACGAATTTCTTTGCTTCACTAAGGAAAGACTATGAGTTCGGATATAATTTTTTTGTCAAACTGAAGACTGATCTCAAAATTCTTACCTTACCATATACAAAGAGTAGGCATTTTTAAGAATTTATAAGATTCAGATTGTTGCGTATAATTTATTTGACTTTGTTAATTTTTACAATTATATTATTTCATTTCAATCAAGTTATGTATAATACAAATAACTTTTCTCTTACGTGCACTAAATGGCATAAATTTTTGTGTAGTGTAAAAGATTTTATTCATAATTTGACTAATTTTGTTGCCTTGCATAATAAGGTAAAAGAACCTTAGAATCAAGCAGCAATTACTGGATTAGCAATATATGCTTTACAGCCAACAAACGTAAACATATATAAGCAAAAACAAAATTACAACCAAATCATAAGGTTTTAACATTTCACAAAGTATCACACTTCAAATAACTTGTTTCTAGTAATTTTAAAATATAAATACAAAAAACAATCCAAATACTTTTATAAGCAAAGTATCACATACAAGGTTTCATAAAGGCCGTGTCAAAAGAATTTCTTTAACTATTAATTTCATAGTGATGATGATCTAACACTATTAAATTAAATTAACTAAATTTCGCGATCAAAAATTTAAAAAACGCATAGAATTGCGGATCAGGTCTAATTAACAATCAAACTTAGCAACCCGCATGCATTTATGTTGTTGATGCGAGATTCTGGTTATACTCATCCTACGACCAGGATATCTGCTCGATCAACTTCACCTCGGTCAGGATCTCTCCTCGTATGCTTTCTTCTCCAAGTATCCCTGCGTTCACAGAAACGAATCAGAGCACGCCGGTTGTTTTCCCGGCGTAAACCCTCCGACGCTCAAGTCAGATGTGAAGGTTCTGGGAACGCTTGCCACAGATCTTATGGCTTTTCTGTAATCTCAGTTCTTAGAGTTCTCTTTTTCTTAGTTCAAATAGCAAAAATTCTAACCCTTTTACCTTCGTTGGTTACCTTTTTATAGGCTTCCTCTGAATCCAGATCTTCCGCAGTCCACGCCCGTCATTCTCGCCACTCTCGGGTGTGGACGCCCTATTACCGCCATTGTCGGCGAATGGAGATGACCCTCGTGCCTTAACTCTCGGATAGGAATGCACGTCCTGCCAACTGTCGTTGACTGCGTCTCCTCGCCTCCATGCCTAGCAGGAGTGACCTTATGCCTCTGACAGGAGTTCGGCCTCCCGAATGGCATATTCGTGGACAAACAGAATACTCCTGCTCCTATTCCCCTGCTACTTGGCTCTTGCAGGATACACCTGCTCGCAGGACCCTGCCACCAACCACCTGCTCATCACGTCTGGTCTCCTCGATGTACTTCCCTCAAACACAGGTCCCCCAGTTTCTGGTGTTGGGTAATGTAATGGACCTGCAGTAGAAACTCAACGGTTCTCGTTCG
This sequence comes from Citrus sinensis, assembly GCF_022201045.2. Classification (NCBI taxonomy): domain Eukaryota; kingdom Viridiplantae; phylum Streptophyta; class Magnoliopsida; order Sapindales; family Rutaceae; genus Citrus; species Citrus sinensis. The sequence continues at coordinate 27,366,669 of NC_068560.1, forward strand.
CGTGGGGCTGGAAAAGGTTGCCAGGAGTCGTGTCATATTTAATTGCGGACGAGGTGATGTGGCAGAAATCTGCCCCTTTATTTGAATTTTAAACCAACGGTTACGAGGCCCTTGGGATTTGGTACCGTTAAATGCTGGCAACCTAAGAGTCCGTCCCCTTTATGAAACCCAAATCCTTTCGTACAGAAAACTCATCATCCACTCCGTCTCCGTCTCTGTCTCTCCGGCAAAGAAGTTCCGGCATAAAGGCCTCCATCTCTGTCTTTCACCGACTGAAACATTACTTCAGGTACTTCTTCTATCTCCTTGGTTTCGGATAGTTGTAGATAATTTCTCTTCTCTTTTGTTCGGGTAGTAGTTGGTGGTGGTGTTGTGGTTAGCGCTTAGGGAATGTCGAAAGGTAAAGAGAAGGTCATTGAGGTTGACGACGATGAGTTGGACTTCCTGCCTAGTCTGCTCACCGACCCTGCTTTTGACCCCGGGATCCCCTTAGAGCCCATTAGATCCAGTGTTGGTCCTAGTGCTAGGAGGATGTCTCCCCAAACAACCTCCTCGAGCGGAAATAGCGATGAAGAGGGATCTTCTGGATCGGAGAACACCTTGAGTGAGGGTCGAGGAGATGATTCTGGTGAGGTGTCCCCATCAGGAGCGTCGCGACCAGAAGAGAGGAGTACAATAGGAGGTAGAGCCCTATCGCGGGATTACGCTATTGATTATATGACGTGCACGACCACGTTTGGTGAGCTCGATGACCTCCGGCTTAGGTATAGTATTCCTGGTGAAATACCTCTTAAGATCCCAGGAAAGAAGGATGCTCCTAGCCGGCCTCCTAGGGGATACGTTACCCTGTATCTGGATAGCTTTAAGTATGGGCTGAGGTGTCCCTTGCAACCTTACTTTGCCCGAATACTTAACGGGCTGAATCTATCTAGTGGTCAGTTGAACCCAAACGGATGGAGAGTACTCTCTAGTCTGTTCATATTGTGGGACAGATGTTGCCAAAGCGAGCCCACAATTGATGAGGTGAAGCACCTGTATCAGCTAAAGAGCAGCCCCAAAGATGCCGGCTGGTACTATTTCCAATCTAGTACCAAGACCAGGAAACCTATAACCGACCTCCCTACTGGTGGTGGTGGGAATTGGAAGAGAAAGTTCTTTTTTGCTGGGGGTCCTTGGGGTCAGGTTGCACAAATGGACGGGAAGGATTATCGGGTCCCACCCCGTTTCACGGTCCCAGGTTGCCTGCTCGCTTTAGATGTCTTGTATCCATAATTGTTCTTACTTTATTGGCTTGTCTCTAACCAAGTGTCCATTTCCAATCTGCTCGTTTGTGTTGTAGTTTCCTAGGGTGTTCATTTCCCGCTCCAACCTGGTCAGCTCAAACAGGTTGAGGCTGTGTTAGTCAATTCCTGCCCGAGCCGAGAGCTGTTAACTACTTACAACTTCCTCGAGTCTCGCTTGATACTACCTGGCCATAAGATGGAGGACGCCGTGATTGGGGCTCTGAACAGGAAACGTTCTCGACCTCAAACCACGAAGAAGGACCAGAACAAGGACGCCCCTTCTGCAAAGCGGGCCAACATCGTGCAGCAAGTCTCTCCCTTGAAGACTTTACCTCCTGCTCCTGCCAAAATTGGGGAGACTAGTGGAGCAGCCACGGATCCTGCTTCCTCTTCTCCTCCTGTCGGGCCTCGATCTCGGTTACCTGACAGCCGAGCAGAACACTTGGTCCCCTACCTCAATGAGTTATCTAAACTCGTGAGCAAAAAGGACCTGGAGGACTTTGACGGCTGCACCTTGGGTGAGCTGGTGGGGGCCATGCAGTATAGCGCTTTCCACCTCAGCTGCATGACTACCTATTACAAGGCTAAGGTTAGCCGCTACGACCGGAAGATGAAGGAAGATATTCAATCGGCGACGACCAGAGCTGACGTGGCCGAGAAGAAAGCAGGGGAGTTGAATCTCGAGAATCTGAAGCTGATAGAGCAAGAATCACTTGCTCAAGCAAAGGCCATTACCCTCGAGGAGGAGCTTACGAAGGTCAAGGAGGATCTGGAAAGGCAGAAGGCTATGTATGAGGCCCAGCTCGAATCTCTCCGCGACTCCCACCGAGCTCAGGTCGAGAACTTGGAGAAGGAGGCCGACAATCAGTACGACCAGGGACTTCGGCATTCTTATCGTTGCATCATGGCCGTCCTCGGGAAGCAACACCCTGATCTGAAGATGGATGACCTTGCAGCTGGTGTTGCTCAACATATGGATGAGGAAGCGGCCAAGGAAGATGCTGAAGGGGTAGAGCCGATCGTGATTGAGGAGGAAAACTCTCCTCCTCGTGCAGTCCCTGCTGCCGTTGGCGAGGCGAGCACCCCCCTGGATGCTACTGGTGATACCCCCCCTGTACCTGAGGAGGTCCAGCCAACCGATGCTGCTCGGCTTACTGATCCACCATCTTCTTAATATATTTCTTGTACTGTAATGAACAATTTTTGTGACGATTATCTCTTCTATTAATTACTAACAATTAATAAAGATGTTTTTGATTACTTTCTTGTGTTGTAATAATGACTTATTTTCCGTTTGAGAATCTGCTCGTCTTGTCTGGTCGAGCAGGTTCTGGCTTGGCATATGGTTTTGCCACATGCCTTGGAAAATTCTTCGATGCTTGAGATTCCGCTCGCCTTCGCGCGGTCGAGCAGACCCTGGCACGCTTGGCTTCTGTCTCGCCGTAAACAGGCTTTGAGACTTGACAAGCCTTTGTGTGCCTTAGAAATTTTTTTTTTTTTTATGCTGGGGGATTCTGCTCGCCTTCGTGTGGTCGAGCAGTCCCTGGCACGCTTGGCTTCTGTCTCGCCATAAACAGGCTTTGAGACTTGACGAGCCTTTGCATGCCTTTGAAATTTTTTCGATGCTGGGGGATTCTGCTCGCCTTCGCGTGGTCAAGCAGACCCTGGTACGCTTGGCTTCTGTCTCGCCATAAACAGGCGTTGAGACTTGACGAGCCTTTGCATGCCTTAGAAATTTTTTCGATGCTGGGGGATTCTGCTCGCCTTCGCGTGGTCGAGCAGACCCTGGCACGCTTGGCTTCTGTCTCGCCATAAACAGGCTTTGAGACTTGACGAGCCTTTGCATGCCTTAGAAATTTTTTCGATGCTGGGGGATTCTGCTCGCCTTTGCGTGGTCGAGCAGACCCTGGCACGCTTGGCTTCTGTCTCGCCATAAACAGGCTTTGAGACTTGACGAGCCTTTGCATGCCTTAGAAATTTTTTCGATGCTTGGGGATTCTGCTCGCCTTCGCGTGGTCGAGCAGACCCTGGCACGCTTGGCTTCTGTCTCGCCATAAACAGGCTTTGAGACTTGACGAGCCTTTGCATGCCTTAGAAATTTTCACAGTTGCAAGTGACTGAAATTCCTCGACGTTCCATTAATTGGAAGATTCAACTTACATGAAATTGCTTGGTCATAAAATAAATAACGGCAAATACGAACAGAAAGAACTTGAAAATATTAATGACTCTTACTGGAAATATTTCCTGAGATGTGCTGCGTTCCATGGGCGCTTCACCTCGTGGCCATCCATGCGAACCAGCTTGTAAGCTCCCGGACCAACTAGCTGCTTGACTCTATATGGCCCTTCCCAATTCGGGCCGAGCACTCCTTGAGTCGAGTCTTTGGTGTTCTGATTCACTCTCCTTAACACCCAATCTCCGACCTTGAACTGTCGTATGTTCACCTTCTGGTTATAATACCGGGCAACCCTCTGCTGGTAAATGACTGATCGCTCGGCTGCTAGCTCCCTCTTTTCCGTTAGCAGGTCAAGATTCAAACATATCTGCTCGTCGTTCTCCTGCTCATTAAAATGGTCTGTCCGATGTGTGGTCGTTCCTATCTCAGCTGGCACGACCGCTTCATGTCCAAAAGCCAAGGCGAACGGTGTCTCCCCAGTTGCTGTTTTGTGGGTTGTTCTGTATGCCCATAGCACACCTGACAGCTCATCAACCCATGCACCCTTTTTTGCTCCAAGCCTGGTTTTCAAAAGCCTCTTGATGGCCTTGTTGGCTGCTTCTACTTGTCCATTCGATTGCGGGTGAGCTGGCGAGCAATACTTCAGCTCTATCCCGAGGTTTTGGCAGAAATCCCTGAAGCTGTGATTATCGAACTGCCTGCCATTATCCGTTATCAGGGCATTTGGGATCCCGTATCGACAGACCAGGTTTCTCCACACAAAGTCTGTCGTTTTCTTCTCTGTGATCCTGCTAAGGGCTTCGACCTCTATCCACTTCGTGAAGTAATCTATAGCAACTATGGCATGCGTTGCTGCTCCTCGTCCCTTTGGCAGTGGGCCAATCAGATCAATTCCCCATTGAGCAAATGGCCAAGGGGAGACCATAGAAGTGAGCTTCTCTGGTGGTTGGCTGGGGAAATTTGCAAAACTCTGGCAGCTTACACAGCTCCTGGTCTTCTCCTGTGCATCCTGGTGCATTGTCGGCCAGAAATATCCCTGCCTTAAAACCTTATGGGCCAGGGATCTCCCACCAGAATGGTTCCCGCAAATTCCTTCATGTACTTCTCTCAGTACGTAATCCGCGTCGTCCTCGTCCAAACATCGAAGGAACGGCAGTGTATATCCTCGCCGATAGAGTATCCCATCAATCATCGTGTATCTCGAGGCCTGGGCTCTAATCTTCCGAGCTCGCAGCTTATCTGGTGGTAGTACCCCATCTCTAAGGTATGAAACTATCGGCTCCATCCATGAGCATTTTTGTTCTATTCGCAGTACCTCCAAATTCTGCTCGATACTTGGGATGGACTTCACCTCCAGAGGGACCGACTTTGGCATCTTTGGGTCTGCTACCGCTGCCATCCTGGCCAAAATATCTGCTCGACTATTCTGCTCCCTAGGGATTTGTACCACCTCCACCGCTTCGAATTTCCCCATCATCTGCCTGACTATCTTCAGGTACTGCTCCATCTTTTCCTCCCTCGGTTGGAATCTTTCACTGACATGATTCGCAACCAGCTGGGAATCAGTTCTGATTTTCACTCTATCTGCTCTCACGGCCTTAGCCAGTTCCAACCCTGCTATCAAGGCTTCATACTCTGCCTGGTTATTCGTTGCTGCGAACTCTAACTTTACAGCATAAGAGATCTCCTCCCCCTCCGGGCCTTCCAATACAATCCCTGCTCCTGATCCCTGCTCCCCTGATGACCCATCTATAGACATTTGCCATACTTGAGCTTCGCCACTGTCTGCAACTACATCTCGTTGGTCTAAACATACTTCAGGCTCTGTAAATTCTGCTACGAAATCGGCCATTGCCTGAGCCTTTATCGCTGCTCGGGGTTTGTAGTCTATGTCGAACTCGCTCAGCTCTATAGCCCACTTGACGAGCCGACCTGAAGCATCTGGCTTGTGCAGAGTTTGACGCAACGGCTGGTTTGTTATTACCGAGACTGGGAATGCTTGAAAATATGGCCTCAACTTCCGAGCAGCAACCACAAGGGCAAGTGCCCATTTCTCCAACGGTGGGTATCTGGTCTCAGCATCGAGCAGGGCCTTGCTGGTGTAATATATCGGATACTGAACTCCTTCTTCCTCCCTCACCAGAACAGAACTGGCGGCCCGATCCGATACCGCCAAATACAGATATAACTTGTCCCCATCCCTCGGTGTGGACAGCAGTGGAGCTTACTGCAAGTATTGCTTCAAGTTCTGAAAGGCTTCCTCGCATTCTGGTGTCCATTCTGTTCTCTTTCCCCTCCTTATCACTTGAAAGAATGGCTGACACTTATCTGTAGCCCTGCATATGAATCTGCTCAGCGCCGCCAACCTACCCGTGAGGCTCTGCATCTCCTTCAGGTTACGGGGAGACCTCATCTGCACAATTGCCTGGATTTTCTCGGGATTTGCTTCAATCCCCCTATGGCTCACCATGAATCCAAGGAATTTCCCTGACTCGACCCCAAAGGCGCACTTCTCCGGGTTGAGCTTCATCTTATACTTCTTCAAAAGCCCGAATGTCTCCTCGAGGTGTCTGACGTGTTCCTTCGGGATTTTGGACTTGGTGATCATGTCATCCACGTACACCTCCATGGTTTTCCCAATCAACGGCTTAAAGACTTTGTTCACCAGCCTCTGATAGGTGGCCCCAGCATTTTTTAGACCAAATGGCATTACCCTGTAACAGAACAAACCCTGGTTAGTGATGAAAGCCGTGCTCTCCTCATCCTGCTCGTACATGGGAATCTGGTTGTATCCCGAGAACGCGTCCATGAAACTAAGCAGACCATGTCCAGCCGTTGAATCTACTAGCTGATCGATCTTTGGTAAAGGGAAACTGTCTTTTGGGCACGCCTTATTAAGGTCCGTGAAATCCACACACATCCTCCATTTGCCATTTACATTCGATATCCATTCAGGGTAATTGACTTCCCGAATGAACCCTACTCTCAAGAGCTTCTCCACCTCGCCATTTATAGCCTCATACCTCTCCTGGTTGAAGCACCTCCTCTTCTGCCTTACTGCCCGAGCACCTTTCTTTACTGCCAGCTTATGACATGCCACCTCAGGGTCAATCCCTGGCATGTCTTCATGTGTCCAAGCAAACACATCTGCATGAGTCTGTAAGCATTTCACCAACTCCCGCTTTTGCTCTCCCTTAAGTCTCGACCCGATTCTGATCGTCTTTCCCGGATTCTCTGGTCCCAGGCTTACTGTTTCCAGATCCTCTACAGGTTCTTGTCTGCCATTCTTGTTTTCCACTCGGGTATCGAGCGATGTTATCTGCATTGCTTCCCTTGCCGCCGAGGAGTAGCAGCTTCTTGCGATCCTCTGGTCTCCTCGTACCACTCCAACTACCCCATTCACCTGGTACTTCAGAGCCAGATAATGGTTGGATAGCACCGCTTTGCTCATCCTCAGAAATGGCCGACCTAGGATCATCTGGTAAGGACCTTCCTCATCCACTACCACAAAGTCCAGTATCATTGTCCTTTCTGTCGGGGAGCTCCCAATCGTGATAGGCAGCTCGACCACGCCCAGAGGGACCAGCCTTCCTCCTCCAAACCCCTTCAAGGAGGTATTGGTGTAATCCAACTTCAGGTCTGCTATTCCCATCTCCTCCAGGGTTGACTTAACAACACATCAACTGAACTCCCTGTGTCAACCAGTATCCTGTCAAACTTCTTGCTAGCGACAGTGGCCTTGATGACCAAAGCATCCTCGTGGGGGTATAGGATCCCTTCTTCATCCTCATCTGTCCACATGATTGGCACTTGCCTGACTCTTGCACGTTTGGCTGCTGGGGTGTTGAAGAATACCTCTTTGCTGGTCATGGCGTATCTAGCATAATTCTTCCTCGACCTATTGGAGTCTCCGGCCAATGTCGGACCCCCCGCTATAACCCTCACTGCGGGCTGCTCGCGTCTCAAGTTCCTGTCACTCTACTCCCCTTCACTTGTTGAGGCTACCATTGGGATGGTCCCATCTACAAACTCGTCCAGATACCGATTTCTCACCAAATCTTCAACCTGGGTCTTAAGATCTCTGCAATCTGCTGTGGTGTGGCCATGAGTGCCATGGAACTTACAATAGCGTCCCATATCCCTCCTGCTGGGTAGCTTGGTTATCGGAGCCGGGAGGTATAGCAACCCTCAATCCTTTATGGCCTCGTACACCTCGGCCAGGGACATCTTCAATGAAGTGTACCGCCCATAGTCCCGGTTCTGGTCAATTAGGTTCACTGCTCTTTCTCTGTTTGCTCCGTTCTGAGTTGGGTGCGGTGGCAGTACCTCTGGTCTGCTCCCTCTGCCACCGTGGGAGTGTTGATGACCACCATATGATGAATCATGCCCTCTCCAAGGCTCCCTAGCTGGGGAGCGAGGAGGCTGCGCCCTGCTGCGCTGATACTGTGGTGGCCTCTGATGAGGCTGGTAAGCAATTACCCGACCTCCTGCTCCACTATCCGAGGCCTGGTGGTTCCTTCTCCTGATCGGCCCATTCCCCGGTAATGCTTTCTTCTCTTTCCTCCCCAACCCTTCTAACTGGTCTATCTTAATTCGTGCTGCCTTCTCCCCTTCAATCTCAATATCTCTCTTAGCCTGCTCGTATGCGGCCGCATACGTCTGGATAGCTGGGCTTCTCAAGTTGTACCACAGCCTTCCTATCTTCACTCCTTCTTTCAATCCCCTTAATGCCTGAGGGTGGTTGAAGGCTCCCAAGTCGAGGACAGCACGATGAAACCTCTTGATGAATTCCCGAAGGGTTTCTTGCTCCCCCTGTTTCATGCTTTTCAGCTCCATCATGGCATCTTCTGGTGCCATTGCCCCACTAAACTGCTCTGCGAATTCCTGGCACATCTGCTCGAAGGTTTTAATGCTGCCCCGAGGAAGTTTCCTGTACCACTCGCGTGCACGTCCCTCCAGGGATAGTGGGAACACCCTGCACCTTTGGGGCTGAGATAATCCTTGTACCCCCGTTATGTCATTGAAGCATTCTATGTGCACCAGCGGATCAGTTCGTCCCGAATATCTAAGGTCCGGGAGATGGAAATCTCTCGGAATAACTGCCCTCATGATATCTGCTGCGAGCGGTGATTCTCCGTCCAGCATTATCCTCCAACCAGGAGCTCTGCTCCTCTCTTGCATATCGTCAATTATCTGCGCTAGTCTGCGCACTTCCTCCTCCAGCTGCACTGCACGACCAGGGTCACGTGCTGCAACTTGATCCCTCTCTTGCTCTACATCATGCAAGTGTTGCCTCAACTCTGTTTCTTCTGCATTCGCCACCCCATCGTCCTCGTAAAAAATCTGTCTTGCCGGGGATTGCTCTTCGTCTCTATGGAATTCTCCCCGCAGAGGTATGTTACCTCTCTCACCACCAAGTCTCCCGGTGGTTTGACTTCTCCTTGTACCATCGGGACCTGGTGCCACTCCACCACCTCTCACCATTTCCTCCTGGGTTACCCTTCGTTCACTCCGCAACTCATGCAGGATGGTTGTCAGGGTCTCCATCTGTTTTTCCATCCGTTCCATCCGGTCGAACATGGCTTTTTCCCTGGCTTCGCTGGCTATCTCCCTCAGCGTCACGGAATCGTTCAGCCTCATATCACCCCCTTGTGCACTACTTCCTCCTGTCTCCATTACTTTTCACTTGCTTCACTCCTCTTCTTGCTATCAACGGAAGCTTTTTACTCAGCTCCCCATAGACGGCGCCAAAATGTTGATGCGAGATTCTGGTTATACTCGTCCTACGACCAGGATATCTGCTCGATCAACTTCACCTCGGTCAGGATCTCTCCTCGTATGCTTTCTTCTCCAAGTATCCCTGCGTTCACAGAAACGAATCAGAGCACGCCGGTTGTTTTCCCGGCGTAAACCCTCCGACACTCAAGTCAGATGTGAAGGTTCTGGGAACGCTTGCCACAGATCTTATGGCTTTTCTGTAATCTCAGTTCTTAGAGTTCTCTTTTTCTTAGTTCAAATAGCAAAAATTCTAACCCTTTTACCTTCGTTGGTTACCTTTTTATAGGCTTCCTCTGAATCCAGATCTTCCGCAGTCCACGCCCGTCATTCTCGCCACTCTCGGGTGTGGACGCCCCATTACCGCCATTGTCGGCGAATGGAGATGACCCTCGTGCCTTAACTCTCGGATAGGAATGCACGTCCTGCCAACTGTCGTTGACTGCGTCTCCTCGCCTCCATGCCTAGCAGGAGTGACCTTATGCCTCTGACAGGAGTTCGGCCTCCCGAATGGCATATTCGTGGACAAACAGAATACTCCTGCTCCTATTCCCCTGCTACTTGGCTCTTGCAGGATACACCTGCTCGCAGGACCCTGCCACCAACCACCTGCTCATCACGTCTGGTCTCCTCGATGTACTTCCCTCAAACATATGCCAAAAAAAATGTTCATAAGACTGCACAAAACCACCCAAAACAAAGAGAATAAATCAATCAAGGGCATAAACAGATTGAACAAAAAGGGGCAAGATCAGAGAAGAAACTGACCCACAACACTGGATCCTCCTGAGCCTAGCGTCATCGTTGCGGTTTTGATGATGTGTTAGCTGAGATCTGACCAAAATTTTGACAGTGAGCTTGCGGGTGAGTGTGAGGGGAACGAGCTTCGTGGGTAAGACTGAGAGAGATAGAGCGGGTGAGTCAGAGAGGGGGTGACTGAGAGGAGGGATAAGAATTAGAGAGACAGAGCGGGTGAGTTAGAGAGGGGGTGAGTGAGGGGATGGATAATAATTTAGATTTTTTAATTTCTTTTCATTAGCTTTTATTATTTTTTTAATGGTAAAATTTGTTTTTAATTTTTAAATCTAAAACTTTGAAACGGCAGAGGAAACATGCGTTTCTGGCTTCGTTATGTTCTCGTGGTGGCCGAATATCATTTTCCTAAAACAAAATGTCGACTCAAAACAAATCTTTCAACTTTCTACAAAGACGTGAAGCAAAATTCGATCAAATGGCTGCAGCTTCATCATCATCTTCACCATCTGCTTCTAACAAACCCACAAATTTCAGTCAAAAGCTCTTCATAATCTCTCTTCTTCTCCTCTCCTTCTCGCTTTTCCTCGTCGTTTTGTCATTCAAACCTAAACAACAACCCCATTTGGCTTACGAGCCAAATAATAAATATAATACTAACCACTTATTACACAGACCCAAATGGCTCGATATTATCCAAAAACACATCAAGGGTCACAAAATTAAAGTTGGTTTAGTAAATATAAACCATGATGATGATGATGATGATGAGTATCATAGCGTACGTGGTGACATGCATGTTGAAACTGTTCACGTACGTTTCGACCATGTGGGTGAGGATAAAAAGTGGGAAGACTTTTTCCCGGAGTGGATTGATGAAGATCACAAGTGGGCCCCACCGGCGTGCCCGCAGATGCCCATGCCGGCGCAGGATTACCGGTACCTCGACGTGATAGTGGCTAGGGTTCCCTGCCGAGGAGATGAGGATGCAGGTGGTGGGATGAGGGATGTGTTTAGGTTGCAAGTGAATCTCGTGGTGGCGAATCTAGCGGTGGAGAGTGGGTGGGTGAAACCTGATGTTGATCGGGCGGTGTACGTTGTCTTTGTGGGTTCTTGTGGGGCCATGGTGGAGATGTTCAGGTGTGATGATCTTGTGGAGCATGCAGGGGATTACTGGGTCTATAAGCCTGACTTGAGGCGATTGAAACATAAAGTATTGATGCCTGTTGGGTCATGCCAAATTGCTCCTGCTTTTGCTCAAACAGGTGAGTTTTGCTTCTTCTTTTTTTTTTTTTTTTTGCCCTGGTTTTTCGAAAATATTTTGTTTGTGTTTTAGATAGTGAGTAGTTTGGAAACAGAAGAAAAGCTAGTGATCACTTGAAGAAGGAAATCCCAAGTACAATTTTCTAACCAAATGTGACTTAAAATTTCATAAAAATCTTTTTGAATTTGTGGTTGTTGTTCTTGTCTGCTTAGTATTTTTAGTAAAGTTACCATATTTCTTGATTATTTACGAAGTTGTATTTAAGCTCTTATTGTCATTCTTTTTCCCCCTACTTTAATGGTCGCTTATATAGGCGAATCTATGGTGAGAACGAAAATATTATGATTTTAATCGATATATGTTTTGGAGTTTATTCTAGAGGATAGAGTCTTAAATTTTAATGAAAGCTTGTTGCATATAAAAAAATATAAAATGTTCACAAGAAATGGATGCAGGAGATTTTATTTAAGTTTTCTTCGGAAATTTGAGGTGTTCCGAAGGAAAAAAAAAAAAAGGGTTAGTGGGTGATTTATCTGGTCATGGTGGGTCTTTAATTTACTGCTTTCTTTAGTTTCAAGTTTTAGTAAATTATTCGTTCAGCATTAATAAATGAGACAAATCCAAATTAAATATGTAAAACTCGTGCTTAGGTGTGATTGGTTTAAATTTGACCTATTCTTCAATTTTGATATCCTTAAAGAGTTGTAATAATCTACAGATACAGAATATATACAGCCAGCAGTCATGATTCTGATTGTGTGAAAATTTGGCAAGGCATCAAAATTTGGTAAATCAGAGAATTGCACTTTCAATTTCCGTGAAAGTATTACGTAATTCGGACGCCACGACTTCTTCAAAACCTTCATATGTAATTCATTTTTCTTAATTTTCCAAAATTAACCTGAAATTAATATTTGAGTGTTTTTATTTTGATTTACAGGCAAAGAAATATGGAGATATTTTATGTCACAAGCGAGACTAGCAAAACTGAACTACACAACGTACCATCAAAGAAAAGCTTATGTAACAGTTCTACATTCATCAGAAGCTTATGTATGTGGTGCAATAGCTTTAGCGCAAAGCATAATCCAAAAAAACTCGACGAGAGATCTCGTTCTCCTTCATGATAAATCAATAAGTGGCAAGTCTCTCCGTGGCCTGAGAGCTGCCGGATGGAAAACCAAGTGGATTTCGCGCATACGGAGCCCCTTTGCCAAGAAAGATTCATACAATGAGTGGAATTATAGCAAGCTTAGAGTATGGCAACTCATTGAATATGATAAAATTATCTTCATTGATTCTGATCTTTTAGTACTCAAAAACATCGATGAGTTCTTCTTTTACCCTGAATTATCAGCAGCAGGTAATGACAAAGTGTTGTTCAACTCTGGGGTGATGGTGATGGAGCCATCATTGTGCAAGTTTGAAGATTTGATGTTGAAATCCTTTAAGGTTTCGTCGTACAATGGGGGCGACCAGGGGTTTCTTAATGAAGTGTTCACATGGTGGCATAGGTTGCCTAAGAGAATAAACCATTTGAAGGTGTTTTCAAAGCAAGACGATAAGGAACATCAAGTGGGTGATGGTCTTTATGCAATTCATTATCTGGGGTTAAAGCCATGGATGTGTTACAAGGACTATGATTGCAATTGGGACATGGTGAGTCGCCAGATATTTGCCAGTGATTCAGCTCATAAGAAATGGTGGCAAGTTTATGACGCAATGCCTAAGAAATTGCAACAGTACTGTGCATTAACAAAGCATATGGATAAAAGGGTTAAGAAATGGAGAAGAATTGCTGAGAATGCAAGTCTGGCTAATGGGCACTGGAAGATTAAGCCGAAAGATCCTAGGCAATATCATATTGTTGATAACAAATGAAGGGCGATCGAAATTTTTAAATTTTTTTAATATAGCAGCATTTATTTATGTTGTTTGTTCTGATCAAGAAAACTGGAAGCAAAGAAATACAACAATACAAGATTGAGTAGCAAAATTTCATAATTGTCTGGTTTGGTAACTTGAAAAGTTCAGGACACGGACAACAAAATCAGGCTATCAAATTTCTTGCAAAATGCATTACACATTAATTTGAGGACCAGTTTCGTATTTGTTTCCACTAACAAATATTTGATTTCCCACTAGTTCTGCAATTGGTTTCTCGGGATTTAATAGATGAACTAAACTAAGGCACTGTTTTTTTTTTTATCTGAAATCTGAATTTAACTTTTTTTTTTCAGACAATTGTTCATTTTAGGTTTTTTTTAACTTATCACTTATTTTCAGACAATTTTATCTGAATTTAAAAAGTAGAAAAAGTTCACTTTTATTTGAAGTATTAAGTTTAAATGAAAATTTTTAATTTCAAATCTCAAAATTACCCTTAACAATTCATTTATTCCAATTTTATGTATAAACCTAATATTTTTGTATTATTTTTGAAGTTATTTTTTAATTGCTTTAAATTTTTATTCACATGATAACATTAGATAAACTGAAATCTTGAACAAATCAAACTATGTTCATTGTGATGAATCAGAAATAAAATAACAATGTTGACTTTGTAATAAAATTTGATGTTATAATTACATCTTTTAATAAAAAATTAAATTAAGATCAACAATAATATTTTTTTTAATGCTACCAAACTAATCAACCTGTGAAAATTATAAATTGTGAAGAACAAATATATACACCACTTAAAAGGATTTATGTCAAACTACTAGCTTTTAAATTTTTCTCTTCAGATGTTGAAAGAAAAAAAAAACAAACATATCATTCGGAAATTTTTATTCAAACCTATTTAGACTTCAGCTAAATTAAGATCTATTCAGATCTCAAATTAAAAAAAAAAAAAAAAAAAGAATCGCAACCTAAGCCTTGGATTTCTTCCCTTTGGCTTCAGGAGCTGGCTTGGCCTTGAAAGGCCTGAAAGCCTTTCCACCCATGAAAGACTGTCCTCCCCTAAGAGTTCTCCCAGGAAATCTTTTCCTCTTGCACTTCGACACCATCTTCCTTCTGGTAGTCTTCGAGGATATAGCAACAAGTGAACGTATTATTTTGTCTGCTCATTGCCCTGCAGCAGTGCAAAATACAGAAGACAAATCATGAGTTTGACACATACATACATATAATTATGTCATCAAACCATTATAATAATTAAATATATTTGTCTAACTGATTAATTTGTTGGGAAAGCAATGTTTTCAGCCAAAAAGGAATTACGTAAATGGCTTAGCAGAGCAGGAATTAGGATAGGCACATGCTTTTTTAATCTGTTATCTATATTTTCATTATCTTGTGATTAGGTATTGGGTCATTTTTATTATCATTATTATTATTTTTTGCGAGTCTTGTATTTGTAAAGAGAATGAATGGGGGAAAGCACAAGTTTGAGAGAGCTCTTGTGAGACTAAACTGTTGGGGGTTGAGATTGTGGTTTCATCTCGTTTTGCTTATCACATAAATTTTTCTAATCCTAGCAAATAATCATTCAACGAGGTTTTTATTTTTATTTTATTTTTTTAATAAAATTTTCTTTTGCAGTAAAAATTTTTATTATTTTGAATAGTAATATGTATTTGTATTTGAAACATCTATAAATTTTATTCTATATGTGAAATTTTATGAATCAAATGAACTTGTATTACAAATGAATTTGATTTTACTTTGAATTTTCCGTTAAATATCAAATTGATTTTTTTTCAAGCCAAAGTGTATTTTGTCATCAAAAAAAGAAGAAACCAGTTCCTTTTTCATGTTTGATTTCCAGTTGTAACCAAACAACGGAATCTCATTCCTCTTCTTAATTATTCCATTTGTTTCTCCTTCTATTTCTCTATTCTTTGATAGAGCCCCCAAAATTCTGCCATACTTATGTAGCTTTTTATATGAGAAGTAAAGTCTCATTTGAAAAGTCTTATAGTTATGCTTTAATAATAATCTGTTTTCTGAACCAAACACCATCGGTAGATGTTATTCATGATCATACCTCAACGATCATGGTAGCAAGATACATATATACATACATACATACATACATACATACATACATACATACATACATACATACATACATACATATATTGTAAATGGGCATCAACAAAATGAATAATCACTTTTAGTCCTTAAAAAAAAAGATATGCAAAAATATCTTAACACTCATGAATAGGTATTTGTTCATATTACTATTTATTATGCACATTTTGAGAGAAGCAAAAGAATTTGTTCCGCCAAAATGGCCGGATAAGTGTGCACTTAACGAATGCACTGCAATCGCATTAAGTTACAAGCACAAGTTATGTGATAATTATTCGGATATAATGTTACAGGTTTTCAAGGCATTTCAAAAAAAATTTTTGCAGCTAGGTTTATACATAAAATTGGGAAGTTTCCAAACTAGCTACACTTTCTAGGAAAGTAGATGCCTTAGCTCTGAACCAATCAATGAATCATCATCCTAGTGTAGCTAATGAGGTTTGTGCTCTTTGTTCTAACTTGTCTCATACAGCACAGAATTGTCCATCATTACTAGCCTATCAAGAGGCTTATTCTGAGCAGGTACATGCCTTACAATCATATGAGAAAACCCCCAATAATCCATATTCACCCACATATAATCCTAATTGGAGGAATCACCCTAATTTTTCTTGGAAACAAAATCAACCTTTGTCAAACCAAGGAGGACAACAGTTGAACATGCCCAATCAACAATTTGTCCCTCCTAACCAAGTACATCCTCCTGCCCAACAACCTATGTCTCAATTTGTTGCACCTCAACAAAGAAAGCCTTCTTTAGAGGATACACTTCAAAGTTTCATTCAGTCAACCCAACAAGCTTTTCAGTCAAACACTCAAGCTATTCTAAAGCTTGAACATCAATTGGGTCAATTAGCAACTACTGTAGCTGAGAGAGAAAAAGGAAAATTTCCAAGTCAACCAATTCCTAATCCCAAAGGAGTGCACGAAGTTGGATCGAGTTCAAGCCATCAACAGGAAGAAGCAAAATCTGTTATGACCTTGAGAAGAGGAAAATTATTTGACAACGAAGTAGAGGTTCAAACAAGGAAGACATCTGAGCCTACTTCTTCAGATCCAGTTCCATCACGAGACTCATCACCAAATGATCTAAAAGAGAGTGGCCCACCAGCTTACATTCCTAAGGCTCATTTTCCTCAAAGGTTAACAAAGGTAAAGAAAGGGACTTCAACAGGTGAGATTATGGAAATCTTCAAACAGGTAAGTATAAACATCCCTTTACTCGATGCCATTAAGCAAGTTCCTTCCTATGCCAAGTTTTTGAAAGATTTATGCACTAAAAAGAGAAATTTACATGTCACTAAAAAGACGTTTTTAACTGAACAAACTAGCAATTTACTTCAATGTAAAATGCCACCAAAATTTAAGGATCCTGGTTCTCCTACTATCTCATGTGTTATAGGGAACAAATTTTTTAATAAAGCATTATTGGATTTGGGTGCTAGTGTTAATCTCTTACCTTCTTCTGTTTACATGCAACTTGGATTAGGTGAGTTAAAGCCAACTTCTATTATTTTGCAACTTGCGGATAGGTCAATGAAAATACCTCGTGGTATTATAGAGGATGTGTTGATACAGATTGATAAATTTTATTATCCTGTTGATTTTATTGTTATTGATACTCAGCATGTACAGGATCCTAAGAAACACACCCCAGTTATTCTAGGTCGTCCTTTCTTAGCTACAGCTGATGCTCTTATTAATTGCAGGAATGGAAACATGCAGCTATCTTTTGGTAATATGACCATGGAATTGAATATTTTTAATGTTACCAAGCAGCCACAAGAAGAAGATGAATTTGTTGAAGCGAATATGATAGAGGAATTAGTAGAAGATTCATTCATTTCTAATCATAATGATGATCCATTAGAGGCATGTCTAACTCATTCTGATTTATCTTTTAATGATGACAGTGCAATTGCAGAAATCAGCGCTTTACTTGATGCACCTCTAATTACGGACACAACTAAATGGAAGACAAAGTCAGAATTACTGCCTCATTCTGATAAGAAAATTGGCCCATCTGCGGAGGCACCACCAAAATTGGAACTCAAAGCACTGCCTGACACTTTGGAATATGCATTCTTGGGAGAATCTGACACTCTACCTGTTATTATTTCTTCTTCCCTCGATCTTGAGCAAAAAGGTAAGTTGTTAGGTATTCTAAAAGAGCATAAGGAGGCAATAGGATGGACCATTGCTGATATTAAAAGTATTAATCCAGTAGATTGCATGCATAGTATTCATCTTGAAGAAAATGCTAAACCTATTAGGGAGATGCAACGTAGGCTAAATCCTAACATGAAAGAAGTGGTAAGAGCTGAAGTAATCAAATTATTAGATGCAGGAATTATTTATCCTATTTCAGATAGCTCTTGGGTTAGCCCTGTACAAGTTGTTCTTAAGAAATCTGGTGTTACAGTAGTTACTAATGCTAATAATGAATTAATTCCCACTAGAGTAACTACAGGTTGGCGTGTTTGCATTGATTATAGAAAATTGAATTCATTCACAAGAAAAGATCATTTTCCTCTTCCATTTATTGATCAAATGCTTGATAGACTTACAGGTCATGATTTTTATTGTTTTCTAGATGGATATTTAGGTTATAATCAGATCCCTATAGCTCCAGAGGACTAGGAGAAAACTACTTTTACTTGTCCATTTGGAACTTTTGCATATATGAGAAAGTCATTTGGTTTATGCAATGCGCCTGCTACTTTTCAAAGATGCATGCTTAGCATTTTTTCTGATATGGTTGAGAGATTTCTTGAAGTATTTATGGATGATTTTTCTGTTTATGGAGATTCTTTTAATGAATGTTTGCAGCATCTAACATTAGTTTTGCAGAGATGTAAAGAAAAGAACTTGGTTCTAAATTGGGAAAAGTGTCACTTCATGGTAAAACAAGGTATTGTTCTTGGTCATATAATTTCCAGCAAAGGTATAGAAGTCGACAAAGCTAAGGTGGATTTAATTTCTAATCTTCCACATCCCAAATCCGTAAAAGAAGTAAGATCTTTCCTTGGACATGCTGGTTTTTATAGAAGATTCATTAAAGATTTTAGTAAAATTTCTAGACCCTTATGCAATTTACTTGTTAAGGATGTACCTTTTATCTTTGATGAATCTTGTCTTGATGCTTTTGCAAAGCTTAAGAAATTGTTGACTTCTTCACCTATCATTCAGCCACCTAATTGGGATTTGCCTTTTGAAATTATGTGTGATGCATCTGATTATGCTGTAGGAGCAGTTTTAGGACAAAGATTAGATCGTGTGCCTTATGTGATTTATTATGCAAGTATGACACTCAATGATGCACAGTTGAACTATTCAACTACAGAAAAAGAAATGCTAGCTATGGTGTTTGCACTTGATAAATTCAGATCTTATCTTATAGGTTGTAAAGTGATTGTTTTTACTGATCATGCTGCTTTAAAATATTTGCTTACTAAGAAAGATGCTAAGGCAAGATTGATTCGTTGGGTGTTGCTTTTACAATAATTTGACATTGAATTTAGAGATAAAAAAGGTTCTGAAAATGTTGTGGCGGATCATTTATCTCGCCTTGATCTTAAATTTATTCCAGAATCTTTACCTTTGAATGAGTCTTTCCCAGATGAGCAACTTATGAGTGTAAATGTTGTACCATGGTTTGCTAATATAGTTAATTACCTTGCTACAGGTCAAATCCCAGAGCACTGGACTAAGCAAGATAGAACAAAGTTCTTATCTAAAGTGAAAGACTTCTTTTGGGATGATCCCTATTTATTTAAATATTGTGCTGATCAGATTATTAGGCGATGTGTTCCCGATAATGAAATTCAAAGTGTTATCTCATTTTTCCATGAACAAGCTTGTGGAGGCCACTTTAGTGCTAAAAAGACAGCAACAAAAATTTTACAGTGTGGTTTTTATTGGCCTACTCTTTTTCATGACGCTTATATTTTCTGTTCTTTGTGTGATAGGTGCCAACGTATGGGTAGCATTTCAAAGAGGAACATGATGCCACTCAATCCTATTCTTGTGGTTGAGATCTTCGATGTATGGGGTATTGATTTCATGGGACCTTTCCCTCCATCTTTTGGTTATCAGTATATATTGGTTGCAGTAGACTATGTGTCGAAGTGGGTTGAAGCTATTCCGTGCAAAACCAATGATCATAAGGTTGTAGTGAAATTCTTGAAGAGTAATATTCTATCTCGTTTTGGTTTCCCTAGAACAATCATTAGTGATGGTGGCACCCATTTTTGCAATAAACCTTTCAAAACTCTTTTGGACAAATATTCCATTACACATAAGATTGCCACCCCATACCATCCTCAAACCAGTGGCCAAGTAGAGATTTCTAATAGAGAGATCAAACAGATTCTAGAGAAAACAGTTAGGCCAGATATAAAGGATTGGTCTTTGAGACTTGATGATGCATTGTGGGCATATAGGACTGCTTTTAAAACACTAATTGGGATGTCACCTTATCGACTTGTGTATGGAAAAGCATGTCATCTGCCAGTAGAGTTGGAGCATCGTGCATATTGGGCGATCAAGAAATTCAATTTTGACATGCAGCAGGCTGGATCCAAGAGAAGATTACAACTAGCAGAACTTGAAGAGATCAGGAATGATGCATATGAGAATGCCAAGATTTATAAACAGCGAATGAAAGTCTTTCATGACAAACACATTTTGAGAAAAGCCTTTACATCATGTCAGAAAGTACTTTTATATAATTCCCGATTGCATCTCTTTCCAGGTAAGTTACGTTCTCGATGGTCTGGTCCTTTTATAGTTCGTACTGTCTTCCCTTATGGAGCAATTGAGATTGAAAACCCTAAAAATGGTGATTTATTTAAGGTCAATGGGCAAAGATTAAAACCATTTTTAGAGTTAAGAACACCAGAAGTTGAGGAGATACTTTTAGATGATCCTGTTTATCAGGATTAATTAAGTCCATCTTTGCACTCTTGTTTTATTTTAATAGTAGGTTTTCTTTTCTAGTATTTTTCTTTTCTAATGTTTTCTTTTTAGTTGTCATTTTTTTTAAGCTTTCACAGCCCATCCAGGTGTGTTCTCTCCAACTTTCTTTTTATTATTTATTATTATTATTATTATTTCTTTCATTTGTTTGCATGCATATCTTTTGTTTGTGAAACATTGAGGACAATGTTCCGAATAAGTTTGGGGGTGGGAATAGTGTATGTTTTGTTTGTTAAAAAAAAACCCAAAAAAAAATTGAAATTTTTTAAAAAAAATTTTGTTGTTTTTTGTTTTTATGTGAAAAGCCAATGATAAAAATTTGATTGACAATGAATATGGTTTTTAGAAAGGGTTGAATATTATCTTAGTTTATACTTGATTCTTGTGTTAGTTCCTCTTGATTGAGATTCTTTAGACCATGAGCACTAATATCAGTTCTTTCATAATTTTGACTTGAAATTTGAGATTGACGCAGCCTGAGTTGAGAATTTTAGATAGAGTAAATGACTGTTTGTCTTGATTCTTATCTCCACAATACAAAATAGTATACACGGGCACCAAAGTCAGAAATAGCTACCTATAACCCTTAAGAGTGAAGCTATCCTTGAGTAATTTGGGCCTATGTACCACAAGTATGTAGAGGATAATCTACCATGAGAAGAAGGCTACCTTAAGGGGTAGAGTGAAAGCTCCTGACTATGGTTGAGGAAAAAAAAAAGAAAAAAAATCAAATCAAGTGCATGTGCTGAAAAAAAATCAAAAGAAAATGCACGTAAAAGCTTGTGTGAGAAAAAAATTGGAGATCAAGATGATAAGATTAGTTTGACCTACTCTGTTCTTTGTTTGAGGCGAAGGCTGTTGATATTGAGGATTTTGGGAATGGATTTGATTGAATTGATTTCACACACACACTACAAGAATCGAAAGAGAGGTGGGATTGACTATTGAATTAAAGTTAGAACTTTGCTAATATTTGAAATTTTCTTTGAGCTATATAATTTTTGCATTATTTGAGGCTATTTTTCATGGTTTATTTAAAGTTTTTCGTTCTTTTGATTTAATTTTATTTATTTATTTTTTTTTTAAATGATGTTTGTGGGTATCATCACTGAAGCCCTCACGAGACTACAACTCGTCCACTAGGGCCACCTAGGGATTTAAAGGCTTGTTGCATATGCTAAATGCAATCGCGATTACCTGCAAAAGTGGTTTAGTTAGGATTTACTTTTTGTTTTGTTATTTTTGTTTTTGTTTTGTTTTTGTTTTGTTTGTTTTAGTTTTGCTCGAGGACCAGCAAAATCTAAGTTTGGGGGTATTAAATTAAAAAAAAAAAAGAAAATTAAACCAATTAAACTAAGGAAGCAATTAAAATAAAGGAGAATTCAATAAGATAAGAATTACCAAGGTTTCAGAATCCACCACTATTCAACTAGTAATTATCTAATTATTAATTAATCCCCAATTTTAGAGTGACAACTCGAAATCAATCTATGTCATCTCATGGATATAACAATTAAGCCCAAGTAATTAAATCTAATGTAGGTTCTTTTTCTGCTTAATAATATGACATCTAAGAATCTCATGTAAACATATTGAATAACAAAGAGTCAAAGTTTCCTAAGCACTCCATGTAAACAATTTAATGAAAGACATAAAATCAAAGATAATCATGTATAAACTTTATAGATCCAAGCATAGAATTAATCGAATATTAATCTTAACAATCAATAATGCATGACAGAATTGATGAAAAGATTTTATTAACATCCAATTAATCATGTGAAATAAAAACCATAATCATCAAAGAACATATATAGGGAATTAATTAAATAAAAAGATAATTATTTTATTGAATAGGGTTTCATCCTTAACCTCAGTGTAAGAAAATTAGCTAGACATACTTGAATTGGGAGCCACAAAATAAATAAATTCAGCCATGGGGAAGCCGAATTGCTGCAGATTTTCTTCTGTCTTGAATCCTTGCGTCTGCAGTTCTGGAATTCTCCCTTCCTGGTGGCTCTCCCTCTTCTCCAAAAGCCACAACTCCCTTTTATAATCTTTGAAATGGGCCCCATTTCTTAAATCCTAAAGCCACAAGGCTTGCCCTTTTATTTGCTTGGCCACGTAATTGAAAACTATAAAAGCCAAAAGCTATTGATTTCCTTCCTTTATTCTACTTTGACTTTCCATTCAAAGCTTTAATTAAAAGCTTTGTTTAATGTGCTGCCCACTTTAGCTTTAACCTTCTTCTTTGTTTGCACGAACATGGAGAATTCAATTTATTGGCTTCGGTTTCTTCGAACAAAATTTCTTGCACATCTCCTTAATTACTTCCACAAATTGATTTGATCTTCAATGCTATCCAATTGTTATTCTTTACGTACTTTTCATCCATAATCTCTAATTAATTTCCTATGTAATAAAATAATTCAATTAATTAAAAATAATAAATAAACATAACTAGCAATTATATAATAAATGGTAAAATATGTATGTATTATATGCTCATCAGTAGGTGAGTGACGTTGCTTCAAAGATCAAATTTTTGGCCTGCAGCACCGGACCACAGCAGTTGTCCTTGAGCATGGTTTGAATGCAAAAGGTGTTAAAGATTGGTAACATCATGTTGCTAACATGTCTACCGATATGTATGGCTTGGATTAAATCCTAACGGTTATGTTAAGTTTATGTTGATTTTTCATTTGGTAGTCATTCGGCTGATCAAATTACGTTTATGTTAGCTGTGGTACATTAGCATCTTCTTCGACTCTATTTACTGGCTTTGAGTGGCGATTCATGCTAGTTTCTTTAAAACCAATTACACCAATCACAAGACTACATTCATTTGGCTTTTAAGCTGGGTGAAGTAGTTGGCCGTGGGTGTCTTTCTTTCCATTTCTCAAAACTTTATCTTTTAAAGAGAAGAGTTGACACCTAGTAACTAGCCTTCTCAATACACATAAAATAGATACATAAAACCAAGGAAGGTTGAACAACAGAGTAGAGTAAAAGGTGTATGGAAGTACATGAAGATCTAAGCAAGCAGATAGCAGGAGATTTATTGGCCTTTATAGACAGAAACTTCTAAGGTGGGCTTCAACCTTGCTTTCACGCGTTAATTATATTATTTGGATTTAAAATTCTTTGGTTAGTTAATTAGTTTTTCCCATTGCTCTGTACTCTTCATGTTCTGATGTTCAATTACAAATTCATGAAACCACTGATTTGCTGATTTCCTCTGTGGTTGATAATTTCACATGTCTAACTGATTGGTGGGCATGCATGCATATGCTACCGAGATTTTAAGGCGATATTTCTTACCAGAGGAATTACGTACATGAGGGCAGTGCAGAGCAGGAATTGGCTTATTTTCATTTGTGCTTGTATTCTAGAGGGTTATTGTGAGGAGACAGGTGGTGTTCTTTATATATATACACTTGTTTTCAACACATATATAGTGGATACCAGCATCACCACCCGTGGACATATCATGTAAATCTTTGTGCCCTGCGTGTGCTTTTTGTGTTGTTGATCCTTTCCTTGCTGTTTGATTGATTGCATTAGCGGTTTAATTGGACATTGTTGCTTCTAGCTAGAAGTTATTGGGTTCACTTCAGTACACCAAATTTTTGATAAAACAATTAGCACTGGATATATAGCTAGAAGGAATAATATTAATATATCAAAGCTTGCATGAAGTGAGGTACTGAGTTATATCATTCACAGATAGTATCTGATTTAGAACAAGAAAGCAATTAATTTTCCTCCCGACAATTCCCACTGTGTGAAAAACATAGAGATGGATTTTGGCCAACACTAATTCTATCTCATTAATCATTTTTCTTTAATTTTTTATTTTTTATTTTTTTAATTTCGGTTCTTCAGCTTTGGCTTCTTCTGCAAGTTAAAAACCAAGTAATGACAAAGTTGTGAATGAAACCTTCTCCTCACATGTCTCTTTCGTCTGCTCTTATATTATTGGTAATCAGAGAATAAGAACTAGAATCTCACTAAGAAGTGGAACAAGTATTTTGTAATTACTAGGACTCAGTACTTTGAATTTACAGATAAGATATCTAATGACTTCAAACATTACTTTTTAAAGTACAAATTAGTAGTCACTTGATAAGTATGTAAAGCTTGCTACAAAATACTCATCTACTACATCATCTGCTTTGATGGTCATAAGTGCGTTACATTTTCTCTTCATTTCCTGATATTAAATTACAATGTCAGCACACCACTCCGTGATTTTTTTTCTCTTCTTTAATATGTTAAACTAAGACTGATTTGTTGGGCATGGGCAACAGTGCAGAGCATGAATATTGTGAAATCTTAAAGTCAAAAGGGTGAAACATAACAGGAGCATGAGCAAGATGGGCCTGGATCATTTATGTGTATATTTTCAGTTGCTTGTAAGTAATTGGGGATAAAAAATTGGCTCATTTTTGGAAAACATATAAGAGAGATTTGTCGAGACGAAAAGTGCTCTTGGGATTGGTTTAAGGCTTATGATTTGTCTCTCTTTGTGCTTGTATTTGAGAGGTCTATTATAATTTATAGAAATTATAAGAGGAAATTATAATTAGTTTTCTTCGCATAGCGGATACCAGCATCTCCACCGTGGATATAAACATATTTGTCAAACCATGTAAATCTTTGTGCCTTATGTGTTGGCTTGTTTTGTTGATGTTTGATTGTGTTGGTGGCTTGGACATTGTTGTTTCTTACTTTGAAGTTACTGGGTTCACTTCTGCTCATCAATCCTATAAATTGCTACTTGGTAGTTTCCGTAAAATTGGTTCGTGCATAATAGCAGAAAGGGGATTTATCCAAAATGTGTCATTTGGTGAATTAACTTGTTTAAGGGCGTTAGATTTCAAGTACATCTCACTTCATGTCGTGGAGGAATTTAATTAATTAACTAAGAAGTAGAAAAAGTTTTAATCAGATTTTATATTATGCTCATGTCAGGAATATGCAGTATTTTTTTAATATCTCGAATTTATAGACAAGATAACTAAGTAATTACTTCGAAATATGTTAATTTTGATGCAAAATAAGCATCTATGGCGTCATCAGGTGGATGGTCATATGTATGTCAAATCCTCTGAGTTCTGCACTGAACAAGACTTTCCATTTTCAGCAAAATAATAAATGTTTTCAGCTCGGTAAGTCTCTTGCTGTATCGAAGATAGGAAGACAGACAGTCCTGTAAACTGATTAGAGGACATGATTCTGTTGTGCGCGGAATGCGGAATCAAGCGCACCAAATAATCATAGAAAAATAAAGGACACAAAATTTACGTGGTTCGGCAATATGCCTACGTCTACGGGAGCAAGAGAAAAATAATTGTATTATTAACAATTATTTGAATACAAATTTGAGTAAAGAAATCTCACTTTTCCAGAACCCAAATACACCCAGTACTCTCACACACACTCTCTAATTGCTCACACTCTCAGAACTCTCAAAAGCTTAAAAACTTATAAACTTAACAATTTTGGGATGATCTCAAATGAATGAAATCCTTAGCTATTTATAGGAGAAATGAATTATTATACAAAGAATAAAATAATTAAAAATATAATTTTTAATTATTATTATTTTTCAAATCCCCTTTGTCAATTCTTTCTTTTCGGCTAGAAAATCAATTTTGATTTTGCTTCTCTACAATTGTTGGCTGCAACCAACAATTTGTTGATTTCAACAACATGCTTCATCCAAATTTCCAAGGTCGGTGCCAACTTTGGCCAATTTGTCACCAAGTTTTGTCAACTTTTCAACAATTCTCCACCTCAGCGAAGATTTGTCAATCTGAGCTGACTTACCAATGGATTATCATCCCTAAAGTGGCTGCATCTCTATGACTGCCTATGTACCCAAATTTTGGGATCAAGCCAACCGTAGTTCAAAATTCCCGAATGACATAACTTAACACAATCAAAGGATTTGAATTAGTTTCAAGCAATGTTGAAACTTAACTCCAAAAACTACATTCGTCAACATATCTGATGGATTATCTTTTGTATCGATCTTCTTCAACAATACATTCGTCAACAATACTTCGATAATCTCCCTTACATAATGATATTTCACATCTATGTACTTCGTCCGAGCGTGATATGTTTGATTCTTCGCAAGGAATATCGCACTTTGATTATCACAAAAGACCGCAATGTTCTCCTAGATTACTCCCAAATCACCTAACAAGCCTTTCAACCAGATAGCTTCTTTTACAACTTCAGTTGCTGCCATATACTCTGCTTCCGTAGTGGACAAAGCAATTGTCGATTGTAGAATCGACCTCCAGCTAACCGGACCTCCACCCAATGTGAATACGTAGCCCGTTGTTGATATTTGCTTGTCAAGGTCTCCAGCGAAATCAGAATCACAATACCCAACACATTGTTGACAACAATCCTTCTTGAACAATAACCCAACATCAACTGTCTCATACAGATATCGGAGAATCCACTTTACCACAAGCCATTGATTTTTACCCGGATTGTGCATGTATCTACTAACCATGCTCACTGCTTGAGATATATCGGGCCTTGTGCATACCATAGCATACATAAGACTACCCACAGCACTAGCATATGGAACACGAGCCATGTAATCGCGCTCCTCTTGAGATCTAGGACATGAAGAAGAGCTTAATTTGAAATGAGGAGCTAGAGGTGTGCATACCGGTTTAGTTTTGTCATCCATACTGAATCTTTCTAGCACTTTCTTCAAATAAGACTTTTGAGTCAACCATACGCTCCCATTCTTCTTGTCTCTACGAATCTCCATTCCAAGTATTCTCTGTGCATCACCCAAGTCTTTCATCTCGAACTTAGAAGCCAGCTGCTTCTTTAATCTTTCGATCTCATCTCTATTCTTTGAAGCTATAAGCATATCGTCGACATAGAGTAATAAATAGATGAAAGCTCCATCTGGTAGTCTTCTAAAGTAAACACAATGATCGTGTTCACTTCTAGTGAATTTCTGCCCTTGTATAAATTGATCAAATCTTTTATACCACTGCCTTGGCGATTGCTTCAGTCTGTACAAAGATTTAATCAACCTACACACATGATTCTCCTTTCCAGCAACTCTGAAACCAAAAGGCTGAATCATATAGATTTCCTCCTCTAAATCTCCATGTAAGAACGCCGTCTTAACATCCAATTGAGCCAAATCTAACTCATATTCTGCAACTAAGGCAAGTAGGATACGAATGGAAGTATGTTTTACAACTAGAGAGAAAACTTCATTGTAGTCAATACATTCCTTTTGAGCAAAACCTTTTGCCACGAGCCTTGCCTTGTATCGAGGAGTTGTTTGATTCGGAGATCCTTACTTTTTGGTGTAGACCCATTTATTGCCAATAGCCCTTTTCCATTTTGGTAACTTTACAAGTTCCCAAGTTTGGTTTTGATGGAGGAATTTCATCTCTTCCTCCATGGCTAACTTCCACTTATCACTTTCACTGCTGCGTAATGCTTCACCGAAAGTGTTGGGGATGTCATCATCAATAACTGGAAGTGCATAGGCTACCATCATATCTTTAGTAAGCCATCCGGGTTTCTTTATCTCTCTTCTTGGCCTCCTTGTTGCTATAAAATCATCATTATCTACATCATCAATTGTTTCTTCATTTTGTGGGACATCGGAAGAAACAACCTCTTCTTCAACTCTATGTGTCACCTCCATAGTTGAACCCTTCTTTGATGTAAAACTAACTGGTACATATGGAGTTGCATCAAACTCCACCCGCTGCAATACATCTTTGGTCTTGTTCTACACCTGCTGAGAACTTGAAGCTTTTATCATTGAAGCTTCATCAAATGTGACATCTTTGCTACACATAAATTTTTTATCTTCGAGATCCCAAAGCTTGAAGCCCTTTACTCCACCTTTGAATCCCACAAAGATAGTTTTTTTAGCACGAGAATCCAATTTACCATCTTTGACATGATAATAAGATGGACACCCGAATATACGAAGGGAATCATAGTCTTGTGCATACTTTCCAGACCACATTTCCATAAGAGTTTTACCTCCAATTGCAGCAGAAGGCAACCGGTTTACCAAGTGACTTGCGTAGTTCATAGATTCAGCCCAAAACTTTTTATCTAAACCAGCATTAGATAACATACACCGTACCTTCTCCAATAAAGTACGATTCATACGCTCAGCCACACCATTTTGTTGCAGAGTATGTCTCACCGTGAAATGTCTTTTAATACCCTCGTTTTGGCATACTTGCAAGAATGGATCAGAAGTATATTCACCCTCATTATCATATCGTAATACTTTGATCTTTCTGCCAGTTTGAGTCTCCACCAATTTCTTCCATTTCACAAAAATCTCTAGAACCTCATCCTTTGCTCGCATGGTGTACACCCACACACGTCTAGAGAAATCATCAACAAATGTAACAAAATAATGGCTTCCACCAATTGATGCAGTCTTGGTTGGTCCTCATACATCACTATGAACATATTCAAGGATCTCAGGAGGATCGTGATTAGCTGTACCAAACTTGACCCTTGTTTTCTTACATACTACACAATGCTCACAGAAATTTAATTTACAGGTTTTGGTACCTTTTAAGAGTCCGTGCCTCATCAGAGTTTGTAAAGACTTCTCGCCAGCATGTCCCAGTCGTACATGTCATAGCTTGGTGGTGTCACTGTGCGCCTCAACAATATTTGCTTCATCAGTTGTACCTCCCTTTAAATAGTACAGATTGTGACGCCAAACCCCTTGCAGAATCACCTTAGCCCCATGTGTAAACTTCATTGTGCCATCTTCAATGGTAATCTTGTAGCCTTTAGCTTCCAAAGCACCCACAGAAATTAAATTTTTCTTTAAAGTTGGAACAAATCTAACCTCTTTGAGTTCTCTGACTATTCCATCAAACATTTTGAGCCGAATTGTTCTTATCCCCATTGTCCGACAAGGTTTATCATTCCTCATCACAACTGCATCGGATTCCAAATTACGAAAATCTGTAAACCATTCCTTAATAGGACACAAATGATAAGTTGCTCCAGTATCAAGCATCCACTCGCTTGAACTTGCCACGTATGCTGCATGAGTAATACTTAGTGAATAATCATAGCCCTCATCTTTCCGTGCCATGTTTGCTGCTGCTGGTTTCTTCTCATATCTCTTTTGAGCCTTTGGACAATATTTCCTCCAATGTCCCTTTTCATGACAAAAGGCACACTCGTCTCGAGCTATATTTCTGCTTCTCGATTTGGATCGAGAATTCTTTCCACCATTCTTCTTCTGTTTCTCCATCGCCCAATCTCTACTCACCAAAGCTTCAGACGATGCTCGTTCAGAATTTTTATCATTATTCCGAATCTCCAAGTTAGTCAATGCTGTGCAAACATCTTAGAAGACAATCACACTCTTCCCATATATTAAGGTAGTCACAAAATGGCTATATTCCTCTGGTAGTGAGTGTAACAGAATCATAGCCTTGACTTCATCCTTAATATCTTCATCAAGATTCTTCAAATCAGCAAGTAACTTTTTAAATCTTGAGACATGATCATGCATTGACACCCCGTGCTTCATTCGAAAGCTATATACTTGGCTCATTGTATGAAGACGATTTTCAGGACTTTTCAGCATGTACTTTTCCTCCAATGTACGCCACAAAGTCACCGCACACTCATCATCTTTCACCAAGTATTTCACCTCCTTGGTCAAACAAGATCTAATCTAACCACAAGTTTTCTCGTTCATACGATCCCAAACTTCTTCATCATACAAGTGTCTTTTATTTTTTAGAACAACATCGAGATCGATTTGAATAAGGGCATCCATAACTTCGCGCCTCCACATGCCGAAGTTGATTTTCCCATCAAACTTTTCAACATCGATCTTTTGGCCTCCTATAACAGGTTCTGAATAGTGATTTGACAAATCTTGCCTCCCACCTGAAGTGTCTCCTGAAATAGTCTCGGTAGATCTCTCCCTAATTTTGGAAGTTTCACCTTCTACCATTCTCTTAACGAACTATTTCCACTTCAAAAACAGCCTCTTTGATGTTAATTTCGCGTGAATAAATGCATCAGGAAAGTTCCAAGGAGACTGGACGGGAACTTGGTCCCAATTAAAAACCAGAATCCTTAGACTCTTATCGCCTTTGTTGACAGAACTTTCTTAGACATGCAAAAATACACACTACTTACAATAGACTGTCTCCCAAGTACGAACCGTCGGCTATAATACCACTTGTTGTGCGCGGAATGCGGAATCAAGCGCACCAAATAATCATAGAAAAATAAAGGACACAAAATTTACGTGGTTCGGCAATATACCTACGTCCACGGGAGCAAGAGAAAAATAATTGTATTATTAACAATTATTTGAATACAAATTTGAGTGAATAAATCTCACTTTCCCAGAACCTAAATACACCCAGTACTCTCACACACACTCTCCAATTGCTCACACTCTCAGAACTCTCAAAAGCTTAAAAACTTATAAGCTTAACAATTTTGGGATGATCTCAAATGAATGAAATCCTTAGCTATTTATAGGAGAAATGAATTACAATGCAAAGAATAAAATAATTAAAAATATAATTTTTAATTATTATTATTTTTCAAATCCCCTTTGTCAATTCTTTCTTTTCGGCTAGAAAATCAATTTTGATTTTGCTTCTCTACAATTGTTGGCTGCAACCAACAATTTGTTGATTTCAACAACATGCTTCATCCGAATTTCCAAGGTCGGTGCCAACTTTGGCCAATTTGTCACCAAGTTTTGTCAACTTTTCAACAGATTCATTATGCTCCTTTACTGCTCTCTACTCTTCATTTTCTGATGTTCAATTGATATCATAAAATCATTATGTGATTGATCATTTTTATTATTTCAAACTGATTTGTTAGGCATGATACTGAGCTCTATCTATTATATCATGTAATTTTTCAAACTGATTTGTCAGTCGGAGCAGCCGTTACCATTGTCGGGCTGGCAGCTCACCGTGAGTACTCGGCAAGGAAGAATTCTTCCTCATCATAGAGGCTGAACATTTGTCTATCAACTAGCCACGTCCTCAGATACAGCTGATTCTGCCAATTCATTGGGTTTCCTCAGATGTCTCTCCTTTGTAAAGAATTTGATTAATTTTATTTTAAATGTCATGTCACTACTCTTCAACTTTTTTTCTATCGTTTGGAAAGTGTTCTATCAAGTAAGCTAGTTTGGGAAAGTGTTCCAATACTAGAACATGAGTTAATGTACAATGGAACACGTTATTGTGTAGGAATTGTGCAATAAGAAATTTTGGTACAGATTTTTCCAATTTTTTAAAATTGATGCCCTTTATCATATTCTTTTCTTTCTCTTTAATCTTTCTAATTTGCTAAAAGAGCTCGTTTTCTGATTTTCAAACTTTTTTTTTCCAATGTGTCGTGGTTATCGGATTTTACGGATCGGATATTAATCCATATATGATCCATAATTTCACGGATTATAATTTTTTAATCCAATCCAATCCACGGATTGGTGAAATTTAATCTAAATCCAATCCATGCGTCTGCGGATTGGATGCAGATTTGACTCAATCCATATTTAATCCACCATTTTGCGAATTGGTTTGTGGACTAAATATTTTTAATTCTATCCAATTCACGAACTAATTAAATAAAAAATTAATATAAAATAATTTTACTGCCGATCAAATTTAAAATTAAATAAGATTTAAATAAATTAATTGTTTAAATAAAACTAGAAAATACATTTAAAGATTTAAAATATAACACACCGAAAAGAAAAAAAATCTTATTTATTTCGATCAGTATATAGAAATTAACTATTTAGGAAGATATATTTGTTTATTTAATTATTTGTTTATTTTAAATTATTATCGGATAAGATATGATATAGTGTTAATGTAATTATATTTTAACTTATTTTTTTACTAGTATGTACTAATGTTATATTTATCAGTTTTATTTTTTAATAAAATAGATACTTTTATTTTTTTACGGATTCGCGGATTTTTACGGATTTACTAATGTAGATCTATATCCAATCCACCAATTGCGGATTATCAAATTTTCAATCCAATCCATCAATCCATGAATCAGATTTTTACAGATCAGATTTTTACGGATCAGACGAATTGAATGGATCGGATTGAATTCTGAACACCTCTAATGTTAGATGATAAGAACAAAATGCATTTTACCATAACGTGCAGTGACAATTTATTGTCATACAATTTTCCCCTCCCCTGTTATGGAACTAGCCACAAATTACTTGTAATCCTCAGGGAGATTGGGCACCTATAAATTTCCAGTTAGTTTGGTGGTGTCTGGAATCTGGATTGAGCCAGAACCATATCAATCATCACAGTATGCCGTTGGCCATCGTGAAGTGACGCTGCAGTTGTAACCTGCCGTCAGATTTTGCCGTCTCTGTTCAGCCGGCCAAGTTTAGTTCCTAATGCTTCAATCATCGGGCTAACCCACCACTCTTCGGCTGCTGCTCCTTCCATGTCTAGCTGCGAACAGTACTTCGCGAAAACCTCTGTGGTCACATGAAGCTTAAACTCCAGAGTAAACAAGAAATTCATCTCAAGTTTGTTCATTTCTGCAGTGCTTATCCCTCCTATTTTTGCATAATACGCATTGTTATAGCAGCAAACTGGGTTTTTAAGATATCAAGTTCTTACTCATCATCAACAAACTTTGCAGCCACTAGAAAGCTCGTGATCAGAAGGTGATGAACGTTGAGTCTCGTAAGGCAACCGTTGATTCGTTGAAGGAACCGATCAAGATATATGTATGCAACAATAAAGCAAGAAGGACTGCACCTGGAGTACTTGAATACGCGTTCAATATATTGTCTAATGCTCAAACTTGGTGCTTTTGAACAATGAAATATTGTGACAACTTCCTTCTTTTTTGATGCCTTCGATGAAGATTCATTTTTCTGGATTGATCTCTCAAGAACTGATGAAAGAATCGACAAGACTCGAGGAGTTGATGAACTTTTTTTACCTGGAGAATCAACTAAACCTAGTGATGAATAAGTTTCTGATTCAACTAGTTTGCCATTGAGTACCATAGCAGGGGAAAAAAATTTAAAAATGGGGAAAATAAAAAAAAGATCAAGAACTGTGCAATCTGTTTGCTGAGAATATTGTTGGGTTTGAACTCTATTCCTGGTGGGCCAGCTGGGCACAATCGTTCAAGCTTATAGGAGATAAGAGCAGGCTGAGCAGCAAATTAAAGACAAGTATTAGTATGTACCGAGGTATATATGCTGTAGCACGAGAAATTAATAGATAATATACAAATGAATTGATCATTAGTGCAGAGTGAGAGGCACACCATATTCTATTTATAATTTCTTTTATCCATTTATACTTTCTTTTTTGTTGTGTATCACATGACATATCCGAAACGTGGAGCCAAAAGGAAGTAGTTTAGGAGGAACTAGTTCCAAGCCTTCGCGAAATGGCGGATATTCTTTCAAGCATGGTGGGGTCTTTGCAAATATTATAACCTGTTGGGCATAATAAAGTTGGAATCTTGAATAGTGGCCATATTCTTTCCACATTGGTTGGGTCAGAAAGCGATTGCTCAATTGATGAAGGTGAGGTAAAATACCAACTAGGGTAGCGATGTAATGAAAAATACGTTAAAGAAAGGAAGAGAGAAAGAGCTCGCAAAATAGAAACAGTATAAAGATTTCAGGCAAACATATATATAATTAAACGACTGGCTTTAAGGAAGCTCCAATGATATTTCATTTATTAGATTTTTTTTATTTTTCTTACTGCTTTAGATAGAGCTTAATGATAAAGTTGAAGGAAAAGAGGAAAAAACAATAGAAGGTATATATTCCTTTCAAGCTCTTATCAACTCAAAACTTGTAGATTGTTCTCTAAAACAAAAGAAAAAGAATTGGAAATTAGGGGAAATTACATTTTTTAAATTTTATTTTAAAACTAATATTTTGTAAGATTGGTGACAAATTCAACTTTCATGGAGGTTCCAAGAGGTGAGGATCCGTGGTAATGAACTAATGATGCTGAAGTGAGAGGCTAGCTAAAGTGGCATATATAAGAGAGTTGGTCGGGTATTACAAATTTAATTATGCGATATGTCATCTGCAACATGCGGTCCCATGAGAAAACTTAGTAAAGTAGGATGTGTTACTAATGAGGTTGCCGGTAGAATTTGTCAAGCCAATTAGGTGTTTTCTTGAATAACAAGAAAGCTATTTCTTTTAAATTCAAATAATAATAGGATTGGATTTTATTTCTACTTTCAAAAAGATATAAACATATTCAGAAGAAATCAAGATTTGTTTTTTTTGGGAAAAAAAAAACTTAGAATAAATGAAGATAAGAAGATTTAAGGGTGAACTATTTGTTCTCAATTCCGCTAATGGGGTTTCTTGAAAGGGAACAGACAAAAAAAGAAAGTTAAACAAAGGCTATTACTGCCAATTACAGTGAGTTTTCTTAGACATAACATAACCTTTGAAAATTTTGAATCGGGGTTCTCTTAGTAAAATGGTTCATCAAATTAACAACGGCCTGCCAATAGCGCCACTCTTCAACCATTCAACATGGATGGTATACAGAAATTTAAGCCCATGGGCCGTAACTGTTGAACGCTTCATCTAAACTCCCAGCTTGGTGCCCGATCTTCTCAAGTCTCAAATAGTAATGACTTAAATTTTCACGCCCCACGTTTCTAATAAATTATTTATTTTAACTACATGAAAGTATCATTTTTTTAAGTATTTTTTATAAAATATTTAAAAATAATAATGTGGCTATTAGAATTTAAATCAAGACTTTAAAAGTATCAAATAACACTCTTAAACTATAAGTTTTTTTGTTATATGAACAATGTATCTAATTTTTTTATTTAATTTTTTAAAAGAGGCTTAGGGTATAATTAAAATAAAAATTAATGGCCCAAAAAGGGCTTAGCTGGGTCTGACCCATGCGAGCAGACTGGCCTAGCATCTTAATTCATAACTTTCAAGGGATCAAGAAAGAGTCTTTCAGGATTTCTCATGCGGCTCCATATACCATCACCCCAAGGCAATTTGTTCTACTGTTCAGTTTTAGTTAGTTTTTCAAGCTTGACAGTGGAAACTGGGCATTTGGTTTGGGTTCGTCTGCTATAATACTTTTGGTAATCTCAGTATAAGAAGAGCTGGAATCTAACTAAGAAGTAGAAAAAAGTTTTATGTAATTGTCAGGAGTTTTGATATCTTGAATTTACAGATTAGATATCAAATTACTTTACTTTTCAGAGTAGAAATTACTAAAATACTTGATACGTATGTTAAATTTGCTGCAAAATTCTTATATAATTCTAGCTCATTAAACAATTTTATTTAATTTTTTATATTTTTACTTATATCTTTCAATTTCAGTTCTTCAGCTTTGGCTTCTTCCGCAAGTTAGATACCAAGAAATAAAAAGCTTGTGAATGAAACTAAGAAGTAGAATTTACAGATTAGATATCTAATTACTTCAACCATTACATATTAAATTAGAATTGCTAATTATTTGATAAATGTATTACTAAGTTTGCTACAAAATACTTATCTACGATATCATCTGCTATGATGGTCATGAGTGTGTTACTTATTCTCTTCATTTCTTGATGTTCAATTACAATGTCATAAAACCACTTTGAATTTTCCTGTTCGTATGTCTATTAACTGAGATTGATTTTTTGGGCGTGCAACCGAGATTTTTTAAACAATAATCTTTTAGCAGAGGAATTACGTGATGGCAGAGCAGAGCATAAATGTTGGGAAATCTTATCAGTTGAAATCAAAAGTTTGGAGTGGGTGGAGGCAGAGGTGGAGGTGGCAAAGTATGTAGCTTTGAGTCTCTTAAAAAGCTTAACCTCCTTCGAGAATGTCGTATAGACGTGCCTAGTGATGCGACAGATACGGTTTAGGCTTATAAAATGAAAATTCTCTTTAATTTGCAACTTCATTTTGAAGAAGGGAGAAGGGAGAATCATGAAGAGGATGATTGCGGATATATGAACACAGAGGCAGGAGGAACGTTGTCCCCAAAAATTGGATCATGTCATTGGGCAATTTAATGAAAGAGCTCATAATCTAAGAGTATGCCTGAACTGGAAGAGTGGGATTACGGGACTGCAATAATGGGAGAAATCATAATCACGCCATGTCTCTCTTCCTTGGAAATTGATATGTGCCCTAAATTAAAAACGATGCCCAATCACCATCTTCAGAAGACAGCACTGCAGGAGTTGAAGATTGGGAGCTGTCCTATTTTAAAAGAACGTTATGGACAGGAGACAGGAGTGGACTGGCCTAAGATACGTGAAATATGAACAAGGTATGTTAGCGTACATTATAGTATTAACATTCCACGCCTTTGAATTGTTGCTGATTATTACGACACAATGTGACAGGTTCCAGGGTCAGTGTCAAAATTAATCTCAGCGGATGCAGTGTGCCAGGCTTGCTCATTGCACTACTGTAAAAGTGCTAGTCGTGAAGTGGCCAAAGCTTCGATCAAGGATTGATTGTTGTTTGCTGAAGGTTTTAACATGTCTACAAATCCACACGCCTCGGATTGACCTTAACAGTTACGATAGGTGTTTGAGTCGCTTATTGTGAATTGGGTAATCTTATTAATTGAAATTAAGAGGTGACTCATATCAATAGCGGGGGCAAGATGGGAGATGTCCTATTTTAGAAGAGCATAAGGAGGAGACAGGAGAGGATTGGCCGAAGATATCCCACATTCCCAACGTCAAGATTACTGGGAAGTATGTCAAAGGAGGCCCTTGAGGAATTCTCAACAAGTCTGTAATTAATTTCTTCTGCTGCTCCGTTTTACACGGTTGTTATTAGTAATCCAATTAAGAAGTAGAAACAACATTTATATTGGTTTAACCATATAACCATTTTGCAGACACAAGCACAGGTTTATGTGATTGTGCATTGAATGTTGGTCTTGATCACTCTATAGAGTGTGTGTCAGTGGGTACTAAGCATGTACGGACCCATTAAATTGAACGTTGTAGAATTTTTTTACGCCCGGCCCATTTTTGAATCTACTTGATATACTCGAGCATTAGCTGGATATGATAATATAGATTTTCAAGGCATGTCAAAAAAATTTTTTGGGACTGGGTTAGTAAGAGAGGCTGCTTCAAAAGATCAAATTTTTGGCCTTCAATAGGACCGGCCGCAGTAATTGTTCTGGAGCAAGGTTTGAATGCTAAAGGTGTGAAGATTGGTAACATCATGTTACTAACATGTGTACAAGTGTATATGGCTTGGATTAATCCTAACAGATACGATAAGTTTGTGTTGCTTACTTTGTAGTCATTCAGGTGGGAGCAGCTGGTGCAGAGGAATCAAATTGGTTAGTTAATTACGTTTTCCCATTGTTCTCTAAACCTCGTATTCGGATGTTCAATTACAAAGTCAATGGAATTACGCTCAAAATAACCAAGGGCATACTAGTCAAACAATTTGAATGATCTGCTTACGTGCTGAAAATAATTGGGAATAAAAATCATAAATTGAAAAATTAAAAGGCTTTTTAACCAAAACATATTAGTAAGAAGGGAACCCAAAAAAAATAAAAATAAAAAATCCCGATCTGGTTAATAACCCATCCTATTTCCTTTCTGCCGTCTTCTTCCTTCATAATCAGATTTGCTGCATTTTGACAATTGAATCCAATGACGGACAAGATTTTTATTATTTTGAATAACATATTAGCAAAATTTTTATTCTTTTGAATAGTAAAATGTATTTGTATATATAAATGTTATTCTATATGTTTAATTTTACGAATGAAGTGAACTTATATTACAAATGGATTTGATTTTACTATAAATTTTCTATTAAATCTTACAAATGGATTTGATTTTACATTATATTTGTTAAACTGATCAAGTTTATAACAACTATATCCAAAGCCACGCGGTAAAGATATTGTACTCTGAAAAGCAACAAAATCACTAAAAATTCAACATTAATAAATATATACATTCAAATTGATTAATTTCATATAGTAAATGAATCGATTATGCATAGAAGGAAACATGACAAGACAGGACTGTGCGAGAGATCAGAGGATTAATGGAACGGTGCTAGAGACTAGAGATTTAATAATCATATTGGTTAGTTTAATAATGTTCAATTACATCAAAGTCATTATACCAAAATTACTGTGCAGGTCGATCTTTTTTTTCTTAAAAAAAGAAAATATGGCATGCCAAACTGATTTGTTGGGCTTGGGCTTGTAGTTATTGAGATTTTTAAAACAATATTTTTTTCAAGCAGGGAATTACCTAAGGGCAATGCAGAGCTTCTCAATTCTAAGTCCAAAACAATTACTTGATAAGATTATTAGTTAATTAAGGGTTTGGCTATGTTGGAGTTGCTCTAAGGTGGAGCATCCCTTCATAAGTACATGATCAAAATTATAATGAGTTTTTTACTATTTATCATTTTGCGTATGTGACTGAGATTCGTGCTCTACCGTATATCTGCTCCAACACAGCCATAGTCGTTAATTAATTGCCACTGAATACTTACATCAATCATATCATCTGGAATGATGGGCATAAGTGTGTTCCTTTTTCTCTTCATTTCCTGATGTATCAATTACAAAGTCATTAAACCAATGTGTGATTTTTTTTTGTGTGTTTTAAATATGTCGAACAAAGACTACTGATTTGTTAATTGGGCATGCAGCTGAGATTTTTAAAACAATAATTAGAAGATATTGGCAGTTCTAAGTATCTTCTAAGAAAACTACAAAGTTACAGTAAATGAAAGAGGTTTTTGTTGGGTGGGTTATGGGGAAAAAAATATTGGTGGATTTTCGAATATGGAAGCAAATAACAGTAAGAGAATTTGATAGGATTTGAGAGGGGTTTGCACACTTTCTTTTAAGGTTGTATTTGCCCTCACCAATCTTGGTTTGCTATAGAGTTTTAATGGCAAATTACCCCCAAGATATAACAAATTCTGAATACAATCTCTATCAAATAAGATTGTATTCCAAGAACACAAAAGAAATCTATAAAAATAACCTAATTTTAATCTAATGTATGTGTCTTTTTTACTGAAGAAGATGTTTATTTGAAAGAATACAACCATTAGAAATGATACTTCTTCAAATACACTCTTTTGGTTTGAAATTTGCATCCATTCACAATAGAAATTTTCAAGCCTGCTAACCGTTTTTCCAGTTGACGCAAAAACACGCTCTCTGGAAGAAAACAGTTAGCGGTTTTCTCAATAACGGCGAGCCGTTTTATTCCAAAATGTCAAAATAAGTTATTTTTTGGAAATAAACGGTTAGTTTTTTTCTCCAAACGGTTAGCCGTTTTCTGTAGAATAAAAAACATGCTCTCTGGACGAAAACAGTTAGCCGCTTTCTCAGAAATCGACAAGTCGCTTTTTTTTTTTAGAATCCAAAACCTACTCTCTGGACGAAAACGGCTAGCCGTTTTATCTAAAACGGTTAACCGTTTTCTTTTTAAATTTCAAACCACAAAATATTACAATCTCACTTACAAAAAATCATGAAGATCCATCTTTTAATGAGTATGTTCTAAGTTTGAAAATGTCTAAGTTTGAAAAATGATCGTTGGTTTTGTCCAAAAGAAAATTATTAATTTGAACTGCAGGCTACTTCCAGGAATCTTCATGCAGTGTTGCAATACCTTAAGTTATTATTGCTCTTTGTCAAAAAGAAAATAAAGTGTTCACATGTTGCAATTGTAAGGTAGTTTCGCAATAAAGTGTTCACGCGTTCAACCCGTCATTCTCGTATCATTTATGGAAGAAGCTTCCCTCTTGGGCTATAA
The DNA here is from genome assembly GCF_022201045.2 of Citrus sinensis. Taxonomy (NCBI): domain Eukaryota; kingdom Viridiplantae; phylum Streptophyta; class Magnoliopsida; order Sapindales; family Rutaceae; genus Citrus; species Citrus sinensis. The sequence continues at coordinate 27,406,810 of NC_068560.1, forward strand.
ATTCCATTACCTGTAACAACATATTTGTTTGCCGTGTTAAAAAAAAAAAAGGTTTTGTCTTTTTTCTGCATTATAATTTTGACTTTTTATTTTTATTTTTTTATATGTATGAAACTTTATTACAAATTGATTTTTTTTTTAAAGTTTATATGAAATTTCGAAATGATTAGAAATAGAAGAATATGTAAACATCCAGCTCTAGATTGATCAATTTATACATAATAAGAAATAATTAATAATGATTTGTTGTTTATTATTGTTGCAAAATTAATACTAAAGATTATTTAATTTTTAACACTTCACAGTCAAACACTGTTTAACGTAATTGTAATTTCAGTAAGCAAGTTATCTGCAACCGATTAATAATGAGGGTCGGCCTGCAATACATCGCTGTATCTGGTACAGCCAATTTTTATTATTTTTTTAATTAGTTTTATAACCGGCCACCGGTTATCTCTTATTGTAATCGATTAGTGTGAAAAAATTAAAGGTAAATATCATACAGCTACCGATATTTTAAGTATATAACAAGGTTATCAATTTAAATTATAAAACTGCCAAATACTCCCTCAACTTTACATGAAAATATATTTAAAAAATGAAACTTATATTTTTTTTTCCTCAAAATATGTGACATTACTACTGCAAATATTATTGAAATATAAATAAATAAATATAATTGTAAATTATTAAATATTTTAATACATTTATAAATTTAGTAATTTTTTGCATAAAAATTTATTATAATATTTTATTAATTTTGTATAGGTCAATGCAATCTAAATATTTAGATCACTAATTAATCAGATTTATTTTCAAATAATTGAAAGAAATCAATCCGATAATACATATAAAGTGATTCAAACCTCTACCCACTAATATGAGAATAATTTTTGTCTAACTTTTGGATAATTATAAAAAAAGTATCTTGTTTTTTTTTAATTAATTATCTTGTTAATTATACCAAACATTATAATTATCAATCAAATATTATTGTTTTTTATTATTAATTTATTGCTATTGGCCAATATAATTATATGATATATATAGGCAGATTTAATGTATCTCAATCTCTTATGCAAATTAATTCATACAAACCTATGTGAAATTAATTTATTCTTTTATACTGCATTATTTTGATGGTTATATTGATTCACTATTTTCAAATGATAATATTTTCTTAAATACTTATAATAGACATGTCTATACATTAATGGTGTATTTACTTGAGTATTTAGGAAATGATAATGAAGGAATGTGAATGAAACCCATATTTACTTAGTAAAATGTAATTTGAGAATAGAAATAAAATGTGTGGGTCTCACACAATTTTGTATCCCTATAATTTTTTCATATTTTTCAAATTATCCTCGTTCAAAGCACAATTAATTTTATTATTTTAAATGTCATTATTATTATTATTATTAAATTTTGTCATTATTATTATTATTAAATTTTATTAACTTTATTATTAATTATTGTTATTATTATTTTTATTATTATTTTTATTAATATTAACATTTATTATTATTAATTTTATTTTTTTAATTAATATCATTTTTATAATAATATTTATACAAATACAGGATAACCTCTATAAATTAATACTCGATAAATTAATAATCTCTATAATATAATAATTTTTTGCAGTTCCGACTTAGGCCCTGAAGCTAAATTAATAATTTCGATAAATTAATAAGATAATTTTTCTGAGAACTCCTATATAACTCTATGGTCACATTTATATCATAAATTAATAATTGTAGAAATTATAAATACTATGAAATTACAAATGTAACTGACTATGTCAATTTATTAAAATATGAGTCTATTGTAACTTGTTTTTTCTTGAAGTTTAAATCTAGTTGAATCTCATCTTTAATTTTTAACAAGTTAACAAGTTAACAAGTTACTATGAAATAAAAGAATACTTTGTGTTTGTTTATATAGACAATAATTTTAACTTAATTCATTGAATACATTTAATTTCTAATTTAGTTCATTGGATATATGACTTAGCTAAATTATGTAAATACATGAATACTCTTTAATTACGTAGATAAGTAGTCAAATTCAATTGATACAATTTAATGAAATTACATTTATTTTAGTTCATTGAATACACTTAGATAAATTTATGTAAATACATGAATTTAGTTAATCAAGTAGATAGGTACATTAGATGAATTAGTTCAAATTCAATTAATACAATTTAATAACTAACATTTAGTTTAGTTCATTGAATACATTTAGATAAATTTATGTAAATACATGAATTTAGTTAATCAAGTAGATAGGTACATTAGATGAATTAGTTCAAATTCAATTGATACAATTTAATAACTAACATTTAGTTTAGTTCATTGAATACATTTAGATAAATTCATGTAAATACATGAATTTAGTTAATCAAGTAGATAGGTACATTAGATTAGTTTTAATTCAATTTATACAATTTAATAACTAACATTTAGTTTAGTTCATTGAATACATTTAGTAAAATTCATAAATTTATTTAATCAAGTATACATTATTTATTTGATGAATTTATTTAAATTCTATTGATTATATTTGTAAAATACAATGAATTTTCAATTAATTAAATGTTAGTTCTTTGTACTGTGAACACACTCTATAAATTAATAATTTATTAATTTATAGATTAATTAATATCTCTCTAAATTAATAAATTTCTATGGTCCCGACATTATTAATTTATAGAGGTTATACTGTATTTAGTTAATGAAAATTACATTATTTAATATTATGGGTATTTTCGTAAATTGATTCTCATTCTCATTTCTTATTCCCATTTATTTTGCCAAATAAACAGATCAGTGACATTCCAGCACATTTACATTCTCATTTATTTTAGCTAAGTAGATATTAGAATCTCATTCTCATTTCTCATTCATATACCAATCTATTCTTATTCTCGACCCATTTTCATTCCCAACTCATTCTCATTCCATCCAATTTCCATTCCATGAAGTAAACGCACCATAAATGTAATGCTAATTTTTTATCGATTGAATTTAGTAGTATCAAAATTAATGATTTATAATAAAGCTTATTTTTTTATGTTGTTAGTAACCATTATTACTTTGTTGGCCAATATTTAAATTGATTAAAATGAACTCAACTGAGATACTTGTTATCAATATTAGACATTTATTATTAAAATGTGTATATAATCTGTAGTCTATATATATGCTTTAAGAAATTTGTTTTGCATATTAAAGTTTTTGGCAAAATCTATTTATGCATATTAAATTTTTTCAATTTAAGTAAATCATATTTATAAGTTAAAGTTTATATTAAAAAATATAAAACAAAATCAGTTTTTCATTAAAAAATAAAAAATATAAATAGCCCCACCCTCGAACCCTAATTTTCTAGTTTCTACCTAACAATCAATTTTTTCGCTGCCGCTGCACAAAACCTTTGCTGCTGCCGCTCCCTTCTTTCTTGGCAGCCGCTGCCACTGCCACTTCCTTCTGATCTGGTTGGCTAACAACTTTAGCACTCGGATCTTTTGGCATAAATGTGAGCTGCTGCTTCCTTCTTTCTTTGCTGTCGCTGTTGTTGCCACTTCGTTCTAATCTGGTTGGCTAACAACTTTAGCACTCTGTAAATTTCACTGTATATTTATGCACACTACCGTATTGTGCTAAAGTTTCGCGTTAATTTTGATTTTTAATTTATTACCTTATATTTTGGCATTTTTTATATTTTATAGCTATTGTTGGATATTTTAGGTTGCTTGCATTTTTAGAAATTTAATTTTTTTTGGTTAATTTTATGATTTTGAGTTAGGTTTTGAAGTACTGTTTCGGTAGTGAGTGATGATATTTTTCTTCTTACTGTCAATATATATAATTACGTGACTAGATATTAGATTATTGCTGCTTCGTTTTTATTGGCACCAATTAGCTGCTGATTTTTAAGATCAATTTTAATGGATTCTTTAGTTTTGTTATTAAAAAATAAATAAGCCTTTCAATGGAGTTGCATGTCTTTTTGCTTTGATCTTTTACATATTGTATTGAGACAAAAGCTTCATGTGATTCGTTGTGATTTTTTTTTACTTAGAAGTCTCCAATTCTGCAATATATAAAGGACTTATAATCTTCACTGGCATTGAAAGTTTTTGGGGGTCTTTTTCCTTTAGTTTATTGCAAAATGTCCATGTATTTTGGAGGGGTGCCGGCGAAGCAAGTGGTTTGGTTGGTTCTTTTGGATGCTCTTCATTTCTTGCACTTTTTTTTTTTGGAACAAGAATTTGGGTATTATGCAGTTCCAAATTCGAGAAATCTTTGAATTTCAACATTTTCCCCCCTTTATCATAGCCAGATTCACCACATCATTTTAAGCTACTTGATCTTGCTCAACTGATTATTAGAGATTGTTGGTGCATATTCTTGAGGTAGCACTTTCGAATTAATTCCCTTTTCCTACTTCTTAACGATTTTCAAATTTAGAATTATAGTTTATCTTGGACATTTACTAGGAGAATGGTGATTATTACATGAAAAGTGACAAGAATGGACAAGCAGTAAAAAATATTGGGGACGTCTGATTGGTACATTTTCTTTTTCTTGGGAATTTTGATGTTATGACAAGATCTCTGCATGTTATGTTTTAAGAACTACTTGCTTTTTATTTTTAACTATTAAAGCTGTTATGGCCTACAAATGCTGTAAAACTTGACACTTCTATTATTATAAACACGTTTCATTACAATTCTATTGTAATTAAACTTTCTTTTCTTCTCTTTTTGGCACTTTTGTAACGGGGCTAGTTTGCAGAGCAGACAAATGAAAATCACAATGACTGTCTTTGTTTCCTTCTGGCTTTATGTCAGCATAGCAGGCTTGCAGCTCTCTACGGTAAGCATGTTCTGTTTATTTTTTTCACTAAATCAATAAAATATTTTTATTATAAGATTAATTTTAAGAAAAAAATATGTTTTTGTGATTGTAATTGTGTGATTGATTAGAGATTGTGTGTTTTGGATTTGATCTCATAGATTTAGAGTTGGATTATGTTTGGAATTGGAATAATGTGTTCATGCACATATGATGTTTGATGAAGTTCGCATAAGATTGATTCAATTATATAAGTTTTTGATGCTGAATTAAGTGGAGCAAAAAATTTTATCAATGGGTTGATTTCTGTTATGCAGGTGCTGTTTTTACTGCTTTTTTTGCAGAAACACAGCACCTCAAAGTTTTCAGGCGCTGCTTAGCAGCTGTTATATAGTAAAAATAGCATTTGGAACTTTCAGGTGTTGTTTTTGCTGCTTTTTATGTAGAAACAAAGCTCCTGAAAGTATTAGTGTTGCTTAATTGTTGTTTGACTTCCAAGTGCTGTTTAACTACTGTTATGCAGTAAAAACTTGACCTGGAAGTTTTTGGGTACTGTTTTACTGTGGTTTATGTAGGAAAACAGCACCTGGAAACTTTCAGATGCAGTTTAGCTGCTGTTTATGTAGAAAAACGGCACCTGGAAGTTTGTAGGTGACATTTTACTACTGTTTATAAAGAAAAACAGTACCTGAAAGTTTTCTAGTGCTGTTTAGCTGTTGTTATATGGCAAAAACAACACCTTGAACTTTTCAAGGGTTGTTCTACTACTGTTTTTGTAATTGAAACTACACTTGAAAATTTTAGATGCTGTTTTGCTGTAATTTTACTGCTAAAAGTGCACCTGAAAAGTTTCAGGTGCTGTTCAGATGCTGTTTTGAATCTTCTTTAGTTCTTTTTTCTTATGTCTATACTTCATCTTTTTTTTTCTTTGGTAATATGCAGGTACAATTTTTGCAAGGTAGTATCCAAGCACGCTGTTATTTTTTTTTTTTATTAAGAGGTAGTAATCTAAACTTTAGGCCTCAGTTTTTTCATTTTCGAGTGTATGATGGATAGGTATTGGATGTCATATGAATGATGTAGCTAAATGCTTTTTGGTTGTCTCTGTTTTGGAAAATGTAGTGTCATTTATTATGAAATAGTTATTTTATATTTTGAAACTGCCTAATTAATATATTCCTCACTTTATAATTTTATGGAACAAAGAGTTACACCAAGGAGAGATAGATTTGGTTAGACGTGAGTGGGCTATGTGCACATGGAAACTTGCAGTTACATTGTTACCTGATTGATAAATTTAAAATTAGTCTATAAAATTAATAGAGATATTCCTACTCTTTCAAATGCAATGGTAATTACTAATCTAGTGATTTATTAGTGCTCTGGTTACCTGAACAATGTGTGTGGATGTAATAAATTATGTCCAAAATAAATTATAAAAGTTGTGGAAACTATTATAAACGAGTAAACAAATAGTAAAATACATCCAAAATAAACAAGGTTTAGATTTAGACTATATTTTACTTATAAGAATAAATCTATTTGCTGATAAATTTTTGCGAGTTATTTTTAGGTGCTTAGTTTTACTCACGAATGAATCTATATGCTTACAATTTTTGTCAGTTCTTTTTAGGTGCTTAGTTTCTTTTGCGTTTTTTGATCTTTTCATTAGGATGCTATTTCATGATGTATATTATTCATGCAATCATGAATTTGTACTGAAATTTTATTCTTATTTATTTCGATGTATTCTCTTCTATCTTTATCGCTGAGATCAGTTTGTCGTTAAATGAAAGTAGACATAAAAGTTTTAAAGAATGAGTACGCCAGTTGAGAATATTTTTTATATTCTAAATATTGCTGTTAAAAAATTCATCAAAAAAATATGTTATAATTAGAATGTAGTTTTGTGTTTATTTTATATTTAAGTTTCAAATTTTTTGTTGAAAACAATATATATCTAATCCTACCTAAGAATTTAGATCATGCATTTGAAATTTGAATATATATTTTTTTTGGGGCCTTTTTTTCTAATATCATTTGTTTTTTTCCCTTGTATGTAGAGATCCATGAAATCGAAATCTCAACTTAGTCGCATCTGAAGTTTAGCTTTTGGAAGCTATAAATTGATTTAATTTTGTATTAGTTCTATTGATGTTAAAAATTCGTAAAGACCTATTTTCTCGCAAACTTGTAAAAAGAAGTGGTTTTAGGCTCGTTTCCTTCTGCAATTCCAACTTTTTAGTGGCCCTCACGTCAGTTCACTATTGTCACAAATTGCTTTAGTGATAGATGCTGTCATTTGTGTATTAGGAATTTTTATTTCATTAATTTTTAAGTACATCAGATAAATTAATAGGACATTATAATTTTATTTGCAAATAAACGCCAACAAATTTAAGAATAAAAGACCATTTGATCTTGCTAATTGTTGATGTTTTGTTATCTTTCTCTTTATTCCAAAGATCACTTGGTCATTAAATGAAAGTAGACATACAAGTTGCATCGAATAATTATGCAAGTAGAGAGTAATTTTTATATTTTGAATATTGCTGATAATAAATCCCTTAAAAAATATATGTTAATGAAAATATATTTTTGTGTTTATTTTAGATTAAAAGTCTGAATTTTTCTATTGAAAATCAAATTTATTTGATCCTAGCTAAGAATTTGGATCATGCATTTGAAATTCTAAATATTGTTATTTATTTTATGGTTGCATTGTGTTTTCTAATGTCATTTTTTTTCTTTTTTATGTGTAGACACTTGAAATCTAAAATGAGCAGCAGCTGGAGTCTAATTTGTGAAAGTTGTGCTGTAAATTGATTTAATTTTATGAAGTTATTTGGTCACAAGCTTGTGAAAAATTCTAATTATCTTATTACATCTGTTTAAATGAATGAAAATTTTAGTATATTTAAATTTTTAGTGCATGATCCAATCAAGACATGCCAAATTCATACCAATAAATATTGTTGTTAAAGTGTTATATTTTCTTAGTACCAAATTAAGCTGTAAAAAACTTTTAAAAATGATTTTAGTCAAGTCAGAAAAATTGAAGAACTAATTATGTAATTGAAAACTTGACTTAATATAATTTATTTTTAAGATAAAAAAGTATACTTTGGTGTAACATATCGAAACATCAAAAGTAAGTATATACAAAATTAAGTTCAAGAAAAAGAAATCTAATCAAGTTGAAATGATAGAAAAAAATGATGTTTTAATACAAATAAATTAGCATCAATTTTATTAATTTAAAATATTTTGTAAGTTATAACTTACGTTTGCCTTAACTTTTTAAAAAATAAAATTTTTTGAGAAGCATAGCAATTGGTTGCATCCTTATATGGTATTATTGTTTAAGTTATAGCAAATTAAGGAAATTCTTTTAAAAGTAAAGAGAAAGATGAAAATAAATTTATAAGGTTATTTTAAACGTAAATAATTAAAATTAATTAAAATTAATTAAAATGGAGAACAGTGATTCAAAAGAATTAGAATTTTCTAATTTTTTATTTAAAATTATCATGATCTAAAACTTGAATTTAGACATTTTTTATTTGAAATAGAATTTTATTTTTCAAATTATAAATTTTTCATAGCAAAATGAGAAATGATAAATGAACAAACGTTTGTGTAGAGGTCAAAAGGTCAAGTATGGATAATCAAATTAATTGATTAAAATAATCTCTCAAAATAATTAATAAATATTTTTTTAATCTTTTTTTCTCTTTCAAGTACAAACAAAACATTTTTGCCAACCTTTAAAACTTTGATATAACATATTAATTTTCATGGTTCATGGAATAATCGTATAATAAATATATAATTTATTTGATCATAACAATTTGAAAAATAAAAAGTTTGAGGAGTATAACAATTGCGTGCAAAGCTGTTAAAATGAATTTTGGTTGAAGTCAAAGAAGTTAATTATTTGAAAATAAATAGAATAACAACAATTTTAAACGAATTGATAAAAAAATTATTTTCCCAGAAGCTTGTAAAAAATTCTTATATACAAATGGATGAAAATTTTGATTTGATTAATTTTTTAGTGCACTGGATAACTTAATAGGGCATGATAATTTCATTTACAATTGCAATCATTCTCAATTGTTATTTATTTATTTACAGTTGAAGTTATGAAAAATTAAAGCATTTAGTTTGAGAAGTAAAGAGAAAGATGGAAATAAATGCATAAATTTTTTTAAATATAACAAAATACTATTAATTAAAATGATTAAATGATAATAAATATGTATAAAGATTAAAAGCTTAAGTATATATAAATTCAAGTTTAGAAGAACTCATGAAGTAATGAAGATTAAAAAAAAAGGACTTAAATTAAGGACCCAAAACGTTGAAAATGATAAAGGGTTGCAATAAAAAAATTTCAGTATTGTATAGTAAATTGATATTTGTTAAAATAATAAGGGGTTATATATAATTGGCCTTATTGATATTGTTGTTATTTAAAAAAGTAATATTATTATTAATTGAAAAAAGGACATGGAACATGTATCTATAGTGTTGGAATATAATGAAAATAATATGAACATAAAACCATTGTAAGGTGTAAAAGAGTAGGAATAACTTAACCTAGAAGTGAGAATAATTTACTAAAAAGTTGAAAAATTATAACGGAAAGCATGAATTTATGAAGTAAACTTGGATCATTAGCCAAAATATTAGAATACACTTAAAAGAGTAAGAATATGTAACCAAAAAATCTTGAAAATAAAGTTGAAATTGATTAAAAGAAACTAGAAATACAAAAAATAAACTTGAAACATCTAATCAAAATATTGGAATTCAATATAAAGGGTGGGAATATAGAACCAAAAAATGGTGGAAAAAGGAGTGGAAGAGCAGAACTTAAAAGTTGGAATAACTTGATAAGAGTTTGATAAATTCCAATGAAAAGTAGAGATCCGAAAGTTGAACTTGAAACATTCACCTAAATGTTGGAATTTAATAAAAAGAGTAGAAATATGGTATCGTGGAAAAAAGAATTGAAGAGGTTAACACAATAGTTGGAATAACTTACAAAGAATTTGATGAATTCCAATGAGAAGTAGAGATCTTAAAAACGAACTTGAAATATTAACCCGGAATATTGGAATTTAGTATGAAAAAAAGTAGGAATATATAACCAAATCGTGGTGGTAATAATAGTTGAAGAACTTAACCCAAAAGTTGTAAGTATCTACTAATAATCTGATAAATTCCAATAGTGAATAGGGATCTGAAAAATAAACTTGAACCATCCACATAAAATATTGAAATTCAATTAAAAGAGTAGGAATATAAAACCAATGTATTGAGGAAAATGAGTGGAAGTGCTTAACACATAAATTGAAACAACTTGACAATAATTTAATAAATTCTAATGAAAAGTAGAGAACTAAAAAATAAACTTGAAATATTTACTCAAATATTGGAATTCAATAAAAAAGAGTAGGAATATAGGACCAAAATTTAGTAAGAAAATAAGTTGAAAACGTTGACCCAAAAGTTGGAACAACTTACAAAGAATTTGATAAATTTTAATGGAAAACATGGATTTGAAAACAGAACTTGATATATTTACCCAAATGTTGGAATTCAATAAAAAGAACAGGAACATAAACCAATAAATTGTGAAAAAGGAGTGGAAAAGCATAACCCAGAAGTTGGAACGACTTAACAAGAGTTTGATAAATTCCAATAAAAAATAGAGATCTAAAAAATAAACTTGAAACATTCACCCATATGTTGGAATTAAATAAAAAGAGTAGAAATATCGAACCAAAATTTGATGGGAATAAAAGTTGAAGAGGT